>NC_031984.2:16815904-17418404 GCF_001858045.2 Oreochromis niloticus
TCAGGTCAAGGTTTCTGAATATCTTGTGATGCGATAACTCACAAAGGCACCTAGGATTTTGGAATTAATACTATTGATGCATCTAGTAAAAGCCTCGGACAAGTTTGAGTCTCAGTGTGATATGATACAAATACCACTGAACCCACTCCTTGTGGTGAAAAAAGCTTGATTGGTATTTAAGAACATTTTTAAAGAATTTATTATTATGGTGAAAGTCAAGGACAGCTTATTTTAAGTAGACTAATAATAATCACATCTGGAACATCTGACATCTGAAAAATCCGCTGTTTTGATAGAAATTCTTAGAACAGTTTCAGTAATATTATGAAAATATTGCACTTTACAGACAGTCAATTCTGAAGACAGGGTATGCGAAGAAGACGCATTATATAATAATGTTGGTTAGGAAGAATCATACACAACTGAGTACTTTATGTGACTGTTTCTCTTACTGTTCATCATTGATTTGGACACTATTTTACTCAGAAGACAAGAACATGGTATAAGGTAAGTTATTTGATCTTTATTGACTCAGATTTTTTGTAGTATTTGAATTTTTTTCAATTAAAATTGTGAGACAGTGGAGTCCATTTCTTATGTTCTGTACATTTTTTTTGTGACTTTTTACTGTTTTACAAATCTGACTTGTGGGAACTCATTGTAAACACAGAATATTAACCACTGGATTAGCTTGACTTAACCCAATATAAAAAAGAAATATTCAGCAAAAGATGATATTTTAGGTAGCCTGCACTCATTGCAAGGTTGTAGAAAATCTCTTTTTGTTGTTGTTGTTGTTGTTTTTTTTTTTTAACTAAGTCATCATACTAGCAGGGAGTAAGGATTACAATAACCCTTATATAACCTATGTGGCCACTTCTGTCACATTTAAGGTGAGCATATGATTATAGCATCTGAAGCATCCTGAATAAAAAAAACAAAACAAAAAATCAAAGGTCTTTTTCTTTAAAATGTGAAATCAGGCTGGCTTGATATTAACATAGTACCACTGTGAGGGTGTATACTGTTGATCTTGCCAATGAGCAAAGACATATCTCCACTGCCCACACAGTGCATGTATGTCAGGAAAACAGAGCTGTGGTGTCTGGTATGTGAAGGTGATGCGTGGAGAATCGTGCAGGTGACCTGCTATGAAGAGCAGCAGGGGAACTGTAGCTGAACTGAGCAGAGGCACATGTGGATGGTGTAATAAACTTCCACTGCTATTCTTTTACAATAATAATGATTCTTATTTTGCTATAGCCAACTATGAGGTCAGTTTTAAAATGCCAGCAAAACTAGAACTGTTTCTGACTCAGCAGCCTCAAAGAAGTCAACATACTGTAATTATGGAAAGTCACAAAATCACAGTAAATAAGAATCTGCCCATCCTTTTTGCAACTGATTCAGATTCAGTAAAAGGACTAGATGTTACAATCCCTGACAATGCACTGCTTTAAATGGAGAAAATCTTGGGGGATGGCTGTTATGAGGAAAAGCGGCCCAGAAACTTTACCAGTGGCACACATCGTTGTGTGCCTCGACTTCCGTTCTTTTACCCAAGCTAATCTGCCATTTTTCCTTGGTTGGGTTTAGGGATTAGAGATCTGATCTAAATTATCATATTAAAATTTGGGACACATCATCAGTGGACCTTGGATTCATCGGGTGTTTCAGCCATTATCACTTGACACCCTCATCCAAGGAGGCCCTGCCAGGGTTGATCAGGCCCTGGAGTGTGTCACTGGTTTATGTTAAAATTGTTATTTCTCTTCTTCTTTCTGCTGTTTAGTTTTCTACAGTTTATTCTATTTATTCACTGCAACTGAGAAATACTTACCTCTTTAACATTTATGGAGCCTCATTTCTTCAAAGGGACAGAAAAGGTGATAGAGAGAAGTAAGACAAGTAAGTCAGATGAGATAGGAGATAGGAGAGAGCAGAGAGGAGAGAGGAGAGTCGGAAGGGGGGCGCCAGATCTGGCTTCCCACACCTCCCCGCCAGATCGGGCTGTACGCTCTACCTCCCCACTGCCTCCGAGAAAAGGGAAGAAGAGCAGAGGGGAGAACATTTTTCTTTCCTATTCTTTTCAGAATCAGAATCACGTTTATTGGCCATGTATATGCGCAGACACATACAAGGAATTTGGTTCCGGTGGATGGTGACTCTCAAGCACAGCAATGTACATCTCAACAATGTAAGCAACACAATTCACCCCCACACAGACACACACACACACACGCGTGTGGATATATACAGATACACATACATACACAAACATACACAAGCTGTGTAAACCAACCATAAATAACCAATGTAAATCTACAATCTAAATCTATACATAAAATACAGGATGACAGAAATGAAATGAAGTGGAATGAATACCACAAAATGTACATAAGGTGCAGTTGCAGTATGGCAGTGGGAGCATTGTGACTGTTCAACTGTTTAGGAGGGAGATGGCGAGAGGAAAGAAACTGTTCCTATGTCGGGTGGTCCTGGTCTGCAGGCTTCTATACCGTCTGCCAGAGGGCAGCAGGTCAAAAAGTCTGTGTCCAGGGTGTGAGGGGTCTGTGATGATTTTCCCTGCCCGTTTCCTGGTTCTTGAGAGGTGCAGGTCCTGGATGGAGGGCAGGCGGGTGCTTGTACAGTCCGCTGCAGTCTGCGCCTGTCCTGTTTAGCGGCTGCACCATACCAGACTGTGATGGAGGAGCACAGGACAGACTCAATGACTGCAGTGTAGAACTGGATCAGCAGCTCCTGTGGAAGACTGTACTTCCCCAGTTGTCTCAGGAAGTACATCCTCTATTCCTCCTTTTAGTTTCACTACCATGAGGTTAACTGCACAGTCCCCAGGAGACCCTGAGGCAGCTGTATCAGTCAACCAGCAAAACTTCTAATGTTATGTTTTACCCTTTTGACGCCCCCTGTTGAGGCAGGCCCACCACGAGTCGATCAATCCTTGGCATGTGTATCGTGGTTAGCTGACTGCCTTACCTGCCCAAGTGATGTCAGCCCTTTTTAGGCATAGCCAGTGACTGGTCCTCTGAGCAGTGTTAGCCAATTCTCTTATAGCCTGCCGTTGTGCCTGTCCTCTGATCCCAATCTCTCTAAGCAGTTTTGCTGTTGTACTGGCAACAAAGCCCCTGCACTCCACTTCCACCAGGCGCACCTTGATCTTCCAGCCTCTGTCCTCAGCCTTAGCTGCCAAGTTGACATATCGCATCTTCTTACGCTCAAATGCTTCCTCAACTGCTTCCTCCCGTGGTACCGTCAGCTCAATGACATACGCAAGTTTTTGGGAGTTAGACCAAAGGACAAAGTCTGGTCGCAGAGCCACTGATCTAAGTCCGCTTGCATCTGCCAATCCCTGGCAACCTTCAGCAGGCCCAGGTCCGGGAAAGACAGAAACAAAAGATTTGAAAATACAAAGTGTCTCACCTTGTGTTCTTCAATGTAGAAGCGTGGCTTCTTAGGAATGTTGTTTCTAAAGAGTAAAAACCAAGAAGAAAGCATAACAGAAAAATACTTAACAAACTGGTGGAAAATGCAACTTGGTTTATCATTAGATACTTACTTCGCCTCATTATCAGCAGTGGTGTTTTGTTCTGGGTACCAAAGGGGAAAAGAATCAGTACTGATTATCTGTTATGACAAGTAGTTTATAAAAAATTTTTCTTGTAGTCATGTCTAACAACAAACGCTAACATGCTTGCTTTCATGTCCTGTGAAATAATGTGGCGCTGTCTGGTAACGTCTGTGTTTATCTCACAAGTACAAAACTACTTGCAGGTTACATCAGACCTGAGCTGGACTCTTAGCACCACAGCCATTGTGAAAAAAGTTGGTTAGTTATTGGTTAGTTGCTTTCAAGACTCTGTAATTGTAGGCTTTCTGTTCATAACCATATGAACAGAAAAGACTCACGTTTTGTTGAAGTTGGCTTCTTTTGTTCTGCATTTGGGTCCTCACCCTTACACTCCGCACCCACTGACAGCACCTTAACAAGCCATTTGTAACGACCCATCATAAACGGAGGCTGCAAGATTGAAGAGATTTAATGAACAGCTGCAACAGAAACAGGGTGGTGCCCAGGATATTTAGCAAAGTCCAATATACATTTAGATATGTCTACCTAGTGTATTTGACTCTCTTTTTAACTCTCAGTGATGCCGCAGTGTTTGCTTGAGTTTGGGAACTGAAGAGGTTTTGGACCCAGAAATGGCTAAAACACACACACACACACACACACACACACACACACACACACACACTGTTACTACACTACACTCAGACAGCAGCAAAATAAAATTAAACTGAATCACTGAAAATGAGCCAGGTCAGTGAATTTTGTTAACTCAAACTCAGAACAGCTCAAAACCTGGGTGGTTTTCACAATAGAGAGGGAGGTCTGGGCTTCTCTGCTTGGGCTGCTGCCCCCGCGACTTGGCCCTGGATAAGCGGAAGAATGGATGGATGGACCTTTACTGCTTAGATAAAGAAGACAGGTTCATGCCCTAGGAATATGTAAACTCATTCTCTAGCTCTAGCCTTCTTCCATAACACAGAATATTTGTATGTTATGTTTGTATGCAATGGGAGCCTTCAGGTGGCCCCTTCCCTTAAAATCATCCACATCTTGATCCTGTAACACTCTACTGTAAACACTGAGTATTTTACAATATATCATTTTGGAGCTATTGTTGTATCAAAAACATTTGCGCATGTACGTGTGTGTGTGTGTGTGTGTGTGTGTGTGTGTGTGTGTGTGTGGTCGTTCAATAATTTTCCTTGTTCTTTGAAACAGCATTCTGATGTTTTGCTTCCTATTGGCAGTTTTTAAATTAAATACACTACATTTTGGTTTATTCTAAAATTAAGGTTTAAGATTATTCATAATCGAGGTAAACGTTCAGGGTTTTCCTTGTGGTGCCACTGTGGTCATTTTTCTGTTCTCATGTAAAGTTTAAATTATTGTGCAGTTGGTTTGCCGTTTTTTTTTTCTGGGCATGATTTTGATAGGCAGTGGCAAGGCAGCAGGTTTTGGTGTACAATATCACACTCAGTGTCAAGAAAAAGCCTAGAAAACGGCCTGCTGTTAGACGAAAGACTACACAGTAGTAAACATGGCGCTCTCAAAGGTTTTTTGAGACATGTTGCTGCTATCAAATTAAAAGTTACCTTTTTTGAATTGTTATTTTAAACACTTGACATATTTTATATTGTGAATAAAATTAAGGGCTTGCAAATTATTGCACATTTTATTTGCAATTTTTTTTAGTGTCTGGTGTCTTTGTAGTTGTCATCAAATCAATAAATCCAGCTGTCAGTTTTTTGATAAAAATTGTTAATTTCAGTTACAGTTAAAATATTAGTAGAATTTTAGTTTAGAAATCCCTTCAAATTGTCACTATCAATGAATGTTCTATATTCAGAAACAGCAGCAGGCCAGAGAATCAGAAAATGTGCATCTTCAGGGTCGAGTCAGCTACATAACATTTCCTTTTACATACTCAGTATTTAGGTGTTTCAGAGAAAACAAAACAATACTTAAAAAACTTAGAATGTGGGGAGTCTGTGTCTCTTCAGCACCAGATTATGTTAGCATGTTATTTGAAGATGTCACTCGGATATTCTGTAGAAAGGAATTCATTTCAAGATATAATTTCATGTCTGGAGCCTAGAAGATCTGAAGCAACCAATACCATCAGTCGGCTGTGTTTGATCTCTTTTTAGCCAATGAACTACAGTAATAAACCGTTAAGGAAGGTGGTGAGAGTGTGGATCCACAACTATGTGTGTCCAGAAGCTGTACCAAAAAGAACAATTATGCAATTTTCTATGATGTGTGGAATTAACATGATATAGTGATATTGTATATTGATAACATGTTATACTCATAAGACCAACCATTTTAATAAATAATTACCTGTGATAACTGCCATTTAAAACCCCATATTGAAGTATCTCATATGTAATAGTGTTAAGTGTGTGTTAATTACCTTGGCCATGGCAATGAACTTCAGTTTGCACAAAAACGATGTCTCTGTTACTGATGTCAAGTACTGACTGCTATTGTCAATGGAAATTGTACTTAGTAGTCAGTATAATCTTTTAATGATACAAGTTTCCATATATGCTTAGAGGTGTATAATCGATTGTGTAGTGATAGAGTGTGTGAGCTAAAATATCTTAATACAAGATATTTTAGCTTGAAATAAGTGGGAAAAAAAAATCTGCCAATGGAACAAGTGAAAATCGTCTAGTTTTAAGATTTACTGTCTTGGAACAAGTTCCTTTAGCTTACTGAAATGTTGCCCTTTTATCTGATTCTGTCTTATTTTAAGTGTAATGAGATAATTTTGACTAGAAATAAGACAAATACTCTTGGTAAGATTTTGAGTTTTTGCAGTGTAATTCCAGCAAGCCTTTATTCTCACAGAGCCACCTTGAACTCCACCCTCAGGAGAATTAACTCAGGCTCATAAAGCTTAAGCCCCTCCCCTAAGAACAAACCATACAAGCATTAATTAATTAGTTTATACTCGATACTCATAACCAAAATATGACAACGATATTCTATTTGTCACTTCTGAGGCTTCTACACAAAAATCACAAATACAGAAGTTTATTCACAATGACTAAAAGACTATTTAAACAAAAGATTGACAAACTCCCCTCTGTTTCTTACTGCTTGGTAAGAGCCCAATTCCTCCCTACAGTAAAGAGGTTTGGAATTTCCTATTTCCTATCCACAGTCTGTACCTCCAAATGGTGGCAACATGTAACACAGCAACCTTCAACATTTTGGCAATACTGTTAAACCAACTTTACAATAAATGGTTCTGAATACATGGGCCCACTGTGTGACTATTTTATGGTATGAAATGGTAAATTAGTACAATGCTTAGGAGAATTAGGGGAAGTACGTATTTTATTTCACCTACTTAGGACTTCAAACAAACTAATGAAGGAATAGCATCACATTCACAACTAAAACAAAAACTGCATTTTGCAGGCTAGATGTTATAAATTGCCATTCTAGCATGTTGTGGGAGATATGCAGACCTAGTCCTCTAGAGGGCAGAAGACCAACATGGGGGTATCAGGTAGTCCTATCCAGAGGTAAGAGCTGCATTATTACAAACTATTCCACCATGTAAACCTGAAATTGCGCTTTAATGGAAGCTCCTACAAATACATGTCTGATAAAGTCAACCACTAAAATACCTTCACTGTCAATGCCTTTTGGTTCCAAACTGACACTGTGCCTCTTGATCAGTAGCTAGTTTACACTAATGTCATGGTGAAGACAGTTGGTAGATATGACCCCACCTACTCTGTTATTTTTGCTGTGACATCATTACACATATATTTCTAGGATTTTCCCTTTCAGAACTCCACAGGGAGCCACAACACAAGACTGATGCAGCCAATCAAGACATAAAAAACAAAAAATCCCACTCACTTTTACAATATCATCAATAGTATGTATCGCCTTTACTGAAATAAAATCAAAAAACAGTAGCAACTGTGGTGACAGCATCATGACATGATGCTCCTCTGTTTCTTGAGACCAGATTGTCTCCCCTTATGCAGTTATTGTGAGCAAAACTGGTCACTGCACATGCTTCATGAATCCAGTGAAAGGTTTGAGTGTGCACTTGTTTTGTAGGTGAGGTAAGGACATTTTAACTTATTTATTAGTTAATTATGAGCCCACTTCTGCTTTGAAACAGAAACAATGAGCTTTGAAAATGAGAACTCATTGCAAGGACAGAATAGTAACCACTAGATTAGTTTGGCCTAACCAAATATAGTCCAATATAAAAAAGGCTATTCAGTGAAAAAAGAAGACTTTTTATATGCTCACTGTTTGCAAGTTTGTAGACAAACATCTTGAGGATGGACAGTTCAGGTACAAAGTAGTTTAAATTTTAGGATAAATTTACAAATGTTTCAAAACCATTTTGGTTCAAAAATGGAGCAAGTGCAGTGCAGACTCATTTTTACTGGAAGGTATTTAAACATGTGCTTGGACAGCCAATTTAACTGCAGGGATACATTTGAGTATATAAACCTCAGTGTTATTGGCCTTCCTCTAAACACAAAAAGAAACTGACACTAATCTGATGGAAGCCAAGGGACCTTTGGACTCTTGTGCATTAAAAAAACAAATACAAATTACAATCTTTCTTCAACACAGAACAAAATTCTGTGTATGCATAGATGTGCTGACATAGGACCTGTTTTTAGTAATGACTAGTAATAACCTTTTTAGGGATCTTATTTAAGATTGACTATGGATTAAAAAAAAAAAAGTTAAAATAAAAACATCATCACTGTTTATTGCAGGTCACAGATAATAATAATGCTTACATTGAGCACTTCTAATCAGGTATAAGGTATAAGACCAACAATTTTCAGACATCACACACTAAAACTGCCATTTAAAAACCTAAAATGTAATATTGTAAAGTCTGTTTTAATTACCTTGGCCATGGCGATTAAACTTCAGTCTGCACAAGAAGGATGTCTCTGTCAGCAACATCAAGTTCTGATTGCTATGTACTGCAAGTTCCTCTCTCTCTATACAGGTATATTTGTTTAGTGTTTTATAATCCTCCTCCACCCTTTGCTCTCACTCTGTGTTTCTGTTTCTCTGTTTGCGGATGTGGCGCTTTCTCTCCTCCTTGTTACATAATTCCACATTGTCACATCACTGCTGTGAAACCTGTGTGTAGGATTTATTTACTTTCAATTGAGTATTCATAATTATGTTAATAGAAATTGAAAATTAGAAAGTAAAATGCAAAGCTTATGACCAAAAAAATGACATCAAACACCCGAGTCTCAGGACTCAAAGTAGGTTTGGAAAAGTAGTAAAAGGTCCTCATTTTTCTGGGCTAAATAGATCACAAATGCATCAGTGCTCATTAGCTGGTTTACAAAGCCAGTTGTGGGCACTTGATTGATTCCCTCAAGTATTACCTCCTAGGCTGGGAATTAACACTGGAGACAGACCACAAGGCGCTCCAGTGGTTGGAGAAAATGAAGGATACAAATGGAAGAATCACCTGATGGTACCTCACGATGCAGCCATTCCGTTTTACCATCCAGCACATTGCAGGCAAGAATAACTGCACAGCGGGCTCTCTCTCTCGCTGTTCCAGCTCAATGCCGAAGGGGGGGGAGTGTGTGATGGCTGCATGCAACCACACAATTGAAATACTTGGGTAATATTCATTTTAACTTTTTGTCTTATGTTTACATTGTCCTCTAAAGCTTCTGTGATCATAAGTTAGCCAATTTAATATTTTGAGTTTACCTGTAATGCATGACAGCACGGAGCTATAGTCTAAATGGTGGCATAGACTCTGTTTTGCATTGTTTGTTATTTTATATGGGTATATGCTATATTAATTATATTTCTGTTCTTTTTGAGTTACCTGGCCTCCGCTCCAGTCCTTCCTGGTTTGGGTGAAAGAGGAGGCTGACGGTGGAGCTGGTTTAAATGCAGAAGCCAATAAAATGGACTGGACCATCTATTGTGATCATGTAGGGGGGAATTGGGTTCTTCTTGAATGATGTTTAGCTGTTATCTCTATAGTTTTCACCTTTGGTGTATATAATGGTTTATTTATTTGCTATATAACTGGAGCTGTTTCTCATTTGGGGAGGTCAGTTTGTTGAGTTGTGTTCTTTTAAGTGACTTTTGAGTAGAGTTTTGTTAAGTTAACCTCTTTTATGTGCCCACTTGGTCCTTAAAAAAGTTTGTTTTTTTCATTTTGAATTTTTGTAATCATCTTGTCCTTTTTGGGGTATAATAAAACCCATTTTTTGAAGATTACATTTGTGCCTGTGTGTTCCTGGCTGCTTGGTCCATGATAATGATGTAAACAGACCTTACACAATTCTGGTATTTATTATACCAGATTATCGATAATTACAATTAACATGTTTTGAATCCCTGTAGGGAAGGAACAAAAAACATTGAGATTGTAAAAGACAACAAGCTGTGACTAAAATGAACAATGTGCTTCTTTTATGAAGTTGTTTCACTTAATAATTCAGTGCAATGCATAACAAACCAGTTGCTGCTATCTCTATTGTTTCACTGACCTGGTTCATTTTCAGTGATTCTGTTTAATTTTATTTTGCTGCTGTGTGAGTGTAGTGTATAGTAACTGTGTGTGTGTGTGTGGTGCACTAATGTTCCTTGTTCTTTGAAACAACATTCTGATATTTTGCTTCCTATTTGCAGTTTTTAAATTAACTACACTACATTTTGGCTGAGTGTTTAAAATTAAGATTATTTTTAATTGAGGTAAACAGTCAAAGTTTTCATTTGTCAGTCACTCTGGTCATATTTCGGCATTAATAGGGAAGGTTTGTTTTCGTGTATAGTTTAAATAATTTTACAGTTGGTTTGCCAATTTTCGTTTGTGCATGTATTTTGATGAGCAGTGGCAAGGCAGCACGTTTTAGTGTACAGTACTCGGTGTCAAGCAAAAGCCTAGCAACCGGTCTCCTTAGTTTCCAAACCTTAAAAGTAAATGGGTCTGCTGTTAGACGAGAGACTACACAGTGGTAAACACGCCTCTCTCCAAAGACATGTTGCTGCCATCAATTTCAAAGTAACATTTGTTTTAATTATTTTAAACACTTAACAAACTTTCTATTTTGAATAAAATATGGGTTTGCAAATTATTACACATTTTATTTACATTTTATGGTGCCCAGTGTCTTTGTAGTTTTCATCAAATCAATAAATCCAGCTGTTTTTTGTTTTTTTTAAATTAAATTTGGGGCCAGTGTTCAATTACGTTTAAATTATTAGTTGAATTTTAGTTTTAAAAATTCCTTTTAAAATTCCTTTAAAAAAAAAAAAATTAATGTTCCATATTCAGAAAAAGAGCAGCAGGCAGAGAGGTAGAGATAATTTTCTATGATTTGTGGAATTAACATATTCAAGTTTTTGAAACAGTGTTTTATAATAATTAATATTATTGCTAAATGTGAAGACTTTGTGCATTGTTGCAATATTGAGCTGAAATGTTTTTTTTTATGTTTCTGTTTGACTTTATAGAAACTGATTGTTTAAAGTTGACTGTTGATTTTGTTTCATAATAAAGAAAAAAATGTTCTGTTCACTACAGGAACCATAAATTCTTCTTTTTGTAAATCAGATTTTTGAACAAAAAATGTTTTAATAATGGTTGACAACATATCAAATCAAAAACTTTACAAAAGACAGAATAGAACTATTAATAAAATAACAACATCAAATGCAAAATTCCAACACTAACTCACAAAGTAAAGATGCGTGAACAAAAAAATGAAATAGGAGCCTTTTGCAAAATGTTCTTCACATTATACCTGCATGTTTTTCCTTATTTTAAAAAAAAACTTTCTGCTTTCTTAATGAAATTGTATCGATAACATGTTATACTCATAAGACCAATCATTTTAATACATACTCACCTGTGATAACTGCCATTAAAAACCCTAAGTTGAAGTATCTCATATATAATAGTGTTAAGTGTGTGTTAATTACCTTGGCCATGTCGATGAACTTCAGTCTGCACAAAAACGATGTCTCTGTTACTGATGTCAAGTACTGACTGCTATGCACTTCAAGCTCTCCTCCTTATAATCAGATGTATTTGGTGTTTAATCTCCACCCCTGTGTTTTCTGTCTGTCTATTTGTGTTTTTGTATCTATGGGTGCAGTGCTTGCATCACTGCTGCAATACCTGTGTGTAGGATTTAGTGTGCTGTATATTTAGAAACAGACTATTGCTTTCATAATTACAGTTGTGTATTTGTCAGCTTAGAACAAGCCACCCCCATATCTATACAGTAAGTCCATCAGTCACATTGAACCTTCTACATTGGACCATATTTGTACTGTAGCCCAGTGAGACAAAGAAACCCTGGCGCTAAGAAAAGGCTGTTTTACATTTACGTTCCAGCCAGTGTAGGATTTGTGCAGCAGGCAGGAAAAGGACCCGAATGCAGACGCATGGAAACGCGACTTAAACTCAGAAATACAGCTTTATTTGCTGAAAGGGAAAAATACAAAACTATACTGAGACACACGGGAGGCACACAGCTATGAAGGTGTAGGTTAGGTTAACAACGCGACAAGGAGTAAAGGAAAACACAGGGCTAAAATACACCAGGGAGTAATCAGGCACCAGGAGACAGGAAGGAAGCACAGCTGGGACTAATTAAACATGACAAGACAGGGAGGAAGCAAAACAGAATACGCTGATATGAGACAAAGGACTGTCAAATTAAAACAGGAAATATAACACAGAGACGTGGACTTGACACTGAGACAGAGAGACATGACTGACCAGGGAGACAGAGGGGACATGAAGACAAGCATGACAAGACAAGGAACACGACAAAAGGCAAAATAACAGAAACCAAAATCCCAGGACAAAGATTAAAACACGAGCAGAACCAAAGCCCATGAAATACAATAATCAAAGAATATAACTAAAACACATGAAAACACTGGGTCACAGACCCAGTACCGTGACAAAATTTGCCAGAAAGGTTTAGTTTTAGCTGCAGCCACCAGTTCCTACTCGCTGGTCCTTTAAGCCTTAAGCCTGCCAATCTCTCACTTCCCACTAATCTCTCTCTCCAGCCTTCTCAGTCATTCGCTTTTACTGTTTACTATCAACAGCAGATCACCCACAGAAATTTTGCCTCATATTGGTGTAGAACCTGAGGTGTGTCTGTCATCCATCGGTGGAAATGTGAGAAAGAAAGTGCTTACGTGAATGGGTGAATGAAACATTTTGTATAAAGCTCTCTGAGTGCTCAGATTGAGTAAAACAGTGCTATTTAAGAACCAGTCCAGCCCATCAATTTTAATTATCACAAGCTAATTGCAAAGTGGTGTCTATTTTTGATAACATAAAGAACTATCTGATGGCTGACAGCAAAACAAATATTACATTTGTTACAATGGAGGAAGCAAGAGTTGCTCACTGAAGTCATAATTTAGATACCAATTTGTATAGCAAATTCAGTATTTGAATATCTACCTCAGTGTCACTGACCTTCCCTCTTGACGCAGAAAGAACCTGCTATCCCAGCTACCATAGGGCAAGAGGCAGGGTACACCCTGGCCCTCACAGGATCCAGCCAGGTGATGGCCCTTCTTGCTGTGAGGCAACAGTGCCACCATGCTGCCTACTACAGAACATGTTCATCTTTATCATATTTGAAAGAATTCATGCTAAGCATTAAGACTATTTATGGATGTAATATTGTTCTGACACTGAATCTTTATTTTATGATTTTGACTTTTGACTTGATTTTGACATAACTTGTTTCTAAAGTTGTTTCTGTTCATGCCATTATGCGTTCACTTGAGAATAAATTAAGCAATTTAAAATGGTATGTTTTAAAACATTTCCAATGTTGCTCTCTAATTTTAACAGTCCCATAGAGGAAGTGCTGAAATTCTTAATTAAGAATGAATATGTCAGAGTGCAAAACTATTACAGTCAGCAAAATAATTAGATGGTGTCAGAAAGAGGAAATGGGCATCATATGTCTTGGATCCATGTTATCATTTAACCAAAAACAAGTGAAAACATAAGGCACTGAGTATCTGACTTCGGAGAACAGCCCTACCTGATTCTGTGAAATGATTTGTCACTCGGTGTCACTGACCTTCCCTCTTGTTTTAACCAAAAACAAGTAAAAATGTGAGTCACTGAGTATCTGATTATGGAACAACTTCAGACAACAGCCCTACCCGATTCTCTGAAATTATTTGCAATGTAAACAAAACTTATTTAGAAATTAATGTGTGTTTTAAGAGGAACATTTTCCTAACAAACATGACCTTTGCAGGCCCACACAAAACAAAACACACAGTTTTACAGTGATATCATTACATAGGTATTTGTAGGACTTTCTAAAATGCTGCATAAGCATGTGTTTTTCCTTTATTTTGACCTGTGTGAAACAACGGGGTAAAAACACCTTGTGTCTAAGAAGCACATTTTGTAGTCCATTTTCTGTTTCAGTTCCCAGGGCAATTCTTCAAGGTAAAGGAAAAGGCATTAGGAATAATAGATAGAGGGGAACCTTTGGAGCTCAGCAAAGGACGTTTCTAGATTGATAAGAACACACTCTGAGGATCAGATTAAACCAAAATGCAGGGACTTACTTAAACCCAGAAGAAAATTGAATTGCAAACATGAACAAGAACAAAATACTAGAAAAAGAGATGAGGGATAAGAGTTTCATGTTTAAAAAAATACTGTATACTTTTTTTTTCTTTCTTTTTTTTTAGATTTTTAAACTTCAAAATGGATCAGTTTGACATCCCTACCTATTCATGTATTGCAATAAATTACTGCTAACCATCTTTAATCCAAGTCTGCTGTTTGAAGATGCAACTGAGGCCTAAGCATAGCTTCGCATCATTGCTGGTCAGGCCTGTTAAGTTAAATGATGCAGAGTAATTTACACTATAACCAAAAGGCAACAGTTAATTGCAAAATAATGTATGTGTTTGGTGCGACAAAACTCTGACAAGTTAGGATACTATTTTTTTACTGATAACAAACTAACCTCTCTTGTTAAGTCGTGTGACTATCAGCCTATTGTAATATCTGACCATGCGCCCTTAATATTGACACTGCATATACCCGGTATGGAGTCTCCTAAACGGATGTGGAGATTTAACTCTCTTTTGTTAAGTGATGAAAACTTTATAGAATTTATTTTGGATCAAATTACCTACTTTTTGGAATTTAATTTAACTCCAGATATTTCCATCTCGTCAGTCTGGGAGGCTCTTAAGGCTTATCTTCGCGGCCAGGTTATATCGTTTACAGCTAATAAGAAACGCACTTCTACTTCTAAACTAAAGGATTTGGAAAAGCAAATAGCAGACTTGGATAATAGGAACTCTCGGAACCCCTCACCAAAATTATATAAAGAACGTTTGAAACTGGGTGCAGAATATGATGTGCTTGCCTCACATTCTATAGAATATTTATTGTTAAAGAACCGCAGTGATACCTATGAGCACGGAGATAAGGGGGGAGAGATTCTAGCAAGACAGTTGAAATGTGCAAGAGCCAGGCAAACTATTAATGGGGTCGCAACCCGAGATGGTGGAACTGTTACAGATCAACAGGGGATAAATGATGCTTTTCAGCATTATTATTATAAGTTGTATAGTTCCGATAATAAGTAAGTAAGTAAGTAAGTAAAATTTTATTTATATAGCACCTTTCAAGATAAAAATCACAAAGTGCTTTACAGAGACAAAAAAACAGACATTAAAATCCAAAACAAAACAAAATTAACCAAAAGCGAGTTTAAACAGATAAGTTTTTAACTGCTTTTTAAAAGACATGACTGAGTCCACAGATCTCAAACTCAAAGGGAGCGAGTTCCAGAGTCTGGGAGCCACTGATACAAACGCTCTGTCACCTTTTGTTTTTAACCTTGTATGCGGGACAACCAGCAACCCCTGGTCGCAAGACCTCAGGGACCTGCTGGGGTGATAGGAAAGAAGAAGATCACTTAAGTATGTTGGAGCTACACTGTACAGGGCCCTATAAGTCATGATTAGGATCTTAAATTGGACCCTGAACTTGACAGGGAGCCAATGCAGCTGAATCAGGAGGGGAGTGGCATGGGAGTGTTTGTGATGCTTTGTCAGAAGCCTAGCAGCAGCATTCTGAACAACCTGCAGCCGTTCCAGGGAGGCATTACTTAAGCAAGTAAACAAGGAATTACAATAGTCTAAGTGGGATGAAACAAAAGCATGAATAATCATTTCCAATTCGGAACGTGACACAATGGGACTCAGCTTAGCGATATTTCTTAAATGGTAAAAACAAGAGCGAACCAAAAATTTAACGTGTGTGTCCAGCGTCAGAGCTGTATCAAATGTAACACCAAGGTTCCTAATGGATGATTTAATGTAAGAAGCAAGAGGGCCTAGATTTTTAACCACGTGGGGAACAAATTTCTCAGGAGCAAAGACAATGATTTCCGTTTTATCAGCATTTAGTTGAAGGTAGTTACCAGCCAGCCAATCTCTAACGGAATCTAAGCAGGACTGCAAAATTTGGAGCTTAGAAAAATCAGGTGGCCTAAAAGAGATATATAGCTGAATATCATCTGCATAACAATGATATGAAATATCAGAGAAAGAGTTAAGAAGTTGCAGAAGAGGGAGTAAATACAACAAAAACAATAACGGTCCCAAGACAGAGCCCTGAGGCACCCCATAGGCAAGAGAGCTGACAGCGGATCTGAACTTAGAGGTAGCCACAGAGAAAGATCGATTAGACAAATAGGATTTAAACCATTCCAATGCGGTACCCGATACACCCACCCAGTGGTTTAATCTATCTAACAAAATAAGATGATCAACGGTGTCAAAAGCAGAGGTCAGATCCAACAACATCAAAACAGTGCACTCTCCAGCATCATAATTCATCAAAATATCATTAGACACTCTAAGAAGTGCAGTTTCGGTAGAGTGAGCCTTACGAAAGCCAGATTGAAATTTATCAAGAACCTTGTGTTCATCTAGAAAATTCGTGAGTTGCTTGGCCACAACCTTTTCTAAAATCTTGGCAATAAAAGGCAGTTTTGAGATGGGTCTGTAACTGGAAAGCAAAGAAGGATCAAGTTTAGGTTTTTTTAAAAGTGGGTGAATGACAGCACTTTTACAGTAAACAGGGACCTGACCAGAGAGTAGAGATGCATTAAGAATTTTAAGAACACTAGGACCAATAGACTCAGAAACATTTTTAAGTAAAGACCCAGATAAAATATCAAGGGGGCAAGAGGATGATCTCATTGAAGAGACCAGCTTCAACAACTCAGGTAAAGATACTGGTGAAAATCTTTCAAATATGACAGGCTTAATTAAAATCGGAACAGGCAAATGGTACATGGAGGGAGAGATGTTGCTCCTTACATTGCTAACCTTTTCAACAAAGAAGGAAAGAAAATTTTCACAGTCTTCATTCGAAGAAATAGGGACAGCAGCAGAAGCCGGAGCAACAATATCCCTAATTGTGTCAAATAGAACCTTAGGGTTCTCTCTGCTCCTAGAGACTAGGTTTGAAAAATAAGCAGCCCTTGCATCACGAATTGAAGAGTTAAGAGAAACTAAAAGGTCTTTTAAATGAAAGAGATGAACCTGTAAATGAGTCTTTCTCCACAAACGCTCAGCTTTACGACAGACACGCTTTAAGCAGCGAATGCTGTCGTTTATCCAGGGCGAGGGTTTTGTAACGGGGGCTAGTCTAGTTTTAATAGGACAAATATTATCGATAATAGAAAGACAGTAATTATTAAAAAGATTTGTTAATAAATCAACATCATTAGAAACAGGCAGAACCAAATTAAAAACGTCAGAAAATTTAGCAGCAGTAGAAGAATCTAAGATGCGCGAGCTAAGAGCACAACGCTCAGGAGGAGGAGGCAAATAAAAAGATAAATTAAATATAATACAATGATGGTCCGAGATAAAAATATCCTCAGAACTAATACAGTCCATGGTTAAGCCAATAGTAAAAACAAGGTCCATAATCATAATACCAATGATTCTAACTTCCTCTCTGATTTTTTTTAGAGACATAAAGATTGCAACATTGTCCCCAGACGAGGTTTCCACCCTGGATGCACCTCTGCAGCAGCAGGAGATCATAGCGGCAATAAAATCGTTACAGTCTTGCCGATCACCAGGCCCTGATGGCTTACCGACCGAGTTTTATGCCGCCTTTGCTGGAAAACTAGCCCCTGTGTTGGCTACGTTATATACTGACTCTCTTGCCAAAGGTGTTTTGCCTGATAGCCTAAACCAAGCTTGTATAACATTACTTCCCAAAAAAGATAAAAACCCTTTGGAATGTGGATCCTACAGGCCGATTTCACTCCTGAATTCAGACTATAAAATACTAGTGAAGGTTTTGGCCAACCGATTGGAAAAAGTTTTACCCAACATAATCTCTTCAGATCAGACTGGTTTTATTAAAAACAGGCACTCCTTTTTTAGTATTCGTAGACTACTCAATATAATGTACACCCCCAGTCAAGCTGCTTCCGAATGCCTTCTCTCCATGGATGCGGAGAAGGCTTTTGATAGAGTAGAATGGGAATATCTATTTGAGACCTTACAAAGATTTGGGTTTGGAAGTTCCTTTTTATCCTGGGTGAAATTACTCTATGCCTTTCCTTCAGCTATGGTACTCACTAATAACCATTATTCTAAACCGTTCCGCTTACATCGTGGAACCCGTCAGGGCTGCCCCCTCAGCCCCCTCCTTTTCGTATTAGCTATTGAGCCGTTGGCAATAGATATAAGAAGTAATCATGCCATCCAAGGCATTTCGCGGTATGGAACTGAGCATAAATTATCTCTCTATGCCGATGATCTCCTGCTGTTTGTATCCAAGGCTGAGGTAACAATTCCCTACATTCTTGAACTTTTTGACACATTTGGGCTTGTGTCAGGCTATAAATTGAATCTACACAAGAGTGAATTACTGCCTCTAAATATGCCTCTTTCCACATTAGCAAACATTACTGTTCCCTTCAAGACTGCAACACACAGCTTTGTCTATCTAGGCATAACTGTGACGAAAAACTTCAGTGATCTCTTTAAAGAAAATTTTACTAAGTTACACCTGAGTATGCAACAAGACTTGTCGAAATGGTCGCCGCTTCCTCTCTCGTTAGTTGGGAGAGTGAATGTAGTTAAAATGTCTGTATTACCCAAATTTCTTTATCTGTTTCAAAGCCTCCCTATATACATTCCGAACCAGTAGCGGTTTTAGATACGGGCGACACGGGCGGTTGCCCGGGGCGGCATCGTGATGGGGGGCGGCATCACGGGCATCGGCAAAAAAAGAAAAAAAACGCTCGTACTCATGCTGCCCCTACGGCAGCCAGCGCATATTGGGAATGGCACAGGCATCGATCGGTTTTCTATCGCCCATTTGCTGGGAGTAAGGGCGCCCTCCATTTGCGTGGTGCGCCTGCTGCTTGCGGCGCAGAGAGGAGAGGGCGGGGCGGCGGGGGATTCTCTGGCTGACTGGAGCGGCATCTAATAACCAACTAGCAAAATAAAACAAAATAACAAACACGAAAACACCAGACATCATGATACAGACTTATAATTTGCACCGATGTTTTTTCAAAATTCTATACACGAAAAGTGAGCGCGAGAGCCCTCGGTGCGCCTGCTCGCTGCTGAAGTCAAAGTAAACTTTATTGTCATCTCCGCTACATACAGTTCAGTATATAGAGAGACGAGACGACGAGGCTCCAGTTACAGCAGTGCAAGTAAACAAACAATAAATATAAGAAGAGTAAGAAAATAAATATACACTTTAGGACTCGGGGTAAAGGGATCAATGACAATTCAAAATTTACAGTTTGATGATTTAAAGTCTCACACACAACCAGTCGAAAGGGGAGGAGCCCCGGCTGCTTCCAAATCGAGCACATTTCATTCCTAATGTTGTAAATCCAAGTCTGTTATGTATTCATGATTTGAATCCTGGGTTGTGTGAAATCCCAGAAATAAACCCCAGACAAAGTGAATCTGTGAACTAAGGTGTAGGTCTGTTAGGATATGTTGTGGTGATCCTCGGGTTGAAGGATGGGTGTTCATACTGGAGTGCAAAATTAAAACCAATGGAAGATGGACAAGAAAAGTTCAAAGCCATCAGGTGCTCAGTTTAGAAAAAATAGAAAAGAAGAGGAGGAGAAACGAGCAAAAGATACAGGTAAGCAGATGTGTCATTGGATAATGGCAGGTCATCCTGAAACAGTCAGAATCAGAATACTTTATTAATTCCTAAGGAAATTACGTGTGTTACAGCTGCTCCAAGAAGAAATGGTAAAAATAGTAACACTAACAGATTAAACTCCAAACAATACATTATGTTACAGATTTTAATATTAATTAGTCATTGTCAGTTGTTGATTTGTCCTGTTCTCATTGTATGAAGAATTATGATGTCTGTTTGGTAGCCGTTTGCATACTATGCATACTCTCTCTGTCTTCATATGTGTGTGTGGACAACAGTTTTATGTTAATGTACGATCCTTAATATGTTTTGTGTGTGTGTGTGTGTGTGTGTGTGTGTGTGTGTGTGTGTGTGTGGTGGAGGGGGGGCACCAGAGGGAGTGTTCGCCCAGGGCGCCAAACAGGCTAGGACCGCCACTGTTCCGAACGCTTTTTTTAAGAAATTGGACTCTGTAATTACATCATACCTTTGGAACAATAAGAAACCACGTTTGCGTAAAACACATCTGCAAAAGTCAAAGCAAGACGGGGGCCTGGCTCTACCGAATTTCCGTTATTATTACTGGGCCTCCAATTTACGCTGTCTGACCTACTGGCTGCACTATCAGCACGATTGCAGTGGACCCGTGTGGGTAGAAATGGAGAAGCTCTCTTCTGGTTCTTTCTTGCTATCGTCTGTCGTAGGTGCTTCTATCCCGTTACCCAAAAGCCTGACGATTGAGAATCCTGTAGTTAATAATACTATCCAGATTTGCTTTCAGTTTAGAAAACATATTAATCTTCTGAAGATCTGCTTAGGGAGCCCAGTAGCTTCCAACTATGTTTTTTCCCCTTCAATGTCTGATGCCACATTTCAGGGCTGGCAGAGGCGAGGGCTGAGATCTTTAAAAGAACTATTCATTGACGGCACGTTTGCCTCATTTGAACAGCTGACTAATAAATACAACTTACCCCCTTCTCATTTTTTTAGGTACCTACAAATACGACACTTTCTTTCAGGCTCTATCCCAGAGTTCCCAAATAAACCCCCTAATGATGTAATGGATGACATTATGTGTTTTAACCCGGCTAAGAAAAAAGCCATATCATCACTACTTGTTCTGATTTTGCGCCTGGGTTCTTCTTCTGTGTCTGCAATTAAGCGATCCTGGGAAGAGGATCTTAAAATCTGTATTACTGAAGCAGACTGGGGCAATGTTTTAAGTAATATTCACTCGTCCTCCATGTGTGCAAGACATTGCCTTCTGCAGTTTAAAATAGTGCACAGGGTTCATCTTAGCAAATCAAAATTGGCAAAGATGTATCCCCAGATTGACCCAACGTGCAAAAGATGTAAACTGGCAGAGGCGACCTTGATCTGTATGTTTTGGTCCTGTCCCAAAATACAAAAGTTCTGGACGGATGTCTGTGGGGCTTTGTCATGCATATTTGGGATAAGAGTGTCGCTTAATCCACTTTTATTTTTATTTGGGGTCAATTCCGATGGTCTGGCACTACCAGCAGGTGGTCAAAGACTTATTGCCTTCTCTACACTACTGGCAAGACGTCTAATACTTTTGAGGTGGAAGGACGCAGCCCCGCCCACAGTTTCGCATTGGGTTAAGGATGTATTATTTCATCTTAAATTAGAGAAAATTAGGTTTGTTTTGAGAGGCTCTGTAAATAAATTTAATAAAGTCTGGAAACCCTTTTTGATATTTTTTGACCAACCATCTACACAGGTTCAGGAATGACATTTATTTATTTATCTATTTTTAATTATATTTGTTTGCTTATTTTTTCTTCCTTCTTGTTCTGTATACCTTGGCTGGTGTTATTTTGCACTGACTGTAAGTATTTTCTTTTAAACTTTTGATTACTTGACAGCGAACAGGGGTGTTGTTTGTTAGGGTGGGTTTTTATTTTTATTTATTTATTTTTTCTCCCCTCTTTTACTTTTATTTGATGCTTTGTATTTTTGTATTTCATTGTGGAAAATAATAAATATATTAAACACTAAAGACGACCGGCATTGCCAACTCCCTGTTTCTGGCAGCGAGGGATTTCCCTGGCGGAAAAAGCAGACCAAATCGTTCTGGCTTCCCGCACCTTCGAAGCACTGGCTATGGACCCGCCGACAGCACCTCCACCTGCTTTCCGTCGCTCGAGAGGAGTTCACGGCCATGGAGCACCTGGGCATTTCGCAGCACTTGAACAGCACCTGGGCCTCTCCACTTCACATGGTGCCCAAATTGGACAGACTGTGGCAGCTGTGCGGGGATTTTCGACATTTAAATAACGTTACGGAGAATGACCTCATTCCACACATTCAGATCTTTTCTAGGACATTCCTAAAACTGCCGTCATCACTCCCTTCAGTTTGTTTGAGTTTCTATGCATGCTGTTTGGGCTGAAAGGTGCTGCGCAGACTTTTCAGTGCCTGATGGACTCTGTTATGTGGGGCCTGCCTTTCATTTTCGTCTACCTGGACGATATACTGGTGGCCAGCTGTTCGATGGACAGCACGAGTCTCATCTGCACCAGGTTTTGCAGCGTTTGGCGGAGCATGGACTGATCATCAATCCGTCTAAGTTTCAGTTTGGATTACCAGTCCTGGAATTCCTGGGGCACCGCATTTCCGATGACGGTGGGGTTCCGTTGCCGGACAGGGTCCAGGCTGTCGCGACTTTTCTGCGTCCCGTCTCGGTTAAGGCGTTGCAGGAGTTCTTGGGGATGATCAACTTTTAAAATTGTTTTCTCCCCAGAGCTTCCCACCTTTTGCAGCCACTCTACGCCGCTTTAAAAGGTAAGCCGGCTAAAGATCCTGTTGACTGGTCCCCAGAATGTGTCCAAGCGTTTTCCGCGGCGAAGTCAGCGCTGGCCAATGGCGCCCTGCTGACCCACCCGTTTCCGTCAGTGGAGATCGCATTGACCACTGACGCGTCGGATGTTGCGGTGGGCGCCGTGTTGGAACAGTGCATCTCCAACGTCTGGCTGCCGCTCACCTTTTTCAGTCGCACGCTCCGTGACGCCGAACGCAAGTACAGCGTTTTTGATAGGGAGTTGTGGGCTCTGTACCTTGCGACGCGGCATTTTTTCCTCGAGGGTCACAGCGTACCGCGTACGTTGACCATAAGCCTTTGACCTTTGCTATGTCCAAGATTTCCGACCTGTGGATCGCGTGCCAGCAGCGACAGTTAGCGGCCATTTCAGAGTTCACAACAGACATTCAGCATGTGGCTGGTAAGTCCAGCCGGGTCACTGACTGTCTGTCCCCCATGTTGGTTTCTTCTGGCGTCGACTACACTGCCATGGCCACTGAGCAGCGAGCCGATCCGGACGTCCTTGCGCTTCGTTCCGCACAGACGGGCCTCGTGTTGGAGGACACGCCGGTGTGGTTTCTAGTTTTGCTTCCATTTGGTCTCGTCATGTCTGATTTCTTCCAGCTGTGCTCTCCTCCTGTGTCTCATTCCCCTCGTTATTCCCAGTGTATTTAATTCCTGTGTTTCTCTGTGTCAGTGTCACATCCTCCCTCATGCTGTGTGATCCCTGGTGTGCCTCTCTGTGGAGTTTTAGGTTTTGTTTTCCCAGTCTAGTTTAGTTTGCATCATTTCCCTGAGTCTGTTAATAAAGCTGCATTTTCCTGAGTTAATTCCTGTGTGTTGCGAGCCCTGCATTTTGGGTCCTCTTCCTGCCTGCACACAGCCGAATCGTGACACATGCACCTTTTGACTGTGGTGGATTGCATGACCAGGTGGCCGGAGGCGGTCCCCTGGCCTCCACGACGGTGGA
Organism: Oreochromis niloticus; assembly: GCF_001858045.2. Lineage (NCBI taxonomy): Eukaryota > Metazoa > Chordata > Actinopteri > Cichliformes > Cichlidae > Oreochromis > Oreochromis niloticus. The sequence goes on from NC_031984.2 coordinate 16,839,498, forward strand.
GGCGGTGGCCAGGGCTTTCGTGTCAACGTGGGTTTCGCGTTTTGGTACCCCCACTGACATTACCTTAGACAAGGGCCCCCAGTTCGTTTCGGAGCTTTGGTCTGCCATGGCTGACGGCCTGGGGGTCAAGGTCCACCGCACCACGGCGTACCACCCGCAGGCCCACCAGAGGGCTCCACTCACACCCATGTTTTCTGATAGGTTTGTAGCTTAAAATTATTCACTGGAACGTTGAAGACAATGTAATTACACAGCAAAGCAAGACACGAGTAGGCAAAGTTCTTCATGTTCCTCGTGCACGGGAGAGAACCGGACAAACGCCGTTCCTTCGCTTGACCCCAGTTGCTCTCGTCCGCTCTCCCGTAACACTGCTCTTTTATTGAGGTCACATGAATATACATAGGTTCATTAACATATGACGTCTACATACACACAAAGAGTACCTTGCCTGTACGTTGTGTAAGTGTGTGTGTGTGTGTGTGGGGTCATGATGTGACCCCGTGAAAACTCCCCACCCTACTGGTGCCAGGGAGACCAGCAGTTCACATAAACAAAGGCTCTTACACTCAAACAGATATACGCGTGTTTGCTATACCATATATCAGCAAGAGAAGATACAGCCTCTCCTCATGATGCCAAGAGGTGTGTGATCTATGCCAGAACACTCTGGAGAGGAGTGAACGCACCCCCCTCTTCATGCTGCACAGAGTTGTTACAGACCTCCTAGGATGAGACATTCTTTCAATCTACAAATGATTATATACTTCTAAGCATATATGAGTAGATATTTCTAAGCATAAATGACAATCCACTATATAAACCTAACATTTTCAGTTGTTGTTTGGAGATGAATAAAGTCGGAATGGAAAGTTACAGCTCCTGTGTCGTCTTTACAATACCTCCACAATTTATTTAATTTATTTCGTTTTCTTTATTTGTTTATTTTAAATTTTTGTTCAATTGATTGTTTGGTTTGTAAAACAAGTAAATTAAATATTGACATATTTATAAGTTTTTTTCTAATTTCTTATAACTATATCTTATGATACTAATGTACTAATGATAACCCCACTTGAGTCAGTCCAACCTCAGTTTTAGTGCTTACAATTCACACTGATAAATCTAAACTGTTAACGTGCTGCAGCATGTTTAGTCATCCATTATACCTTGACCTTGTTCCTATTCACCATCAGTAAATTGATTTAGTGTTATTTTCTCAAAAATCCCTACATAGAAACCAAATGTGTCGACTTGTCCTAAAGCTTTACCTCAGTTTTCTCCTACCTGGTGTGGAGATTCAGAAATTCTTTTATTGCTGCCATATAACCTGCATTATTATAATTGCATTAATAACATATTTTACAGCATTATTCTATTAATAATATTTCTTACAGGGTTGATATTGTATTGAAGATGTTTGTCATCACATTGACCTTTTCTATTACAGGTGTAGTTATGATCAGTCTATACACATTGCATATTTGTGCTCATTTGGAGTTGATGTTCCATCCAAAAGGGTCTTAAGCTTCACTGGTGCGACTGTCCAGGTGATACATGCTGAGGGAAGATGAGAACATAGAAGGTTGACCGCATGCATGCTTACAATACACATAAAATCTAGTAACAGGCCTGAGCGAAGGCCCAAATGTATTCTGCTTCTTTTGTAACCTGTTGCATTTTAGTCTACTTGGTGACTGATGACGAGGGTCAATAATTAGCCCTTAGAGACCCTGAAGCTTGAAATTTATTGCCTTGTATGGAAGGTGTTATAGAAAAGAGAAGTTTTATGTCTGTTTATAGCCATTAAAGATGTACAAGATGTACCATTGACTGAAAACAATGTATTTTTAATCTGTAATTGACGTACGTGGGGGCGTGATCCCCTATGCTATAAAATCAGCATCCAGTGTATTTTTGTCAGAAGACATATGCTGATATTTCTTCTCCTGTGTAATAAACTCACCGTTTGATTGCACTTTTCTGGGGCCTCCGTGGTTTGTTTCACTGCTCTGCATTTGATTGATTCCGCGACAGCATTGGTGGAGGATGCGGGCACTTGCAGACCAGTAAGAAGAATTAGAGCTGCTGTTTTCGGCGGAGGTCGAGATCAGATTGGTGCTCAGACGGGCAGACGTCTTGAGTGACTCCTTGACCACTGTGGGCCCACATAAAAAGGTAAGCACAAGCCTCTTAACACTAGGTTTACTATCCTGCGCAAATTTGCGTAACTTCCCTAAACCCAATACCCCCTAGAATTACTGGCTTTTTTATTTTCTGGTGCAAGTCCCGAGGTGTTAAGCACCCCTGCTGAGATTTTCACAGGTCGTCAGCTTGTTTCTCCTACAGCTTTTGTTGTGCAAACCACCCATTGTCCTTGAGGCCTGGCACATTTGCATTTGCTCACTCAGAGTTGCTCAGATCCAAGGCAGGCCAAACCTCTGTGTTACAACTTTCAGAAATGCCTGATAGAAATGCTTCAACTTACTCATGAGATTTTGACCACATTTTTTGCGGAAGTCACAACTATACTGAATGCACGACCGTTGTTGCCAGCTGCAAGAAATGCTTGGTAGGGAACAGCTGTTCCCTACCAAGGTTCGTTTCAAAGTTTGAAAGACTTTGAAATAAAACAGACTTGTGTACCCATATATTGTGAATGTCTGTCTTTTGTATGTAGGTTGTAACACAGAGGTTTGGCCTGCCTTGGATCTAAGTAAACAAATGCCAATGTTGCACACACACACACACACACACACACACACAGCAAATCTGCATTTATTTGTCCCACAAGTGGAAAATCTGCATTGTCATTGCAAAAAAGTGGACAGAGCACAGTATAGAAAGTGCACTATACAAACAATCTGGAAACATAAATATGGACACGTGTATTCAAAAATATTGGTGTATGTATACACACACACACACACACACACACACACACACACACATATCTATCTATCTACGTGTGTGTGTGTGTGTGTGTGTGTGTGTGTATGTATATATATATATATATATACATACACACACATACACATATATGTATATATATATATATATATATATATATATATATATATATATATATATATATATATATAGATGTGTCTGTGTGTATAACTAGACTTTATGCTTTAAGTTCATGAACTTATGGCATTCATTTCAATCCTGTTTGTAAGAGCAATCATGTGTCCTGTTGGTGCCATTGTGGATTGCTGGTCAGAAAGTTTTCTGGTGCCACTAATCAAAGAGACAATGCCCCTAGATAGATTCATTTCAATTATGCAACACCTTCGATTTGATGACAGGGACACGCGGGCAGAACGGGTGAAAACAGACAAATTTGCAGCGATCTCCGACATCTGGACACGCTTCAACAAGAACTGTGCTAAAAGTTTCACTCCAGGGGAACACATGACCATAGATGAACAGCTGTTCCCTACCAAGGTTCGTTGTCCATTCACCCAGTATATTGCAACCAAGCCAGACAAATTTGGGATCAAGTTCTGGATGGCCACGGATTTGGACACCAAATATGTCTGCAGTGCATCTCCTTACTTGGGAAAGGACCCCAGTCGTCAGAAGGGAGAGAGGCTGGCAGAGAACGTGGTCATGAAACTGATGGAGCCGTTTTTGGATGATGGAAGAAATATCACAACGGACAATTTCTTTACTTCACTGTCACTGTCGCACAGACTGCTGCAGCGCAAAACAACATTACTGGGCACGGTGAATAAAGTCCGACGTGAACTTCCTCAACTTGCAAAAGATACTGCAAAGCGAGAGGTATTCTCCACTTCAGTGCTTAGAAGTGGCAGTGTGTCCTTGACAATTTATGCACCAAAAAAAAACAAGACTGTGTGTGTTCTAAGTTCCATGCACCAAGACGTGACGATCGGTGACGGCAGAAAGAGGAAACCCAACACGATCACAGACTACAACCACATGAAGGTATGTGAATGTGTGTACAATTTTACATCAGTGCTACGATGTTTTCTGATGTGTGCTATACAGGCCTATAGAAAAAAACATATACTCATGACTCTCTCGCTCTGCTTTTACAGTGTGGTGTAGACGTGTTGGACCAAATGGCACGGATGTATTCTGTAAGATCAGCAACACGCAGGTGGCCAGTAGCGGTTTTCTACAATATGCTGGACCTGGCGGCAGTGAATGCCTACATTTTGTACAAGGCATGTACAGGGTGGACAGGCAAAAGAAGATTGTTTCTGCGTCTTCTAGCTTAGCAACTTCGTTGCCGATTCATGCAGCACAAGGAAATCTTAGCACAGAGGGAGGCTGCTGCAGCTGCTGTGCCAGGGACTGTAAAGACAACGCAGTGCCAGGTGCAAGAGAGCTGCAACAGGAATCGCAGCAGATTTACCTGTGCAACATGTAAGAAATTCACCTGTGCCAAATGCAGGGATGATGGACACTGGGTCTGCAAACCCTGTAAAGTTTGAAAGACTTTGAAATAAAACAGACTTGTGTACCCATATATTGTGAATGTCTGTCTTTTGTATGTAGGTTGTAACACAGAGGTTTGGCCTGCCTTGGATCTGAGTAAACAAATGCCAATGTTGCGCACACACACACACACACACACACACACACACACACACACACACACACACACACACACACACACACACAGCAAATCTGCATTTATTTGTCCCACAAGTGGAAAATCTGCATTGTCATTGCAAAAAAGTGGACAGAGCAAGGTATAGAAAGTGCACTATACAAACATTTTATATATATATACATATACACATATTATATATATATATATACATATTATATATATATATATATATATATACATACATATATACATATACATACATATATACATATACATATACATATATATATATATATATATATATATATACATACATATATATATATATATATATATATATATATATATATATATATATATATATATATATATATGTGTGTGCATATATGATATAGATGTGTCTGTGTGTATAACTAGACTTTATGCATATTATATAAGGTGTGGCTATATAAATATATGTACAACTCTGTGTATATATGTTTATGGACAGGCATGCAGGCAGGTAAGGAAGGAAAGCAGCCTTGCAGGGAAGGAAAAACTTGAATCTCTCATGGTTAGGGGTTGGGGGAGGGTGTGTTTGCACAACAAAAGCAGGAGAACAATGGAGCTGACGACCTGTGAAAATCTCAGCGGGGTGCCAAGAGGTGTTAAGGTCGGGGGGAATTTACGCAAATCTGCGCAGGCCAGTAAATCTAGTAGTAGGGACTTGCACCAGGGAAAAAAGGCTCAGTAATTCTAGTGTTAAACTGAAATTGTGCTATATTGGATTATAATTCTAAAATATGTGGTCAAGAGGTTACCCGTTGAACTCTGTTTTGAGTGTTGTTTGAGTGAAAGTGAAACTTCGAAGTAGTGTTGTGTTCAAGGTCGGCTCGTAAGAAACAGTACTGAGCGAAAAGTAACTAGAGATGTTGTTTTAAGGAAATAGAGAGAAAAGAGATCAATGTGTGATTAAAGAATAAAGAGATTATAAGTGTTTAGTCAGGGAATTGAAGAATTCCCTCCCTAGGAAAGACGTTTTCTAGGTGGTCTTGAAGACCTACTCGGGTGGCGCCGCTGGTATTTGTGGCCCCAGAAATAGCTGGTCAGAGGATCATTTTGAGATACACTTATTGGTGAGAAAAAGAGTAATACTGGACGCAGAGGTCCGAGGAGTTGCCATATGATTTAAGAGAACTCAAGCCAGCCGTGAGCTTGAGCGTAACAGTAAAGTGAGCTTGAAGGAAATCAAGGTCTACTGTGTCTGATAAGTCTGATAATAATACTGTGGGTTATGAGAGACGATTAAAGTATTACCTGTGTATTTGGGGACCCGCCGCGGTTCGTGAAAAGCCGTGTTTCTGTTGATATTTCCTTAAAGTCTGCGGACCTGTTGAGGTCTCATAAAAGACGTGCAGCTGTGTGGATATCCGGGTTGCTGTGATCCACCCGTTACAGCTGAAAACAGTGATGTAAGAAACTGTCGGAAATGATTTAAGTGCCGCTGGCTGTAGGCTAAGCGTGTGTGAGGCTGTGAGGTCTCTTTTTCCTTTCTCTTCTTTCTGGTTAAGAAAGTGCGTAGTTAACATTTGGGTGCGGTCACTTCTCCTTTTAGGTTCAACATAACAAGCACGTTGATTAAACGAGGTGTAGTAATTTCAGTTTCATTTTGAAGAAAAAGACATGCTCTTTTCGAGATCGTGTCAAATTGAAATTTCACGTACAAGGGATCTTCTTTACATGAGATGCATATGTCACGGTGAAACGCCAGAGACCTCCTATGGTTTTATAGTCTCTGCAGAAATAAGTGTGTTAGATTTAGAGAACTTTTTGTTCCGTTGCTCCATCATATTCCATTGCCTAGTCAAATACTGTGCGAGGACAGCACAGGACCCCCGTGAGGCTGCTCATGCATTTTCCTTGTTCTGTGAGCGCGCATTTGATGATTTTGAAATACAGTATCAGTGGACAGGATAATGTACGCGTGATTCTAACACAAGAGTTATCTTAATCAAACCAGAAACAGAGTAATAAATAAAGGTGTGAGCCTCCTCTTGAAGTACAGAGAATTTATAGAATTTTTTGAGTGTGTTTCTTGTCAAAAAGAGATCCGGTGCAGAGATTGAGCGGGGCTCTCTTGTTACAATTGATCCGAGTCAATTAACTGGCCTTACTTTCACTATTCTGCTGACGCCAGTAATTTATGGCGAGCCAGGAGAGGTGCTAGTGGAGGTGTTGGTTTGTTGTGAAACACTGGATAGAGAGTTTAATTTTTCTAGAGCAGAGCTTTTAACTGAGCCAGAGTTTCCCAGTTTCCTGGCTGCTTGTGTAGAACTGTATGAAGGTCTAGCTCAAGTTCTGGCACAGCACGGTTATTTAGAGGAGTGAGAATTTTTACAGTAAATGTTGGTGTGCCATATTGTTCTTCTCTCGGCAGACACCGAGAGAATTTACGGGATAATTCACGTGGTTATTCCTTGGTTTTTTAGGAGCAGATCAGATGATCGGATGAGGCCTAGTTCTCCTGTTGATGACGAAGTATGGTATATTGTTCGTCTGTAAGATTAGAATTGATTGATCTCCACGAAGGAATTCATGTGGTAGGTTTAGTTCAGGGGGAAATGCAGAATAATTATTATATGCTTGTACTATCTGCATATATGATTGAGGAGCACCTCCCTGAGTTTCTTGGATATTGTTTAAGGAAGTTTAGAGAGCTGACTGAAATTGCTGAGAGAGGATCTGGTTCTGAAGGAGAGAGTGGAGTGTTTTGGATGTGATTTTTGTCAGCATTGGCTGGGCTGTGCAGTTCAAATCATTTGGGTTTTTTATCAAAGTCGTACCACCAGATATTGATTCAGCCAAGAGTGATTGGGTGCGGTCAACTTCCTTCTTTTTACTTCCCCTTTTAACAAGAGAAGAAACACGCACTGTAGGCCTCTTTAAGATTAAAAGAATAACGTTGCTTGTCTCTTAGTGATTTAAAATAGCACGCCTTGCTGAACGGTGTGATTTTGACTTTAGCAGAAAGAGAAGAGAATTGTTTTTTGACTTTGTGCATGTCTAAAATAACTGAAATATAGAACTGCGCAGTATCTTGGTTGGCCTGGACTTCCTCTTTTTACCAAGGCCCTGTCTATAAGCTGCACGGACTATAAAAAAACCAATCACCACTCACTGATTGGTTTGTAGAGCAAGAATTGCAGCTAGTTTGGGGAGTTTATTTTGTAGTGCTGATAAATGTGGCTGTTTTGTGAGTTTATGAAATAAAGGCTGTTCTGACCCCGTGTGGGTCAGTGTGTGTTACATCAACCAGGTACGAAAAGAGGAAGTGACTGCGTGGCCTGCCACAGCACTTCTGACGGAAGGAGGAAGTGACTGTTCGGTGGCTGCAGGGCTTCTGACAAAGAAACAGGAAGTCACGTCAAGGAGCTTGCGAGGCGGAGCCATACAGCAGCCATTTTGTGAAAAACTCAGAGGAACAAAATGGCGGAAAGTTCAACTGGGACATCTAGTGGACAAAGAGTATATAAGCCACTAAAGGATCAGCTGGATGAGCTAAACAGAGCCATCCACATGTCTTGTTCAAGAACAACTAAAGCAGCAGACAAAGAGTTCAAAGCTGTAAGGAAATATGTGGAGAAATTGTGCTGCTCAACAAAAAACTCTGCAAGACAGACAACCTCTCCACCTGATTTTCGAAGAGGAAAGTGAGAACTGTGCAAAAAGATTACAGCAATTGCAGCAGGAAACATTGACTCATGCAATGAACAGACAAACCAAAGCAGAAATAAAACTTTTGAAGGAAAACCATGGGAAATGCTGCAAATGGATAATAATGTGTAAAGGAATTTCTAATTGGATGAAAGAGGATGAGGAGGTAAGTTCACCTCCCCAACAACAGGAAGAGAAACCAGAGACAGTAGAACAGGTGCTCACCATGTTGAAATCTCTCCTTGATTTGCAACAGGAGAACAAGAAACTGGAAGGACAAGAACCTTTGCTGAACACAGCAAAAGAGAAACTGGAGCATGCGCATGCGAAGCTAGCACTGCCTTTCAATGCTCTCCCCACTTCTTCTGAACTACTAGGAGACACACTGCCGCCACCCCCACCTCCATCACCAGTAAACCTATTACAACAGCTCTACCCTTGGGTCACGCCGGCGCCATCTGCTCCGCCCCCTCCTTACGCCTTCCCTGTAATGTCTTTAGCAGGAGGAGAGATCAGAGGGCCTCAAGGACAAAAGGGCACAGTGATTGGGGGATTTGCAGATGTTGTACACATCACCCCTGCAGCAGTAGGTCAGCCACCTAGTGCACAATCCAGGGCGTTACAGCCCATGGGTGTGGGAGGAACAACAGGAGCCGCAGCTAAGGCTGGAGGCCCAACTTCATCTCCCAAGTCTGTAGATTTCATGGAGTTTGACCCACTAAAAACACAAGGGGAACCTGGAGCTGAGGACCACCGGAGTGTGAACTCAGCTACCAGTCAGGAGGGGCCGAAAAAAGGAACCTCTGTTACCCCATCAACAGGTGGTATGGCCTCACCAGCGGACGAGGTCCGGAGGCTAGAGTTTACCCCATTGCCTAACCCAGGTAGAAAAGAACAGGCTCAGCCAATAAAGACAGCTGGGATGGAAAAGGCTCAGTGGAAAGGAGAAGTTTATGGAGAAGTGCAAGCTGACAAAGATGCTCTGGCAGACATCCTGCGAAGAGTAATTGTCACGGACCCGGCTCTGGAGGACTCGGGGGTCCGTGAGCAGTTTTGACTGTTGTCATTGTTATTGTTATTGTTTGGTGATGTGTGTGTGTTTCTGCACAATGCTGTGTTAGTCTGTGTTCCACTCATATGTATAGGCAGGGTGTGGGTGTGTATGTGTGTGTGGTCTGCGGGTGTGGCTGGAGGATAGAGGACAGCCACATGCAGGCCTGATGGGTGTGGCCCTGCAGGAGGACTGGCCACACCTGAAGTTCCTGCCACACACCTGTTGGTGATCAGGGCTCGTCGGGGGAGCTACTTAGGAGAGTGTTGGAGCTCCCACCGGCGCGGGATCATTGAGTTAGCATACCAAGTTAGTGTGTGTCAGCATATGTCAGTGCTGTTTGTGTCTGCCCGCCGAGGGTTAGTGTTGACGGCTGCTTCTATGGTTTTCCTGCAGGAGGAAGAGTGGTCCAGAAAGGCAGCATGCACGGGGGTGCGGAAACACAACCGCGGGGAGCACGAGCACAGACGTCGGAGGGAAGCACACACACGGGGTTCAAGGGAGCAACGGGGAGTTATTGTGTTTACAGTTTTTCACTGTAAATAAAGAGCACTGTTTGCATCGCAGAGTCTGCGTTTTGGGTCCTCCTTTCCCCACATCCCCACGGTCTGCCTGGCGGACCGTGACAGAAATCAAAGTAGAAGAGAGAGTAAAGAAAGAAAACTTGGCTGTCTTTGATGAAGAAGACGAGATGGTGGAAGAGAATGAGCCAGACTGTGTGGAAGGTCGTGAAGTTCGACCGGACACCAAAATGGCAGGAATGAAGTTGCGATCACAGAGAACTGTGTATCGGATGGAAAAACCGAAACAAAAGCTGGTCAACCAGGACAAGACCATATCAGGGCGAGAAAAACGGCAGTCCGAGTTCAGAAAATATGATCAGCTGAAGCCTGAAGAAAAGGAAGTGCACTTCAAGAATAGCTTAGATAACCTAGAATGGGAGATGCCCCTAATGTGTGGGGCAAAGCAGGAACCAGTTTATTGTTCGTACAGGATGAGGGATTTAGAGGCGCTGGTTAAACAGCTCCCACCTATAACAGAGGGAGGAGCAGCTTGGTTGAGGAAGCTAAGGACCTTAACAGAAGGGGAAGAGCTAGCTATTGGCGATTTTCGCGCGATCGCAGGCAGGTGTATGATAGCCGGGGGATTAGCAGACGTGGAAGAAATTGCTAACACCACAACTTTTCCAAATGACGTGCCATATAACAGAGTAGAAGATAAGCTAGCTGACGCAGTTCGTGGAAAATACATGACTCCAAATGTAGGTTCGATACCAAAAATAACTTGGGATCCAAAATACACTCCAAGAGAATTTCTAGAAAAAGCTAAGGAACAATGGATGTCACAAACTGGCATACATCCAGGCCAGGAAGGAGAACACAGAGCTTGGTTCTGCGCAGCGGTGCTGAAGGGGCTGCCGGATAAAGTAACGACTGATTTAGAAAAGAACCCAGATTTTGCAGTAGCAGACTCCACCCAGTGGGAGAGGCATGTGACACATTGGCTACAGCTGGAACAGGATGAGGTAAACAAACAAAAGAAGAATTTAGAAGACGCACAGGCGCAACTGCTAAAATTACAGCTGAGTGAAGCTCGTGAGAAGCACAATTCTAAGAAAAAGGAGAAAGAGGCTAGTAAACCTATGATGGTTGTACATCCCCAAGCTAATCCTGTGCCCGATCGGCCAGATCTTGGTCCCAGTTCCTGTTCGGGTGACCATGAAATACCAAGGCAGAGACGCTCAGGGTGAAATCGGGGGACCGACCGTTCGCAGAGAGGACGTCGTGGATTCTGGCGACAGGAGCCGAGAGCTCGTGGTTCAGGGAATCCCAGAACGAACTCATGGAATGTCTGCTACCAATGTGGAAGAGAAGGGCACTGGGCTCGAGAATGCCGTGAGTTGCCCCGAAGCTATGAACAGAGAGATTATTCATACCAGGCACGTGGAGGTCAGAGAGGCAGAGGCGGTTACCAAGACAGACATCAAGCTCCTAACCCAAGCGCCGCGCCACGCTCTCAGTATCCAGTGGCGGATTGGAGCTGGGATGACCAGCACTGATGGAGCCCACAGAGACCAAGCAGCAGGGGAATGGCAGATCCCATGCTGTCAATGACAGTGGAAGGTGCGGAATTGCCCTTCCTGGTGGACACTGAGGCGACGTACTCGACACTGAGAACGACACCAAATAGTGCAACCATCTCAAACCACACTGTTAGTGTGGTGGGTTTTTCTGGGGTACCGATGACTCTGCCACTTACAGACCCAGCTCTGACCAAGCTGGGCAAACAAACTTTGAAGCACCGATATGTGGTCTCCCCACAAGTGCCTGTGAATCTGATGGGTCGAGATTTACTCATCAAACTGGGAGCCACCATCATGTGTTCGGCAGATGGATTACTTGTGACTCTGCCAGGAGGAACAAAACTCCCATGCCTGGAAACGAACTCAAAGAATCAATACTTGATGCAAAACTGTGAACCACCCCCTGCTGACATCTACTGGGGGCGCCTGGTAGAAGAAGGCATTCTGGGACAATTCCAACAGTGGAAACCCTGGATTATGAGTCTTGCGGTGTACTCCTCACCTAGAGATCCTTACCACGTCACTCTCTTTTATGATAGGGACGATGATGATCTTTACCGGGAAGCCTTCCAGTCTGAACTTGAGGGTCAGACCTGGAATGTCCAAACACAAAATATCTATGCGGGGCCAGAAGGAGTAGCTGCGGTTGTCAAATTAACGGATGAACAATTGCCTTGATACAATATGGGATCAGATTCGGCCCCACACATCACATTGGCAGTTCACGAAGGTCATCAGGCCAAAGAGTTGGGAACAATGGTGAAGCAAGCGCTGGATAATGCTTGGTGGCAACCCACCCAAATTCCAAATTTTTGTTATGCACCATAATGTAAAACATACCGTATCACATGTGTGTCCAGTGACGCAGTGATACTAGAGCATCAGCAAATATCAAGAACCCATGGCAGCAAAAGAACGGATCATCCAGACGCAGTGGCAGAACTTTCAAAATTGCCTGACACTCTGTGGTCTACTGGACCCACAGATGTCGGCCTAGCCCATTGTTCGCCTGTTCTGTTCCAGCTGAAGTCAGAGACACCAATTTCACGACCACAGTATAAGCACAAACCTGACGCCGAGGAAGGGATTGCTGAGACGATTGAAGGGCTGCTGAAAGCAGGAGAGCTTGAGCCCTCGCAATCCCTTTGGAACACACCAATTTTGCCAGTGGAGAAACATGGGACAGGGAAGTACCGTATGGCACATGATTTAAGAGTCATTAATGCCATACTACGCACTGATACGGTGCCCGTACCTAATCCATACACAGCTTTAACAGCAATAACCTGGGACCAAAAGTGGTTTACATGCATTGATCTAGCTAACGCGTTCTTTTGTCTCCCCTTACATGACTCACTCAGAGACATTTTCTCGTTCACATACAGAGGCCGCCAGTTTAGATACACACGCTTGCCACAAGGCTTTTCCCTGTCCCCGGGCATTTTCAATCAGGTGCTCAAAGAAGCCCTGTCACCTTGTCAGTTGCCTGAGGGGTGTACACTAATACAGTATGTAGATGACTTGCTCATCGCGGCTCCTTCAGCAGCGGCCTATACGGCAGCATCGCTCACAGTGCTCAACAGACTGTCTGAATGCGGCTTCAAAGTAAGTAAAGAAAAACTACAGTTGGTTCGACCAGAAGTCACATTTCTGGGCCGTGTAATAGCACATAAATCATTGGGACTAATGAACACACACAAAGACCAAATTTTGACACACCCAAAACCAAGAACGGTGAAAGAACTCCTTTCTTTTCTTGGCCTGACGGGCTACAGCAGACAGTTCATTCCAAACTATGCAGGGAGGACGGCCCCCTTACGGGATTTGATCAAACAGGTGGGCGTTCGAAACCTTAAGGCTGAATTGCCATGGACGCTCGACACTGAAGCCGCATTCATTTCATTAAAACAAGACTTGTCAAGAGCCTCTGATCTGGCTACACCCAATTATGATGAGCCATTTTACTTGGATATTTCTGAAACACACGGAATAATAAATGGTGTGTTGTTTCAGAAAAAAGAGGGAGGAAGACAGGTACTCATGTATGTCAGCATAAGATTGAGCCCAACAGAAGCAAGGCATCCTACATGCACACAGCATGCAGCAGGTTTTGCCAAAATAATACAGAAAACAACACATGTAGTGAGAGAACACCCATTAAAAGTTCTGACTACACACAGTGTGGTGGCATATGTGAACTCACAAGCGTTTACTATGACATCATTAGCACAACACAGATTGAGTAAAGTTCTAGATGCTCCAAATCTGACATTTACACATGAAGGAATCAATATGGCAGATTTAATGGGATCAGGAGAACCCCATGACTGTGTTAAGAAAGCAGAAGTTGAAGGGAAAGTCAGGGAAGACTTAAAAGCAGAACCTATTCCTGGAGCTGAGGACTGGTTCACAGATGGCTGCTGTCATCGTGATGAAGAAGGATTGAAAGCAGGCTATGCTATAGTCTGCAAACAAGGAACTGAATTTGAAGTAAAAGAAGTGGGAAGAATTGAAGGACAACAGTCTGCTCAGAGAGCAGAAGTAATTGCACTGAGTCGGGCCTTGAGACTGGCCAAAGACAAAAGAGTGAACATTTATACTGATTCAGCCTATGCCTTTGGAGCAGCCCACGTGGAACTCCCACAGTGGAAGAGAGTAGGGTTCAGAACGGCAACAAATGCTCCTATTTGCCATAGGAAGGAAATGGAGGAACTGGAGAGGGCCCTGCATGACCCAAGCGAGGTGAGCATTATTAAATGTAAAGGACACTCTCAGGCAAACACCATGGTTGCAAAAGGAAATCAGAAAGCGGATGAAGCCGCAAAGGAAGCAGCAGGGTATAAAGGACGACAACAAATGGTGCAGGTAACTGCTGAAGAGGAAGCAGCTATCAATATGTTGGAGGAAGCCAGACAGGCCCTTTCTCCTTCTTTGGAGGAGAAAGAGGTGTGGCAGAGCAAAGGAGCCCGGAAAGAGGATGGTCTCTGGAGAGGAGCTGATGGACGACCGGTCTTAACCGACAAACTGACCAGACAGAAGATAACCAAGGCACACAGGCTTGGCCACGTGGGAGTGGCACAGATGGAGAGAAATTTGTGTCACTGGTGGCACCCAGATCTAACAGCCATGATAAGAGAAAAAGCCCGAACGTGTCTAATTTGTGGAGCACACAATCCAAAACCAGTTGTAAAACCGGAAGCAGGTATGTTTCTCCTGCCAGAGAGGCCAGAAGAAATTGTGATTGATTTCACTGACATGATTGATGTGGGCCCTGGGGGAGTCAGGTATTTGTTAGTGTGTGTAGATGCTCTGACCGGTTGGCCCGAAGCATGGCCTACTAGAAAAGAGGACGCCAAAAGCGTGATTAAGTGCTTAATCAATCATTACATCCCCAGGCATGGGTTTCCAAGGCGCATTAGATCAGACAATGGAACCCACTTTAAAAATCGAGACCTGGAGGAAGTAGAGAGAATGTTGGGAGTAAAGCACAGGTTTGGGACAGTGTACCATCCTCAATCTCAAGGGAAGGTAGAGAGAATGAACTTAAATTTGAAAAACAAATTATCTAAAATCTGCGCAGCGACGGGGTTAAATTGGGTCTCAGCTCTACCAATTGCTCTAATGACTATAAGATGTTCTGTTAATAAGTCTACAGGGTTCACGCCACATGAGTTGCAGACGGGAAGGCCATTCCCAGCACCCTGGACAGAGGTCCCGGCGGAACACACCACCAGGAGTAACAGGTCTCATGCAGAATATTGGGATGAATTAAAATGTCTTGTTTCCAGTTTCACAAAACAGGTTACCTCTGGACTGCATACAGTGGACCGGGTGACCCCAGAGGCAAAGGTGATGTGGCTGAAGGTTATCAAACGCAAGTGGAAGGAGCCACGCTGGACGGGTCCTTACGAGGTCATTGCCAGAACAACTACAGCAGTTCAACTAAAAGGGAAAGGTGATACCTGGTACCATTGGTCGCAGTGTGCACCAGCACATGAGAGCTTGATAGAGGAAAACTCGTCTCCAACCAACACAGGTGTCAACGAACAGAGGCAGAATAAATCCTCTCACCTGTGCAACAGGGCAACCAGTAGACCACCTGGGAGGCCGAAGAAAGAAGAGGAGCAGCGCAGAAGGTCACCGCGCCACCAAAAAGGAGTGGTAACAAATTGAAGAAGACATTAGTAAGACTGAAGGTGGCAGCCACATGTGCCTGAAGGATTGAAGGGAATAGCAATACAGAGGGATTTTTCTGTTTCCCAGAACCCTATCACCCTTTCTCTAGGTCCGTGGAGCTCCCTGCCCAAATCCGAAAGCCCGGGAGGCGTGTTCTATCTGGTAATCGGGGTGGACGTGTCAGGAACAGATCCATTTGGGGTAATTAGGGTAAACTTAGTTGACCCAATCACCACTCTGGCTGACCAAACAATAACCTCGGCAACTGTAGTTCAAAAGGGGCAGGAACCAAAAGAGAAACCAGTTCTGACAATAGATTATACTAGATTGAAGCCTCAGGATTTGATCGAGCGTGCCACCGGTTTCACGGATAGTAATCTATGGCTTGATTGGGTGGCTCAAAATGCTAAAGAACAACATGTATCTGACTGTGTTGCTTGTGCTTCAGCTAGACCACGTTTGTTTACGGAGCCCGCACCACTGTATCCAGAGGATAAGTGGGGTTACGATTGCATGCTGCAGCTAACTAAAGGTGCAGTGACTACTGGCGACTGTACTCTGTTGTCCAGACTTTTTCCTCCCATTTCAAAACAGACAACAGTGGGACCATTTATGCCAAAACAAGATAACTATACGTTTCAAGTTTTCTACAGATAATGAAAAGTACAAGGTGGGAGAAATCGACCCAACCTGGTGTGCTGTCACACTCACGGGAAGAACCACCAATAATGTAAGCGACCCAAGCACATTTATTGGTACATGGGCAAGAAGTGGGTTGTATTATTATTGTGGGGAAAGCACTCTTTTGGTTCGTGTTCCTATGGGAAGCGTAGGGACATGTGCAATGGTGCGGCTGGGAGCTCCACTCATACTTGTTGGAAATCAGGTAAAGACCATTCCACAACATAACACACGTACCTTCGCCGCCAGACGTAAAAGACACATTTTGGCAAAAAGAGGGACCCAGGGTACACATGCTTACGATCCTCGCCTGAACTCACCGACTTGGATAGACTCCATCGGAGTGCCCAGGGGAGTTCCAGATGAGTATAAGCTGGCAGACCAGGTAGCTTCAGGATTTGAAAGTATATTCATTTGGGTAACGCCTAATAAGAATGTTGATCACATTAACTATGTTCATTACAACTTGCTGAGACTCTCTAATCTTACCAGGGACGCCATGGAAGGGTTTGCAGAACAATTGGGTCCGAGTTCGCTGATGGGAGTGCAAAATCGAATGGCCCTTGACATGTTGTTGGCGGAGAAAGGAGGCGTGTCTGCCATGTTCGGAGACATGTGCCGCACCTTTATCCCCAATAATACTGCCCCAGATGGCTCAGTAACCCGAGCTCTGGAGGGCCTGAAAACCTTGTCTAAAACCATGCATGAGCACTCAGGTATCAAAAACCCGCTGGAGTCCTGGATGGCATCCGTGTTTGGACGTTGGAAAGGTTTGGCCATGTCGGTGATGCTTTCCCTGGCCACACTTTTAGGAATACTGGTCATCGGTGGGTGTTGTATCATTCCTTGTGTCAGAGGATTGTTGGTAAAGATAATGGCGAGGGTTGCGAACCCCGGACGGGTGGGGTCCATCTACATGATGAACTTAGAACCCATAGAGTGGGGCAGGGAGTGATACAACACGAGGTGTGGTGACATTCCTTTTTGGAATGTCAAAAGAGGGAATGTGGAGATTCAGAAATTCTTTTATTGCTGCCATGTAACCTGCATTATTATAATTGCATTAATAACATATTTTACAGCATTATTCTATTAATAATATTTCTTACAGGGTTGATATTGTATTGAAGATGTTTGTCATCACATTGAACTTTTCTATTACAGGTGTAGTTATGATCAATCTATACACATTGCATATTTGTGCTTATTTGGAGTTGATGTTCCATCCAAAAGGGTCTTAAGCTTCACTGGTGCGACTGTCCAGGTGATACATGCTGAGGGAAGATGAGAACGTAGAAGGTTGACTGCATGCATGCTTACAATACACATAAAATCTAGTAACAGGCCTGAGCGAAGGCCCAAATGTATCCTGCTTCTTTTGTAACCTGTTGCATTTTAGTCTACTTGGTGACTGATGATGAGGGTCAATAATTAGCCCTTAGAGACCCTGAAGCTTGAAATTTATTGCCTTGTATGGAAGGTGTTATAGAAAGAAGTTTTATGTCTGTTTATAGCCATTAAAGATGTACAAGATGTACCATTGACTGAAAACAATGTATTTTTAATCTGTAATTGACGTACGTGGGGGCGAGATCCCCTATGCTATAAAATCAGCATCCAGTGTATTTTTGTCGGAAGACATATGCTGATATTTCTTCTCCTGTTTAATAAACTCACCGTTTGATTGCACTTTTCTGGGGCCTCTGTGGTTTGTTTCACTGCTCTGCATTTGATTGATTCCGTGACACTGGCTGTCCACTCTATGCCTCACCATTAACTTCCTGTATGTTCTGCCTGTAGATGCTTGTTTGCAGTAGTAAGATGTGGATCCTCAAGTCACCAGTTGTTCTTAATCATTGTCTGCCATAAATACCCAGTACTCTCCAACTTCCTGGCACTTGCAGACTCTGTTAAGACATTTAGGCTAGGTCCATATGTACACGGGTATTTCTGAAAACTGAGATTTTCCGTTTTTGTTTTTTTTAAAAATCCCGTCCACACGTAAACGCAAAAACGAAGGAAAACGCTGCTAGGAACATGCCAAAGCAACAGGTGGCGATATATTCCTCACCGTGTAGAAATGTTGGCCAATCAGAAGTCTAGAAGCCTGGGTGGGAAAGAGTAAACAAAGATGGCGCATAGAAGCAGAACTGAGTCGTATGTGTGGAGGGACAGAAACTGTGTGTGTATATGTAAGCATTTAAACACTGCAGAGAGTAAAATTAACAGTAACAGTATTTTGTCTAAGTCCGCCATTGTAGAAATCCATTTCACCGAAACAATAACGTGACGCACAGTGTGATGTCAAAAAAGGCGCACACCTTTGACGCTGCGTTTTCTCCGTTTTCCTCGTCCACGAGTAAGTGCAAAAACTGTGTTTTCGAAAATCTCCACCCTGGCAGGAGTTTTTAAAAATCTCAGTTTTCAGTGACTGAAAACGCCGTTTACGTGTGGACGTTTTAATACCAGTTGTTCATCTGTTATGCAGACCCTTCCCCTTGATAGGAGAAAATGCCCCATAAAATGAGAAATAAAAGGCTTTTAAAATAGGAAAGAAAGGTAAAAAAAAAAGTTTACCTTTTTTCCATTGTTGTATGTATGGGAAGTCAATATATGGTTTTATAAATATAGCATTGGTATCATAATTCCTTCTTATGGTGTAACTTCACAGTGATACAACAGAAAGAGAAAAGGAGCTTTATTTTGAGTAGACCAGAAATCAACAAACACATCTAAACAGTAAAACAGCTGAAAGGTTTTATTAACCTTTGGTAGGTGTTCATTTTGAGACCCATTACATAATAAAGAATACATTTTCACACAATCAAAAATCAAAAGACTACCCAATGCTTGTCTTGACCATATATTGATCAGAGCTGAGCTATATAATATAATATCATATAATATCATATAATATAACAGTGAAACTTGCGTGATATATAGTTTATTCAATACATTACTCGTTTTAGATTTTAGGTTTTTACTTCACATTGATATATATTGAAGAAAGTAAAAAAAGCCCTGCTAACCACAAAACCATGTCAACTAGAGATGTGGAAGATTTAGAAATCATTCAGTATGTAAATATAT
Organism: Oreochromis niloticus; assembly: GCF_001858045.2. Lineage (NCBI taxonomy): Eukaryota > Metazoa > Chordata > Actinopteri > Cichliformes > Cichlidae > Oreochromis > Oreochromis niloticus. The sequence continues at coordinate 16,858,854 of NC_031984.2, forward strand.
TGGTTATATTTAATTTCCAAACTAAACCACTTAGTAAAAATAAAAAAACAAAAACAAGATATTGTAAAATAGACGAAGTACTTCACTTTTATGATTTAAATTCCTGTTTCAGAATCTCTGCAGTATCCCTAAAACTTAGTGTCTGAATGTTTAACATCTTCAGATTCACTGGGCATCTCCTGGTGTTGCTTTTTTGACGTCACTCTAATTCTCCTCCACCTCCTGTATTTATATAAAGTTCATTAGTGCAACCAAGAAGGCAAAGTTATAAATCTGTAATTTGTAATCAGGACTCTGACAAGATACAGAGTTTTTAACTGCAGTTTGCATGCTTATCTTCCCACCACATTGCTGCTTATGTAGTAACACCACTGCCATTAAATAGAATAGTAATACCTTTTTCACAGCCTTGAAGCACTTCTTTGCATCTTCCAGACTCTTATCATCACGTCTCTTCCAGTAAACCCTAATATGCTTCTCAGAAAAGCATTCTGGGAGAAGATTTGATACCTGACAACAAGCACAGTGACATAAAAATGACAAAATATGCAGCAGAAAGTTGCCCTATATATGCACTGTGATTCTGACCTCTTCTCTGGGGATCTTGAATCCAATGGTAGGGTTAAATTTGCTGTAGAAATATGTATAGTTACTGATCGGGTCTTCATTTTTCTTTCCATAGTCAAATTTGGCAACCTGAAAGAGAAGTGTGATAGAGAAGCTGGTGTTTATATTCACTGTAAGTAATGGCTCATTGGAGGTTCGCAATGTCTTTTGAATCAAATGATTATTAACAAAATCCAAGATATTAAGAAAAGACTTATTGAAGGCAATTAGATTAAAAACTCACTTTAACTTCAAAGTTGTCATTTTCATCCTGTTTTCCATCCTTAGGAATGGCTTTAGCCAGTTCTGTTTTTAAACGTTTAGTCACATCCTAAGGTAAGGAAGAGAGAACCCGAGCCTTTATCGTTATTATTGATTTGTTAATCTTGTTTTATGATGAGTTGTCATTCTTACCTCTGCTTTCTCTTGGTCTTCTTTCTTCAGCTGAGAAAGTCAGAAAAGTTGGAGTGAGAAGACAGGGATTTATTCATTATTAATAACAGTAAGAGAACCTTCACATTACACTCCTTCCATGTGTTTCTCAATTTTCATTTTTTTTTTTCTATTTGAAACTGGATTTTTCTCAGATCCCTAAATTGAAGACTTTATTAGGTCTTCGAAGACTTCAAAATATTAAATCTACAGCTTGGTAATAGTGTACACCTTCCTAGCTTCTGTTAGGGGCCTGTGTATAAAGGCAATGTCAGAAAAGGTGATCCAGGAGATTTTTTTTAAGTGTTTTCTCTCATTGAAAGAAAAGAAAAAAAAAGAAAGAAGAAAGAAAAAACAGAGGGGAAGCCCTCTGTTTTCTTCCTTCCTTCCTTTCTTTCTTTCTTTCTCCTTTTCCTATCCCCCACTCATGTCTGTCCCAAGTGTAATAACTTAAAATAAAATAAAATAAATAAATAATAATAACAAAAGTCAATCAAATGGACCAATATAGCAAGGATCCACTTGGTAAAGTAAATCCGTTGGGCATCTTTCATGGCCTTCAGACAATAATTTTGATGGCCAAAGAACCAAACGGGACAGGAAACAGAGAGAGGAAAAAAAAAAAGAAATCCCTTTCATCAAGCAACATTAGCAACAAAGAAGTTTTTCTCTCTCTGAAAGACTGTTCTTCTAAAATCACTAACAAAATAACTACATTGATCAGGGCAATGACAAACTATAGAAAGTGTAACTAGTTTTTTTTTTTTGGCAGATATCTGTATCCCTTTAAATGCCAACAAATGCTAACTAGTGCTAACTTATAAGTAGCGACAAACATGGTCACTGCCAAATTCAAGGCTTTGAAACAATATTTCACAAACAAGTTGGGTGACATCATGATGGCTACTGCTGTGGATATAATTAGTAGTTTACCACTAGTTTGTCAAGAATACATTTACTAGACTAAATAGTTTATAACTTCTATCTTTATACAGTTTTGTACAGTTGTGGACAAAAGTTTTGCCAGTGTCGCCAGTGCAATTTTTTTTTACATGTATTTGCCAATAAAAGTTTAAAATATATGAAATCTTTCTTACTACTTTTATTCACTATATCATAGAAACAAGTGAAAATTAAATAAAAGCTCAAGCAGGAATGCAGATGAAAAACTTACTCCACTGTAAAAACTTTTGGCCATGACTACATGTTCATAATGTCAAGTTTAGAAATTGTAGATAAGAATAAGAATAAGAATAAGAATAAGAAAACATCTTCAGCTGTCAATACTGAACTTGTAATACAAACACATGAAAAGCTAACTGCACACCTTTATTTCACCGACAAGCTGGTACAAATCTCGAGACATGATCCTCTCTATAATCTGTGCTGCCTCCCCCAGAGAGGAAGGGGTGGATTCATTTGAACAAGAACAAGCATCATGGTGGAGTATTTGTTCAATCACTTCATCTACAGAGCAAACAGAACAAATAAAATGCATGTATAGACAACTTCAAATGCTTTAAAAGTTAAATGAGCAGTTAATTTTAAACACCACAGTTCAAATCCTCTACCTGTCAGCTTGGTGTATGCCTCCTTGTCTCTTTTAGCTTCGGAGAGACAGCACGTCTTCCCTTCTGAGGACTTAATTTGGAAGTGTGGATCCTGATTTGCTTTTAAGAGAGCGTCTTTAATCCTGGATAAAAATGGCCAACATGTCAGTTTTAGGTGAAACAGTAGACAAATTAAATGTTGTGTAGTATTGACACCTGAACTACAGGTACTCACATAATCTCTACTGCCATTTTTACTCTGTGCTGGTAGGCTCTTCTGTGGAGAGAGTTTCTTGTGTGGAACATGTCATACAGGTTTGCCATTTCCTGTTGAAAGCATTCCAATAGTTTAGTCACAGAGAATGAGATAAATAGTTTGCTCTTTTCAAAATTAATTAAAAAAAGGTCAACACCTTGTCTCTAGAACAAATGTGCAACTGCCCGTCCACATTACACACTCTGGCAAATACGATAAAGCGTCGATGGTCAAAGTTGTTCTGGATGCCCAGGTGGTGGCAATCCCTGAAATAGGAGTGAGAAGGTGTGGATTTCAAAAAACAACCACTCCCCCCCACAAAGAGGTTCAAAGTATTCCTGAGATTCTTCATATCGTGTAGTAAAACAAATGATTGAATATTGTTGATGTTCAACAGGAATTGATACAAAGAACTGGATAGCAAGCTTCACCTTGCGAAGTAGTCAAATTTGTCCACATCAATTCCATTTTGTTTGTTTGCCACAATTTCATAGAGAAAGGATTTTTCATTGTTTCGACCTTTATACAGCTTCTGTGGAGATAAAGCCGGAATAATAAAATTTTTCCAGGAATAATCCTGACTGATTTCAAAACATTCACACACAAAAAAGATGAATACCTCGTTCTGAGGTGAATTGTTCTTAAGAGATCCTTTAATCATCTCCTTGATAAACACCAGGTCATTTTCATTGTCACCTTCTGTTATCAGTCCGTAATGATTCATCAGTGGCTTCAGGTTATTGTCATTCACTAGGTGATCAAACATAAATATAGAGGCGTCCTCATGCTGCAAGAACACAAAGACAAACATTTTAATGATCACAGATTTAAAGTGCCCCCCCCCCCCCCCCCCCCAATAAACAAACAAACAAACAAACAAAAAAACACATTTTAATTTCTCAGGTAATAAGCAACAACATTTATTTGTATCTCACATTTCAAATGTAACAGTCACAATTCCTTTTACAAAGCCAACAGGTCTGACCTAACCTGTGGAATGCATGTTCATTGTAATTTACCATTTAGTGGAACTACTGTAGCTAATGTTACTTGGCAAATTTATTTATTAAATTTTATTTAAACAAATGAAATGCCCATCATAATAGATGTAACATATTGACAACAGTAATAAAGGAGAGACTTACTGTTCTTGTTTTCACCACCTGCCAACAGCAATTAGTTTTTTTGTTTTTTGCTTTTACATCCATGTAAGTTAGTGTGCTTTAGTTTCTTTTACAGAGGCTCAGATTTTCCTAACTTTGGACAGAGACAGTTTGTTTTAAGTTTTCAGTCTTCACTCTCAGTGAAGCTAACTGTTTGGTAGCTGTAATTTAATACTTCACCTATATTTATTCTGTATGGACTTTGGATTTCCTCCAGGTTCTTCTCCCATAATCCAAAGATGTGCATATTCTGCTAATATATATTTCTCAATGGGCCATGTGAAGGAGAGAAAGTGCTCAAAGTGTATGGAAATAAAGTTTTGTAGTGCTTCAAGTGGTCAATAAGACCAGAAAAACAGCTAAATAATTGCTGGTTCATTTCCATTTTTTTCTGTATTTTTATATATGATTCAGTTTTTGGAATGACTGCTATGACCCATTTCACACAAAACCGAAAGGAATATTTTTCTTTCTTACCTCCCATTTTTCACCTTTTGGGTCTGCTTGAGGGTTGAACATTCCATCAAAGACATGAGAAAAGGGCCCATGACCTTGAATTGAAGAAAAAAAATATGGTGAATGTGTGTGAACACTGACAAAAATCAAATCAAAATCTATTTGATTGTATTTTGTTATTAATGCTTTTGTAAATTTCCAGGAAAAAACAAAGTCTCCTCCAACTTTCAAACAAAGCAACTGGTTTGAAAGTGCGGTGTATGGACTACACGATGGAGCCACTTTCCATTTTCAATATAATGCATGTAATACTGAAAAACGTGTGTATGATTTACCTAGGTCATGGCAAAGACCTGCAATCTGCACACAAAGGACATCTCGGTCATTGATGAGGGATTCCGAGTCCATTGACGGCTCCTGCTCCTGCTCCAACTCCTCCAACTGTTTTGCCCTCAAAGCTTTTACAAGCTCTCCTGCCAAATGCCCCACCCTGTATCACAAAACACACAGTTCACCATGAAACAAACTGAAAAAAGAAACAATTTAACAAAAAATGTTTAACTTCAAACATGTTGACATACCCAACTGAGTGCTCAAAGCGGTTGTGTGATGCTCCTGGAAAAACATAATAACCGCCCCCAAGTTGCTTGATTTTTCGTAGTCTCTGAAACTGGGGCGTGTCTATGATCTTGACAAGAAGTGGGTGTAACTTGATGTGGCCATGGATGGGATCATTAAACACCTGAGTGAAGAAAAAAGAAAAATTTTGATAAACTGTGTCTTATCCTTATACAAAGACGAGTAGTAGCGCTGAGTCTTTTTTTGATTTATTTATTTATTTTTTGTTCTGGGTTGTTTTGCTGTAGTCTGACCATGACAATGAGACCTCAAACCTTAGGATGTTGTGGCATCACTTAAAATTAATTAAATATGTTTTTTTTTAAAGGACTGGATTAGTGCTATCACCTCAGGAGACACTGCTGCACACTGCTTCAGTGATAATGGCTACAGCAAAAGTTGCTGCTCAGGGCTGCACCCACACACTCATTTATTTTCCAAAACAAGGAAAAAAAGAGTCATAGAATTAAACAAATAGTGTTAAGGAATTAAATATGAAGAACATAAAATATTACCTAAAAAACCATGAGCTACAATGTACCTTTTCTCTGTGTTTTACATAAAATGTTTAACAGCTTATAATCAGCCATTTCATTGCAAGGTGCTACCAAACAAACACTTTCAGCATATTTGATGCAAGAAAGCCAATAAAGACAAAACAATTGGCCAAAGCTGTCATGGAGATATTTACGACTAGATGTACTAGCGCTCTGCACCTGGGTCAATCACTCTGTTGGATTTTACTTTTAGAGGCAAATTAGGCTGATGACACATTTGCAAATATGTAAACACAGGAGTGGAAAGTTATTTGCTGGTCTAAGGAGCTTGGAAAGAAAAGCATTGTAATGTTCGGACTCTTATTTTGAAATCACCGGAAGTACACAGTGTACGCTGGCTGTATGTGTGTATGCCAGTTCGGCAGTTGACAGTTATGTGGATGCGCTGATCCTGATGTACTGAATAAATGAAACCGTACGACAATTCCGAGGCAATTCCTTCATAAGTATTGAAGCCATAACATGGTGTCAGAGTGAGTAACTCCTCAGCGGACCCACTCGAAAATGGAAGCCAATGGTGTACCAGCCCCGAGAATGGACTGGGACTCGTCCAACCTACCCGACGCCTTGCGCCCATTTAAACATTATGTTGAGTTAATGTTTTCTGGACCGCTCAAAGACAAGTCAGAGGAACAAAAGTGCAGCTTCCTACTTTTGTGGATAAGAGACAAAGGACAAGGTATAAGTAATACGTGGAACCTAACAGAAGACGAAGCTAAGCGGCTACAAACGTATTACAACGGCTTCACAACGTACCTCACGCCGAAAGCTAACCCCATATTCGCCAGATACAAATTCCATGAGAAAACACAAGACAGCGGTGAGTCCTTTGAGCACCTCGTCACAGAGCTAAAACTCCTTGTTAAAGACTGTGATTATGATAAAAGCGAAGAAATGATCAGAGACAGAATAGTTTTTGGAACCAACTCTCCTCACGTCAGAGAGAAGCTACTCAGCCAAGGGCCGACTCTTATGCTAGAGAAAGCTAAAGACATAGCCCGCTCCAATGAGCTAGCACAGTCACAGCTAAAAGCCATGACTAACGACAACTATGAAGTGCATGCCGTACGTCACAAAGGCGCAAAACCACAAAACTTAGCGCAAACCAGCAAGGCAAGTGAAAGTTCCAGACACCAAAACAAAGTCTGCATGGATTGTGGGAGGAGTCACGACAAACGAACTGACTACCCAGCCATAGGAAAGCAGTGTCTGAAATGCAAGAAATTCAACCACTTTGCAAAAGTGTGCAGATCTAAGCCCAATGTCGAAAGAAAAACAGGACACAGAGAGGTGCACACTGTACAAGAGGCTAATGATTCAGAGCCAGAACTGTTCATAGACACCATAGCTGCAGAGGATAATGGAGACAGTGCATTTGCAGACATACTACTGGGACCAAATAAGATAAAACTCACATTCAAGTTGGACACTGGGGCACAAGCAAACATCATACCAGCTAACATTTTCCAAATGCTACAAACTCCACTCAGGGAGGACAAGGACAAGCTGTTTGGCTATGGGGGCCACCCACTCAAAGTCAATGGACACTGTGAGTTGATTAGCAGTTACAAAGACCGAAAATCAGAACAGACATTTCATGTTGTTGACTGCAATGGCCCACCAATATTAGGCTTCAGAGCATGCAAAGCCCTCGGACTCATTAAAGTTGTGTACGCAGTAAAGGAGAGCATGGAAAAAGGGCAGCCCACCAAAGCACCAGACATTATGAGCGAATATTCTGACGTTTTCAAAGGAATTGGGGAATTCCATGGTGAGTGCAGTTTTATTGTGGACCTGACTGTTGCACCAGTCATGTGCCCACCAAGAAGAGTGCCCTTTGCCCTCAGGGATCATGTCAAATCAGAGCTGGACAATATGGAAAGAGACAAGTGTTGGGTTTATATTTTATTATTGTCATTTGTATTAAGAAACATGTAATCATTTGTGTTTAGAAGTATATAGTTGATGGCATATTGGAAGAATGTCTCATCCTAGGAGGTCTATAACAACTCTGTGTAGCATGAAGAGGGGAGTGCGTTCACTCCTCTTCAGAGTGTTCTGGCATAGATCACACTCCTCCTAGGAGAGGTCGTATCTTCTCTTGCTGATATATGGTATAGCAAACACACGTATATCTGTTTGCGTCTAAGAGCCTTTTGTTCAGATGTACCGCTAGACTCCTGGCACCAGCTTTGGGGAGTCTTCCTGGGGTTACATCTTGACCCCATACACACACAGATACACACACACACACACACACACACACACACACACACAGGGTATTCTTTGTTCACATGTATACCTATGTAAGATGTCATATGTTAATGAACCTATGCATATTCATGTAACCACAATAAAAGGAGTGCTATGGGGAACCTTGCTGAGAGTCTGACGGAGGTCAAGTGGGTGGAACGACACTTGGCTCCAGGCAGGTCTCCCTCATGCATGAGTACTACAAAGAACTTTACCTACTTGTGTCTTGTTTTTGCTGTATAGCAAATTGTCTTGAACGTTCCAGCGAATAGGTTTATGCTACAAACCTATCATTAATTGGTCCTTCTTGAGCCGGATCCTTGGAATCGACATTCACCGAGGGGAAAAGAGACACGCCGAAAGACTGACGTCAGCCAGGATTTATAGAGGTCCTGCAGCAAAGCCCCGAGGCGTGAGAATTCGTCATCGGGCCGGTGGATTAGCCGTCTGTTTTTCTCCTCGATGGATGGTGACTGACGGGATTCGGGACTGATGCTACACGCAATAAGCAACACCAAGTAAGTTGGAGAGTGACTCTATAACTGTAGAATTGGGTTTGTGTCCCGATATTGGGTGTGTGTCCCGAGAAATCGCCCTGGGTTTGTGTCCCAAGCGTCCCTTCATTGGGCTTTGTCGCGCGGCGGGGTTAGTGTCCCAGAACTGGGTTAGGGTCCCAGACCTGGGTTGGTGTCCCGAGCGGTCCGGTGTGGGTCCGGAGTAGGCCTATTTTGTGCTGTTGGGTGGATGTGTTTGTGTGAGTGGATGCAGAGCAGAACACGTGGTCTGTGACAGCTGTTGTTGTTATTATGGGTTCCCAAGCAACTAAGAGTGCGTCAGAGGGTGACAAGAAGTTTATGATGAAATTCGCTCCTGGAAGCACAAAGTATTTGGGACATTGGCGCAAGAAATATGGTTTTGAAGGTAAATTGGTTGTAGGACAATGTCAAATGTTAGTAGAGCAGTTGACAGTAAAGGCAGCTTGTGCAAAAGGGAAACTGAAACAGGAGAGAGAGTTACAACTGGCGTCCGCTAAACTGTGGTTAGAGCAGGCGCAGAAAAGACAGGAGGCAGTGAACGCGAAGAGCGCAGCTTTGCAAGCATTAGCTGTGAAACCTGAAGATGAGACGGTACAGTCTACTTCAGTGGTGCTGACGTTAAGGGACCAACAGCGTAGAGCAGCATTAGAGAGGGAGAGAGAGGCCAGGGAGGAGGAAGAAAAGCAGGAACAGGAAAAAAGAGAGAGAGAGGAGGAGGATAGGGTGCGACAGGAGTTTGGGGAAGCCGCAGCACAATATTTAAGCCCTTATAACACTAGAGCCAAAACCAAAAGGGATGAGGCGAGTGCAGCTGGTATGCCTGTCTACCCTGTCCTAGATACCTTTCCTATGGTGGAGGTTGCGAATCCCCATTTTGGTGTTGAAGGTGACCAAAGCCGTGTTATTTGTGTTTACAGGCCATGGACTGAATCTGAATGTGCAGAGGCATGTAAAGGTTTAGGAGACCCGTTGACTAATGTTGATGAATTTATCACCCGACACAAGCAACTCTGCTCCTCGTACCGCTTAAACGGTCAGGAAACAGAAGCCACCTTTCGGAGGTGTCTCACATATAACTGGGCTCGGGTGCGAGGCACCTATACAGGGAGGGATGGTAATACCATCCTACCCTATGGCCATGCAAATTTAAGAGGCCAAGTTGATGGGGTTTATGAGCGTCTTAGAACTACCTTTAAAGCTTCTGTAGATTACAACAAAATTGCCCAATGTGTGCAGAAAGAAGGAGAGGATGTTCATGAATTCAGAGCGAGATTAGAGGAAGTTTTTAAAGAGCATAGCGGCCTTGAAGAGAGTGCGGAGAAGGCCAGCCCATATCAGCAGCAGTTGAAGCATGCTCTGATGAATGGCTTCCATCCACGCATTGCTGCTTTCATCAGAAAACAAAATGTTAATCAGAACACTGACGGGTCCGTTGAATGCATGAATTGGGCCCGCCATGCGCAGGAAGTTGTTAAAAATAAAAAAAAGAAGTCACAAAGCTCTGAGGCCGCTGCCTTTTTAGCAGATGAAATCTTTTTCCAGGGACAGTTTAGAAGAGAGAAAAATAGAGGCAGGAGTAGGAGAGGTAGAGGCGCATGGCGACCCCAGGATAACCGTAGAAGAGATGAGAAATGTTACCAATGCGGGGAGAGGGGCCACTTTGCAAGAGAGTGCCCTGAGAACAAACCTGAAGAGTATAAACGCCCTGATGCAAGAAACCCTTATTATAATAAATGACTAGCACCTGTTGACACTGCTAACACACATACATGTACAAATGATCCTTTAGTTTGCCAGAATTTACAACAGCCTGTGTTTCAGACTCTAGATTTAACTGAAGTATTGTTAAATCTGTCAGGGAAAGAAGTAAAACCAGTTCGCACGTTAACCGTGCAGGGTAAAATCATTCAATTTCTGTGTGATTCAGGTGCAGATAAAACTGTTTTAAAAGATCATTTGTCAGGAGTTGACCCTTCAAGTGGCACAATTTATGTGAAGTCTGCAAATGGTCAGTTAAATCAGCATAGAATCTCTAAACCTGTGTGGATTAGAGATCCTACCACAGGAGAGGCAGCCCAGGGTTCAGTTGTAATGTGCCCGACTTGTCCAGTGAACCTCTTGGGAAGAGATATGATGATGAAACTTGGAATTTCAATAATTCCAACATCCGTTGGGATGATAGCTGCAGGAAAAGGAGAAACTGCTGAGACAATGGTTCATCAGGACAGTGGGGATTTGCATTATTACTGGACACTTGACCTGTCGGCCTCCAGACCTGATCAAATAAACTGTAAACTGTTAGCTGCAGCTGAGGAAATGTTGACAACCAGCCACGACACACAGCCACCAGAAGACTTGCATGTCACACTGAGATTTAAGACCACGCTTGGGCCTGATGAGGCCTACACAGATAAAGTGCTGAAATTAGGGCCACAGAGAATCACCATAAAAGCAATATACACTGATGGTGAAACCATGGCTGGATGTAGTGTGATCCTTTCTGAAGCTGCACAACAACTTTTTGCAGGGCAGACACCACATATTTCACTGACAAAGAGTGGCACAGCCGAGTGGTCAAACTTAGCATCTTTGGTGAGACAGGGGGAGAGTGTTGGAATGTGGCAGCAAGCTGGAGGGGGTTGGGAGACAGACATGCAGCACAGCATCTTTCGTAAAAAGCTGGGATGGGTGACACATACTATACCACAAACACACTTAGAGGGAGGTGAGAATGACACAACAGAATGATATGTTGTAGATGTCAGAGATCACCCGGAGCTTAAACAGGTCCCAGAGAAGCTCTGGTCTACTGGGAAGACTGATGTGGGGTTAATGACAACAGCGAGTCCAGTAGTAATAAAGCCCAAAACGTCTTTTAGGCCAAGAGTGAAACAATATCCCTTGAAGCCTGATGCAGTGGAAGGCATTAAACCAGTAATAGAGGATATGATTAAAGCAGGGATACTAGTTGAAGCTCCACAAGCAGCATGTAACACACCCATCTTCCCAGTTAGAAAGGCTGATTCACAGTCGTGGCGCATGATTCAAGACTTAAGAGCTGTAAATCAGGCAGTGGAGAGTATAGCTCCATGCGTCCCTGACCCCCACACCTTGTTAAATCAGCTCAAACCAGACAAGACACACTTCACTGTGGTAGATTTAAGTAATGCTTTCTTTTCCATACCAGTGCATGAGAATTCACAAGGCTGGTTTGGTTTTACGTATCAAGGCAAAAAATACACATACACCAGATTGCCGCAAGGTTTCTGTGACAGTCCTACAATTTTCACACAGAATATTACAAATTGTCTGTCTGATTTTGTAATTCCATCACATTCACAGATGTTGGTATATGTCGATGACATTTTAATTGCATCCAATTCAGAGGAGAATTGTAGAGACATATCATTGGCATTGCTAACTCACTTAGCTGAGACAGGTAACAAGGCCTCACTTTCAAAGCTACAGTGGGTAAAGACAGAAGTGAAATTTTTAGGACATCTCCTTAGTGCTGCAGGGAAAAGCATACATCCAGAGAGGAAAACAGCTATTTTGGCAGCACCTAGGCCAGTGACAAAGAAACACATGATGCAATTCCTAGGTTTGCTAAATTTCTGTCGATCATGGATGCCCCATTACGCTGAAGTTGTGCAGCCATTGTTAGATATGATGTACAGTAAACCTTTGGCTATGTCAGAAAGTTTGAGTTGGACCCCTGAGGGGGAGCAAGCTCTGTGCATGCTGAAACAGATGCTGACAGGAGCATCAGTTCTAGGGCTTCCAGATTATAACAAGCCTTTTGTTCAAACTGTTGACTGTAAAGGACATTTTATGACGTCCATGTTAGCACAAAAGTGTGGAGGTAGAATGAAGCCAGTAGCCTATTATTCTAAGAGGCTGGATTCAGTGGCTTGTGCATTACCTCACTGTGTGCGATCTGTGTGCGCTGCCGCTGAAGCTGTAAAGTGCTCTGGTGAAATTGTTTTGTTTCACCCTTTGACCCTGCTAGTTCCACATGAGGTGGATGTTTTATTGCTGCAGACTAAAATGACGTTCTTGTCACCGGCAAGACACTTATCTTTAATGTCATTGTTGCTCTCCCAGCCACACACAACTATTAAGCGGTGTACAACTTTGAATCCCTCTACACTGTTACCCACAGAGGAAGAGGGTACACCACATGTGTGTCGTGAGCATGTGGAAACACAGTGTAAACCTAGAAGTGATTTAACGGACATACCACTCACTGAGGGCAAAGTTTGGTTTGTTGATGGTTCGAGTTTTAAAACGGCAGAGGGAAAGACTAAAACAGGCTTTGCTGTTGTGGATGATGTGCGGGTCATCCGTGCTGGGCAATTATCACATTCCATGTCTGCCCAAGCAGCTGAGATAGTGGCTCTTACGGAGGCCTGCAAAGCAGCTGAGGGGCAGGCAGTGACTATATATACAGACAGTCAGTATGCATATGCTACACTTCACTTCTTTGCCGCTCAGTGGTCAAGACGAGGCATGACAACATCAACAGGGAAACCTGTGGAGCATGCAACACTTTTACAGGACCTGTTGAAAGCAGTCTTATTGCCCAGTAAAGTTGCGGTTTGTAAATGTGCAGCACACACACGTGGCACTGACCCCATTATACTAGGCAATGCCTTTGCAGATAAAATTGCAAAGGAAGCGGCCCTTGGAACACATGGGGTTCATATTCTGGCGTCTCAGGAGCAAACTATGCCCATTACACATGATGTGTTAGCAGACATGCAGTCACACTCACCTCCAGCTGAGAAGCAGCTGTGGCTCACTAAAGGAGCAAGCCTGAGAGGTGATGTCTACTATCTTTGTGATAAACCTATCTTGCCTAAAAACTTATATAGGACTGCTGCAATTTTGAGCCATGGGCTTTGCCATGTCTCCACAGCCGGGATGGTGGCAGCAGTCGAACGGCAGTTTTTCACACTGGGATTCAATGCTTATTCAAAACATTTTTGTAAAGCATGTTTAATATGTTGTAAACATAATGCTCAGGGGAACCTCAGACCTAGAAGAGGAAGGTTTCCCAGACCCAGCTACCCATTTGAAGTAATCCATATGGATTTCATTGAGTTGTCTAACTGTAACACCTACAGGTACTGCCTGGTAATTGTGTGCCCGTTCTCAAAGTGGGTTGAAATTGTCCCCACTAAGAGAGCAGATGCTATTTCAGTGGCTAAGGCAATATGCAAAAATGTGATCCCAGAGCATGGGATCCCCCAGACTATTTACAGTGACAATGGTCCTCATTTTGTGAATGAAATAACTGAGAAAATGTCACAACATCTGGGGATAACACTGAAAAACCACTGCTCATACCACCCACAAAGTGCGGGGCTGGTTGAAAGGACTAATGGCACAGTAAAGCTGAGACTCAGGAAAACAATGGAGGAAACAGGCAGAACATGGGTAGACTGCATTGAGCTGGTGAAAATGTATATGAGAATTACGCCGACTGATAATGGTCTAACGCCTTTTGAAATAATATATGGCAGGCCATTTAGAGTTCCAGTGTTTTGTAATGATATTGATAAAGCAGAAGAAGAAAACACACTAGCAGACTGGATGATTAAAATGTTGAAAAGCAAAGAAGTCATGAGTGCAAATAATCTGCCAGATGATTCTGTTTCTGTACAGGAAGAACGCCTGAAGCCAGGGGACTGGGTGCTGATAAAGGTCATAAAGAGGAAGTGCTGGTCGAAGCCACGGTGGGACGGACCATACCAGGCTCTGCTGACAACACCAACAGCTGTGAAGATCGCAGAGCGACCCACCTGGATACACCAAAGCCACTGCAAAAAGGTGACACACATCCAGGCCAGCTCGGAGTAAGTGGCAGGAAGACCGGGTACAAAGGGGGGGGAAAGCCTCCAGGGCCCCTCGTCTCAATCCGGTGAAGAAACCAACTGAGCCACAGGTACTCATCAGAATGGCTGGAAAAGTGTTGTCTACCCTGCTGGGTGTAATGGCTTTGATGTCGTCATGGTCAGCAGTGGAGACCCTGTATGTCCAAGGAAACCACACCCAATACCCTCATGGCTATTCTACAAACTTTTGGTGGCAGTTTATGAATACAACTGCTCACCTGAATAATAGGACGGACTGCTATGTGTGTGCTCATATGCCATTGTCCGCATATACATCTGGATTGTGGCCGTACAGCATAACAGAGGACAGAAGTTGGTGTTTGTTAGGCTTAGCAACTCATCCTGGCTACAGAGTCCTCTGGTCCAAGGCCAACTACAGTACACCTCTGAACATCACCTGGAGTAAGTCGCCACTTCTGAACGTGAATTGTTCTGAACAAACTGACTTATTGGCCTGGCCTCAAGTGTCAGACCCGCTGCCAGACATAATATTGCTGAATAAGCTAGACACAGCTCAACTACCAGTGTGTGTGATGAACAATGGAACACTGTCAGTGGGGGAGCTGCCACTTCGCTTATGTAAATACATATACACCTACTGCCCTCCAGAGAACGAGAGCAGGTGTATGAAATGCTTGACCAGTGCAAAGTGTGCTGAGAACTCGACATTGAGGAGGACCGAATGCAAGATCAACCTGGCTTACAGAATACCAGTAAAAGCAAAGAGCCAGAAGTGGACAGACTGTGCACAGACAGTGCCGAGCAGTAAAGGAACAAGAGTGTTGGCTGATTGGTATTTCATGTGTGGACATAAAGCCTATCTATCACTCCCTGAGGGATGGGGAGGATTGTGTGCCTTGGTGAAGTTATCGGATCATGTCTTCTTCATGGACAGAGTTGAACATCACCCTAGCAACCGACGGAAGCGTGAGGTGGATATAGCCTCACCAAACTCTTTTGGAGTGACAGTAGACACTGGAGTGCCGCGGGAATTCCGCATTTGGGGTGGAGGAGCTAAGTTCTTCCAAAGTCTGATCCCAAACATCGGAGTTGCAGAGGTGCGGGATCACGTGGAGATCAACCGGTATGCCCTACTGCGACACATTAATCTCACTAAGAAGCTGGGGACAGCCTTAGCGGAGGAGCAAAAGGCCATCAGAACGATGGTTCTGCAGAACAGGCTGACCCTGGACTTGATAACAGCATCACAAGGAGGAGTGTGTAAGCTCATTGGGGAGACATGTTGTACATTCATCCCAGATGGATACACGACTGGAGGAGACATCTATGAGGCACTGCAGAACTTAACTGCTCTGCAGAAATATGTGGCAGACCACACATCCGGAGGAGACGCGTCCCAAGGCTGGATAGCCTGGTTGACATCTGGACCATGGTGGAATATGTTCTTAAAGTTTTTGACTCCCATTCTCACACTGGTGGTGTTGTTTTGCTTGTTTACAGGTTGCATTTTGCCATGTGTAAGATCGATGGTGAATAAAATGATTGCTAACACTTTTACCAACTACATACTGTTGCAGCAGAGTGACATGGATGCTAAGGCTAATGTGTGTGTATGAATGAAGCCTGCACTGAAAATGGTGACAAGTGGTGTAGAGCTGAAGAGATATATATACACCATATAGCCTTATAAAATGACAATACAGGGTGGTGATGTTGGGTTTATATTTTATTATTGTCATTTGTATTAAGAAACATGTAATCATTTGTGTTTAGAAGTATATAGTTGATGGCATATTGGAAGAATGTCTCATCCTAGGAGGTCTATAACAACTCTGTGTAGCATGAAGAGGGGAGTGCGTTCACTCCTCTTCAGAGTGTTCTGGCATAGATCACACTCCTCCTAGGAGAGGTCGTATCTTCTCTTGCTGATATATGGTATAGCAAACACACGTATATCTGTTTGCGTCTAAGAGCCTTTTGTTCAGATGTACCGCTAGACTCCTGGCACCAGCTTTGGGGAGTCTTCCTGGGGTTACATCTTGACCCCATACACACACAGATACACACACACACACACACACACACACACAGGGTATTCTTTGTTCACATGTATACCTATGTAAGATGTCATATGTTAATGAACCTATGCATATTCATGTAACCACAATAAAAGGAGTGCTATGGGGAACCTTGCTGAGAGTCTGACGGAGGTCAAGTGGGTGGAACGACACTTGGCTCCAGGCAGGCCTCCCTCATGCATGAGTACTACAAAGAACTTTGCCTACTTGTGTCTTGTTTTTGCTGTATAGCAAATTGTCCTGAACGTTCCAGCGAATAGGTTTATGCTACAAACCTATCAACAAGATTATCCAAAAAGTCACAGAGCCCACCGAATGGGTCAACGCTCTCGTAATCTGCGAGAACCTAAAAAGACCCAAACTCCGGCTGTGCCTGGACCCAAGCCCTCTAAACAAAGCCATAATGAGACCACACTATCCACTCCCCACTCTTGAGGATGTGACACACAAGCTTACAGGTGCAAACTTTTTCAGCATCCTTGGCGCACGTTCCAGCTATTGGGCCATCAAGCTAAGTGAAGAGTCATCCTTTTTGACTACATTCAATACAATCTTCAGCAGATACCGTTTTCTCAGACTCCCCTTTGGCATCGTGTCTGCTCAAGATGAGTTCCAGAGGAGGACTGACGAGACGTATGAAGGCCTGGAAGGAGTGGCAGGAGTGGACGACATCATTGTGTTTGGAAAAACAAAAAGGAAAGTTATTTGCTGGTCTAAGGAGCTTGGAAAGAAAAGCATTGTAATGTTCGGATTCTTATTTTAAAATCACCGGAAGTACACAGTGTACGCCGGCTGTATGTGTGTATGCCAGTTCGGCAGTTGACAGTTATGTGGATGCGCTGATCCTGATGTACTGAATAAATGAAACCGTACGACAACTCCGAGGCGATTCCTTCATAAGTATTGAAGGCACAACAAGCGTCTGGACTTCTTTAAGTTGCTAATTGCTGTTCTAACAGTGCATTAATTTTTATACCGAGATGTGGCTACTCAGTTTATCTCAATAGTTATCCTATCAAGTAACACAAATTAGAGCCATAAAGCAAGCACACCCACACTGTGAGGCAATGATGTCTTAAATAATAATAATAATATTACTGTGGGTAATGTGTAAGTGCAGGTTTTACGCACGTTTCTTTCTGAAAGCATCATGAGCAGATAAATTAGGGGACACTGAAGAAACATTTATGTGGTTTTGATATAAAAGTAAACTATTAAAAATTTCTGTGAGCTCTTGAAGTCTGAGACTCAGGTGGAGCACAAAATTTATCCAGAGGGCAGAGTAATAGAGCCACAGATGCAATGGAGCCAGGGATTCACTTCACCCAACGAGCAATTTATTTACAAAAACAAGAAATCCGGTCTTTTAAGTCTGACGTCATTAGCTGTGTCTGGGCCCAAACTTTGCTGCAGGTCCCAAAATCAAACCATCACTGCGGAATCACTGAAAGTTGAAAAACTGTCTTAATTATTACATCTGTAATAAAATGATCAGTGTAGCTGCTCTACCAGGAGTAAGAATTAAGTTTAACTTCTAGGCATCCATGAAAACAGAATTTATGAAATTTAATGGAAAATAGAAGTTAGCAGGGAGTTAGCTCGCTAGTTTCAATCATATACCATGTTCTGACTGAGGGATTTCTGAAACAAATTAAGACGTACAGCTCTGCTATCACTTCTGACATAAATGAAGACAGGACAGTAAACAGCAGTGACATTTGTAGAGTTACTGAGGTTTGGCTAGCTGGTATATAACGATGTGCTATGTGATCACTAGCGACACAGCTATGTTAGCATAATATAAACAGTGCAGCTGGAGGATGAATGCTAAATTTTTTCCACTTGATAAAAGTTAACGTGAGGGTGTCAAGTGTGGCTCTGTGCAGGCAAGAGTGGTGGACCCAAAGTGCAGAAACACGGAGCAAAAAGGTGAACTCAAATGCAACTTTAATGGTGGATGGCAAAAAAACAGAAAACTGGCTAAACTGGGAATACGGAAGATACAGCACACAGGGGAGAAAGAGCAACTAAGGAACACAGAACAGAAACCAGAAGGCAGAACTCTGACAAACAAACCAAAAGACTAGAAATGATGAATATGATGATGGTGGTAGACTTCCGCAGGCACAAACATCCTCCACTGCAACCACTGAACATCCAAGGTATGGACATTGAGGCTGTGGACAGCTACAGGTACCTTGGTGTTCATCTGAACAATAAACTGGACTGGACTCATAACTCAGACGCCCTCTAGAGGAAAGGGCAGAGCAGGCTGTACCTGCTGCGGAGACTCAGGTCGTTTGGAGTGGAGGGCCCACTCCTGAAGACCTTCTATGACTCTGTGGTGGCCTCAGCTATCTTTTACGGTGTGGTCTGCTGGGGTGGCAACATCTCTGCCGGGGACAGGAAGAGACTGAACAGGCTGATCAGAAGGGCCAGCTCTGTTCTAGGATGCCCTCTGGACCCAGTGGAGGTGGTGAGTGACAGGAGAATGGCGGCTAAGCTGTCATCCCTGTTGGACAACATCTCCCACCCTATGCAGGAGACTGTGACAGCACTGAGCAGCTCCTTCAGTGGCAGGCTGCGGCACCCACGGTGTGGGACGGAGAGATTTCGCAGGTCTTTCCTCCCCACTGCTGTCAGACTCCACAACAAAGACTTCTGCAGCTGATCAAACCCACACATGTGCAATAAGACTGCTATATGTGCAATTCTTTTTCTGACAAAGTTGTACTTTTGTATTTTCTTACTCAGTTGTATATAGCATTTGTATTCTATTTTATTCTATTGTATATATTATTCTATTTTATTCTATTGTATATAGTATTTTATTTTATTTTATTGCATTCCAGTGTTTTCTAATTTCTGCTACATAACTTTGCACTTTTGCTGTAACGAAACAAATTTCCCACCTGTGGGACTAATAAAGGTCATCTTATCTTATCTTATCTTATCTTAAAGGCTAAATCAAAGTACAATAGTAAAGAAAACTCAAAACTCTGGGTCAACGACGCAGGTCTCCTAACAGAGGGTTCCTGATGGTCAGGGACAAATGCAATTGCATGGCAGGATGCTGTAAATGGACCAAACTTCAGTCAGCCGAACTACTGAGATAATCCCTCCACAATACGAGGTTTGTCATTAATATACTGCTGCATGGGCTGGGCTGTAGTTACATCGTAAGGTTTTAAAAACTGAGCTATAAAATGAATAGCAATAATAAAAACCAAGAGAGGCTGACTGATCAGTGACTGTTTTTAGGGGCTTTTTGAGATTAAATAGAACAAGATACAAAGCATTAAAACATGTTAAAAACACAAAAGCCTTATTAAACGCAGGGTAGTTTGGGCCCAGAAGCAGCATTCATCACGTCATCACTTAAAGACCGGATACTGATAGCCAGGCAGCACAGGTTGGTGGTATGAATAACCAAAAAGAAACTTGTACAAACAAACTTAAACTGTTAAAAAAAAACTAAGAAAACGTATAAATCAACTAAAGATAATTCCAAAGGCCGACCAGCCTTTATTTTTACAGGGCCACCTTGAACTCCACCCTCAGGAGAATTAACTCAGGCTTACAAAGCTTAAGCCCCTCCCATAAGAACAAACCATGAAAGCATTAATTAATTAGTTTATCTTACCCAAAATATGACAAAGATATTCTATTTATCACTTCCGAGACTTCTACACAAAAATCACAATTGCAGAAGTTTATTCACAATGACTAAAAGACTATTTAAACAAAAGATTGACAAACTGCCCTCTGTTTCTTAATGCTTGATAAGAGCCCAATTTCCCCCTACAGTAAAGAGGCTTGGAATTTACCATTTCCTGTTCACAGTTTGTACCTTCAACCGCCAACATTCTGGTAATACTGGTAAACCAACTTTGCAGTAAATGATTCTGAATACATGGGCCCACTGTGTGACTATCTTATAGTATAAAATGATGAAAATCCTTAGAAGAATTAACAGAAGTACATATCTTATTTCACCTACTTAAGACTTCAAACAAACTAATGAAGGAATAGCATCACATTCACAACTAAAACAAAAACTGTATTTGCCAGCTATTTGTAATAAATTGCCATTCTAGCATGTTGTGGGATATATGCAGACTTAGTCCTCTAGAGGAACAGCACCAAAATGGGGGTATCAGGTAGACCTATCCAGAGGCAGGAGCTGCATTATTCCAAATTATTCCACCATGTAAACCTGAAATTGTTTCCCAAAGTTTTACAGGCTTTAATGGAAACTCCTACAAATACATGTCTGATAAAGTCAACCACCAAAATACCTTCACTGTCAATGCCTTTCAGTTCCAAACCAACACTGTGCCTCTTGATCAGTAGCTAGTTCACACTGTCTGGTGAAGACAATAGGTAGATATGACCCCACTGACTCTGTTATTTTTTCTGTGACATCATACGTGTATTTCTAGGAATTTCCCCTTCAGAACACCACAGAGAACCACAATACAAGACTGATGCAGCTAATCAAGATATAAAAAAATGGAAAAAACTTCCTGCTAACCTCTAACTCCGTTAAATTTCATAAATTCTGTTTTCATGGATGGCTGGATGTTAAACTTAATTGTTACACCTTGTAAAGTAGCAACACTGATCATTTTATTACAGATGAAATAATTTAGACAGTTTTTAACTCTCAGTGACGCCGCAGTGTTTGTTTGACTTTGGGACCTGAAGCGGAGTTTGGGCCCAGACACGGCTATGACGCCAGACTTAAAGACCGGATTGCTCAACCTAAAGCTTCCAGTGTGGTTTTCAGTTTTCTTCTTTCTTTTTTATCCCTTAGCTGTAAAATGCTGATGGGGTCCTGTTGTCACCCCGCTGCCTGGGCATGTGGACACCTGAGTTTGTGAATGTTATAACTTAAGAATGAGGCGATGTAGGAATTTGAAATTGAAAGCGTGGGTGCATTTACTAATAATCTCTGATAAGTTCAAATCTTAGTGACCTCAACCTCAAGGTCAAAGTCATAGGTCGAGTTTTCTGAATATCTTGTAATGCAATAACTCAAAAACAAAGGCACCTAGTGTACAAAAGGCCAGCCCGGCTGTACTCACTAGTGGTGGGCGGATCGATCCAAATATCGATTGTAGCGATACCAAGTCGGCATCGGTATTGGATCGTTACTAACCTGGTGAGATCGATTTTTTACTTTAAGTTCTGCTCTTGTTTGCAATGCTGTGCTTTTGGCAAAGACGAAACAGCCAGGTCGCCGGACTCGCCGCTCCTATGTCAGCGCAGAGCAGGCACACTTTACTCCCCCTCCCCTCTCTTGTGTTTAGATGTTGCGTTGTCACGTGACGTGACTTAGGTGCTTTGGGGGTGTTAAGTTGTGCACATATTATTTATATTTTCACTAGTTGTTTTTGTTGTTGAGAATTTTAATAATAATTTTTTTTATTATAGTTTGTCAACAGTACTTTTTTGTTTTAATTTGTTTACTGGTTTGCGAGCACTTTTCAGTGAAGATTTTTCTAAAAAAAAAAAAAAAAAAAAAGATAACTCTAAACCACCACGGCAGACCCGATGGCATTTTCATGCTTCGCAGCATCATTTATTCGTACAATAATGACACGGTTGTGGTAATAGTACATTCAACGACTGCAGCTCTCCCGCTTCCAGCCGTACACATCACCACCAACAACAACAACACAAGCAGAGCGTAGGTTTTAAGCCGGCGAGGCGTGATTGTAGATGCTGTACAGGTGAGTCCATCTCACCTGCAGCAGCATCGCAGAACACGCCCTGCCACATACCCCCATCGCCCGACTGAGGCCGGGGAGCCATCCGGCCAAACCCTACCCTCACCTCCGCGAGCAGGCAAGGGAATCGGCCCAGACCATCAGCGCCCCAGGCCCCGCCCCAGCAACGGGGAAGTGTCCACTCTGGTGGTCGCCCGCGCATCCAGCGGCACCGGATGCGCAAGGTGGTTGCGGGGGCCACCCGTGCCTCCAGCTGGTTCGATGGCCACCCATGTGGCGCCATAACCGTGGCAAATCTTCGTTAAAAGGAAACATCACAAAAGTTCATAAAGTAATTTGAGATTTAGCAGTTCAATGATGCATCCACCTTATTTATGGAAAAGTATTGGTCTTGGTATTGGAGTTACTGGCCCGTATTTACTTGGTATCGGATCGATACCAAAATATGCAGTATTGCACACCACTAGTACTCACTAGTGGAGCCACATCTACTGGAGACATATATCAGCATACAGCTGCCGATTAGCCAGTCAGTGGTGAGGCAACCCATCCTCTGCAGCAATCAAAAGACACAATTCCACCTTCTCATTAGTACACGCTTCGATGCAAAGGGTTCGGTCGGAGCTCCTGGTGGGGAGAGTCAGCAAAGATTTACTCAACGTGATTCGTTCTTTCTCATGCTGTTAATGGTGTGCGTCCATGAGACTGCAAGTTTCTGTATTTTATGTTGTTTGTTCTTGCTGTTCCTTGCCACTTTGTGTACCGAATGTTACTGACGTTTACTGCGAAGCAGCCTCTGCCATGCGGCCATTAAGGGATCGTCACTAATTTATCATGCCGGCCCTTGTGTAAAGTGTCTAGTTAGGATTTATGTAAATAGTAAAATTAGCATTTGTTGATACTCCCTTATGTTAGGTGAATGTTCTACCCAGTAGAAATACAAATTTTTATTTGTCACATACACAGTACAACATATAGTGAACTTCTTGTGTCCTGAAGTGCAGACAGGCTGCAGACATAGCCGCACCACTCTAGGGCTAGTCTTTAGCATGGGGGATCTAGCCAGGACCCTTACTGGATACTGGGTGGGAACTGAACTTGCGACCACCACTCTTCAGGTGTGTAGTCTTACCACTACACTATCCAGCTGCAGTATTGTTTGTGTTGTTGTATTACACCTTTGATTTACTCTGTTCACGTTATTATGTAAGACTTTTATGGTCTTTTCCAAAAGAAACTACACCATCACTTCACCACATGGCATACAGCTTTTTACTACACTCTAAATCCACTCACTCACATTATGGATGTGTAGCCCAGATTCCTGTTCAATAAACGAGTGAACGACAGATACATGAGTGGAAGTGGATTCTTTGGATAAGACATCTGTTCTTATCAGACAACCCTGTTAAGATTGTGGATGCATAGAGTCAGCACCTTACCATCTTCATCATTCATAGTTCAGGAGGTCAAGTTCGTCTCTCTTAAAGTGACATCCTCCATTACACCTAGGATTTTGAAATTAATACTATAGGTGCATCTAGTAAAAGCCTCCGACAAGTTTGAATCTTAGTGTGATATGATACAAATACCACTGAACCCACTCCTTGTGGTAAAAAAAGCTTGATTGCTATTTAAGAACATTTTTATAGAATTTATCATTATTGGTGAAAGTCAAAGAGAGCTTATTTTCAGAGGACTAATAATAATCACATCTGGAACATAGAAAAACAATCCGTTGTTTTGATAGAAGTGCAGGTGATAATTCTTAGAACAGTTTCAATAATATTATGAAAACATTGCACTTTACACACAGTCAATTCTGAAGACAGGGTATGCAAAAGAAGACACATTCAATAATGATATTGGTTAGGAAATTCTCTAAAGAATCATACATGACTGAGTACTTGTGACTGTTTCTCTTACTGTGAGTGACTCATGTTCATCCTTGATTTGGACACTATTTTACTTAGAATACAAGAACATGGTTTAAGGTAAGTTATTTGATCTTTATTGACTCAGATTTTTTGTAGTATTTGAATATTTGCAGTTAAAATTGTGAGACAGTGGAGTCCATTTCTTGTCTTCTGTACATTTTTTGACTTTTTACCATTTTACAAATCTGACTTGTGGGAACTCGTTGTAAACACAGAATATTAACCACTGGATTCGCTTGCCTTCACCCAATATAAAAAGAAATATTCAGCAAAAGATGATATTTTAGGTACCCCAAACTTGTAGCAAATCTCTTTGTTGTTGTTGTTTTAAACAAAGTCATCATACTGGCAGGGACTAAGGATAGCAATAACCTATGTAGATAACTTATATGGCCACTTCTGTCACATTTAAGGTGAGCATATGATGAAGCATCCTGAATAAAAAAAACAAAAAAAAAACAAAGGTCTTTTTCTTTAAAATGCGAAATCAGGCTGACTTGATATTAACAGAGCACCACTGTGAGGGTGTATACTCTCGATCTTCCCAATGAGCAAAGGCATATCTCCACTGCCTACACAGTGCATATCTGTGAGGAATACAGAGCTGTGGTGACTGGTGTGTGAAGGCAATGTGTAGAGAATCGTGCAGGTGGTCTGCTGTGAAGAGCAGCAGAGGAACTGTAGCCGAACCAAGCAGAGGCAGATATGGATGGTGTAATAAACTTCCACTGCTGTTCTTTTACAATAAAAATGATTGTTATTTTGCTGTGGCCAACTATGAGATCAGTTTCTAAAATGCCAGCAAAACTAAAACTGTTTCTGACTCAGCAGCCTCAAAGAACTCAACATAGTGTAATTATGGAAAGTCACAAAATCACAGTAAATAAGAATCTGCCCATCCTATTGGCAAGTCTTGTCTCTGACTCAGAAACAAAAGATTTGAAAATACAAAGTGTCTCACCTTGTGTTCTTCAATGTAGAAGCGTGGCTTCTTAGGAATGTTGTTTTCAACTTTTTCATCAAGACATTTTCTAAAGAGTAAAAACCAAGAAGAAAGCATAACAGAAAAATACTTAACAAACTGGTGGAAAATGCAACTTGGTTTATCATTAGATACTTACTTCGCCTCAGTATGAGCAGTGGTGTTTTGTTCTGGGTACCAAAGGGGAGAAGAATCAATACTGATGATCTGTTATCACAAGTAGTTTATAAAGATGTTTTTTCTTGCCGTCATGCCTAACAACAAACTCTAACACATTGTAACAGTGTGTTCTCATGTGCTGTGCAATAATGTGGCATTGTCTGCAGTGATGGGAATAACGGCGTTAAAAGTAACGGCGTTACTTTTTTCAATAACGAGTAATCTAACTAATTAATATTTCTATCGTTACAACGCCGTTACCGTTACTAACAAGAAAATGCGGTGCGGTCGCGTTACTATTTTTCAAGAAACAGACGGTTGAAGCTGTGTTCAGCTTACCGCATCTTATATCAGTTGCACGGATGTAGCTGTCTACGTAAGTAATCTGGGCGCTACAGCTTTCAGCAGCTGTGCGCGCTCCCGCGCACGGTAATCATTTTCTGCCTGATGATCACTTTTTGGCACGACACCTGGAGCTAAGGGGGCAAAACAATCGCATGAGTGCTGCTGTTTGACTGAGGAAGAATAAAGTAGTCGTGGTACCACTTCTTTTCTTTTTTTTTGGCCTGTCCCGTTTGGCTCTTTTGCCATCAGAATTATTGTCTAAAGGCAAAGAAAGATGCCCAACAGATTTACTTTACCAAATGGACCATCCCAGCCTTGCCGTAATGGTCTATTTGATTCACCTTTTATTGTTTATTTTATTTTATTTTCACTTGCTAAATACGGGACAGACTTGACTGGGGAAAAGAAAGGGGAGAAAGAAAGAGGGAAAGAAAAACAGCGGGGAAGAGGGACGGGGATAAAGGGCAAAAAACAAACAAAACAAACAGACAAAAAATACATATATCAATCACCTGGATCACCTGTTGAGAAAGAAAAAAGAAAAAAAAAGAGCAACATAAACAACATCACGATGATCTATGGGAACATAACAGTAAATACTAAATATTAAACATTATTGTGCAGCACGTAAGATCGACAGCGCACAGTGTGCTTTGAGGTAGGGGCCAAAAAGGGTGTAGTTTGTGTGTGTGATCACCCGTGTGTACACCTGTGAGCATGAACGCGCTTGTATTTAAAAGGTTCCTTCATGTAACAATCTGCTAGAGGGTGTGGGGGCCATAGCCCCGTCCTCCAGGGCATGAAGCAGGTATGGAGGAGATCCAGGCTCCAGACATCCAGAGGCCCTCAGAACACAAGAGACCAAGGAAGACCAACAGAGGGGCAGCTGCGCCACTATCCCAGAAAGAGCTGAGGAGAGCCCCAGATGAGGGGTCATTCAGCAGCCGCGGAGCAGAAGCCAGGGGGGGTTACAGTGACGTGCCCGTGAGCTCCGCTGGCAGCCAGCTGTGCCAGAGTGACCGAGCCCCAGGCCGAGAGGCTGAGGGCACCCCTTCCCCGAAGTGGCCCGAGCGAGCCCCAGGCTCCAGGCCCCGACAAGCAGCCACCAAGGAGTGAGCCGGTGTGTACCTGGACGCCCATCCCTGGACACAAAGAACCACCAACGCACCGATGTCTGAGGGCGTCTGCCACTGGCAGGGGAAGTGGTGGGGGGAGATAGACCTCCATACCTTGGAGGGCCTGAGATGTCCCTAGAGAGGTGGCATCTGATACCCAACCTGACATATAGACACAGACATACAGGCACACACAGATACAAACATCCATTTCCACCCTAATGCTCTCATATGCAATTACTCAACACTCAACCAACGTGGAGACAGACATAAATAGACACTGTACACACAATCACACTCCCCAAGTGTACTCTAAGCCCCAGGTCTAGGTACCCTTGCCCCTGGAGGGGGAAACTGCACCCAGACCCAGGTAGTGTTACCCTTTTCCCTGTGGTGGAGAGAAGCATACTGCCCCCACTCGGCAGCAGTAGGGAGGCCCCACAATCCAGACCCCAATCGGACGGCCAACTCCTCCTCCCAGCCCCCCCGCTCCAACAGGCCGCAGAGAACGGGTGTGTGTGTGAAGACTCCAAACCTCTCTCCGCCCGCTCATATGTAGTGTTGATGCATGTGTGTTCTAAGGTGCATTTAAAACCCAGGAGGGAATGGAGCTACCTGCCAGAGAGCAGCAGGTAAGCGCATAGCCCCTCCTGATAGCCCTCAATGTCTACATGTATTTAAAATTGAGAGGTGGGCAACGACGCCAGGGGTGGTACCACTTCAAGATGACACAACAACAAGGTGATATATACCAGTTTTTAAATTGTGTTGATAGGCCACGTAAAACCAGAGTCATGATAAATAATATATACGCGTGTTTTTTCCTGAATAGTTTCACCACATTTACTGTCTAAGGACAGCGCTAGCAAGCACCCTCTGCTTATGACCAAAAAAAAAAAAACACACACAAAAAACCCCTGCCCTTTCGTGTTGGTGGAAAAATGCACCATGTCGACCAATCAAAAAATGATATGGCAACATGACATTTGGTTGTTTAGGAAGCGGGGGAAGTTTTAGGAGTCACGGCGAGAGAGAGAGAGAGAGAGAATAGAAAAAGAGAGAGAGCGAGTTTTGAGATGTGAGAGATTTGTGACGTTTAGCGTGTCTGGAGTGTGTAGTTAATGTGTTGTCTTGTGTAGTTAGTGTGTAGTGTTGTGGATAGTTTTGTGTTGTGTGTCAGAACAATGAGGTGACTGCTGTCTACAGGTAGAAAACTGGAGTGATACACCTGCTGCTGTCACACCTGCAGATATCAGGCTGTGATGGTGTCCTTTATAGTGGACAGAAATATTTGGAGTGGCACAAATAATTTGTGTGGCATCTTATTGAATGCAGAATAGCTGATTGTTATGTAAATAGTTTGAAGTGGTTATTAAAAAAGGGGTAAAAGGTAAATCGCTGCAAATAACCTTGTTGTTTGCAAAACTTGTGCGTATGATTTTAAAATTGATAATTTATATTTGCATTTAAAGTTATGAAATATGATCATTAAACATGTTTGTGCTTGTTACAGTAAAAAATATAACTTTTTCTACTCGGATTTTATGTTTTTTGTCTGATTTTAGATCAATTGTGTTATACAGTATGTCAAAATGAAAACATAACTTTAAATTCAGACATGTGAGGTTGTGCTGAAAAGAATGATACCAAACAAGGCAAATAAAACAGTTTTTAAAGGTAAAATGTTATGGAACGCCAGGACTGCCATAATGAATTAATTAAATACACCATTAAATAATTAATTAAATGTGGCAATAAATAATTAAATAAATATTTACGACACATTTAATTAATTATTGACACATTTAATTAATTAATAACACATTTAAATAATTATTGACAGTTTTAATTAATTAATTATTTATTGATTGATTGATTTAATTCATTATGACACTTTTGTCCCCTTCATGTTGAAATCATTTTATATGTCAGTCTCACCCATCAAACTAAGTGGGCAGGGTTAACGCTGCCACTGCAGCTTCTAGCATTTGATTGGTTGCCGTGCAAAGTAAATCAAGACAGGTTGATCCTAGATAATCGATTGCTTGTGTGGACTTGGGGCAGCCCAGAATGCATTTCAAATCACAGGCAGCAATGGTGGTGATGTAAAGTTTTAAAATACTCCGTTTTTCTGTCACCAACTACACTTTTAATAGTGTTTTAGCCGCG
The DNA here is from genome assembly GCF_001858045.2 of Oreochromis niloticus. NCBI lineage: Eukaryota > Metazoa > Chordata > Actinopteri > Cichliformes > Cichlidae > Oreochromis > Oreochromis niloticus. Next base: position 16,887,656 of record NC_031984.2, read on the forward strand.
AATGTAGCAGCGTAATCTTCACATGTCTGGTCAGGTTGTGGACATATAACATGTTTGCGCAAGTGTTTAGATGTTTTCAGGGATGTCATTAGCTCTGCTAACAGTCAGCTGACAGAGTGTACCGAGCTCACAGCCCCACTGTTCCAGCTTAACTGTTTTGTTTTTGTTTTTTTTGGGGCGGGGGTGCTCGATATAACACAATGTCGGCGCATTTTTCTGCACAAGATAAGTAAATAAGTAGCTTTTTTCCCGAATGCAGAGCTGCTGGAGCTTGTTTCCCAACAGAGCACCTTTTAGGTGAACCAGCTTTATCAGCAGCTGATGTCCAATCATCGGCACACAGCTTTGAAACCTCACCTGAGTTTTAGCTCTCAGTGGTTAACTTAATTCACTCAGGTTCTGTCTGTCAGGTCACGTTTACTTCGCTGTTTTATTTACAACTGAGCAAATCGGTTTGGCTGAGGTTAAAGTTACGTTTCAGAACTGCACAGTTTTACTGAAGTTTAATGGTTCACTGGCACATGTGTTACACTGAACCATTCGCTTTTCTTTATCTGGTGTGTTTTGGATTTAACAGTGAATTTTGAGATTAAACTGACTTTTAAAATGTTTTTATACAAAGAGGAAAGAGAAGGCGCATTTCCACCGAGAGGAGCAGAGTTTGCAACAGCGTGTTCATCATGAAGACTGCAACCTGGACAGAAATATTATATCATCTGTTTTTTAATAGTTTGTCAACTGTATTCTAAGCACCAGCTGTCTGTTAGAATTTTTAGAGTTTACTTAACTGAAAATAAATGAGTTTAACATATAATTTGTGTGATTTTTTTTGTTATTTTTGTTTCGGTCATGTTATGTTTAACTGTCAAAGGCTTGTTACAAACTATGAAACACATCGTGCAGACTTCTGGATGTTAGAAGAAAACTAATACTGCTCATGAATGAGACTAAAGGCAGGAAGGTGTCCTTTAAAACTAAACATGTTAATAGGACCTCCCTATTTATATCATAGTTTATGATATAGCACGTGTATTTCAGTAATAGCCTACTTATTTCAGTGTAGTGGTGTACAGTCACACAGCTCCGTGGGCGTTAGCTGTGATACTCATTAACTGTAATGTATCCAAGTTAACTTCAGTTAACCATTCAGACAGTTCTTTTGAAATGAAAAACATAAACACTCATGTCGCCGGTAGGTTTCCGCTGTGCCAGCTGTTTAAATTACAGCCGCTTATGCAGTAACCATGGTAACCACGGACTCTGAGCGGCTGGATCGACGCAAGTCAAACAACAATTTTACATATATGATCTTAAAACAGGACAGCGATTATACGTCCTGGCCTCATATCAAATGTGTACGTATACTCTGTTTGACGTTTGTTTTATATCTAATCTTCGCTCTCAAACATTTAAACAGCAGCGAGTCTGCAGCTGAGGGAATACAAACTCAAATTGTCGGAACAGGTTTGATCGTTTCTTGCGTGTATTCATTTGGTGATTAATACAACTGACGGTTGTATTCATGAATGTGACAAACTGACGGTTCATCTCTGTTACAGTGTTGCGTTAGACTGCTATATTTTTGTGTTCTTTATGCTGTAGATTTTCACGTCTCTGGAATAGTTGGCAGTAATAATTATGATTTTCTGTAAAATCATATAGATATGAGCCGTGAATTATTCGTAGATGACCGTTAGTTTGATGCTGCCAACACTTTCATGTGATCCAGCTGGGAAACTGTGTGTTAACTCAGAGAGCTGAATATGCTGACCTCACTCCGTGGTGTATAGGGCTGTTTACCCTCATGATTAATATTCACAATAAAAATATTAGCCGAACATCATGAAGTCTGTATGTGTTTCATAGTGTCGAACAACCTTTGTACAGTTAAACCTAGCAGTTTGTACATGACGGAAACACCAACGTTATTTCTTTTATGCATTTATACACAGGTCACGCTGATTATTGAACAAAAACCCAAAGATCAGATGTTAAACAGATTTATTTGCTCTCTCTCCTCCTTAAACATGTTTTTAATGTTAATTATAATTCAGAAATGGCGACTGAAACAGGTACGACACATACAAACATCAGGAAATAAAAACCCGATAAATATAACCTCAGTAAATGAAGCCAGTGCGGGGGTTATTACAGCCGTGTACCGGGACCTGCGCTTTGTCGGCGGTAATAACATCTCGGCTGCTTTCGAGGCAGGCGGGTCTATCCCACGCTTTGCTGTGAGACTGGGCTGGGCAGACATCTCCGAAATCATCGAAGCACTTTTTTTTCTAAAGTAACGCAATAGTTACTTTTCAAGTAATTAATTACTTTTAAAATCTTGTAACTCATTTACTAACTCAGTTACTTTTTTGAAGAAGTAACTAGTAACTATAATTAATTACTTTTTCAAAGTAACTTGCCCAACACTGGTTGTCTGGTAACGTCTGCATTTATCCCACAAGTACAAAACTACATGCAGGTTACATCAGACCTGAGCTGGACTCTACAGCCATAGTGAAAAAAGTTGGTTAGTTATTGGTTAGTTGCTTTCAAGACTCTGTAATTGTAGGCTTTCTGTTCACAACCATATTAAAGACTCACGTTTTGTTGAAGTTGGCTTCTTGTGTTCTCCATTTGGGTCCTCACCCTTACATTCCGCACCCACTGACAGCACCTTAACAAGCCATTTGTAACGACCCATCATAAACGGAAGCTGCAAGATTGAAGAGATTTAATGAACAGCTGCAACAGAAACTGGATGGTGCCCAGGATATTTAGCAAAGTCAAATATACATTTAGATATGTCTACCTACTGTATTTGACTCTCTCTGGGCACAGAAGGAAATTTACACTAATCAGATAGAAGTCAAGAAAACCTACACTACCAGAGAAATACCATTGCGGGCCCCAGATGTTCAACATTTGAACTTGGGAATGGGTAATGTTTTTGGATGTCATACAGATATCTATGACAGGTGCAAGCAATTTTCATGTTTAATAAATGTATTTTTTTTATTGGACAATATCAACATTTTTGTTATCAACATGATACATACGAATGCAGAATATTTATGAATAAACACGATTTATTAGGTGTTAGCGTATTGATTTATTTAGTACATTTGGGGTTTTAGTTTTTTTTCTGTTATTTTACATGTTCCTTTTTTTCTTTAACTAGTTTATTTACTTTAATTAAACAAATCATTTGTTTGTAACTAGGTCGTCATTTATTAAAATGTATCGAAAAATAAAAAATATTGAAATTCATATTAAAATGTAACATAATAATGGTTAAAGTATTTATAAAAATGTTGTATCCCTTTTATGAGAAGTACAAAGTGTTTAATTTAATTTTAAAAGAGCATTTGCATTATATATGGTTCATTTTCACTTTAGTGAGGTCGATATCTTGTTTTATTGTGAAGAGCTGTGTAAGAGTAAGTCAGTGTGTTTGTGATTGATAATAGAACTGAGAGAAGTTGTGACAGAAGGAAGTTGGTGAAAAATTGTATGTATGAGGTATCTGCTCGACAATCTTTGTCAATACGCACATTTTGCAAACTGCCTGTAAGAAGCCTGGGACATGAGCAGTTGCTCACTTTCCTTTTAGCGTCAAGAGCGTGCGCCATCTTGTAAAATGTCTGCTTCTCACTCTGCATTCCTTCAGAACTGTTTTTGTATAAAAAAACATGCTCTCTATCCTCTGGAAACATGGGACTACAGAGCCTATACATGTAGAAACATTATAAAAACAACGTCTAAAATAAATCTAAGTTTGACATTAAAAAGATGTCCACATTTGGACTATAAATAGCCCATACACAGAGGTCCTATGGACATGAACACTAATATACGTAGCCTGGTATTTAGTGTATTGTCTTCATTTATGTCCAATGTGATAGTGGAGCTGAATGTTTTAATTTTTCAGAAATGCCTCAGAACATAGTGTATCATCTTTAGATGGAAACTAGCAAGCTAACTCCCTGCTAACTTCATTAAACTTCACAAATACTGTTTTTCATGCATGCCTGGATGTTAAAGTTTATTGTTACAACCAATGACTGTAGAAAACATGGATGACGCGACAGCTCCCCAAAAATGAAGCCGAAACGTCTCTATCGCCCCTGGTGTCTGGCTGCAGACACCAGGGGCTGGCCCCGCCTCCTCCATGTTAGCTAATGGGACTGGGGTCAGACTAAAATAAATTAATTCTCCTCAGATAATTTTTTTTCAAAGATTCTTTCTTTTGTTATCAATAGTTCTCATCACGCTGAGTTATGTCTAAGGGGTCTCCTTTCCCATCAGTTTGATTCTAATTCCTACCGCGGTTATGTTAAATTGGGATGAAACGTTATCATAGCAGCTTTGACTGGCAGCTGCAGTCACGGAGAAACTTGCGTATCTCTGTTCGGGAATAGCAGATAGAGCGTAGGCTCTGAGAGGAGGGCCAGCGTTTACCTTGCGAAAACACGACCGACTATTTTAACCTGACAGTCTGAGGTGTTCTTCAGTAAACTGGACTACCTGACAGAAGGACCCGAGGCCCCGCTGGACTTTTTCGGTATGTTAAACGTGTTTATAAACTAATCCGTAACTACCGTCCTTAGCTAGGTCCAGAGACCTAGCTAGCTAAGATGAGCCCTCGGCTGTCGGGGATACTTGTTTTGTAAAGTTTGTTTAGCTAATCCGTGCAGGTGAATGAATTTACCCTGACTAAGGAAATCAAGAGAAATGCCCTGGGCTGCTCAGTCACTAATTACCATTACTGTACTTTTATTACAAGTATTATACTCGAAAAATATCAGGCTGCACTCTGCTTCAGCTCCTGTGCAGAGCTGATTATTAAATATGTGTAAACAACAGCATGTTTTCAGTCTCTTGCCACATCTGTAAAGACAGTAACACCATTTTTTTTTTTTTTTTAAAGCTTGTACTTCAGTAACTCCTCATTACTGGGGCGATCGTGGCTTAAGAGTTGGGAGCTCGCCTTGTAATCGGAAGATTGCCGGTTCGAGCCCCAGCTTGGACAGTCTCGGTCTTGTGTTAAGACACTTCACCCGTTGCCTACTGGTGGTGGTCAGAGGGCCCGGTGGCGCCAGTGTCCGGCAGCCTCGCCTCTGTCAGTGCGCCCCAGGGTGGCTGTGGCTACAACGTAGCTTGTCATCACCAGTGTGTGAATGTGTGCGTGAATGGGTGGATGACTGGATGTGTAAAGCGCTTTGGGGTCCTTAGGGACTAGTAAAGCGCTATACAAATACAGACCATTTACCATTTAATCAGTAACTATGGATTAAAGTACTGTACTGTAATACTGAAAAAAAATGTAAGAGAAGAACTTCAGATCCTGGGTGTGCGAGGACAGAAGGATCAACTTTATTTCAATTTTGAGGGGTTAAAATTTACATTTGAGTTTGTGATGATTCTGTTCTCTTTGTGATTACAGGAGCTGCCCTCAGATTCAGACCTCAGCACCAGCAGACAGATCATCCAACATGTTCACATGTTAACTGCAAAATGAACTGATGAAAACAGTACAAAGGTTAAAGTACCACATGTGCTGTTAATGAAAGCTGCAGCTGTTTTATTGATAAAGTTAAAGACAAAAAGTCAAAAGGATTAATTCAATTCAATTCAATTTTATTTATATAGCGCCAAATCACAACAAAAGTCGCCTCAAGGCGCTTTATATTACACAGTAGATCGCACAATAATAAATACAGAGAAAAACCCAACAATCATATGACCCCCTATGAGCAAGCACTTTGGCGACAGTGGGAAGGAAAAACTCCCTTTTAACAGGAAGAAACCTCCGGCAGAACCAGGCTCAGGGAGGGGCGGCCATCTGCTGCGACCGGTTGGGGTGAAAGAAGGAAAACAGGATGAAAGACATGCTGAGAGACAGAGATTAGTAACAGATATGATTCGATGCAGAGAGGTCTGTTAACACATAGTGAGTGAGAAAGGTGACTGGAAAGGAAAAACTCAATGCATCATGGGAATCCCCGGCAGCCTACGTCTATTGCAGCATAACTAAGGGAGGATTCAGGGTCACCTGGTCCAGCCCTAACTATATGCTTTAGCAAAAAGGAAAGTTTTAAGCCTAATCTTGAAAGTAGAGATAGTGTCTGTCTCCCGAATCCAAACTGGAAGCTGGTTCCACAGAAGAGGGGCCTGAAAACTGAAGGCTCTCCCTCCCATTCTACTTTTAAATACTCAAGTAAGCCTGCAGAGCGAGAGCGAAGTGCTCTAATAGGGTGATATGGCACTACAAGGTCATTAAGATAAGATGGGGCCTGATTATTTAAGACCTTGTATGTGAGGAGCAGGATTTTGAATTCAATTCTGGATTTAACAGGAAGCCAATGAAGGGAAGCCAAAACAGGAGAAATATGCTCTCTCTTTCTAGTCCCTGTCAGTACCCTTGCTGCAGCATTTTGGATCAGCTGAAGGCTTTTCAGGGAGTTTTTAGGACATCCTGATAATAATGAATTACAGTAGTCCAGCCTGGAAGTAATGAAGGCATGAACTAGTTTTTCAGCGTCACTCTGAGACAGGATATTTCTAATTTTAGAGATGTTGCGCAAATGGAAGAAAGCAGTCTTACATATTTGTTTAATATGTGCGTTGAAGGACATGTCCTGGTCAAAAATGACTCCAAGGTTCCTCACAGCATTACTGGAGGCCAAGGTAATGCCATCCAGAGTAAGAATCTGCTTAGATACCATATTTCTAAGATTTTCAGGGCCGAGTACAATAACCTCAGTTTTATCTGAATTAAGAAGCAGAAAGTTAGCGGCCTTTATGTCTTTAAGGCATTCCTGCAGTTTAACTAATTGGTGTGTGTTACCTGGCTTCATGGATAGATAGAGCTGCGTGTCATCTGCATAGCAGTGAAAATTTATGCTATGTCTTCTAATGATGCTGCCTAGGGGAAGCATGTATAATGTAAATAGAATTGGTCCTAGCACTGAACCCTGTGGAACTCCATAATTGACCTTAGTGTGTGAAGAGGACTCTCCATTTACTTGAACAAATTGGAGTCCATTAGATAGATATGATACAAACCACTGCAGTGCAGTACCTGTAATACCTACAGCATGTTCTAATCGCTCTAATAGGATATTATGATCAACAGTATCAAATGCAGCACTGAGGTCTAACAGGACAAGCACAGAGATGAGTCCACTGTCAGAGGCCATAAGAAGATCATTTGTAACCTTCACTAAAGCTGTTTCTGTGCTGTGATGAGCTCTGAAACCTGACTGAAACTCTTCAAATAAGCCATTCCTCTGCAGATGATCTGTTAGCTGTTTGACAACTACTCTTTCAAGGATTTTTGATATGAAAGGAAGGTTGGAGATTGGCCTATAATTAGCTAAGACAGTTGGGTCTAGAGATGGCTTTTTAAGTAAAGGTTTAACTACAGCCACCTTGAAGGCCTGTGGTACATAGCCGATTATTAGAGATAGGTTGATCATATTTAAGATTGAAGAATTAATTAATGGCAGGACGTCTTTGAGCAGTTTTGTAGGAATGGGGTCTAAAAGACACGTTGATGGTTTGGAGGAAGTAATTACTGAAGTTAACTCAGAAAGATCAATTGGAGAAAAAGAGTCTAACTTAACATCAATGGTACTAAAAGTAGCTGTAGATAATATTACATCTGTGGGATGATTATTGGTAATTTTTTCTCTAATGATAAAAATTTTATTTGTGAAGAAGTTCATGAAGTCATTACTAGTTAACGTTAAAGGGATTGTTGGCTCAGTAGAGCTCTGACTTTTTGTCAGCCTGGCTACAGTGCTGAAGAGAAACCTGGGGTTGTTCTTATTTTCTTCAATCAGTGACGAATAGTAAGATGTTCTGGCTTTGCGGAGGGCTTTCTTATAAAGCAGCAAACTATTTTTCCAGGCTAAATGATGATCCTCTAAATTTGTGACACGCCATTTCCTCTCCAGCTTACGAGTTATCTGCTTTAGGCTACGTGTTTGAGAATTATACCACGGAGTCAGGTACTTCTGATTTGAGACCTTAGTTTTCACAGGAGCTACAGTATCCATAGTCGTACGTAGTGAGGAGGTAAAATTATTAACAAGATAATCGACCTCTGTTGGAGTAGCGTTCAGATAGCTGCTCTGCTCTATGTTGGTACAGGGCATTGAAGATGATAACAGTGGGTGGATTATATTCTTAAACTTAGTTACAGCACTTTCAGAAAGACATCTACTTTGATAAAGTCTACTCTCCACTGCTGTGTAATCAATTATTGTAAATGTGAATGTTATCAGGAAATGATCAGACAGCAGAGGGTTTTCAGGAAACACTGTTAAATGTTCAGTTTCTATGCCATATGTTAAAACAAGATCTAGAGTGTGATTAAAGTGGTGGGTGGGTTCTTTTACATTTTGAGAGAAGCCAATTGAGTCTAATAACAGATTAAATGCCATGTTGAGGCTGTCATTTTTAGCATCTACATGGATGTTAAAATCACCCACAATAATTATTTTATCTGAGCTGAGCACTAAATCAGATAAAAAGTCTGAGAAATCGGAGAGAAACTCTGTGTAAGGCCCAGGTGGACGATAGATAATAACAAGTAAGACTGGTTTCTGAGTTTTACAGCTGGGGTGGACGAGGCTAAGCATCAGGCTTTCAAATGAATTAAAAGTCTGTCTTGGTCTTTCGTTAATTAATAGACTGGTGTGAAAAATTGCTGCCACACCGCCCCCTCGGCCTGTGCTTCGAGGTTTCTGGTAGTTAGAATGACTCGGGGGTGTTGATTCATTTAAACTAACATACTCATCCGGCTGCAACCAGGTTTCTGTAAGGCAGAGTAAATCGATTTGTTGATCAATTATTAAGACATGTACTAACAGAGACTTGGAGGAGAGAGACCTAATATTTAATAATCCACATTTCACTGTTTTACTCTTTGGTTCAGATGTGGATACTGTTTTGTTTTTTCTTTGTGATTTTTTATGTTTAAGTTGTTTATTGCTGGTTTTTAGTTTGTTTTTTGTCTGTTTGGGAGCTGACACAGTCTCAATGGAGATGGGTTTTTGGGGGGGTAGCAGGAGGAGAGAAGCTGCAGAGAGGCGTGTAAGACTGCAACTCTGCTTCCTGGTCCCAACTCTGGATAGTCATATTTTGGGGGGTTTAATAAATTGGTCCATATTTCTAGAAATAAGAGCTGCTCCATCCAAAGTGGGATGGATGCCGTCTCTCCTAACAAGACCAGGTTTCCTCCAGAAGGTTTGCCAATTATCTATGAAGCCCACATCGTTTCTGGGACACCACTCAGACAGCCAGCAATTTAAGGAGAACATGCGGCTAAACATGTCACTCCTGGTCTGATTGGAGAGGGGACCAGAGAAAACTACAGAGTCCGACATTGTTTTGGCAAAGTTACACACCGATTCAATATTGATTTTAGTGACCTCCGATTGGTGTAACCGGGTGTCATTACTGCCGACGTGAATGATGATCTTACTGTATTTACGTTTACCCTTAGCCAGCAGTTTTAAATTTCCTTCAATGTCGCCTGCTCTGGCCCCTGGAAGACAATTGACTATGGTTGCCGGTGTCTCTAGCTTCACATGTCTGAGAACAGAATCACCAATTACCAGAGTTTGACCCCCGGCGGGTGTGTCGCCGAGTGGGGAAAAACGGTTAGACACATGAACAGGTTGGTGGTGTACCTGGGGCTTCTGTTTAAGACTATGCTTCCTCCTCACCGTCACCCAGCCGCCCGCTTTCCCCAGCTGCTTGGGGTCTGCCGGGGAACAGCTAGCGGGGCCTGCGCTATCTTCGGCTGCACAGCTACAGGGGCCTGGCTAGCTACGGGTGAATGAAGGGTGCGAAGCCGAGTCTCCAATTCAGTAATCCTGGCCTCCAGAGCTGCAAATATGCTACATTTGTTACAGGTATCATTACTGCTAAAGGAGGCCGAGGAGTAACTAAACATCTGACACAATGAGCAGGAAAGTGCAGGAGGGACAGGTGAAGTAGCCATGGTGCTAGCGAGTCGGCTACGAGCTAAGCTGAGCTAAGCTAAGCTAGCGAAACAGTAAAGAGACAGTGAGTGAATACTTTGGCTATAAATTAGGTAGTGAGCACACAGAAAGGGTGATTCTGATGAAGCACGTTAAGATTATACTATGAAAAAGGGATGTATCAAAAGATTTAAATTAAATTGCTAAGCAGAAAATCTACTCAGAAACACCACTGTGTTTGAGCAGGAACAGGAAGTGATACTCTACCACAAAGCGAGCGAACACCAAGTGACAGCGCCACCAAGAGGATCCAGATAGCAAATAGGAGCACCCCTGTATCTGTGTCACTATATATCAGCATTAACAGGACCTCAGTTTGGTGTTTCAGAGAGCTGCTGATCTCAGACTTGCACAGTTTCCGTTTTAAACACTTGATGTACTCAGCTGCATGAAGAGCATATGAGATTTTCTCTAACACAATTAAATAAAACCTGATGAAGGTCATAGGTCGTCACAAACAGTTTTTTGCAGATAGTGTGTTATTTGCCATAAAGTAATTCGGAGTTATTTACACCAGAGTAACCAGAGAGGATCATATATTTTTAAATATATAACTTTCTACAGGACTGAATATAATATCTTTATGTAAAAGTCCGGGGCCTCTGGGGAGTATCCGAGTATTTATAACATTACACAAACCAAAGGTCTCCATCACAGTGTTCATGAAATGCTGGGTTTATCCATCTTCTGGAGCGGGCCTACAGAGGAGTGTTGAAGATTTCCCTGTGAAGGAGCTGCTGGTGAAGATCATGAGTCCTGCTTGATCAATGCGATGAGCTTCAGTCTTCGTGGTGTTTCTTAAATGAAGCCTCTCTCAGTGGGTCAACAGAACTTCTGGCACAGGACAGCTGTGATGAAAGAAAGGGAAGAAGTTTCTCCAAACCTCTGGACCCAGGAAACCCAGCTTAGTCCTCATGGTCTCCCTCACTAATTTCTCCCCAGGGTGAATGTAGCTGTTGATATAATATGGACTCTATTATTAAATGAAAAGAACAAATTAGACTACACTACTGAAACCTTCTGCTGCTATTTTTCAAGTTTCCATGTTACCAGGCTGTAGACAGCTGTGAAGATTTAAACAGTTTTAGATCCATTACACTCACAGTCTTAAATATTAAAATCTTAAAGGACAGCATTACATTTTTGATATTAATAGTAACTCTGGGCCTCTGTAGAGTATACAGATGATCTCATTGCTGTCTAAAAATGGATAACAAAACCTAAGAAGTGCTGAATCCTTCAATAATACAGACTATTAGAGTAACAGGTGTGTAGCATCGCTAACTAGCTAGCAACAAGCCTCCAACACAGTGCGTATGTTAGCGGCTAATCTAGCAAACGAATTAACAACAGAGTGATTTTAGAACTATAAGATGATAAGCTGTGTGTCTTTTTTTTATAACAGTATTTGTTTGGTTGTATTTACCTTAATTAAACGAATCGTCAGTCGCGGTAAACCAGCTAAAAACTGGAGCAGCCGGGCTACGTAAAAAGTGTAGGGGGGGTGTGTTTGCGGTCATGTCCAGCGGGTGTGTGGGCGGGAGCGTTACACAGTCGCTCCACCTCAAGTCACTACTGTGCAGTCTCTGGCTCCAAAAATGCAAGATGGCAGCCTCCACAAGCGGGATATTTTGGCTTCATTTTTGCACAATTATAGGAGGCACTGTCGCGTCGTCCATGTTTTCTACAGTCATTGGTTACAACTGGTAGAGCAGCCACACTGATCATCTTATTAAAGATGAAAGAATTCAGACAGTTTTTAACTCTCAGTGATGCTGCAGTATTTGCTTGAGTTTGGGAACTGAAGAGGTTTTGGACCCAGAAATGTCTAACACACACACACACACACACACTGTTAAGAGATTTTTACATTTACTTACTTTGATAACCTTTATTTTGCTTAAGTATAATTTCTTGTGAAAACATGATGTGCCTGCAACCTACAGATTAAGGAACAGAAGCATGCGTGAGGAAGTTACAAAGTCACACACGCTCAGGCAGAGACAGTTCCAACCTGAAGCTGATATGACAAAAGATACTAGTTCCTCTTGTCTTATGGATAACGGGCACTCATGCGATAACCATATCTAGAGATATTTTTCTATTACGTATGCTCCACCTAGAGATGCTGTGTAATCTATTCTCTGCTATAAAATAAAGAACGGACTGAGGCTCTGCGCGACTTGCCTGTGTCTTGCCACGCAGTAAGCCTCGCCCATGTACATGCCATAACTTGAGTTTGTGTTTCTTGCTTCTCTAAGGCTTTTTCCTTTGACACACACACACACACGTACATGCACAAATGTTTTTGCTACAACAATATCTCCAAAACGATATATTGTAAAATAGTCAGTGATCACAGTAGAGTGTTACGGGATCAACATGTGGATGATTTTAAGGGAAGGGGCCACCTGAAGGCTCCCATCGCATACAAATATTACATAAAAATATTCTGTGTTATGGAAGAAGGCTAGAGCTACAGAATGAGTTTACATATGCCTAGGGCATGAACCTGTCTTCTTTATCTAAGCAGTAAAGGTCCATCCATCCATCCATCCATCCATCCATCCATCCATCTTCTTCCCCTTATCCAGGGCCAAGTCACGGGGGCAGCAGCCCAAGCAGAGAAGCCCAGACCTCCCTCTATCCAGCCACCTCCACCAGCTTGTCCGGGGGAACACCAAGGCGTTCCCAGGCCAACCGAGAGATATAATCTCTCCGGGGTGTCCTGAGTCTGCCCCGGGGCTTCCTCCCGGTGGGACATGCCCGGAACACCTCACCCAGGAGGCCCCCAGGAGGCATCCTTGTCAGATGCCTGAACCACCTCAACTGGCTCCTTTCAATGTGGAGGAGCAGCGGCTCTACTCTGAGCCCCTCCCGGATGGCCGAACTTCTCACCCTATCTCTAAGGGAGAGGCCAGCCACCCTTCGGAGGAAGCTCTTTCTGCCTCTTGTATCCGCGATCTCGTTCTTTCGGTCACTACCCACAGCTCGTGGCCATAGGTGAGGGTCGGGACGTAGATCGACCGGTAAATTGAGAGCTTTGCTTTTACACTCAGCTCCCTCTTCACCATGACGGACCGGTGCAGCGTCCGCATCACTGCAGCCGCAGCACCAATCCGTCTGTCGATCTCCGGCTCCCTTCTCCCATCACTCGCAAACAAGACCCCGAGATACTTAAACTCCTCCACTTGGGGCAGGAACTCATCCCCGACCCGGAGTGGGCACTCCACCCTTTTCCGGCTGAGAACCATGGCCTCAGATTTGGAGGTGCTGATCCTCATTCCCGCTGCTTCACACTCGGCTGTGAACCGTTCCAGTGCGAGCTGGAGGCCCCCACCCGATGAAGCCATCAGAACCACATCATCTGCAAAAAGCAGAGATGAGATTCTGAGGCCACCGAAGTGAAAGCCCTCCGCCACTTGGCTGCGCCTAGAAATCCTGTCCATAAAAATTATGAACAGAATCGGTGATAAAGGGCAGCCCTGGCGGAGCCCATCACCCACCGGAAACGAGTCCGACTTATTGCCGGCAATGCGAACCAAACTCTTACAACGGTTGTATAGGGATCGAATGGCCCGTAGCAGTGGGCCAGACACCCCATACTCCCGCAACACCTCCCACAGGACACCCCGAGGGACACGGTCGAATGCCTTCTCCAAGTCCACAAAACACATGTAGACTGGTTGGGCAAACTCCCATGCACCCTCAAGTATCCTCGAGAGGATAAAGAGCTGGTCCAGTGTTCCGCGACCAGGACGAAAACCGCATTGTTCCTCCTGTATCCGAGGTTCGACTAACGGACGAACTCTCCTTTCCAGCACCCTGGCATAGACTTTCCCAGGGAGGCTGAGGAGTGTGATCCCCCTGTAGTTGGAACACACCCTCCGGTCTCCCTTCTTAAAGATGGGGACCACCACCCCGGTCTGCCAGTCCAGGGGTACTGCCCCTGATCTCCACGCAACATTGTAGAGGCGTGTCAACCAGGACAGCCCTACAACGTCCAGAGCCTTCAGGAACTCGGGGCGGACCTCATCAACACCAGGGGCTCTGCCACCGAGGAGTTGTTTAACTGCCTCAGTGACCTCGACCCCAGAAATTGGCGGGTCATTCCCCTCATCCCCAGACTCTGCTTCCTCCTCGGAAGACGTGTCAGTGGGATTAAGGAGGTCCTCGAAGTATTCCTTCCACCGTCTGACAATTTTCTCAGTCGACGTCAGCAGCGCACCGCCAGCACTATACACAGTGCAGGTAGAGCACGGCTTTCCCCTCCTGAGACGCCTGACGGTTTGCCAGAATCTCTTCGAGGCAGTCCGAAAGTCTTTTTCCATGGCCTCTCCGAACTCCTCCCACACCCGAGTTTTTGCTTCAGCCACTGCCCGAGCCGCATTCCGCTTGGCCTGTCGATACCTGTCAGCTGCCTCTGGAGTCCCACAGGCTAACCAAGCCCGATAGGACTCCTTCTTCAGCCTGGTGGCTCCCTTCACCTCTGGTGTCCACCATTTGGTTCGGGGATTACCACCACGGCAGACACCAACCACCTTGCGGCCGCAGCTCAATGCAGCAGCTTCGGCAATGGAGACGCTGAACATGGTCCATTCGGACTCAATGTCCCCAGTCTCCCTCGGAATGTTGTTGAAGCTCTGCCGGAGGTGTGCGTTGAAGATCTCGCGGACTGGGGCCTCTGCTAGACGTTCCCAGCACACCCTCACTACGCGTTTAGGTGCACCGGGTCTGTCCAGCGTCCTCCCCCGCCACCTGATCCAACTCACCACCAGGTGGTGATCAGTTGACAGCTCAGCCCCTCTCTTTACCCGAGTGTCCAGAACACCTGATCCAACTCACCACCAGGTGGTGATCAGTTGACAGCTCAGCCCCTCTCTTTACCCGAGTGTCCAGAACATATGGTCGCAGGTCTGGTGATACGATTACAAAATCGATCATCGACCTGCGGCCTAGAGCATCCTGGTGCCACGTGCACTTATGGACACTCTTATGTTCGAACAAGGTGTTCGTTATGGCCAAACTGTGATTTGCACAGAAGTCCAATAACAAAACACCACTCGGGTTCAGATCAGGGAGGCCGTTCCTCCCAATCACGCCCCTCCAGGTCTCGCTGTCGTTACCCACGTGAGCATTGAAGTCTCCCAGTAGGACAACAGAGTCTCCAGGTGGGGCACCTTCCAGCACCCCCCCCCCAGGGACTCTAAGAAGGCTGGGTACTCTGAACTGCCACTCGGTGCATAAGCGCAGATGACAGTCAGGACCCGTTCCCCGACCCTGAGGCGCAGGGAACAAACCCTCTCATCCACCGGGAAAAACCCCAACGTACCGGCAGCAAGCCGGGGGGATATTAAAATACCCACCCCAGCCCGCCGCCTCTCACCAGGGGCAACTCCAGACTGAGACAGAGTCCAGCCCCTCTCCAGGAGACTAGTTCCAGAGCCCAAGCCATGCGTAGAGGTGAGCCCGACTATATCTAGCCGGTACTTCTCAACCTCACGCACTAACTCAGGCTCCTTCCCCACCAGAGAGGTGACATTCCATGTCCCTATTGCCAGTCTTGGCAGCCGGGGATCGGTCCGCCAGGGCCTCCGCTCCTGGCCGCCGCCCGACACACATTGCACCCGACCCCTATGGCGCCTCCTGCGGGTGGTGGGCCTGCGGGAGGATGGGCCCATGTCTCCTCTTCGGGCTGTGCCCGGCCGGGCCCCATGGACTAAGGCCCGGCCACCAGACGCTCGCCCTCGGGCACCCTCCCCGGGCCTGGCTCCAGGGCGGGGCCCCGGTAACCCTATCCCGGGCAGGGTAAACTGTTCCCTCGATGTTCTTTTCATACGGGTCTTCTGAATCGCTCTTTGTCTGGTCACTCACCCAGGACCAATTTGCCATGGGAGACCCTACCAGGGGGCAAAAGCCCCCAGACAACATAGCCCCTGGGATCCCTGTGACACACAAACCCCTCCACCACGATAAGGTAGCGATTCACGGTAAAAAGGAATTCACTTCCAGATATAATTATGTCTGGAGCCTAGAAGATCTGAAGCAACCAATGCCATCAGTCGGCTGTGTTTGATCTCTTTTTAGCCAATGAACTACAGTCATAAATTGTTAAGGAAGGTGGTGAGAGAGTCTGGATCCAAAACCTCTTCACACTTCTAATATGCGCATTTACACAACTAAATGGCAGTATTAATGAAAAGAAAAACATTCAACAAATCCCTTTAAACCTTAACACAAACAAAAGGAAGCATCTCTATGGAAAAAGAAACCTCTCCACTTGGTTTGACCTGCTGATGTCATGTGTGACATCATCATGATTTTAAAATGAGGAAATGCCAGGCGGGCGTTTCCCCACATGAGACTGCCTCATGGATGAATCAAATCTGTTGAAGAAATGATTGTTCAAATGAACTTCAGTTCATTTGCCCACCTCACATCCCTCCCAGGCAGAGAGTTCTGATGTTTGTGGCCTGAGATGGTTCTGAGGCCTCTCCAGACTTCGCCAACATTGTTTTGCTGAAGCTGGTTCTCCATCTTCTGCCTGTAGCTGTCCTTCCCATTCCTTATCAGTCCCCTCAACTCTCTCTGCACCCTTTTCAACTCCTCTTTGTCTTTGGATTTGAAGACCCTCCTCTTCTGCTTGAGGACAGCTTTAATTTCTGGGGTAATCCAAGGTTTGTTGTTGGAGAAACACCGTACAGTCCTGGTAGGTACGGTGTTATCCACACAGAAATTAATATAGTCAGTAATGCATGTAGTAAGGCTGTCGATGTCCTCTCCGTGGTCGTCACAGATCACCTCCCACACAGTCGACTCAAAACAATCCTTAAGAGCCTCCTCGCTCTCCTCCGACCATCTCTCTACTGTGCGGGTGGCTAGAGGCTCCCTGCGCACTAAGGGCTCATACACAGGGACAAGGTGCACCAGGTTGTGATCAGATCTGCCCAGGGGAGGGAGAGGTGATGAACTGTATGCCTCTTCTGCACTGGCATACAGTAAGTCCAGTGTTCTATTGTCTCTGGTTGGGCATGTCACATACTGGGTGAAGGTGGGCAGTGTGGAGTCCAGTGAGGCATGATTAAAGTTCCCTGATATTATGAGAAGGGCTCTCGGAGATTGTGTTTGCAGTCTGCTGACCAGAGAGTGGAGAGAGTCACAGGCTGCATCCGCGTTGGCCGAGGGGGGGACATGCGCTGTTATCGCGATAACATGCGAGAATTCCCTAGGCAGGTAGTACGGATGCATGCTAACGGCTAACAGCTCAATGTCTCTGCTGCAGAGTTGTTCTTTCACAGTGATGTGCCCAGGGTTACACCATCTGTCGTTCACAAACACTGCCAGTCCCCCTCCTTTCCTCTTACCGCTCTCTCTCGTCCTGTCCGCCCGCAGCAGCTAGAATCCCGGTAGTGTCACGCTCATGTCCGGAGTTAGTGGTGTTAGCCAGGACTCCGTTAGCATCATGATGCTACATTGCCGGTACTCCCTCTGTGACCAGGTTAGCAACGTGAGCTCATCCATCTTATTGGGCAAAGATCTTACATTTCCAATGATTACAGAAGGAAGAGATGGTCAATAACGTCTCCTTCTCGGGCGACGGCGCTCCTTCCCAGCACGACACCCCCGTCTTTTCTTCCTCAACTCACTGGGAATGTCGAGTCTGTCCGCCGGCAGTACTGCTGCAGGACGCAGCGCTAACAGCTGATCCCTACTGTAAACAAAGGATCCCTGCTCTGGGTCCCCAGACACGGGTGAAAAAAGTAGAGAAAAAACTAAGAAAAATGACCAGGACTAGCACAAAACGGTAGAACATGGTTGCAGAGTCTAATTACTATTACGTTAATTATAAAAATTACGAGAAGAAAAAAGATAAGAAGGAAAGAAACTCAGAATGAGCAGAGCTGCTGTAACAGGCTGCCGCACACGGGGGGCGCCGGAAATAAGCCTTGGCCTTGGCCATGGCGATTGAACTTCAGTCTGCACAAGAAAGGATGTCTCTGTCAGCAACATCAAGTTCTGATTGCTATGTGCTGCAAGTTCCTCTCTATATACAGATATATTTGTTTAGTGTTTTATGATTCTCCTCCACCCTTTGCTCCCACTCTGTGTTTCTGTCTCTCTGTTTATGGATGTGGTGCTTTCTCTCCTCCTGATTACACACCTTCACATTGTCACATCTCTGCTGTGAAACCTGTGTGTAGGATTTATTTACTTTCAATCAAGTATTCATAATTATGTTATTAGAAATTGTGAATTTATTAGAAAGGAAAGTGGAAAGCTTATGACCAAAAAATGACATCAAACCCTCCAGTCTCAGGATTCAAAGTAGGTTTGTAAAAGTAATACAAGGCCTTCATTTTTCTGGGCTAAATATATCAAAAATGCATCAGTACCCACTGGCTGCCTCACAAATCCAGTTGCCTTTATCATATTTCAATAGACCTAATAGGTACATAAAAAACAATCTGAAAGAAAAGGCTTTTTTGTGTTTCTAAGTTTATTTTCTTCTATTCTCAGCCGGCTCCGCTACTAGCCTCCCTCTTTCAGTATTGCAATAACCTCTTGTTAACCTTTGATAAAAACAATAAACAGTAGGCAATACCACAAAATTAACCCACTTGTGTGTTATTACCCAAGATCATGTGGGTTGTGTGTGACTTCTAACACCAGAGGATATGGTTGTGGGTTTTTCTGTCTCCTCCCTCCCTCAGGTGTCTGCATGGTTGTGTCTTGATGGAGACAAGTGCCTGCTGAGTGTTTAGGTTGAATTTATTCCTGTTCCCAGATTGGATAATAGTTGACAGCCACCGTGCTCCTCTTTTCTGGCCTTCACCACCCTAAAACAGCCTGTGGCTCTAATAGTTTGAGTGTTTCTGTGTAAAATCTTGGCCAAACAGTGTGTTAGTGTGTGTATAAGTTGACTTGTGTGTCTGGTGTTATAAGTGCTAAGATGGGACCTTTGTAAATAATTGTAAATAGTTTGTAAATTAGACACATTATAATGTTTCAATGTATGTATTGAACACTGCAGCAGAGAGAAGCCTTTCTGTTGAAATCTGTTGTCTCTTGTTTTTCGAAGGACTTTAAGTAAGCGAATTGTCTTTTGTTTGACACTTTTTTTTTTTTTTGACAAGGAAGTTTAGGGACTCTTAGAGATCTTTTGTTTGTCATTTCAGCATAGCTCCTACACATAGCATAGCATTTTCAATTGCTCAGGGTTTTGGTTCTTTCTTGGGTGGAGTTGGTGTTGGCGGTGGTTCACATTTGTTGTTACCCCTATATGGGCAGAAATCTGTGCCATCAGAAACTGAATTTGAATAAGTTAAATTTGAATTTGAATTACTCGGATTGAATCTGAATTGTAACTTGAATGAAAGCTTTTGAAAACTGAATTTGAATTAGTTTAATTTGAAATTGAATTTATGGTTTGAAAATGAATTGATTTGCTTTGAAACTGCATTTTATCCTTTAAAAATTCAGCTCTCGAATAATTTCAGATTCACTTCTCACCATTCAGTTTCAGTTCTACAATTCAATTTCAGTTCCAAAATTCAGTTTTTTGGGACTTACATCCGGTTCCGGTTCAAGCGCAGATTAATAGAACTACAGACTGATAGCGTTACTGACGGGAATCTATAGCGTCTTGAGCTGAATTAAGACTTCAGAAGTCATTCGTCATGTCGAATGACCAGCGGATAAACTCTCAGGTTGGTAATAAATGTATTACATGTATAAGAACAAGCGTCATGTTAACAAATGATAGCCGTACAGTAACCTTTATGCTTATTGTAGCTGCTAGCTAAAAACGCTAATTTAGCGTAGTTTGCCCTGATTTCAGCTTTGACAAACAAATATGATCGACTGTTTCTAGTAGAATTCCAAAGTTGTCATCTTGTACCCTGTCAGAGCCCTGTATGCTTGCAGAGACCCCTAGAGTAAGGAAACATGCAAAACGCTGTCCAAACCTTTGTATTTTAGCTTTATTTATGTCTTACACAGCATCCCAGCTCTTTAGCGAACTTAATAACTTTAGCTAAAGTGAATAGTTAGTCTTATTCATTAGTGCAGCTTTACTGGATCACCTCTGTTTGAAGTATCTGCCCATATCGATATGAATCCGATATAGTGTGTTTTTTAATCAATAAAACTGTTTTTAATATCTTGCTGCATTTTGTATAAGTTCATACTCAAGTTTAAATAAACAACAACACTAAAGCTATTCTGTTATACCTGTATGTTAAAAAAAAATACACTGCACCCAAAATATTTCATAGTTCAGCAATACTGATCAATCTAATAAACTTAAACCTACTCATCCTTCCTATTCTGTTATTTTAAAGAGTACTTAGCAGAAATATTAAGCAACCTAAGTAATAGGGTTGCAAACTCCCAGCAAAAAAAATTGGGAACCACCCCCCACCCTCCACCTCATGATGCTTAATTGACGTAATCAACTTTAATTTGATGCAGTATGTTTAACAAAAAAAAAAAAAAATGCACAGAATTAAATTATTTTTCAAGAATAATTAAATAGATTCAACATCTTTCTTCAACAGAACTGCAGACTGCACAGATGGTACCTTCCCAAAGGAAAAAGTACTATAGCTTACTAGGGTATATTAGACTTAATAGTTACTATATACAGTAATGGACTTCTATACATTTTACATCAGATTAAAACTTTGGGTGTAAGATTTAGATAATTATTTATTAAAAGCTAGACTTTTTAAATGAGAATAAGAAAGAAAAGCAAGTCTTTGTGCCCCCCTTTTCCCTGTTAATGCCCTATCGGCCCCCCTGGCTTAACTTTGCTAGATCCGCCCCTGCACAGTTACCAGCCGTCAGCTACATAGAAAAGGATCCTGGTGTAGAAAGTAATATTAAATAAATTCTAACAACAGCTTATCAAGTTTAAACGTGCTGCTGTTGTTCAGCCGCTGGTTTCCTCTTTCTGGCGCGAAGTGGGCCAAAAACAAAGAAGAGAGACGGACTCACGACAGAGCCGATCAGCTGATCATTAAGCAGTTTCATGATTGAAGTAGCAACAGGAGAGGGAGAGAGAAGAGGCAGTCGCTCCATATATCGGTTGTTAAGCTTAACGTGGGTATGCTTTACAAACATTCAGAGATGCACTTACACACTTGCTTTGCTTCTCTCTGGGATAACTTCCTCGGAGATGTTGTGGCAAAAACTGATTTCCGGTATTTGCCAAAAACTGCTCGTATTTAAACTGCTATAAGTAACTTGTTGAGCTATAATATGTGAAACGTATGTCAAATGCATCCCTTATGGATGACATAGTAATCTTGAGCAACAAACAGCATTCATGTAACAAGGTAGAAGCCGCAATCAGTTTTTGGCAGTGACTTTTATAAAACCTTTATTTATACAGTTAAAAAAAAAAAAAAAATCTCATTAACATTAAATGTCTTTTGTAAGAGTAAGCTGGCCAAGAGGACAGCAGAATTGGCAGCAAATATTACAATAATTGTGTAAAAATATTTTAAGTGGGGATAAAGGACCGGATTGGTTATAATGTAAGTACAATAACAGAGTTGTAAAGATACTTGAAAAACCGATAATTTTTTTAATTCTATATATAACCTCTTTGTAAACCCTGTTCACCGAAGTCTATGTATGTTCGTAAATAAAGATATTACACATTTAAAAAAAAAAAAAAAAAAAAAAGAAAAATACACAGAAAGATTGGAAATCAGTTTTTGGCAGGCAATCACTTTTTGGCACAACACCGGTTTGGTAGCGAGGCTACAAATACACACAGCCGCTCTATCACGTGAGCACACTGCTCCGACATGCTACGGTTATGAGCAGAGTTACACTGTGTCGCAAGTTTTGTGAGGTGCTCTTTTTTTTTTTTTTTTTTTTTTTTTAAATTTCTCTCCGATATCCGATCCAGTAATTTACGTCAGTATCGGATATCGTATCGGTCCATCTCTATTAGTTATTAAAGAAAAATTGTTTTGATCATATCTGTGATCTGTTTATTTGATGAAAAAAAGTTGTTTTTTGAAATAAAAAGCTTTTAGCCAGGGCTCTATCCTTTCCTTTATGTCTAAAGTAGAGGTGGCCCTGACCAGAAAGCTGTAGGAGTGACACATACCAAAATATGCAAATGATTCCACTGAAATGACCTCTAATTGCACGATTCTAGTGATGGGCAATGCAAGGCTTTGGAAAGCACTGAAACATTTGAAGCAGTTGTATATGAAACAATCTGACATCTGTTGCCTACTTTTTGCTATCGTCAGGTCTTGATAATCCTATTTTGTGAAACAAAAATGCAGACAGACCTTGCACAATTCTCAAATAATGGCATTTATTATACTAGACTATCAGTAATCATAATTAACATGTTTTGGAGAAATCTCTATAGAAATAAGGAATGGAAAACAAAGAGATTGTAAACGACAACAAGCTGTGACTAAAATGAACAATGTGCTTCTGTTATGAGGTTGTTTCACTTAATAATTGTCAGGCGTCGCTTGGGTGGATGTGAAGAAGAGAGAACCCAAACACAAGAGTCACAGGCTGATTGAAGATGAGAATGGTGTTTACTGTGAGGAACGGATGAATACAACATGAGAAGTATAGCTGACTGACTGGAAAGACTGGCTGAACTGAACTGAAGCACACATGCAGCGAAGATGGTGACAAAACAATGAACAGGAGGAAACTAAGGACTTAAATACACAGACTGATGAGGATGATTAGAGACCAGTGAGTACACAGCTCAACCTAATCTGACTAATAACACATAGGAAGTAGAACTGGAACATAGTGCACATAGACCGAGGCCAAAATAATGAAAAAAACTGAAAACACTGGGTCAATGACCAGGAACCCTGACAGTAATTCAGTGCAATGCATAACAAACCAGTTGCTACTATGTCTATTGTGATACCCACACAGCAGCAGGCCAGAGAAGTAGAGATGATCAGAAAATGTGCATCTTCAGGGTCGAGTCATCTACATAACATGTCCTTTGTAGGTCTCAGAAATTAAAAAAATACTTAAAATTCAAATGTGGGGAGTCTGTCTCTTGAGCACCAGATTATGTTAGCATGTTATTTGAAGATGTCACTCAGATTTTCTGTAAAAAGGAATTCACTTCAAGATATAATTATGTCTGGAGCCTAGAAGATCTGAAGCAACCAATGCCATCAGTCAGCTGTGTTTGATCTCTTTTTAGCCAATGAACTACAGTCATAAATCGTTAAGGGAGGTGGTGAGAGAGTCTGGATCCACAACTCTGTGGATCCAGAAGCTGTACCAAAAAGAACAATTATGCAGTTTTCTATGATGTGTGCAGTTAACATGATATTTAATTTTTTGAAATAGTGTTTTGTAAAAATTCATTTTCTTGCTAAATGTGAAGACTTTGTGCATTGTTGCAATAATGAGCTGAAATAGCTTTTTTTTTTGTTTTTTTTGTTTGTTTGTTTGTTTGTTTCCATTGACTTTGAGCTATTTGACTTATAGTGGCTGATTGTTTAAAGTTGACCATTGATTTTTGTTTCATAATAAAGTTGAAAAAATAATGATGATTTGTTCAGTGCAGGAACCATAAATTCATCTTTTTGGTACTCTGCTTTTTTTCTGTTTTAAAATCTTAATATTTTTTTTAACAATGTTTGACATTATATCAAATCAAAAACTCAACGAAAGACAAAATAAAACTATTAATAAAATAACAACATCAAATGCACAAATCCCAACACTAACTTACAAAGTAAAGATGCAGTGAACAACAAAATGAAATACGAGGGAAATTATGAGGGAAACATTTTGCCAAATATACTTAACATTATACCTGCTTTTTTTTTTTTTCTTCTTTTTTTTTTTTATTTAAACTTTTTGCTTTCTTAATGGAAATTGATCAATAACATGTTATACTCATAAGATCAACCATTTTAATACATAATCACCTGTAATAACTGCCATTTAAAACCCTAAACTGAAGTATCTTACATGTAGTAGTGTTACGTGTTTGTTAATTACCTTGGACATGACGATGAACTTCAGTTCAGAAAAAGATGTCTCTGTTACTGTGTTACTGATGTCAAGTACTGACTGCTATGCACTTCAAGCTCTCCTCCTTATAATAAGATGTATTTGGTGTTTAATCTCCGCCCCTGTGTTTTCTGTCTTTCTATTTGTGCACCTATGGGTGTGGTGCTTACATCACTGCTGCAATACCTGTGTAGACCATTTAGTGTGCTGTGTATTTAGAAACAGACTATTGCTTTCATATTTACAGTTAATAAAAACCACAGTAAGTCCATCAGTCACACTGAACCTTCTAGTGGGCCATATTTCTACTGTAGCCCAGTGAGACAAACCAAATCCATCCTTCCTCTCTAGCCTTCTAAACCTGATCAGGCATCAGCTTCTCTTACCATTTACTACCAACAGCAGTCGTTTGCCTATATTCCCCCATGTTAGTCAAAGTCATAGTCATAGAGATAAGACATAACGCTTTGTCATTGCACAGTCATACATAGTACAACAGTACAACAAAATTGGAAACTGTCCCGTGTCAGCACTATACACAACTCAACACAAGACAGCACAACACAGCAACTTAACTTAACTTAAAGTGGAATTTTTAAAGGTGCAACGCAAGGTGTAATGCAAAAGAAATAACTTAATAAATAAAAGGAATGAGTGTGTGTTTATTGCACATTGTTATTGTTACTCAATTCACCAGATTCCCCTTGTTTCCTTTTCTCACCTTTGATTGGGTGTGGTGCTTGCCCTTAATTGCACTCACCTGTCACACGTTATATAATTGCACTCACCTACAGCTCGCGCTTTCTTCACTCCCACATGGGGTGGCAGCTGAGGTGAGTTTTTGTTTGGGTCTCCTGAGTTCATGTATTATTTAAAGTTAATGAGTATCTGTGTCCGAATTCAGGGGAAGGACGCTCCAAAGTACGTATTTTGAGGCAATGACGTCACAGCGACGCGACGAAGGCTGTCCGAATTTAAAAAGTTCTCAAAATATGACGACAAATGCGTCCTACTTTTCCCCAAATTTTAAGGATGGGTCGGATCTATCCTTTGTGTCCTACCATATCCCAGGATTCATTGCGGGCCATACCAGAGATTTTTTTTTCTGATAACGATGGTGGTCGAAGCGGGAGAGGAAACACTTTCAAATGTAAGTATATGAAAATTGTCATAGCGGCTGTGTTGTTAAGCTATGGGCATCTGCATTTTAAAAAAAAAATTCAAATAACCCTAAACTAGCTTGTATGGTGGATCCTGCGGTTTGTCATGTATTGCCGCTTACATACAGCTAATTTTGATTTTTCCGAATTAATCTTTATGTTGATATGTTGTGGGGAACAAAGACCAAGCGGCTCATTCATTTTTATTTGTTTACTGTCATTTTTGACTTCCTCTTGGATTGCAAGTATCCAGGGTCAGGAGAGGGGGTCAGTGGGAAGCCCACTGCTGCTACTTGGCCCTAGTTTGCCCTCATGGATTAGGTGATAGGACAGATGCCCTCCATTAGGCCTCCTGTCCTAATTTCCTCTCTCCCTGAGGACACTCCAGGGCAAAACACAGCAGTGGGTGACCAAAACGAAAGCGATGAGGAACCACCCCCCACCCTTTATTACAGTAGAACAGTAATAAATTTAGAATCTAGTCAAATCTCAATTCTTCAGCTTTTATTCAAAGCCATCCACAACAGGGAAAAAGAGGAAAAGAGACAGGAATGATGAACTGTGTGAGGAATTGAGGTGTTTATTTTTCTGCCATTTTTATTATTTAATTTTATTATTTCTAGTTTCATTATTTTGTTATTGCTATTGCATCATAATCATATAACAAGCATTTGCATTGACGCATTTATTAATAGTGATATTGCATTTAGATGTTTAAACACATTGGCACCCAATTAAGTTTTTATTACAGGTGCAGTTATAACCACTTTAAACTGTTGAGTTGGATTTATAATCTTAAATGTTTATATGCAGACTGCAGTGTGAAAGAGTAACTCTGTGCCAAAATAAGACAGGAAGTTACATGTTTTTTGAAGTTACATGCTTTGCAGGAAGTGAAACCAGAGTCTGAGTGAAAGTTATTCTGAGGAGCTAGTCGGCAGGTGAAATGGGGTGCGATTGTGGTTAGCGCGCACACACACACACACACACACACACACACACACACACACACACACACACACACACAGACAGAGCGGGATCATTTATAGGGGAAAGTTTAAATTGTTTTGCTTGGGGTTGCTTTTAGACTATATTAGGAGGAGCGAACATATTGGCAACTTTTGAAACCTTTGGAACTTCTGTTATGAAAATGATTATAATCATTTATACATAATTGCATTTTGTGCTTATTAAAGAGCTGTCGCTCCTTGGTCAAGTGAGGGTCAAAAACTTTTGGTTGGCGTTATGACCAGCCAATCTACTGTGAGTTTGACTGGAGCTGTGGAAGGATCGCAACACACGCTTACAAGACATGTATATCAGGTTATTTTTATGATCTTTTATTTGTTTACATTCTTTGATTAAGTTTTAAGTAGTACCATTTAAGTAAGACATTTATTCAATATATTACACATCAGTTTCAGTTGTGTATGTGCTGGCCTTTGTCTGGGGAGGAGGTGAGACAAAGTGCAGCTGCGGTGATGACATAACCACACACACACATACACATAGTAGTAGGCCCATTTTGTGGTAAAGAGTTCAGATTTAATTCTGCTATAACTGTAAGAGTGCCGGCATACGCGACCGAGCTGTTTCAGGAAACCGATCTGCTGGTTCCAGCGAGAAGCGACAGCGGTGTGGGGGAAAACATCTGCATGGAGGTGAAGACGCGATGTTCTTTTAATTGTGTCACAAGTTGTCAAACAGAACATTTGTGGTTTTGTGATGACGCAATGAGGGGGCGTCACTAAATATACTCTGATGCATATAAAACTGTAGTTTGATGTTCGGAGGATGAGATTGTGGGGCTCTCTGCTTACAGAGTCAGCTCATTCTCCCACGCGTGTCTTTTCATTAAAAATCATCGTCTTTACCTTTTGGACCAGTGTGGTTACTTGCATTCCGCCTGTATTTACTTCCCTATATTTTTGAACCTTAACAACTGCTAGACCTCATCAGAGAGGACATGAGGCAGCAAAGAGGCTGAGGAGAGCGCAGGAGAGCAGGGAGAGGATGGACAGACTGTTTTCACTTCTTAAAAGATTAGTTCCAAAATGAGTTATGCATTAAGATATTTATTTATTTGAATATATTTGTTACATTGTTACATGTGTTGTGTTAGTTTAAAGGTTTTGTGTTATTAATAAATTGATTCAAACAAACAGTAATTGTCACTGAACTCAATTTGATTTACAGGCATTTATAACATGTATGAACATAATGCTAACTTTAAACAATATTGCATGGCTATTTATTTGATAGCAATAAAGTAAATAACAATAACAATTAAACAAGAATATTTCAAATAATCAGTATGTAAAGATGAAAAACAATATTTACAATTGTTCACACAGGATTAACCTGAGTGACCTGTTCCTGGACGGTTTCTTTAACAACTGTAATAGATTACAGGAAGTCTCTGGCAGTGTTGCTGAAACTGCCAAAGCAAAATCAGACATGGATGGGTGCTCGAACTGAGACCTGCGGTTTGTCTTTTCTGGTCAGCGAGTGGATCACACAGGGTGGTCTGCAAAGACCTTTAGGATGCTTCCTCCCACTGTTCACTGCATTGTCCATCCACAGGGTTTGCAGGGCTGGCTCAATCGACAGCTGCCACACCACTAAGATGTTTACAGAAATATGCAAGCAGGAGATGGTGGATGCTATATTATAATATAGTATAATACTTGTAACTCTGTAGCAGACAACAATTTGATAAAGTGCTATGTAAAAACAAACAAACAAAAGACTAGATTGTATAAGTTTCAAAGATATTTAGTTTAAATATTTTATATAATACAGTACATGTGTAAGAATGACTGGTGTTGTGCCAAAAAATGATCGTCTGCCAAAAACTGATTTCTGGTTTTTTTTATCTGAACTGATTGCTTGTATTTAAACTGCTATAAATAACTTGTTGGTCTATAATACGTGAAACATATGTCAAATGTGTCCCTCATTAATGATATCAAGTCACCTTGAGCCACCGGCAACATTCCTGTAACAAAGTAGAAGCTGCAATCAGTTTTTGGCAGTGACTTTTATATATCCTTTATTTATCAAGCTCAAAAAGAAGAGTAATCTGGCCAAGAGGACAGCAGACAGTGCAACAAATATATCAATTGTACCTACATTATTACCAGAGTTATAAAGATACTTGAAAAACAGGTAATTATTATATATATGAAACCCCTTTGTAAACCATGTTCACCGAAGTCTATTTACCAACATACATAAAGATATTACAGACGGAAACCTTCGAAATCAGTTTTGGCAGGCGAACACTTCTTAGGCACAACACCAGCAATAATTCAATTATCCGTGTAATTGGCTAAGTAATTCCAAAATGCGTGTAGATTAAAGGAAATTATTTTACCTGGATATGATTGTCTCTGATGAGCCTAAGGTACAAAACATGCGGGCGACGATGATAAGGCTTTTCTAGCTCCTTGAGAATTAAAAATGTACAAGAAAAGGAGCAACATTTCTGGGTCCATTTTAAAGTTTTCGCGCTGTGGCACTAGGGGACGGAAAAACATGAAAGTAAGGGTGGACTTGAAGGCTAGAAGGCTGTCCACAGCCCATCTGTTATGTTGTATACTCATTGTTTGTTCAATAAAGTTTCTATGGAGAAAAAACAGGGGGCTGTTCACAGCCGCTCACTTCCTGACTACCCGTCCGTCGAAGGACACTACCTACGTGATGTAGGTAGGTAGGATCCTTATGAGAATCCTTCCCCTGAATTCGGACACAGCAAGTGACTTAAATCATACTTTGTTTTGTTTCAGAGTTAGCAGTCCATATGTGTCCTTTAATACTGATTATTCAAATAAAACGAGAAACCTGCAAGTGATTGATGACTGTTCATTCTCATTCTGACCGGATGAGCCCATGATGGTAACAAGCTCCAACTAACTCTGAACAACCTCCTCCTTAACAGTTATTGCTGTTGACCATGTGTGCCATGGTGCAGGAGAACCATACACAGATGCAGTATGTCAGCACACTTTCAATGGAGCAACGGTAGAAGACGATCAGCTGCTCCGTCTTCAGGTCCATTTTTCTGAGGATTCTCAAAAAGTGGAGATGCCGTTGGGCCGCCTTTAAAACCGCCGACGTGTTTGAGCTCCATTGGAGGTCTGTGTCTATGTGCACACCCAGAAACTTGAAACTGGACACCCTTCCCACGCACTCTTCGTTGATGCTGACAGGCTGCAGCACAGGCTTCCTCCTGCTGAATACACCAGCTCTTTTGTCTTGGTGATATTGAGGTCCAGGTTGTTGCCTGCACAGCACTCTGAGAGCAAGTCTCTGATCCAACAGCAGGTGGTAGAAAGAAGTCCGATATCCAGGAGTTTTACTATTAGTCTGTCCAGGAGTATTGTATTAAAAGCAGAGCTAAAGTCAACAAAGAGCACCCTTCCATAATGCCCCCGCTGTTCCAGGTGAGAGATGGTGGTGTGGAGCGTTGTAACAATGGCGTCTTCAGTTGGTCTGTTAGCTCTGTATGCGAACTGGAGCCGGTCGAGTGTGGGTGGCAGGTAGGAAATGATGTGACGTCAGACCAGTTTCTCAAAATACTTCATTATAACAGGTGTTAGAGCAACTGGTCGGTAGTCATTGAGGCTGCTAATTGTGGTACGCTTAGGCAGTGTGACAACTGTGGCCGAATTTAGGCATGGCGGGATGCAGGACTAGGACAGTGAAGCATTGAAGATCTTAGTGAAGACCCCAGCCGGCTGGTCTGCACATTCTTTTAGAAACCCATCTGGACCAGCAGCCTTCCTAGGGTTCACTGCCCTCAGTGTGCGCCTCATCTCATATTCCTGCACCATGAAGCTTGGGCTGCAGCTGCTGTCCAATGTTTTAGCTGCTGCTACTGCCTCTGGTCCCCTCACCTCAAAGGGTGCAAACAAGTGGTTCAGCTCCTCCACAAGCACTGCGTTGCCCTCCGTCAATGTGGTATTGCCAGGCTTGTAGTTAAGTGCTGAACTCCCTGCCATACCTGTTGTGGGATTATAATATTATCTTATGCCATGTTATACCCCTAATTAAAGATGGTGAAAATATTATGCAGTTTTAGTTTGCATTATTCTCCTGAATTAGAAGAAAGTGATAATTATTACACTGGTTAAACTGATTTGTATTACATTGGACTGCTGATTTATTGTGAATGGATGGTATTGTTTTACGATGCACTATACTGCTGAGTTAAGAAGAGAATATTGTGTGCAGAGAGTCAGGGCCTTTCTGTTCTGATAGCAGAGGAGACAGAGCACATTCCACAGGAGCTTCACCCCCACCACCTTGTTGGAAGCAGATAAACAGGGTGCCAAGGCCATAAGTCAGGCTCGCTAGGAGTTAGAAAGAATGTGAATGTTTAGGCTTTTATGACTAGGTGGGGGCCACTAGAAGCTATAAGAGTTTGAGCAATGCTCCACCATTTTGAGATTTACAGCTGATGTTGCAGCATACATCTCCCACGTGCGTGTGTTCATTAAAAATCATTGTTTGACCGACTCCTCTGGACCATTGTTTTTGTGCCCGTCCTCAATATCTGAACCCGCAACACTGTCATGAGTTGTTATTGCTGAAGTGGTCTTCTAGCGGCGTCAGGTTGCTTCAGCAGGACCTGGACCTCTTTTATCATGCAAGGTTTCTGGTTGCAATACACCCGGATACTTTTGTCCACATTGACACTGTTGACACAGAAGTTAATATATGAGAGCACTGATGTTGTGTGCTCTTTGGGGTCCTGGTGTTCAAACACACTCCAGTCTGTTTTCAAAACAGTCCTGCAGCTGATGTGATGCACCTTCTGGCCAGGTTTTCAGTCTTTGTCGCTGGGGGGGCTCTCCTCCTAACGGAATTGTATGCAGGGATCACCAACATGGACATGTGGTCTGACATGTCCAACCTAGATGTGGTAGAGGAGTTGCTCTATAGCCTTTTTGGATGTTGCTGTAGGCTTTATCCAGTGTGTTTTTCCACCTTTTTTGCACATTTAATATGCTGTTCAAATCTGGGGAATACTGACCTTAAGTCAGCATGGTTGAATTCCTCAGCTATGATGTGCACTGTCAGGATAGGAGTTCTGCTGACGACTTATTGCCTTGTGCAGCTCATCCATGGCTGAGTTAGTATTAGCATCAGGTGGTACATACATGGCTGTTACCATTAAGGCAATAAACTTGCAAGGTAAATGGTAAATGGCCTGTATTTGTATAGCGCTTTACTTAGTCCCCTAGGGACCCCAAAGTGCTCTACACTACATTCTGTCATTCACCCATTGGTGATGGCAAGCTACATTGTAGCCACAGCTGCCCTGGGGCAGACTGACAGAAGCAAGGCTGCCATATCGCACCTTCTGACCACCACCAGTAGGCAACGGGTGAAGTGTCTTGCCCAAGGACACAACGACCGAGACTGTCCGAGCCGGGGTTCGAACCGGTAACCTTCCTATTACAAAACGAACTGCCAACTCTTGAGCCACGATCGCCCCGTAGGTATATAGATGGGTCTGTATTTCACAGTCAACTAGTGCAAATCCGGGGAACAGTGGCTGTCTACAGTCTTTGTGTTTTTGAACCAGCTGTCATTGATGTAGATGCATAAACCCCCCTCCTTTTATCTTACCAGAGAGGCCGTTCCTGTCGTGACAGCAGACCGTGCGGCATGCTAATTCAATAGCCGAGTCTGGAATTGATGGTTGCAGTCAAGTTTCTGAGTAGTATAATGCTGCTCTCCCGTATACACTTGTTGACTTCAGCCTGTAATCTCAGTTCGTCGATTTTGTTGTTTATGGACCTGACGTTGGAGAGGAAAATACTCTGAAGTGGTGGCTTAAATGGTTTTCTTTAGCCATGCTATGGAGCTGGCCCTGCAGCCATGCTTCTGTCTCCTTTGTTTATCTTTCCTCTTTGGCTTGCCGCACAGAGACCCTGGAGTTCTTATTATGTCCTCTGGAATTCTGTGGAAGTGGTGATAGTCCGACGTAATGCTCCTTGCACAGCGTAATCCAAAACTCAGAAGGTCCTGACAACTGTAAGTAGACTCTAGTTGATATATAGTAGTAAAAAACACATACACCCACACATATACACGTAGAAAATATAAAAAAACAGGACCGAACGTGAGGAGCAGTGAGCAGCTGCAACTATGCGCCCCTCCATCTTTAACATAGTCAAAGTCATAGTCAAAGTTAGTCTTGTCTTAGCTGTTGAGTTTAGTTTTTCTGTATTTATGAGTTAATGTACAGTATGTGTAGTCCTCCTCTCGCTTTTGGTTTTGATTCTTGTATCTGCCCAAATAAAGGCTCACCTTTCATTTACCTTCAGTTCAGTTCTCTCATGCGCTGCCTCCATCAGCTGCTAAGCACTCAGTGGAGCTCATCCAGTGGCCTGGGCGAGCTACCGTAGGGCAAGAGACAGGGTACACTTTGGTAAGGACGCCAGTCTGTCGCAGGGCCAACACATGGAGAAAGACAACTATTCGCACTCAGATTCACACCCACATTCACACCTATGGGCAATTTAGAATGACCAATTGACCTAACCCCACTAACTGCATTTCTTTGGACTGTGGGAAGAAGCCAGAGTTCCCAGAGAGAACCCACGCAAACACGGGCAGGACATGTAAACTCCACACAAAGGATACAGCCAGGTGATGGCCCTTCTTGCTGTGAGGCAACAGTGTTATTCACCGTGCCAACATGCTGCCTACTACAGAACATGTTCATCTTGATCATATTCGAAAGAATTCATGCTAAGAATTAAGACTATTTATGGATGTAATATTGTTCTGACACTGAATCTTTATTTTATGATTTTGACTTTTGACTTGATTTTGACATAACTTGTTTCTAAAGTTGTTTCTGTTCATGCCATTATGCGTTCACTTGAGAATAAATTAAGCAATTTAAAATGGTATGTTTTAAAACATTTCCAATGTTGCTCTCCAATTTTAACAGTCCCATAGAGGAAGTGCTGAAATTCTTAATTAAGAATGAATATGTCAAAGTACAAAACTATTACAGTCAGCAAAATAATTAGATGGTGTCAGAGAGAGGAAATGGGCATCATATGTCTTGGATCCATGTTATCATTTAACCAAAAACAAGTGAAAACATGAGGCACTGAGTATCTGACTTCGGAGAACAGCCCTACCTGATTCTGTGAAATGATTTGTCACTCGGTGTCACTGACCTTCCCTCTTGTTTTAACCAAAAACAAGTAAAAATGTGAGTCACTGAGTATCTGATTATGGAACAACTTCAGACAACAGCCCTACCCGATTCTCTGAAATTATTTGCAATGTAAACAAAACCTATTTAGAAATTAATGTGTGTTTTAAGAGGAACATTTTCCTAACAAACATAACCTTTGCAGGCCCACACAAAACAAAACACACAGTTTTACAGTGATATCATTACATAGGTATTTGTAGGACTTTCTAAAATGCTGCATAAGCATGTGTTTTTCCTTTATTTTGACCTGTGTGAAACAACGGGGTAAAAACACCTTGTGTCTAAGAAGCACGTTTTGTAGTCCATTTTCTGTTTCAGTTCCCAGGGCAATTCTTCAAGGTAAAGGAAAAGGCATTAGGAATAGTAGATAGAGGGGAACCTCTGGAGCTCAGCAAAGGACTTTTCTAGATTGATAAGAACACACTCTGAGGATCAGATTAAACCAAAATGCAGGGACTTACTTAAACCCAGAAGAAAATTGAATTGCAAACACGAACAAGAACAAAATACTAGAAAAAGAGATGAGGGATAAGAGTTTCATGTTTAAAAAAATACTGTATACTTTTTTTTTCTTTTTTTTTTTAGATTTTTAAACTTCAAAATGGATCAGTTTGACATCCCTACCTATTCATGTATTGCAATAAATTACTGCTAACCAGCTTTAATCCAAGTCTGCTGTTTGAAGATGCAACTGAGGCCTAAGCGCTTCGCATCATTGCTGGTCAGGCCTGTTAAGTTAAATGATGCAGCGTAATTTACACTATAACCAAAAGGCAACAGTTAATTGCAAAATAATGTATGTGTTTGGTGCGACAAAACTGACAAGTTAGGATACTTATTTTATTAGGCAACACTGTGATGTGACACTTTTAACAGTACTTTGATACAAGTCATGGCTAAACGCAAAAGGGTCACCTGAATGCTCACATCACACATAAATATTGTATTTCCTGCTATGGAGAAAGTGGGAGCTGAGAACTGTTCAGCAACTCAATTTGGTGCTGTTAGCTCATATAATTCAAGCGTGTATGAAAATATATTCTGATTTTGTTCATTCCAACAGATTCAGAAGATTTTTTTTTATCACCCAGAATATGAAAAACAATAGGTAGTAAAGTTGCTATACAATTGTTGTCTGATTTAAGTTGACAATCTTCTGCAGCATTTCCACTGTGGAAAATAGTGACAACTAATGTTAATAAAACACGTTAACTAGTTTCCTGGTTTCTGTGATCTAGCTAGGCTAGCAATCAGGTTTCTTGAAGGAATAACCATAAAAATACACCATCAGGAGAATAAACCAGACTTTTTCCACTGAATGATCCAAGGTGTACGCTCGGAGGTAGGCGAACAATATGAGAACAGTTCCACCAAGGCTTGCAATTCTGGAAAAGTATATGGGACAAGGAGGAAACACATAACAGCAATGTTCAATGTTTAGTGGATCTAAGAGAAGACCACAGCAACCTCACTGAACAAGATCCAGTAAACATCACAGTGGCAGACATCTAAGAAAGAGTCTCCAGTATGAAGAGCTGGACCTGATTCACGCTTACTGGCTAATGAAGCAAACTGTATTTCACAAGCGCCTGGCACAAATGCAACGCAAGACATCTTTGTACTTCTTACTGTCAGTAACTCATCTTTGATTTGGATACATTAATGAAAAACAATAACTGCCCATATGGAAAAGAAATAGAAAAAACTTATAAAAGACTTGCATAAGACCCTATAAACACCATAGGAATCAACAAGATAACCTTAGATTTCATTCAACTTAGTTGTAGTACAGTGCAAAGTGTGTTAAACATTATAGCTCAAGTTACAATTGTTTCTAGACCATTTTGCTTGGAAAATGGAACAAATACACACACCCATTTACCTGGAAGACACTCACCTTTTATCAGTGTTTGCACAGTGCACCTTATGATCGTGCACTTCTGTGTCTCTCTTCCTTTTTGTTATCTGCCTCTCTGTTTGTGTTGCCAAGGGTTTGGTGCTCCTCCCAGCTACCTGTTTGCACACCTGCCATCAATCATGACATCAGTGCTGTTATACTGCTGTCCACACAATGTATTTACATTTTCGTAAACAAAGGTTCAGAATTATTTTTAACTATCATACTATCAGTGTGACTTCAATTTTGAATGAATCCACCAAAGTGTCACCAGCAAAGCACCCCAACACCTTCACACCTGCTCCTCAATGCTTCACAGTGGGAAACATGCATGTAGGGACCATCCGTTCACCGTTTCTGCGTTGTACAAAGACACTGCAGGTGGAACCAAAGATCTCAAAATTT
Source organism: Oreochromis niloticus (assembly GCF_001858045.2). Lineage (NCBI taxonomy): Eukaryota > Metazoa > Chordata > Actinopteri > Cichliformes > Cichlidae > Oreochromis > Oreochromis niloticus. Next base: position 16,923,446 of record NC_031984.2, read on the forward strand.
GGACTCATCAGACCAAAGCAAAGATTACTCGTCTAGTATCCATTCATTGTGTTTCTTGGCTGAAACAAAACTCTTCTGCTTGTTGTTTTTTCTTAGTAGTGGTTTCTTAGCAGCTATTTGACCATAAAGGCCTGATTTTTGAAGTTGATGAGCCAGTTTCATTGTAGTGCTTGATGGTTTTTGCAACTGCACTTAGGGACTCATTTAACGTTTTTAAAATTTTCCGGATTGACTGACCTTCAGTTCTTAAAGTAATGATGCACTGTCATTTTTTTTTTACTTAGCTGGTAGATTCTTACCATCACCCAGAACATTAAAAAAAGAGGCAGTGTAAACTAACTGTCCAATTGGTATCCGGTTTAAGGTAACAATCTTTTGCAGCCTTTCTACTTTAGATAAAAGGAAAGGACATTTTGACGTTACCATGTGTTAACTAGCAAGCTAAAAATGGCTTCTGTCATCTGTATCCCAGCTGTCAGTCAGAAGCAGTAAACAGAACAGGGCAGCTACATCATGTAAGAACTTGAAAACTGAGACTGAGAATTTCATTGTGTTGAATTACAGAGAGACAGAGACAGGTGAGGTGTTGCATTTCAATCCTCTTATCAGGCAGCAGCTGGTTAAACAGAAGTGTTGAAAATCTTTTATGTTGTAAGGAAGAGGACTCTTGCTACAATTATTTATAACTTTTATAGAACGCTAGGAGCATTGTTGCACTTGATTAAAAGCACCTTATCTAGCACTTTATTTAGCATTACACCTTGAGCATAGATTTGCACATGAAGAACATTAGCATAGACAAGTTTAATTATTTATTGAATATTTATTGCGTATTTTAAAATCAGTAGGTAGCCTTTTGGTGCCAGGTCCTGGAGAGCTGGGGCAAATGTGTGTGAAAAATCTAGAAAAAGTGGTGCAAAAAAAGTGACTATGGGATGTGATTACTCACCTTTCTTTCCTGTGTCCTCTCCAGGGTGTTTGGGCAAATATTTCCTTGGGGGTCCAGAGACCAGATAAAGTAAAATAAAATAACTACAGTGTTTTCATTATTCATTAAATCTTCGTTGTTTAAAACTATTTTGGAGCTGTGGGAGCAACCATGTTTTTTTGCATACAATGCATTCTGGGATGATGACGTATATGGTTGTTGGCAGTACGGGCGCTTTCGTTCAGCTAACCTGTTGTTGCAGAAGACGAACTACCATGCCGCATTGTGCAGCTTTTGGTTGTAATGTCCAGTCAAAGGGCAACAAAGGAACAGATGTAAGTCAGCTTTCGTCATGAAAAAAAAAAGAAGAAGAAAGTAATTGGAAGATGCTTGCGGTCGAATACAACTCCCAAAAGACCCACGGCTGTGCTCTTGCCATTTTAGCCCTGAGGCATTTAATTGACCACAGTTGCTAAAAGAGCTCACAGATGCATCTGGCTATAAGCAAAGACTAAAACCAAATGCAGTCCCAACAATTTTTCCCCATAAGGAGACCATGCATCTGTGAAAAGCGAGTGAAAACCACGCTAAGAAACACATAAGACATTAGACACTAAACAGTTTCCTGGATGAACAACAACTCACTTCTGCAGCATATTCGTGGATGATGATGACAACTCAGACACTGTGTCAGTTATGGAGGAGACAAACAATGAAGCAGTTGAAGCTACTAAAGTATCTGTAAGTGTTCAGTGTTCATCAAGTAAAACAGATACATCAACCCAGACTGAGATAAGTAAGTCAGATGTAGCGGTACAATGGCAATCTGATGTGCACTTTCCAGTCTCAACGGACCACACCTCTAAAGGTAGACAGGAGACTGAACTGGACAAACAAGTAGACATGGATGATGGTAACTCCCAGGATTTGTTCATTTCATATGATGAATCTAGTGAACCAAAGTCACTGTGCAGTCAGTATGACCCTGAATTCATTCTAAGTTCTTCTGATTTGTCTCAAAGCACTCTGAATCTCAGACTTCAAATACTGCACATACAAACATAAGACCTTTTCTAGTTTACGAGCAACAGTTAAAACAATTACTTAAGCACTGTATGAAGTGTGGCTCCCTGATTGTACAAGAAGAAATCAAAGAGCTTCAAAATGAAGGATCACAGTTGACTCACGAGCTCACATGTGATAACAGTTGTAGTTACAGATGGTAGTCTCAGCTTACTTTGAGTGGCAATAAAGGACAAGGAAACCTGCTTTTAACAGAATCCGTTTTTTTAGTGCCATTCATTTTGCTAAATTTGAGCGCTTTTGTAGTAACCTGAACCTTAAAAAAATAATTGAAGATACATACGCCTCATTAAGAAAGAACTTTGTGCTTCCTATCCTTAAGAAAATGTGGATAAAAGAGCAAAATAGTGAGCTAACTACCATGAAATCACAAGACGTTGTGCTCTATGGAGATGACAGGTGTGATCCTCCTGGACACTCAGCCAAATACTGCATATACACCTTTTTAGATGCACAAAGTACAAAAATTTGTGGACTTCAATTAGTAAGTGTCACCCAAGTTTCAAACTGTAATGCCATGGAAATCAAAGGATTTAAAGAAGCTCTCAAAACCATAGAGGAACATAAAGTGAAGGTCTCAACCATTTCCACTGACAGACATCCTCAAATTGTAAAAGAAATGAGGGTCAGCAATCCCGAAAAGCTTCACGAATTTGATCCCTGGCATGTGACTAAAGGAGTGTCCAAAGAACTGGCAGCTGAATCTAAGAGAAAGGTTTGTGAAGGTCTGGGAGCTTGGATCCATCCATCATCAATCATCTGTGGTGAAGCACACAAACTTGTGAGGGTGATGCTTTGCTTTTGAAGGAGAAATTGATATCAGTAATACACCATGTAACCATCCGACACGACTGGCCAGGGAACAGACATTATCACCAATGTGCCCATAACCCCCTTGATGACACAGTCCAGAGATGCACTCGTGCAGATTGTGACAGACAAGCGGCCTTTGAAAGACCTTGATCATCTGACAAAGTGCATTCACACAAAAACACTAGACAAAGATTTACTTTTTTCACTTATATAGTCTCTAATCTTATATTGGCAAGATATACCTGATATTCTTGATTTCAAATTTGTTTCAGGTATATCACTCCATGTACCTCAAATACCTCCCTAAGAGAACACATTTTGGATATGATGTGATGATCCACGCCTCCATGCTTGCTGCCCTGGATCATAACAACAATGTAAACAAGGAACAGGTATGTAAACTGTAATAACTTTCTTAAGATTGTAAGCACATTATGCTTGAGGTGGGTACTATGACAATAAAGAATCAAATTGAGATATGAAGTTATCACAATCTGCTAATCTGGGAAGATGTTTGAATTGTGCTACAGTGAATTCTTTGTGCTCTGCTCGTTCCTGTAAACTAAACTAGTTTACAGTTTAGTTTACAGTTTACAACTAAACAACTAAAATGGTGTTGAAAACAAAATTGTGATATTATATTTTTGCCTTATCGCTCACCCCTATGTTACGCTGGGAATTTTGTATCAATTATATATTTTCTTATTTATGCTTTTGAACAGGCTGTTTGTCAAGATGGGGAAAGTGTTAGCGAACCAAAGTTCAAAATTTCATGGAGCAAAGTCCACAAGACACAGCCAGACCAGTGACTGCTGGAAAAGACTATACATGGCAGCTATGATGACAGATGTTCTCTCTGCTGTGTTGGATTCAACCCAAGACATGGACATGAGAGTGAACGTGACACACTCCACAAGAAAGACTACCCAGATAACAAATTAGTTTTCAAACACAACAGTTTTCACGTTTCAAGTAGCTGCATCATTACAAATAAAAAGATGTACTCTCAACTTAAGTTCAAATGTCACTAACATTTATTTTAGTGACATTTCAGCAGTGACAACAGTGACATAACATGCATAAACAAACAATAACAGGTGGGTGGGCGATGGCTATAAAAGATCAAATTTTGATATGAAGGTGTTAGGATCTGCTAATTTGGCGAAATTGTTAAAATTGCTATAGTGCATTCAGTTTTGCTGTGCACTTCACCATCATTTTTATTGTAACAATGCCAGTGTTCATATTAACACGTATACTTTGTTGTTACCAAACCTTTGGTTTGTTATTAAATCTTGTCAAGCTATTAATTACATAAATTACGTGGTAGAACAAGACAGTAAGAATGTAAACTATATGTAATAAAATCTCTCCACGGCTCATCTACCTGAAACCTGTATATATGCTACTTGGTTCTGGATAGGCTGTCCTTATTTTGTTCACTGGTCATGATGGGATGACTCTACATACTCTTTTCCCTAGCCAGCCATGCATCCACCAGGTAAACTGTCGATATGAAGCATAACTGTAAGATCTTAAAAAAAAGAATGAGCTATAGACTAGTCATTTATGCTTTTTGTCTTAACTGGTAAAACACAAACGTTAAGAAGTACATAGCTCAGTTTACTTAATTTTTTTTATAGTGTAGCAACGATATTAATTAACTTGCCTAGTGACCTGCTTATGACTTGGTAGACTAGTACTATACCGGTCATGAAGGCTAACAGGTGCTGCCCAAAGAACATGTGGAATAAGACATACGGCTTCAAAGTTCTGGTGCACTTTGTTGCATGGAGAATCTGTAAAAATAACAATATCGTAATTTCACTGTATAATAAAAATTAGAATTCTATTAATGTTTTTATCATGTGTTTATGCAATACCATGGATAGCTGCTGCCATAAAATTGAGCTCTTTACAACAAACGCTCTCAGTCGCTGTTGCCATAGGCAAGCAGTTGCCGCATAGACACCAGTAGTTTTCCCCCACTCTCCTGTCCTCGTGTGACAGATTGTTTTCATCTTCATCAAAATTAAGTACTGGTTGACTATTTTTATCCTTTCTCTCAGTTTGCTCTGGTTCAAACTGGAAAGGTTGAACAGAAGCCATTTCCAGTGCACTGCTAACTGTGAACTTGATGCGGTGCAACCATATGGCGTCATTGACGTACATTGAGAAGTAAATAACAATGGCGGCCTACTGGTAAGTCGGTTTTATATAAAATGTGCTCAAAAGGAAAACATTTGGTGTATGTTAATACCACATATATATCCCCCCCAAACAGATATTGGTTTGTTGCTTCAAGGCAACATTGTGCAACAAGGGTAGTCAAACACCAAGTTATTCTTTAATAAGTTTTTAGTACAACAAGGATGAACAAATACACAACAAATAAAAATAAAAAAGTATTAAAAAGAAATAAATGCAACAGGAAGATGCACGTGCGCGCGCGCGCGCACACACACACACACACACACACACGTTGTGTTTCCATCACTTCTGGGGACATTAACTTACATTCATTTCCTGGAGACTTATCCTGACCCTACCCAGCACAAGTCCGTGCCTGAACCTAACCCTAACCCTGACCTTATCCTAAACCTAACCTTATCCTAACCCTGACTCAAGTCTTCACCCTAAAATTTAATGATTTACCTAGCAATTTGTCTCCATAAAGTAGGCGAGATCTCACAATGTGAGTGTGTAAACAGATTTGTGTCCCCACAACAATAAGTAATACACGCACACACACAATTACTTTACCAACTGACCCCTGAGCTCCTAAGTGTCTCTCAAATCTGATTCAGGGATCCACTCCTCCACTTCACTGTCACTCCCTGAAAGCTCACTGTCCTCACTTTCTGAGGGAATGTCCCTAACTGCACATTCCCTTGGTTTCCTTCCATAAAATGTTTTTATGTCCACGTCCTGTAATTATCAGTAGATTATAAAGTAAAAAACATTGACTATGATCATATAAATGCACACAAACACATCTCTACACACATATACTAATGCATTATATTACTGGAAAAAAAGACTGCAAACTTAACAAAACAAGCAACTGCCCAAACAACCATAACTGACCTAAATATGAAATGACACACAATAATATAATGGGTATATAATGGCTGATCAGACCACTATGACACACGAGGGGTAACTAAACAAAACAAAATTGTAAACAAAAAGCAATGCAGTATAGTCTGGTTTGTTAATAAAGTAAACACCAAAGAAGGAAATCAAAACTACTAAACCCTAAATTCAAATATTTAATTAAGTACAACTACTTTGTTTTTAAATTAAAGAAAACACACATCCCCCCCCCTTCAGCAGGAAGTAGTGGTGCAGTCCAATTATCCCTCTTTGCATTTAGTGGTTTCAAACCCTGGCCACCACCTTTTGTGTGGCAACTCCCAGGTATGATGGCAGGTAAGAAGTAAAAGGAACAAAGGTTAGTCAAAAAAAATCAAAGTAATGAAGTGGTATGAATACAGAAGTAAACTAAATGTGCGTGCTTACAAATAGAACAAATGTATCCAAACCAATCAATAAACTTATTGGAAACTAAAGTGTGTTATTGTGTTTAAACAATGAATAAAAATATATAAGAGTTACCGCCTTTAGAGTGTGGCCATGGGTTTGGCCATCACAGCCAGAGATGTGCCTGGTAGCATTATTTGAGGAAAAAGAAAAACGTTTTTTTTTTTCTTCAAATAATGCTACCAGGCACAAAAAAAAATAAGTTGTTTTTTTTTTGAAGGGCCAGTGTGAGGCATGAAAATGTGATTTGTTGCCTCAGGGCAACGCTATACAGTAGAGAGATATTATTGAAAGCACAGTACATATTTTAACGCAAACATGTCTTAATAGCCAGGGTTCCTTTAAATGCATGCTCAACCATCCAGGTAAGTAAGACTCTGTTGTTTGTTCCCCCAGTACATCTCTGACTTGCTTACTGTTCACATCCTGAAGTGAACAGAACTGATTGGATCCCCGGTGTTGTAATTAAACTTTGTGCTTCCAGGAGATCACAGTGATTGACTGTGCAATGAATTTAGACTGTGCTCTGCTGTGATGTTTACTAAATGACATTTAATATACTTTTTCTTTTATTCGTTTTCTTTCAAGTGATTGCCAGACATGTAGTCCTTGCAAAATGTCAGTATACCTATAAGTAAGTTCTAATCTGTAACATTATGGGTTACGGCATCTTATCGTTGTACCAACTTCACATATTACCTGTAACTTTGTGTTGCCCTTAAGGCATTTCTCTGAATAAATAGGTTCATAAGTTTGAAATAAATAATTCTAAAAAGATTTGTCATTAAAACATTGATATGTGTTGTTAAAATGAATAATTCATACTTTACATATGTTTTAGTTAAAAGGAAAATATCGCTAGAATGTATTTCCTGTTCGGGCGGCGCACTTCCGGTTCCGGTCAAGCACTTCCGGTTTGGGTCAAACACTGTTTTTGCTGAGAAACAGGCTGTGTCCGAATTCAGGGGAAGGATGCTCATAAGGACACTACCTACCTACATCACAAGGTAGTGTCCTTAGACGGACGGGTAGTCAGGAAGTGAGAAGGCCTGGACAGCCCCCTTTTTTTCTCCATAGAAACTTTATTGAACAAACAATGAGTATCCAACATAACAGATGGGCTGTGGACAGCCTCCTAGCCTTCAACTCCGCCCTTACTTGCGTGTTTTTCCCGATCGCTAGCGCCACAGCGCGAAAACTTTAAAATGGACCCAGAAATGTCGCTCCGTTGTTTGGACAATTTTATTTCTCAAGGAGCTAGAAAAACCTTATCGTCACCGCCCGCACGTTTTGTACCTTAGGCTCATCAGAGACAATCATATCCAGGTAAAATCATTTCCTTTAATCTACACGCATTTAGGAATTACTTAGCTAATTACACGGATAATTGAAATATCGCCGGCGTTGTGCCAAAAAAGTGTTCGCCTGCCAAAACTGATTTCCAATGTTTCCGAGTGTAATATGTGTAATATCTTTATGTATGTTGGTAAATAGACTTCGGTGAACATGGTTTACTAAGGGGTTTTATATATACAATAATTACCTGTTGTTCAAGTATCTTTATAACTCTGGTTATAATGTAGGTACAATTGATATATTTGTTGCGCTGTCTGCTGTCCTCTTGGCCAGATTACTCTTAAAAAATAAATTTCTAATGTCAATAAGATTTTTTTTTTAACTGGATGAATAAAGGATATATAAAAGTCACTGCCAAAAACTGATTGCAGCTTCTACCTTGTTACTGGAATGTTGCTGGTGGCAGGTGACTTGATATCATTAATGAGGGACACATGTGACATGTTTCACATATTATAGACCAACAAGTTATTCATGGCAGGTTAAATACGAGCAATCAGTTTAGGGCAAAAACCAGAAATCAGTTTTTGGCAGACGATCATTTTTTGCCACAACATCGGTCATTCTCACACATGTACTGTATCATATAAAATATATAAACTAAATATCTTTGAAACGTATAGAATCTAATCTTTTGTTTGTTTGTTTTTATACATAGCACTTTATCAAACTGTTGTCTGCTACAGAGTTACAAGTATTATACTAATAATATAGCATCCACCATCTCCTGCTTGCATATCTCTGTAAACATCTTAGTGGTGTGGCAGCCATGAGTGAGCCAGCCCTGCAAACCCTGTGGATGGAGGATGCAGTGGACAGTGGGAGGAAGCATCCTGAAGCTCTCTTTGCAGACCACCCTGTGTGATTCTCCACTCGCCCACCAGAAAAGACAAACCGCAGGTCTCAGTTGCAGCTCATCCATGTCTGATCTTGCTCGGGCAGATTCAGCAACACTGCCAGAGACTTCCTGTAATCTATTACAGTTGTTAAAGAAATGGTCCAGGAACAGGTCACTCAGGTTAATCCTGTGTGAACAACTGTAAATATTGTTTTTCCATCTTTACATACTGTGTATTTGAAATATTCTTGTTTAATTGTTATTGTTATTTACTTTATTGCTATCAAATAAATATCCAAGTAATATTGTTCAAAGTTAGCGTTGTGTTCATACGTGTTACAAATGCCTGTAAATCAAATTGAGTTCAGTGACAATTACTGTTTGTTTGAATCAATTTATTAATAACATAAAACCTTTAAACTAATGCAACACATATAACAATGTAACAAATATATTCAAATAAATACATTTCTCAATACATAACTCATTTGGGAACTAATCTTTCAAGAAGTGAAACAGTCTGTCCGTCCTCTCCCTGCTCTCCTCTCCTCAGCCTCTCTTTGCTGCCTCATGTCCTCTCTGATGAGGTCTAGCAGCTCATCATCCCCGTCTCTTTTCCTCTTTCTCCCTGTTGTAGGTGGCTGAGCTGCTTCGTCATCACTGTCGTTTTGGTCACCCACTGCTGCGCTTGGCCCTGGAGTGTCCTCAGGGAGAGAGGAAATTAGGACAGGAGGCTTAATGGAAGGCATCTGTCCTATCACCTCATCCATGAGGGCAAACCAGGGCCAAGTAGCAGCAGTGGGCTTCCCACTGACCCCCTCTCCTGAGCCTGGATACTTGCAATCCTAAAGGCAGAGGAAATCAAAAATGACAGCAGGCAAATAAAAACACCACAACAACTCTTAGTAATTGCACATTTATTAACTTGTGTTCTTGAGAATTATCTTCTTGATAACACACATACGTACTTTGTATTCTTTAAAGTTATCTCATGTCTTCTGGCCTGCAAGGGGGTGACTTTCCCCTGCAGGCCCATCCTCTCCAGAATTGTCCTGATCACACACAACAAATAAGAGAAGAAAGGAAACCATGGCAACTATGTTAATCCCTAAGTCCAAAGGTTTTCACAGCAGAACACCAGAGGAACACCGTCTGGACATCACAGGTTCTGTACAGCAGCGGTCCGTGAGTCGTTTGGTACCGGGCCACAGAGTTGAGGCTCCGGCGTGAAATTTATGGTTTTCAGGGGCTTTATCATTAACTCGGTTTCCCTGAGTCTTTCCCTTGTTGTAGTTGTGTGTCTTATTTTGAAAGAAATATTTACACGTTACCATAGCGACCAGAGAGCATTAAGTGGCAGAGAGGAGGATGTTACTGTCAATATTGGCGCATTTTCAGGAGGACGCTTCTAATAAAGTTACACAGTTACACAGTACATTCACGTTTATTATTATATTTACAAAATACCACAGTTTTTGTCTTGGTCGGATCATTTTATGTGGTTGTATTTATCCGCGATACCTTAAAGGCCGCTCCGTGTCTGACATAAACCGGTCTGTGGCGCAAAAAAGGTTGGGGGACCGCTGCTGTACAGCATGAGGGTTAATAGGACCGCACTCATATGAATATGATGTGTACATTGATTTATTCTTGTACATCCACGCCGTAGCGGCCCAATTCTTCACCCCAGTGAAGAGGTGATCGTTTTCTCCTCGTTTTAATAAATTAAGCCGTTTGGTCTTTGTTCCCCACAACATATCACCAATTCGAAAAAATCAAAATTAGCTGTATGTAAGCGGCAATACATGAAAAATCGCGGGACCCCCGATACAAGCTGGTTTATGGTTATTTTAAAGAAAAGAAACATGTCTATGCAGATGCCCAAAGCTTAACAAAACGACCGCTATAACAATTTAACTTTTGTACAACCAGATTTTCATATACTTACATATGAAAGTGTTTTCCTCTCCTGCTTTGACCACCATCGTTATCAGAAACAAATCTCCTCTATGACCCGCAATGAATCCTGGGATATAGTAGGACATGAAGGATACATCAGACCATCCTTAGAATTCAGGGCAAAGTAGGACACATTTGTCGCCACATTTTGAGTGCTCTTTGAATTCGGACAGCCTTCGTCGGGTCGCCGTGACGTCATTGCCTCCAAATATGGCATTGGCGCATCCTTCCCCTGAATTCGGACACAACTAACCCTCAAATTCGCGGAAAAGTAGGACACATTTGTCGCCACATTTTGAGTGCTCTTTGAATTCGGACAGTCCTCGTCGCGTCGCTGTGACGTCATTGCCTCCAAATATGGCATTTTAAGCATCCTTCCCCTGAATTCGGACACAGCCACAGGCTCCTCATGCAGAAGGCAGCATGGAGATGTAATCAGATGCCATCTTCTCTGAATTATCAGGCTGGAACGCCGTAAGTTACTTTATATGACAGTTTATACAAATAGCTTTGGATATTAATGTATATTTTGCTAACATGAATGTTTTAGTGAGAGTAATGCACTTTATTGGTGTAAACATGTTTCTACCTGTTGAGATAGAGTTTATTTTCTGTCATTTCAGTTTTCACCACATGTTCATGGAGACAATTAAACAAGCTGCAACTAAACTCCAGGGTCTTCATTTGTGGTTTAACTCGGTGTCACCAACATCCTCGTTGAAAACACTACAGTGAAAAGGCGCCTACTGATGATTCATCACGGTCAAAATGGCATCCAGTAACAAGTCTGCACGCAGTTTAAGGACCAGCCGCTCATCTGGATCAGCAGTAAGCGCTGCCCATGCTCGAGCTAAAGCGGAGGCTGCAAAGGTGAGAGCATGCTATGCAACTAAAGAAGCACAGTTAAAGGTTGAAAAAGCTCAAAGCGAACTGGAAAAGGCAAAAATAGATGCAGAATTAGAAGTGTTAACATTACAGAGGGAAGCTGATGCTGCTGTAGCTGAAGCAGAAGTGCTAGAGGAAGCTGAAGCAATACAAGAAGAACCTGAGAGTAGAAAATCTCCATCAGAAAGTGTAAAACTAGAACGTACAAATGAATATGTACGATCTCAAATGGACACCAAGCTATCTCCCAGTCCACGCAAATTACCAACCACTTCTTGTCCCCAAGCAAGTTCACCCAATACATTTGTAACGTGGCATCCCTCTGAAGAAGGCAATTTAGAGCCACAACCTATCAACTCTGAAACAATGCTTACCAAAGATAATATCGCTGCTCTAAATAAGCCCAGCCAGCTGAAAGGTGAAACAAAACCTAAAGTGGAGAAACAAAATACCTCTCTCAACCCATGCGGCTCACCATTCACACCTCAGCATAACTGTAACACCACGGCCAGCATTTTAAATCCAGCAGAGCCCTTTGCCCAATACATGGCACGTCGGGATTTAATAATCTCAGGCCTTTACCAGTTCGACGACAGGCCAGAGAATTACAGAGCATGGTGCTCTTCGTTTACCAGTGCAACAGCTGAGGTCCAACTCACCCCCATTCAAGAGCTAGATCTCATGACGAAGTGGTTAGGGAGGGAGTCAGGTGATCAGGTGAAACGCATACGTTCAGTATATGTCAACAACCCCACATTAGCTCTGTACAAAGCATGGGAAAGACTGAATGAATGTTATGCAGCATCAGAAATAATCGAAAGGTCACTTTTCCAACGGTTGGACAGTTTCCCAAAAATAACAGTCAAAGATCATGTCAAGCTACGTGAACTAGGAGACTTACTGCAAGAGATTCAAGGCGCTAAGGAAGACGGCCATCTGCCTGGTCTACTCTATCTGGACACTTCTCGTGGAATTAGCCCAATCGTAGACAAACTTCCATATGGACTTCAGGAGAGGTGGATGTCACACGGCTCTCAATATAAAGAGAACAACCAAGGCTGTTTCCCACCCTTTGAGTACTTCTGTGAATTCATATGTAAAGAGGCAAAGAAACGCAATGATCCAAGTTTCCACCAGCAAAACTTAAAACCAGAAAAACCCTTTGCAAAAAACTTAAATTCCAGCAAACCTATTACGGTACACAAAACCAATATTTCTCCCCCTAACAAGGACTTTAACCGGAACTGCCCACTGCATAACAAGCCACACCCGCTCAAAAGATGCAGAACATTTAGGAATAAACCACTGGACGAAAGGAAGGCCTTCCTCAAAGAGAAAGGAATATGCTTCAGATGCTGTTCTTCAGATACTCATCTTGCGAAGGAATGCAAATCTTCAATAAAGTGTTCTGAATGTGACAGCACAAGTCACGACGCAGTTATGCATCCCGGTCCTCCACCACAGACCAACAAGGCTCCACCTCCGGCACAAGAGAATGGCGGGGAGAGAGAAAACAGTCACGACACGGTTGATGTCACAACAAGCTGCACAGACGTGTGCGGTCCAGGTCAGTGGGGACGTTCATGTTCCAAGATATGTCTTGCATGGGTGTACCCTAAAGGTTACAAGGACAGAGCTGTTAAGGCATATGTAATACTAGACGATCAGAGCAATCGTTCTTTAGCCAAGCCTGAGTTCTTCGAACTTTTTGACATTAAAAGTGAACCTTTCTCCTACAATCTTAGAACATGCTCTGGTGTTGTAGAAACATGGGGTAAAATAGCTGAAGGCTTCCATATCGAGTCACTGGATAGGTCAGTAGTTATCCCTCTACCATCGCTCATAGAGTGTCAGGACATTCCTAACAATAGGAGTGAAATCCCAACTCCCAGCGCAGTGCTACACCAGCCGCACCTACGAACCATAGCAAAGTACATCCCAGAGCTAGACTCTAAAGCCGAAATACTCCTGCTACTAGGGAGAGACGTTTTGCAGGCACACAAGGTCAGGCAGAGAATTAACGGCCCCCATAGTGCCCCCTTCGCCCAGCGCCAGGATCTAGGGTGGGTTGTAGTTGGGGAGGTCTGTCTGGGTAATGTTCATAGGCCTACAGTCAGCACCCTGAAGACAGTCATTCTGGAAAATGGCCGCCCTACAGTTTTCAAACCATGTAACAGCCTCCTGCAACTCAAAGAAATGCCACACACAAACAGGCCGGGTAAAGCGCCCGAACAAACTCTGGGTCAAACGGTTTTTAACCAGACAGATAACGACAACAAACCAGCTCACTCAATACAGGACACTCTCTTTCTGAAAATGATGGACAATGCTATGTTCAGAGATGTGGACAACAGTTGGGTCGCCCCACTTCCATTTAAGGAACCCCGCCAGCAATTACCAAACAACAGACAGCAGGCAGCCACAAGGTTCTCCTCCTTGAAACGCACCCTTAATAGGAAACCTGAAATGCGGGAGCATTATGTGGCCTTCATGGAAAAAATCCTCTCCAATGGTCACGCTGAGGTGGCCCCCCCACTGAAAAAGGGAGAAGAGTGTTGGTATCTTCCAACATTTGGAGTCTACCACCCACAAAAACCCAATCGGATCAGGGTTGTCTTCGATTCTAGTGCCCAGTACTTGGGTGTCTCACTTAACAATGTCCTCCTTACTGGCCCTGATTTAAACAACACACTTGTCGGAGTTCTTCTCCGCTTCCGGACAGAAAGTGTTGCAACCATGGCAGATATACAGCAAATGTTTCACTGTTTTATGGTACGCGAAGACCACCGCAACTTCCTCCGTTTTCTGTGGCATAGGGACAATGACCTAAACAAAGAAGTTGTCGAGTACCGGATGAAAGTCCACGTGTTTGGCAACTCAACATCCCCCGCTGTTGCCATTTATGGACTACGCAAGGCCATCAGAGCAGGTTCGAAAGACTATGGTGCAGATACAGTAAAGTTCGTGGAGAGGCACTTTTATGTAGATGACGGCCTGGTCTCTGTCCCCTCTCCTGCTGAGGCTATAGACTTGCTTCAAAGAACACAAGCCTCACTCGCTGAATCCAACCTGCGCCTGCATAAGTTCGTTTCCAACTCTCAGGCAGTTATGCAGGCCTTCTGCCCAGAAGATTGTGCTCCTCTCATTAAAAACTTAGATTTAAGTGGTGAAGAGACACAATCCCAGCGAAGCCTTGGACTCATTTGGGAAATAACAAGAGACACATTCACTTACTCAGTGGCCACCTCAAACAAGCCATTCACTCGCCGTGGCGTATTGTCCTCTATCAATAGTGTCTTTGATCCCCTGGGCCTATTGGCACCCGTTACAATCCAAGGAAGGGCCCTACTCAGAGAGCTTACTTCGGAATGTTCAGATTGGGACGTACCCCTTCCAGAGGACAAACAAAGCAGATGGGAAACGTGGAGAAATTCCCTTCAGGATCTAAGAGAACTACATGTTCCCAGAACCTACACTTCCACCTCACTAAGTCAAGCAGAGCGCAAGGAACTGTGTTTATTCTCAGATGCATCCACTAAGGCCATAGGAGCTGTAGCCTACTTAAAGGCAATTCAAATAGATGGGAAGGTCGAGGTTGGGTTCATAATGGGCAAGGCAAAACTAGCCCCACTGTCAGAACCTACAATACCAAGGCTTGAACTATGTGCAGCCGTCTTGGCAGCAGAAATGGCTGACCTCATTCAAGATGAGTTGGACTTAGACTTTGATGCAGTGCACTTCTATACGGACAGTAAGGTAGTGCTCGGCTACATCTGTAATGAGTCAAAAAGATTTTACACATACGTTCACAACAGAGTACAGCGCATTCGCCAGTCATCAAAGCCAGAACAGTGGCATTATGTGCGCACAGAGGAAAATCCAGCAGACCATGCGTCTAGGTCATTGTCGGCATTCCAACTAAAAAAGTCCACCTGGTTCACCGGACCACCCTTCATTCACCATCCTGCCGCAGAGACAACACAACGGAGTGGAATGTTTGACCTGATTGAACCAGATAAGGACTCAGAAATTAGACCAGAAGTAAAAACTTACGTCACTCACCTCCAAGTACTTATCTGTAAGCGTTTTGAGCACTTTTCTACCTTTAAGTCTTTAGTCAGAGCCATAGCAAATCTTATCCATATTGCAAAGTCCTTCAATGGGACTAATCCAAACAAAAAATGCAAAGGCTGGCACAAATGTCATCTGCCTCAAACTCCAGAGGAGATTGCTCAAGCAAAAATTGTCATCTTCAAAGAGACACAGAAGGCATACTTTGAGAAGGAACTTTCTGCCCTTGATGCTGGCAAGCCAATCTCAAAACAGAGCCCCCTCAAGAAGCTCAGCCCAATGTTACAGGACAGTCTCATTTCTGTTGGAGGCCGGCTCAAACACACAGAAATTGAGAGTGTTGAAAAGAGCCCAGTAATTCTTCCCAAAGACAGTCACATCTCCCTTCTGATCACTCGCCATTACCATGAGCTCACAAGGCACCAAGGTCGTCATCTGACGGAAGGAGCAATCAGAGCTGCTGGGCTGTGGCTTTTAGGCGGCAAAAAACTAGTCAATTCAGTGATCCACAAATGTTTAACCTGCCGCAAACTACGTGGAAAACAAGAATAACAACTCATGGCGGACCTACCACCTGAACGCCTAAAAACTTGTCCTCCTTTCACCTACGTCGGCCTTGATGTTTTCGGACCGTGGTCCATAACAACCAGGCGTACTAGGGGCGGAGTAGCTGAAAGTAAGCGGTGGGCCATCATGTTTACCTGCATGAGTTCGAGAGCCGTGCATATTGAGGTAATCGAATCTCTGGACACGTCCAGCTGCGTGAACGCCCTCCGCCGCTTCTTCGCTCTAAGAGGCCCCGCCAAACAGCTACTATCTGACCGTGGCACCAATTTTATTAGCACTTCAAAGGAACTTGGAATGGACAAATCACTCCAACAGTACCTAACTATCCAAGGCTGCAGTTGGGAGTTTAATCCACCACATGCATCCCACATGGGAGGTTCTTGGGAGCGCATGATTGGAGTCGCCCGCAGAATCCTGGACTCCATGCTACTACAAAACAAGGTTCAACTGACTCATGACGTGTTATGCACACTCATGGCTGAGATTACAGCCATAATAAATGCAAGGCCGCTTGTCCCAGTGTCCTCTGATCCAGAGAACCCTTTCATCCTATCCCCTTCAATGCTCCTTACGCAGAAATCTTGCCTCCTACCCCCACCTGGAGACTTTTCGGATAAAGACCTCTACAACAAACAATGGAGACGGGTCCAAGCCCTTTCCAACCAGTTCTGGACACGCTGGAGGCGAGAGTATCTACCCACATTGCAGCAAAGGCAGAAATGGACCGGGTCGCGCAGAAACCTCCAAGTTGGCGACCTGGTTCTGCTAAAGGACAAGCAGGTTGCACGAAACAGCTGGCCCATGGCCAGGGTCACTGCCACATTCCCAAGCAAGGACGATCGAGTAAGGAAAATTGAGGTAAAGACATGCGATCAAGACATTTATGCGACCGGTTACAGAAGTTATCCTCCTCATGCCAAAGGACTGAATGCATAATGTTTGTTTAGCATAGTGGCCTCCCGAGGCCAGGCGGGGAGTGTGTTGCCCTTAAGGCATTTCTCTGAATAAATAGGTTCATAAGTTTGAAATAAATAATTCTAAAAAGATTTGTCATTAAAACATTGATATGTGTTGTTAAAATGAATAATTCATACTTTACATATGTTTTAGTTAAAAGGAAAATATTGCTAGAATGTATTTCCTGTTCGGGCGGCTCACTTCCGGTTCCGGTCAAGCACTTCCGGTTTGGGTCAAACACTGTTTTTGCTGAGAAACAGGCTCCTCATGCAGAAGGCAGCATGGAGATGTAATCAGATGCCATCTTCTCTGAATTATCAGGCTGGAACGCCGTAAGTTACTTTATATGACAGTTTATACAAATAGCTTTGGATGTTAATGTATATTTTGCTAACATGAATGTTTTAGTGAGATTAATGCACTTTATTGGTGTAAACATGTTTCTACCTGTTGAGATAGAGTTTATTTTCTGTCATTTCAGTTTTCACCACATGTTCATGGAGACAATTAAACAAGCTGCAACTAAACTCCAGGGTCTTCATTTGTGGTTTAACTCGGTGTCACCAACATCCTCGTTGAAAACACTACAAACTTCCTTAACTGGCAACTCAGTGCAGCTTAAAATTGTGTTTCCTGGGAAGAATCCTTCCAAGTCACTTTGCCTCTCAATTTATTTTTTTTTACCAATACACTCTGGTGGTTGTAGCAGTCTTTGACTTTGCATGTTCATTTTCATGTTCCATTCAATAGCATTTAATGTCAGCCCCACATGCTTTACTCATCCAGCACTTGACATTCACTAGCTTTGGACAATAGCTTGTAAGTGAATTCCAGCTACAAAAAAAGGGATTTTGAAATTTTACAACAAAAATGTGTTACACAAACACATGTGGTCTGATACATGTGTTATAAAGATTCTTCTAAACTTCGTAACTGCAGTGCAGCTGGTTTGCTAGTAAGTCGGAGCACAAGCATCTAAATTGTGCCAACAGCTTTTGTGGCTGTCCTGTGACACTGTCCAGCTGTCCTCTCTTCAACACAGTTCTTGTAATCTTTCATTCTTACAAAGTTTACAAAAGTTTGCCACAGCTGAGGTTTAGAGAAGCCAGAAAAGGGGCTAACAGCATATGGGCTTGATCTCTCTGAACAATAATTATTATTACCTAAACTCCACTCTTCCAACAGCACCACTAGGGAACGCTGAAAAATCACATGCAACGAGAATTGCTATCAATTTGTGCTATGTCTGATTGGTGACTGGGGTTTCATAATGAGAGCTTTTGCTACCTGGCTACATTAGGTTTTTCTGGATGCTTTTTCCAACAGTTACCAGCAGTGGCGGTCCTAGCCTGTTTGGCGCCCTGGGCAAACCCTGGACCAAATGTGGCCCACACATGGGCCAGCACAAGGCCAGTTGCAGACACACTGGTGGTCCTGTGCTGACCCATGTGTGGATTACCTCTGGCAAACCTGATTTGGGCCACCAAAGGGCTGTCATTCTTTGCGGTATGTGGGCCATGTGTAAGTTGTGTGCAGCCACGGGCCAGTTGCAGACACAATGCTCGCCCTGTGCTGGCCCAGAACAGTTATAGCTCTGTCCCCAGATGTTAGCCTAATGTGTACCTTAATCAAGCCATGTAATAAAATTTGCCGGAACATGATAGTGCAAAAGTAACATGACAAAACTCTGTTCAGACACCGAATGGACTGATTATTATATAGCACTTTTCTACTCTCTCAGATTACTCAAAGTGCTCTATACAACACATCTATACACGTTATCTAAACTGAGTGCTTCCTAACTACATTCACACTCTTGACATGCAGCCTGGAGGAGCGAGGGATCGAACCAATAACCTTACGATCAGTAGGTGACCTGCTCTACCTCCTGAGCTACAGCCACCCAATGGTAAACATGAGGAAACCCTCACTAGGTTTTGGATAAAGTGTACACTCACAAACCTGTCAAACCTGCATTTGAAACGTTGGCTACCATAGGAGTATAGTATTACAACATGGCATTTGGGTCTTCTAACTAAAATAAGAAAATAAGAACATAAATAGTGCCATCATTGCCAGACCTGGCCCACATCTGGTTGACTTACACCCTGCCATGACACCAGTCAGTCAGAAGTGCCAGCTTGATGCCGGATCCAGGCCAGACCTGTTTTCTATGAGCCTGGGCCACATAAATCAAACCATAATCGTGCCAGATGTGGCATGCCATCACATAAATCGTGCCATCTATGCTAAGCTCGGCCCATATCTGGATGGCATACCACTTACCATGCCAGAAGTCAGCCAGCAGTGCCGGCTTGACACCAGATCCAGGCCAGACCTGTTTGCTATGTGGGCTGTTATATAATAAATAATGATTTTTGTTTTACACAATGAGCAAATCATAACAGTAGCCTTTATCTAAACCATTCAGCCACATTGAGCTATATAGTCTAATTATAGTGAAAATGTGTGATAAATAACTTAATCATCAAACTACTTTAGTTTGCCAATTTACCTGTTTTTAAATCTCTGGAGTAACACAAAAAAACCTAATTTATCAGTGTTTCACATCTGCATTTCATGGAGTTGCTCTGTCTCGATCCTGCAGATATATAAGGACACAGACAAGTTTATTAGTACAACCAAAAGGTCAAAAGTGTAATGTGAACCCAAGGCTCTGACGGGATATGCAGGTTTAACTGCAGCTTTGTTGTTTATGTTCTCATCACATTGGTTGTAACATGGTAATGCCTGTCACTGCCAACGAAGAGAATAAAGTGTTACCTCAGTTAGAAAGTCATTTTTGTGACACCAGATTTGAAAGCAGAACGTGGCATCTTTCAGACTCGCTGAGTTCTTACAGTAAACCCTGAGGATCTTCTCAGCAAAGCACACTGGGAGAAGCTTGGACACCTGACAACAAGGACAGTCACATAAAAGCTGTTTTACAGAGACATCTACAGAAAGAACATACAGCTCATGCAAAGACATGCAGTAGTTCTGACCTGTTCTCTGGAAATCTTGAATGCTTCAGTAGGTTTAGCCTTAGTGTAGAAATTTGTGGTATTGATGGGGTCCTTGTTTTTCATCCCATAGTCCAAAGTGACAACCTAAAAGAGGAGTGTGACAGACCAGCCTGTGTTTATGTTCACATGTACATTATGACTCAGTGAAGGTTGGCAACACAATTAAAATTAAATAAAAAACTAAACTAAACAAACCCAAGATTTTAGGAAGATTTATTACTGAGTATAATTAGAATAAAAACTCAGTAATTTCAAAGATGTCTTTTGGAATGACTTTAACCAGTTCATTTTCCAAGCTGTCCTTCATCTTCTGACAGATGGAGGAGAGAACATGTGCTGTCATTGATATTATCATTGTTTTGCTAATCTCTTTTTATGATCACTTTTCACTCTTACTTTTATTTCCTCTTGGTCTTCTTTCTTGAGCTAAGAAAGGGAGAGAAGAGTCACATCAACATCTCTCTCTCTCTTTTTTAGAGCACTCACAAACCACAAATATTGTAATCAACCTGATATTAACAAAAAAAGTGTGATCATTTTGTTTTTTCCAACATTGCAGCTTGGGCATGATTATTTTTCATTTTCCAATAAAAAATGTTTTCCTTGCAACAAAAAGTTTGCCTAACTGCAGGTTAAACTGGGCTAATAAGCTAGTATGCAGGTGAGCATGAACCTATGGATTGAAATGGTTTCAATCAAAATCCGCTACAAAGAATTCAGTTTTACTCTGTCTCAAATATTGAGTTCGAATCCCGCCTGGGGCGTCTGTATCCGGTAAGGGTCCCAAGGCTAGACCCCCATGCTAAGTGAGCCTGCTGCATACATGAGAGAGATAAATACGAAGTCATGCCCGCTCGGACGTTGCCCGGATCAACAAGGTCCGCATCAGCTGTTGAGGAAGTGGGCTACTGGGACAAGAAGGCATCGGTGGGCAAGAGACGAAGATAGGGCGTTGTGGGCATGCTACTATGCAAGTAACCCTGGCA
Organism: Oreochromis niloticus; assembly: GCF_001858045.2. Taxonomy (NCBI): domain Eukaryota; kingdom Metazoa; phylum Chordata; class Actinopteri; order Cichliformes; family Cichlidae; genus Oreochromis; species Oreochromis niloticus. The sequence goes on from NC_031984.2 coordinate 16,944,458, forward strand.
GAAGGGGTTACGTTAATAGGATGAGCGACCTATGGAATCTTCCATACCCAACATCCACATTGACGGTGAAACAACTAGTAGCTCAGTGAAATCCATAGCATATGGGACAAGGAGAAAGACGCAACCCATAACAGCAACGCTCAGTGGTTAGTGAATCTGAGAGCAGACCACAGCAACCTCCCTGAACAGGGACCAGTATGAAGAGTTGGACAGCACCAGGCCCCGACATGGTTCACGCCTACTGGCTGAAGAAGCTGACTGCACTCTACGAACGTCTGGCAGCACAAATGAGCCAGCTGCTACTTGACGAGACACACCCAGAATGGCTAATCGAAGGGCGGACAGTCCCATCCAACTACCAGCCAATAACCTGCTTCAGTACCACATGTAAGCTCCTGTCAGACATCATAGTGGCTAAGATGAACAGGCAATGGTTCAATACATGAGTTGGGAACAGAAAGGGATTGGCAAGGATACCAGAGGCGCAAAACACCAGCTACTGGTAGACTGAGCAGTCAGCCGAGACTGCAAGACTAGGCTGACCAACCTGTTCAATGCCTGGATTGATTACAAGAAGGCCTATGATTCAATGCCCCACACCTGGATCCTGGAATGCCTGAACCCCCTCAGCGAGATTATTGACAAGACTGGCTATGGATACCGACTATGGAATGAAGCAGTTGTGAGCCATCTCCTGTACACGGATGACATCAAGCTGTATGCCAAGAATAAACGAGATATCGATTCACTGATCCACACCACCAGGATATACAGTAATGACATTGGAATGTCGTCCGGAATGGATAAGTTTAGTCGGATGATAACGAAGAGAGGGAAGGTACTGTCAGAACTGAGGGGATCGAACTACCAGAAGGTAACACTACAGACATAGAGGACAGCTACCTGGGGGTCCCACAGGCAAATGGGAACCATGACGAGGCCGCTAGGAAAGCTGCAACCACCAAGTACCTGCAGAGGGTCAGGCAAGTCCTGAGGAGTCAGCTGAACGGTAAGAACAAGATGCGGGCTATCAACACCTACGCCCTGCCCATGATCAGGTACCCGGCTGGGATAATAAGTTGGCCAAAGGAGGAGATAGCAGCCATTGACATCAAGACCAGCAAACTCCTGACCATGCATGGAGGGTTTCACCCCAAATCCAGCACCCTGAGGCTGTATGCTAAGCGGAAGGAAGGAGGCCGGGGACTAGTGAGTGTCACCACCACAGTCCAGGATGAGGTAGCAAATATACATGAAAAATGAGGAAGATGGCCCCAACCAACCACGTGCTCAGTGAATACCTCAGGCAGCAGAAACCCAAGAAAGAGGAGGATCATTGAAGGACAGGCCCCTGCACGATATGTACCACCGGCAGATGGAGGAGGTGGCTGATATCCAGAAATCCTACCAGTGGCTGGACAAAGCTGGACTGAAAGAAAGGACAGAGGCACTAATCATGGCAGCACAGGAACAAGCTCTGAGCACAAGATCCATAGAAGCTGGGGTCTATCACACCAGGCAAGACGCCAGGTGCAGGCTGTGTAAAGATGCCCCTGAGACAATCCAGCACATAACAGCAGGGTGCAAGATGCTAGCTGGCAGGGCATACATGGAACGCCATAAACACGCGGCTGGCATAGTGTACAGAAACATCTGTGCCGAGTATGGCCTGCAAGTCCCGAGGTCAAAATGGGACACACCCACAAGGGTGGTGGAGAATGACCGAGCAAAGATCCTGTGACACTTCCAGATACAGACAGGCAAAATGGTGATGGCTAACCAACCGGACATAGTGGTGGTAGACAAACAGAAGAAGACGGCCATAGTGATCGATGTAGCGGTTCCGAATGACAGCAACATCAGGAAGAAGGAACACGAGAAGCTTGAGAAATACCAAGGACTCAGAGAAGAGCTGGAGAAGATGTGGAGGGTGAAGGTAACAGTGGTCCCATTGGTAATCAAAGCACTAGGTGCAGTGACTCCCAAGCTGGGTGAGTGGCTCCAGCAGATCCCAGGAACAACATCAGAGATCTCTGTCCAGAAAAGCGCAGGCCTGGGAACAGCTAAGATACTGCGCAGGACCTCAAGCTTCCAGGCCTATGGTAGAGGACCCATGCTTGAAGGATAAGACCACCTGCAGGGGCGAGAGAGAGGAATTTTTCTTTTTAAATTCCCCTCTCGCCCCTGCAGGCTGTCTATCCTGGGACTTGAGGGGTCCTGCACAGGTCCTGCTGTTCCTAGGACTGTGCTATTCTGGACAGAGATCTTGGATGTTGTTCCTGGGATCCTGGAATGCCCTGCCTGCTAGCATCTTGCATCCTGCCGTTATATGATGGATTGTCTCAGGGGCATCTTTACACTGCCTGTTCCTGGGATCTTGCCTGTGTGATAAACCCCAGCCTCTATGATCTTGTACTCAGAGCTCGCTCCTGTGCTGCATGTTTTCGCTGCCCAAAGTTGTGAAAAACACTTCCTTAACAAATATAGTAGCCTACCTCTGGCAGCAAACCTGACAAAGTTGTCAGGAGGATTAATTGATTTTGCTCTGCAGCTGGATTGATGTCTGTAGTTTTGTGGACTTTTGGACCCACTGTGGTCATAAAACTGTCAAAGGGACCCAATTAAAAATGATGGATAACAAGGTCTGGGAATAGCACTCAGAAAGTTATGGAGTAGTGCCAGAAAGTTATGTAACACAAGTGTCCGAGAAGGAACAAGTGCAAGTAGGATTGACAACTGATTGGGGAAAAGTATTGACAAACATCTTACATTGGTAATTGGGGTAATATTGACATTTGTAGAGTTGAGAAAATACTTATTAGTTTAAAATTAACACGGTCCAAGTAAAAAGCAAGGAATGGAAAGTTACTCAGCAGCTGGAGGAGGGGTTGTGGCCTCCTATAAAAGGAAGGTCAGATATGCCCCGACCAGCTTTTTCCCCCTGTCTGTTACTTTGTGTGTATCTGATGATTGTGCTTAAAGGCTCTACACCCGGGGGTTTGCTCTGCTTGCTTTGCTATGTGTTGTTTTGCTATAATGAGCTGTTTTTCTGTTCATATGACACTGTTTAATAAACTCTGTTTTAAAAATTCTACTCTTTTCCAGAGGATCTTTTTGAGTGATTTGATTTTAATTGGATCTCAAAAGCTGGACCTCAACATCGTTGGCAGGATAAGGTTAACATATTGGCTTCAAAATATGTGACCCGACACATCTTCTAACCTAACATTCAATCTAGGCCCGAAGATCTTGACAATTTAATTAATTAATGTATTTCAAATTTTAATTAATCAATTATACATATAATTAATTCTTTATGTATTTAATTCATTCATTTTAGCACTCAAGACCCTCCATACTGATCAGGACATCATTTCTACAATATCTGTGTGTAGTAAAGTTTCAGAAACAAAGTCTTCATAGTTATATTACTCTAAATAAGCATAGATTTGTTAGCTTCGAATAGCCCTCCAGATCTACACAGGGAAGGAATAAAAAAAACATACGTTTATAAACAACAAATCAGTTTTTTGTAAACTGCTCTTAAATTGAACTTGTCCAGGGAGACACTCCAGATAAAACATTAGAAATGCTTCAAAACTTTAGAAACCCTTTCATTTTTGGAGACTTGATGATCTAAAAGCATATGATGGCTCTTGGCAACCACCTACTTGCCACCTTCTCAATCAGCTCTTTAGGTGGAACCTACCAACCCGGCAAGTAGTGCAAAAGATTCTTCAGATGCTCTCAAGACACTTTCCTTACTACTCACACATCCCACTTAAGCTTTAAGCTCTACTTGGCTTTATCATTCCTCCAGTTTCTTGGTTGGCTTTGTGTTAGTATGGAATCTTTACAGATGGTGTCAGGTTCATTTTATTAGAGAAGATGAATGAGCTTAAAATGTAAGTTTTTATAATTTATTCTTAAGTGGTTAAAGTTTCAAGTTAGTTTTACACAGTGCCATTGCGCATGGCGCATTCTGGTTACCTTTTTCAGGCAGAACCGGAGGGAGGGACACTGTGCCAAATGTTATGTTGTAAGAACTTCACGGTGACACAAAACATGAGAGAAAAAGAGCTTTATTTTGAATTTACCAGAAATCAGCAGTAAACAAATTGGAACAGGAAAACAGCTGAAAGATTTTAACTTCTGTAGATTTTCATTTAGCAATGACATGAAAAATAATGAATTTCCACACAATGAGTAAGTCACAAGAGTACCCAAAATTGCATGTATCGAAACTAGGCACTCTATTTAGTAGTTGGAACATTACACTAAATAATTAATATTAGATTATCAAGAGTTTATTTTATATTGATACATGTTGAAGGAAGTAGTTAGTATCACTTATTATCAATCCAAAAAAACTGATTAAAAGTCATTCAGTATGTAATATTTTGATAACATTTCATATCTAGACTAAATCAGATAGCTAACATTTAAACTGAAAAATGGAAAATACCCAAACTGCATAAATTTTCTGATTCAATTCTCCTATATTAAAATCCTTACAGTCACACAAAAACTTGATATCTGAATCTTTCACATGTTCAGATTGACTGGTACTGGAGTTTGACTGTCATTGTCACCATCCTCTTCTGCATTCTGTATCTGTAAATAAAGGTTATTATTAATAACAAGACATCAGAGTTATGAAGAGTAATCTGAACTCAGGAATCTGACAAGATAGACAGTTTTAACTGCAGCTTTCCTGCTTACACTGATCATTAGGCTTATTTTGTAGTAATATCATCCATCCATCCATTCGCTTCCGCTTATGTAGTAATACCAATCAATGCAATTAAATAGAATTAAGTAAGTAGTACCTCAAAGCCATAGTCCTCGCATTGGGTTTTAAAGAATTTTTTGACCTCTTTTTCTTTATTTTTTCTCTCTTTTCCTTGCAGTCCTTCATGGTTCTTCCAGTAAACCCTAAGTATCTCGTCAGAAAAGTGCTCTGAGAGAAGCTTGGACACCTGACATCAAGGACAGCAGCATAAAAATGACATATTACACAGCCAATGTTGTCTTATGGAGATGCATAAAAAAGAACAGAGCTCATAGAAATTAAGGGTATAGTTCTCACCTTTGATTTGGATATTGGGATTGCTTTGTCAGGCTTGTCCTTGCGATAGAAAAATGCTTTACTGATGGGGTCATTGTCTTCCATCCCATAGTCCAAAGTGACATCCTAAAATGAAATGTTACAGAGTTTGTGGAGATTAACAGTAATTTAAAAAGAGTTAAACTTGTCCTGAGCCATCATGTAAAAGTTTGTCCAAACCCGTCTCGAATAGAGAATGTGTGGCGTATTTTGAAGTGCAAAATGCCACAACGAAGACCCCGTACTGTTGCCCACCTTAAGACTTGTTTGCAGGAAGAATGGGACAAAATTACACCTGAAACACTTCACTTGGTGTCTTCAGTGACTAAATATTTAAGTGTTGTATTAATAATGTGTGTCCAGTTTTTCTACATGATTTTTTTTTTTTGGTTCATGCATTAATCACTAAAAAATTATTTGTTGCTAGCTGTAATCAGTCTGCCTCTCCTTTTACTCTTTCAAACCAATATTTATTTCAGCTTTCTGCAGTTTCTTCACCTGATTAAATGGCTATGAAAATATTCTCCCGAGCATCTTTAAGTTGTGTCTGATTGCACAACAAAAAAGGAAACAGAAAACATGATGATCAGGAAGACTTGAGTATAAAACAAGAAATACTTGTGGAACAGTCACTCAAGGTCCGTTGTGTTGTGTTCGACCTGTCTTTCCATTTTTTTAACTGCTTTTTTTGTTCATGCATCCAGTGGTCTGATAGGTTCCTCACAATGTGACTGCAAGCCAAGAAAATGCCATCCAGCCACCATATTTCTAAGATTTTGGGGGCCATTTACAAAATCCTCAGTTTTATTAAAATTTACAATCAGAAAATTAGAGGTCATCCAGCTCTTTATGCCTTTAAACACTGCCGCAGTTTAACCACTTGGTGTGTATTATCTGGCTTCATGGATAGATAAATCAAATCAAATCAAAATCAAAATTTATTTATATAGCACATATTAAAACAACAGTGTTGACCATAGTGCTTCACAGTCAGTAAAAGCATGAGACAATTAAAAACAAACAATAAAACAGGACAACAAACGATAGGTAACAACACAACAAACTAGAACAGCCAACTAGTTAGAATCAAAAGCCAAAGTAAAAAGATAAGTCTTAAGACGTGATTTAAAAGACTGGATAGACTCGGCAGTACGAATATGAACAGGGAGGTTATTCCACAGTCTAGGTGCCACAGTTGCAAAGGCCCGGTCACCTCTCGACTTCATTCGAGACCTAGGTTGTGCTAGGAGCCTGTGATTGGACGATCTAAGTGCTCTGTTGGGATTGTATAAGTGGAGTAGATCAGAAAGATAGCTGGGCGCTAAATTATTCAGAATTTTAAAAGTAAACAAAAGAATTTTAAAATCTATGCGATATTTAACAGGGAGCCAATGTAATTTGGCTAAAATTGGAGTTATGCGTTCATAGATTCTCATAAAGTTGGATATCACCTGCATAGCAGTGAAAATGTATGCTATGTCTTCTGATGATACTGCCTAAGGGAAGCATGTATAATGTAAACAGAATTGGTCCTAGCATTGAACCCTGTATCCAATGAATACTGAATCCATAATTAACCTTAGTGTGTGAAGAGGACCATTTCCATTTACATGAGGAAACTGGAGTCTATTAGATAGATATGATATAAACCAGTGCAGCGTAGTACCCGTAATACCTACAGCATGCTCTAATTGCTCTAATAGAATATTATGGTCCACAGTATCGAACGCTGCACTGAGGTCTAGCAGGCCAAGCACAGAGATGAGTCCACTGTCAGAGGCCATAAGAAGATCATTTGTAACCTTCAGTAAAGCTGTTTCTGTGCTGTGATGAGCTCTGAAACCTGACTGAAACTCTTCAAATACGCATTCCTCTGCAGATGATCTGTTAGCTGTTTGACAACTACTCTTTCAAGGATTTTTGATATGAAAGGAAGGTTGGAGAAGCCAGTTGAGTCTAATAACAGATTAAATGCCGTGTTGAGAATGATATAATTAGCCTATAATTAGCTAAGATCGCTGGGCAGCAACAGTACAAAATAATCACTGAAAAAATAATTTGTTGGTAGCTATAATCAGTCTACTGCCTTTCCATTTTCTCTTTCACCACATTTTTTACTTCAGCTTTCTGCAGTTTCTTCACCTGATTAAATGGCTATGAAAATATTCTCCTGAGCATCTTGAAGTTGTGTCTGATTTCACAACAAAAAAGGAAACAGAAAACATGATGATCAGGAAGACTTGACTATAAAACAAGAAATGTTTACGCTGATGACATACAGATCTATTTTGAACTTACTGATGACCTTGCTGTGTCCCTGCACTACTTTCAGGAATGCATGCGGGAGGTCAAAGAATGGTTCTTGAGTAATTCCCTCGTTTTAAACGATAAGAAGACTGAGATTGTGGTGTTCAACAGTAAAATCCCTCGTGTCCAACTTTGTGCTGCCCTGGGTCCTTTTGCTAGCTCTTCCTGTGACTATGTCAGTAAGTTGGGTGTACTGCTGGATAGCTCGCTCAAACTCAATAAGCAAGTGTCTGCTGTAGTGCAATCTAGCTTCCACCAACTGCGCCTTATCTCTAAGGCTAGGCATTATGTTCCGCATGAGGACCCGGAGAAGCTTATTCACGCTTTTGTGACCTTTAGGTTGGATTATTGTAATTCCTTCTACTAAGGTCTTCCCTCTTCTCTTCTTCTTAGACTGCAAACAGTCCAAAATGTGGCAGTCCACCTCTTGACTGGTACCAGGAAAATTTGCTCTATTACTCCTGTTCTAGCTAGCTTGCACTGGCTGCCCATAAAGTACCATATTCTATTTAAAATATTGCTCCTTACATTTAAAAATATTAATAAATTAGCGCCGAGTTATCTTAGTGAACTTCTCAAGCCACATACTCCTGCTAGAACACTTAGATCTGCCACTCAACTACTTCTGACGCAACCTAGATCTCAGCTGAAGTCTTGGGGTGACCGTGCATTTGCTCTGGCTGCCCCGGTACTGTGGAGTAACCTTCCACTTGATATCCGCGCCTTTGATTCTATTGCACTGTTTAAATCATGACTAAAACCCCATTTGTTCAATCTTGCCTTTACCTCTAGTTAACATTTCTTTTATGATTTTATATTTTGCACTTTTATGCTCATTTAATTCCTTGTTTGTTCTGTATCTGCTGCCTTTCTATGTATCAGTGACAGCTTTCTGCTTGCATACCTAGTACTTGCTTTGGTCCTATTTCTATTATCTTCCTTTCATTCTCTGTGCTACTTGTGAAGTACCTTGGCATACCCTTGGTTTTAATTGTGCTTTATAAATAAAGTTTCTTATTATTATTACTATGTCTTCTGATGTTACTGCCTAAGGGAAGGATGTTTAATGTAAACAGAAATGGTCCTAACATTGAACCCTGTATCCAATGAATACTGAATCCATAATTAACCTTAGTGTGTGAACAGGACTTTCCGGTTATATGACCAAATTCCTCTGCAGATGATCTGTTAGCTGTTTGACAACTTATCAGGGCTCTGTGTGTGGGCAGGTGGAGATGTGGATCCAAGTGCAGGACTCTGAGACGGAAATGTAACTGAAAACCACAGCTTTATTGCTGGCACCAACAAAACAGAAACCAAACATGAAAACACTAACTGGAACACACAGGCAGGATCTGAGGGTACGACACGACACCGAGCATGGGAAAACACAGGGCTTAAATACACAGGGTAGTAATGAGGGAATGGCCAACAGGAGGGAGACACAGCTGGGAGAGATCAGGGCTAACGAGACAGGGGGAACAAAGCTGCACACACTAACATAAGACAAAGACTTTCACAATAAAACAGGAAACAAGAATTACTAAACAAGAACTCAGACTCGACACTGAGAGACAGAAAATAACACATGGAACTCAAACAAAACATGAAACCACAAATCCTTAAGCACGGATAAACAGAAACAAGAAACTAATAATAATAATAATCATCATCATCATCACTACAAGAGAATAAGAAAACAAACCATGAAGCAGAATTAAACTATAACATAATAAACTCAAAAAGAACCGTGACACAACTACTCTTTCAAGGATTTTTGATATGAAAGGAAGGTTTGAGAAGCCAGTTGAGTCTAATAACAGATTAAATGCCATGTTGAGAATGATATAATTAGCCTATAAATAGCTAAGATCACTGGGCAGGAACAGTACAAAATAATCACTGAAAAAATAATTTGTTGGTAGCTGTAATCAGTCTACTGCCTTTCCGTTTTCTCTTTCACAACATTTTTTACTTCAGCTTTCTGAAATTACTTTCATCCCATTTTCTTGATATGATTAAATGGCTATGGAAATATTCTCCCGAGCATCTTTAAGTTGTGGGTGATTGCACAACAAAAAAGGAAAGAGAAAACATGATGATGAGGAAGACTCAACTATAAAACAAGAAATACTTGTGGAACAATCACTCAAGGTCCGTTGTGTTGTGTTCGTCCTGTGTTTCCAGTTTTTCTACTGCTTTATTTATTTATGTTCATGCATTAGGTGTGTCCAACGTTCAGACTTGTTTTACCAATTGTTTGAGCTCATACACGTGTTTTAAACAAGTCATATGTACACGTAACTTGATGCTTGGACTCACTGCATATTCATGCATCAGCATTTGTATTTTTAAATTATTCTTCTCATATGAGAGTTTTGTATTTTATTTGAGAAACACACTTCACTGCACCAACATATGATCATTGTATGTTAATCATTATGCTCAACATACATCGTCTTAAAAAAACGTCTGGACTTCTTTAAGTTTCCTGAAGACGTTTCACCTCTCATCCGAGGAGCTTCTTCAGTTCTATGAGTGCTTGATGGAGAGTCCCAGATTTAAGCTCTATTAGGAATGTCCCTAAGAGGGTCATGGACCCCCTATTGATCCTCTGCCTAATCAGCAGTGTTTACTGAAGTGTGTACTAAAGCTTTTATTTCTCACTAACTTATCACTGGCTGGAAATTTGGACAAATCTGCTTTGAAAACCTGCTTTTAATTTTTTGTTAGGTAAATTGCAGCAAGGCATTCCTTCCAGTTAGGACCCTCTGGGTCTCACCGTTGTTGCCCATGAGTGTGTTAAATTCTCTCTTTAGAAAACCAATCCAACCCAAGCCATGGGAACTAAGTTGGGCCTGTTAGTAATAGAGCTATCTGATGGATCACAGCAGAAAACAATATTACATTTGTTTCAATGGAGGAAGCAACAGTTGATCATTGAGGTGATAACTTCGATACCCATTTGTACAGCAAATTCAATATTTGATTATCTACCTCAGTGTCACTGACCTTCCCTCTTGACACAGAAGGAAACTGATCCCACTTTGAATTACTGTGTATTAAAACATGCAAATCACATTTATGGTCAAAGATCTCCACTTCAATTGGCTTAGACATACAGGAAACTATACAACTCCTGGCAGAAATTATAGTTTCTCTTTTTTTTCTTTGAACTTTTTTGCTTTTCATCACATTTTTCATCATGCAAAATACACATGGAAAATGTGTATTGTATTATGTATTATGTGTATTATGATTGACACATTTGGCAACAAATCCTGCAAAGGAGATCTTTGTTTTCAATTTAGATTTTTCTGCCCAGAAAATTGCCACTGTTGGAGAAAAAACTGTGTACATGCACATCTGGCACATACATTGTTTTTCCCCATTGATATCTGAGGTGTTTTCAAAGTGTCCCTTTATATTTCTTTGTTTCTTTGGGCGATCGTGGCTCAAGAGTTGGGAGTTCGCCTTGTAATCGGAAGGTTGCCGGTTCGATCCCCGGCTTGGACAGTCTCGGTCGTTGTGTCCTTGGCCAAGACACTTCACCCGTTGCCTACTGGTGGTGGTCAGAGGGCCCGGTGGCGCCAGTGTCCGGCAGCCTCGCCTCTGTCAGTGCACCCCAGGGTGGCTGTGGCTACAACGTAGCTTGCCATCACCAGTGTGTGAATGTGTGTGTGAATGGGTAGATGACTGGATATGTAAAGCGCTTTGGGGTCCTTAGGGACTATTAAAGCGCTATATAAATACAGGCCATTTACCATTTACTATATATTAATGGCTTATGCAGAAACACACATTATTTAATGGAAACCAGTAGAAATCAGCAGAGGTTAAAAAGGGCAAATAGCCTATCTCCCCCCACCACTCCCCTGCCAGTGGCAGACGCCCTCAGATATCGGTGCATTGGTGGTTCTTTGTGTCCGGGGATGGGCGTCCAGATACCCACCGGCTCACTCCTGCACTGTAAAATGTAATTCTAGCTGTTTGTTATTTCAACATATTATTCTATATCAGTTTGACGATAGATGACTGAAGTTGTTGTTATAACATAGAATTACAAGTTAAAAACGTCCCAATTACACCAAAAAAAGCTAACTTGAAAACTCATGTCCAGCTAAATCAGAAACTTATGTGAACTTGACAATGCGGGTAAGTTGAGCACAGCAGGATTCAAAACTGCCTCACGTGACTGCTACCGAGGTGCATCATGGGGAATTGGCGGTTAACGACATGCTCACTTTACTTGGACGTTTTCTAATCGTCTTCTTTGGAATATGCTTTCAAGGTGAGTAACATTGGTTATAACTATAAGGAAAGAGAGCTACAAAAGTTGGAACATGTTTTGAATTTATGGCATGATGTGTGTTTTTCTCTTTTACCGAAATGTTTGCTTTAGCTAATGTAACTTTAGCCGACAAGGTCCAGCTTGTGTGTCATGACCAAACTTGACCTAATAAACTGACACATGGCCTTTTTTATGGGTTTAATGTGGCGCTGAGCAAATCACAAGTATTGTGCCGCTAGCTTTAAGGTTGTGCACTCACCCTGTTGCGATATTAGCAAGCTAACTCAGCTAATTAATAAAGCTTATTTCATATTGTCTCTGTACTTGTAAATTTCTTTCAAGTTCACAGGCTGTTGTATTTTGGTGGAAGTTCATTTTGGCAATATTTCCAATAACTGACTGGGTTCAAAAAGAACTTTTTGGCAGGACTCGGATGCTTGTTGTCATCTGTTTATCCCTATGTAATCACTTAAGTTGTTATTAACTGCTGCATGCTAAGCTGCAAGAGTGCACTGAGGACTGAGACAAAATATGGTCTACAAACCAGCATTATATTAGTTTTTATCAGATAGTCCTCCAGTGTGCTTATTTTTTGCTTTAATTATATTGTGCAGTTATTTGTTACCCTGAAATGCTTTATGCTTAACAACAGCTCACTATTTTGACTTATTTTTGAACTCTTGTGATCAGTATGACTAGATTGTGTGAGTTTCCATACTAAACGAGCTGTAGTGATAAAATAATTGGCATCAGAGACACTGATTTTTGGCATGGTATACTGCAGAAGTTTGTTTTTTTTTGCATAATTTACCTTTTAATTAAACTGCATTCTCTGTATTGTAACAAAACTAACATTGTTTATATGTCAGAAAATTAGCAAACATGAATAAATGGCGAAAACAATATAATTATAACATATATTTTTATTTTACTTATTTTAGGTCTGTGAAGCCAAACTTGATGCTGGGGATTTATTTTTGTCAGTGGAGTCAAATGGTAAGTTACAATTTGTGCATTTTGTCATACTGGAAACACCTCAGATTATATTGTAATTTAATAGCTCTGTAGAACAAATGATATAAAGATTGTAGTGTCAGGGTACTTCTTAAGAAGTAATATGGCACTATTGATGATCACATGCAGGTGGCATAAACTAAATATTCAGACGTGTTACCAACAAATGATTCATTAACAAAAGCAATGGAGCAGACTGTTTAGGTTCTTGTGGTTGTAATAACATCCATAACTGCAAGTTTGTCATTAATTTATTTTCACAGGTCTAGATGATCACATTTGACTTTGTCATTTAAATGAGGTGGACTTGCAAACTTTGCGCTCTTTGGGGTAAATTGCTGTCCACTACATATACACAGAATCTGCACAGTATTTCAGATCTAAAAAGGGAGTATGTAATGGACTTGCTGGCTTTAATGTAAAAAGCCTGTTGTGTAACTTTAATGAGGCAGTTGGACTAAAACAGTATTGCTCATCAAGGTAAACATCTGAGGAATAAGGAAATTGTTACTTGTCCTTTTACTCAGTGTTCTTTTAATCGCACGTTTACTAAAGTTTTACATCACATAAGTCATTTTCACAATCATTCTACTTTAAAAGATTTCAAGACAGAGCTTATTGTTCTCTGAACTTCCTTGTTTGCTGAACGGCAGGTAAAGTGCATCTTTTTGTTTGTTTGCTTTTGTGTGTTTGTGTTTTCTCTAATGGGCCTCAGATGACTGTTTGCTTAAATTTGGGTCTCAAAGAATCTTTTTTTAATTCTGCCTGTACTCTCCACCCCTCTTCTTCTATTGCTCAGGTTGAAGCAGAATTTGCCCGTCTTACATCTGTTGACCTGAAAGGGTTCCTTTTTGCTGTGCTTGACCATTATGGAGAGGTTCGTGGAGCTGTACAAAATCAAGAGCGGCATAGAAAGGCTAACTAGGCTCATAAGATGCTTCGGAGATGATGTAAGTGTTCAACTGCGAAATCTAATCCTTTGTTTAAGTTTTAGGTTATCCAGTTCAACTGATGAACTCATTGAAAGAAAGCTGATAAGTAAAGTCTGTCATCATATTTCACAACTGGACATTTAGTGTGGTAACTTTTACAGAATCTATGTATATTGGTGGTAGGTTGGATATCATATTCTACTTGAATGTCCTGATAAGCCTGATTCAAAATCTCCAATGATAATCATATATTGATGGAATTATGCATCAAAAAGCTGTGAATTTGGAGCTGTCTACATGCTTCATAAACACTGTTTAAAAAGTGTTTTTGTTTTCTTTTTGACTTCTTTGACCAGAGCCCTACACAAAGGAAGAGGACAGAGGACCTCATTTTCTAAAGGAAGATCCCTCACACACTTTCAAGACTGTGAAGGTTAGCATTGTTTCTTTTAGTAAATTTAATAATGACAGCACCACAGTGGATTTTAAATTAAAAAGTACATGTGTACTTTTTCCTCACCAAATGTATTATTACAAGATCTTTGACACTGGATTTGGTCTGGGTTTCAGAGAAACTAACTGGCAAGCTAGCATTGATATTATTAGTGTCTTGTGTTTATTCATGTCTTCACCAGGGTCTTTGACATTTCGCTGCTGTACTGTTCACTTCAGCTTTACGTTTGATTTCTCACATTGTATATTGTAATGGCAGAGATATTAGGATATTTAAGGGGCTGCAGTGGCTGCTACAGCTGTGGGGGGCAATACTTTGGTGAAATGTCCTGGACCCTGGAAAAGAGACTGTGTAGACTGGGTAAGCAATTAAAGGTTACTGGCCGAGAGTCATTGGGCAGCTGGGTAAAGGTGGATGTTGATATTCAGTGCCAATTATGCAACCTGTTCAGCCATGTCTATATGCTCTTTTTTCATGCTGTTAATATAGGGGGAAAAAATAAACTTTAATCAATAAACTGATTAAAGAAGCATTGTCTATGGAGCCATAATCTGATCCTGTAGTGTAGCTGCAGTTTGCACATTTCATGTATTCTCAGCCAGATTTGGTTTAGAGCACAGCCAATATTTAGCATAAGTAGATTTAAATTCACACACTGGTGATGGCAAGCTACATTGTAGCCACAGCCACCCTGGGGCGCACTGACAGAGGCGAGGCTGCCGGACACTGGCACCACCGGGCCCTCTGACCACCACCAGTAGGCAACAGGTGAAGTGTCTTGCCCGAGGACACAACGACTGAAACTGTCGGAGCCAGGGCTCGAACCGGCAACCTTCCAATTATAAGACGAACTGTCAACTCTTGAGTCACGATTCAGTCATCCACCCATGTGTGTGAATGACTGAATGTGTAAAGCACTTTGGAGTCCTTAGGGGACTAGTAAAGCACTATACAAATACAGGCCATTTACCATTTAAATTGAAAATTTTGTTTGAATTCTGCAATTGAAGACATGCTCAGTTATTTATGAACATGGTCTTTGTTTAAAGCAAGAAATGGATTTGTAACATGGGGGTGCATATCTCATTCTGAAAAAACTTTAACAACTAATAAGTGTTACCCAAAGCCAATCACCATCATCCAAAGCATCAGTATGGCTCTTCTTTGGAAAGACATGAATTGTTAAGCACAAAGAATGTTGTGTAATTGTAATTGTGTAATTTTTTTTTTTTTTTTGTCTTTGAACCCTTTTATAGCCGACAGGTATTGAAGACACGTTTTCTAAGAGGATGAAAGTTGGCATTGCGATGGTGAAAGAAGAAGACATCATCGATGTGTTGGTTGTCCTTGAGGCGGCAGTAATCCTGTCTAATCTGAGGGATGTCTCAAGTGCCATTTCCATGCTGATGGGCCTTCTTTTTGCCCTCAACATAGACTATCCAAAGGAACTTAAGGACATCTTTGAAGTCATTCAGAACATCCTAATGAACATTGGTGGAAGGCAGTGCATCTCACTAGTGCATGGTCTAAGAAACAGACTCTTGCAGAAAGCCATGCAGAACTGTAATTGTATGATCCTTAGTGTTAAGGACAGTTTTTATTTTACTGTTTGTTTTTTTATTCTTGCAAGTTCTCATTCTCACTTTTGTATGTCACTAAATGACTACACTTTACATTCCAGATTAGACAATTACTCATTTGTTCATGGTTTAAGAAACTTATGTGAACAACAATATAATGCTGGACTCTGCAGATGCTTATCTCATGCAAGTCAGTAGTTTTTCCTTTGTTTTGCAATTGAGCAGACTCAAACTAATGTTTCTGAAATATCCATATTATCAAATGTTTCAGAAGCATGCAGTCATTTTCAGAGATATTGGTTCTGTGGAATTTGTTGCAATTGTAAACGAAGACAAATACAAGAGTTTGATGTCTTAGTTATTATAAACTGATCTTTACTGTCACTTATCAAAGGTTTTGTACTATTTTAATATTTCAAGTTTTATGCTAACAGGTGTGACTGAGCACAATGAAGTTTAAAAATTTTGTAAATGTAAAGAATAACTTTTCTAAAATAGCAAGTGTCCCGTTGATACATTACATTAATGCAGACTTTATGTTGTTACTTCACAAGAATCACTACTGCTCCTAGAGTATTGGTCAGAATTTCATCTTCACCCAAACTGGGCTCAAGACCAAGTTCAAATTTATTGTTTCACAGGGAGCAGCCTTTGAGTTTTGATGGATTGTGAGCCTGATGAGCTACGTCACTGATTTTTCTGTTTCTCAGATGACTAAGATGGCACAATAAATGGTGAATGTTGGGTGCTCATGAGTAATTGTCTTGTCATGTTCTTAAAACAAACTTTCTGTATGAAATGATCAGATAGACTTTAATGGAATCTGTGGGGTTTTATTTTTTTTCTGTAAACAACAGAAAATTAAAGGAATGTAGGTATTTAAACCTGAGATCTAAGATAAACCTAACAGGTAGTTTTGCTGAAATGGATGTTAGAAAGCCAAAAAAAACAAAACAAAACTTAAGATGTTTAATACACATTTTTCTTTACATCCAGTCAATCAACTCTGATAATTAAAATGAAACTGATTTACAAGTTCACTCAGCTACCTTAAGGAGCTCAGTTAATTAATAAACTTAAATCAACTTAGCTAACAGATCATGTTAGTTAAGCTAAAATAGATTCCTAAGTTAAAAGAACTACTAAAGTATTTGAATTAACTAAAAAACCCAAGTCAACTGAACTAGGACAAGAGTTTAAACAATAGATTATTTTAATTTAGCTGAAAGGGTTTTCCCAAGTAAAGATGACAATTAAAGGAGTTGAACTGACTAATAAATCTCAGTCAACTAAACTAAGATGAAAGTTTAGACAACATGTGATTTTTCATTAAGATAACAATTGGTTGTGTTATAAGAACAAACTCTATTTCTTGACTTAACTTAAAATTTTAAGGCAGCCCTTTACCTCATATTTTTAAGTTGAAACAACAAGTTATATTTTACAGTGTGGTGGCTGCTTGTTGGGGCCTGGAGCCTGGGGCTCGCTCGGGCCCTCAGCCTTTGAGCCTGGAGCTCGGTCACTCTGGCACAGCTGGCTGCCGGCGGAGCTCACGGACACATCACTGCAACCCCCCCTGGCTTCTGCTCTGTGGCTGCTGAGCGACCCCTCATCTGTGGCTCCCCTCAGCTCTTTCAGGGATAGTGGCATGGTTGCCCCTTCGTTGGTCTTCCTTGGTCTCTTGTGTTCTGGGGGTCTTTGGATGTCTGGAGCCTGGATCTCCTCCATAGCTGCTTCATACCCAGGAGGACGGGGCTATGGCCCCCCACAACCTCCTCTAGCAGATCATTACATGAAGGAACCTTTTAAATACAAGTGCGCTCATGCTCACAGGTGGACACACGAGTGCTCACAGACGAAAACTACACCATTTTTGGCTGCTACCTCAAAGCGCACTGTGCGCTGTCGATTATATATACATATACAGTATATATATAAATATATATAAAGGGCAAATAGTCTGTGGCCTGGGGTGATTTGGGTTCTGTTGGAAAAAGTGTCATGTTATCTCATCAATTGCCAGAGAGAGTACACGCACACACACACACACACACACACACACTCTATCACTCAGCTCAACTCAACTACCTCAAAGCATTGAGACTGGACTTACACATCAACCTGTAAATGCTCTTTTTGCACAATATTTTTATGTTTACTGTTCCTGCACTACCTACATACCAAGTATGTTTACGGTTTCCTTTGCACTACCTACCTAGTTAGATAGTTAGTTTTAGTTAGATGGTTAGTTTTTGTTAATTTATGTTGTAATTTATGTTAGGTCAGTCTGTCCTGTCTCTAGTTAGCTAGTTTAGTGATTTTCTGTTAATTTATGTTGTAAATTTAAGTTGCATGTAGCACCTTGGCCCTGGAGGAACGCTGTTTCGCCTCACTGTGTACAAACTGTATATGGCTGAAGTGACAATAAAGCTTGACTTGACTTGACTTGACACACACACACACACACACACACACACAGACAGACAGTTTGTAGGTTATTTTGCATGTTGAAAGGGAGCAAATAGGGAAAATGGATTTGAATGTGGAAACATTTACATGTTTACTTTGAAACCCAAATATATAGTCAATACCCATCATTTCGCATTTAACCAAATAAATGAAAACGTAAGACACTGAGGTTGTGGAACAACTTTGGATCACAGCCCTACATGATTTTCTGAAATGATTTCCAATGCAAACAAAACTTATTTAGAAATGAATGTGTGTTTCAAGAGTAACATTTCCCTAGTAAACATACCTTTTCAGGCCCACACAAAACAAAATAGAAAGCAATTAAAGAAATCAGCAACATCAACAAAACAAAATGAAATCAACAAAAAAAGACAAAAGGTGTGTTCAAATAGTTCATTTTTTTCATTACTAAATGAGACAGGTGACCCCTGAAGTATATGCGTGGTAGCCATTGTAAGAGCTGTTACAATTTTCCAAATACTAAGGAAAGGAGTTTCAGTGCTTCCTTTGTTGTATTTTTACAGTGATATCATTACACAGGTATTTGTAGTGCTTTCTACAGTGGGCCTGTGAGGTCGAATGTACTGAAACTTAAGGAAGTACCAACTAATAGAAAAATGCTGCATAAGCATGTGGATTGTTTTTCCTTTATTTTGACCTGTGTGAAACAATAGGGTTAAAATACCTTGTGTCTAAGAAGCACGTTTTGTAGTCCATTTTCTGTTCTATTATGAATACCCTGTTTCTGAAAATTTTCCAAGCAAAAGGTTTATTTCCTCTAAACAACTAACTTAAATAGAGAATTTATAAAACAAAACTAGATATGACTTTAATCAGTTTATTTTTAAAATTGTAAGACGTTGCAAAATGGCACACTGAAGCAGCACCAACAGCGACATGCCATTCTTTCCAGTTTGCGTTTAGTTGGACCGTCATCTATTTTTCAACAGTACTGGACAATAAAATAAACATCTGAGTCGTGTCGGGTTCTTTGGGTTACAAGGACAACGACCCCAAACACACCTCCAGGCTGTCTAAGGCTATTTGACCATGAAGGAGTCTGCTGTGCCAGGTTTCCTGGCCTTCACAGTCACCTGATCTAAACACAATAGAGATGGTTTGGGATGAGATCAACCGAGTGATGGTAAAAGGGCAAACAAGTGCTCGGCATCTCTGGGAACTCTTTCAAGACTGTTGGAAAACTTTTTCAGGTGACTACCTCATGAAGCTCATCGAGAGAATGCCAAGAGTGTGCAAAGCTGTATTCAAAGCAAAGCCTGGTTATTTGAAGAATCTAAAATATAAAACATGTTTTGAGTTGAGTTGAGCACATTAACACAATACTATGAAAAAAATGAAAACAACATGGAGTGGGTAATAGGTAGTGATTTGTAAATAACTGGACAGGAATAACCTGAGCGTATTATATTATATCATACTACAGTCCTAACTAACTCGGCAGCTCATTGTCTTTCTCTTGTCAACACTTTTAAAAATAGAACTCATGTTAGAGTCGTGCCTGGCAGCAGGATCTGATATCCTCGTGTTGGTGTTGTTCCCACATCATCATAATTAATGTTGTTCAAGGTTTAACATTGCAAGTAACCACTCACACTGATGTGATGTCATAGTTTTGCAACTTCCAAAAAAAAGCGCCTTAAAAAAAAACTACTTCACTTGCGAGAAACCGCCTCTGTCCCATCCAGCAATTTGAATTCTTTGCATTTCAGGATACATTTCTTTAATAAACAGTAAGCATTATACATATTTTCCTTGTAACATTGAAATTTCATATATGAATTCATCGCTTGGCTTGCTGTTTGTTTGCTAGTGATAGACTACTTGACGACAGCATTAGCAAACCAGTGTCCTCTAGACAGAGAATTGAGTGTCAGTGTTTTATGATATATTATGAAAGTACAGTAAAATATAGCTGTCATAAAAATGTTGTCAGGGAAAAATGCAGTAGTTTCCCTGATCAATTTACTAACATAAGTAAAGAGAAAATCATCTAAATAGCCCAGCCTAATGGTTGTGTGCTGAATCAATGAATAAAATTATTTGTTGTTAGCTGTAATCAGTCTGCCTTTCAAACCAATATTTACTTCAGCTTTCTGCAGTTTCTTCACCTGATTAAATGGCTATGAAAATATTCTCCCGAGCATCTTTAAGTTGTGTCTGACTTCACAACAAAAAGGAAACAGAAAACATGATGATGAGGAAGACTTGAGTATAAAACAAGAAACACTTGTGGAACAATCACTCAAGGTCCGTTGTGTTGTGTTCGTCCTGTGTTTCCAGTTTTTAACTGCTATTTATGTTCATCCATTAGGTGTGTCCAACGTTCAGACTTGTTTTACCAATTGTTTGAGCTCATACACGTGTTTTAAACAAGTCATGTGTACACTTAACTTGATGCTTGGACTTACTGGGTTTTTATGTATCAACATTTGCATATTTACATTATCCTTCTCATATGAGAGTTTCATATTTTATTTGAACAAAATCAGTGGTTAATCAGTGGCTGTTGATCAATAGTCATGACAATTTGCATATTAATGATCAAGAAACTGACCTCACAGCCCATTGTTTAATCAGTGGGTTTGTTTCAGTCACTGTGCGAAGAAGTCACTTGGATATATGCTAGATGCACAGAATCAACTTTTTGGGATTTACTCACCTGGATGACACCGAGACACTCTGATGGTTGTAGCAGTCTTTGATTTTGCATATAATATCAGCACCACACACTTTACTGATCCAGCACCTGGCATTCACTAGCTCTGGCCAAGAGCTTGTAAGTGCACACCAGCCACAAAACAAAGGAATATTGAAATTTTACAACAAAAACATGTTACAAAGCACATGTGGTTTGATGGGTTCCTCACAGTGTTAGTGCAAGCCAAGAAAATGCCCTCCAGAGTAAGAATCTGGTTAGCCACCATATTTCTAAGATTTTGAGGGCCATTTACAAAATCCTCAGTTTTATTAAAATTTAGAATCAGAAAATTAGAGGTCATCCAGGTCTTTATGTCTTAAAAGACTGCTGCAGTTTAACCAATTGGTGTGTATTATCTGGCTTCATGGATAGATAAAGTTGGATATCACCTGCATAGCAGTGAAAATGTATGCTAAGTCTTCTGATGATACTGCCTAAGGGAAGGATGTATAATGTAAACAGAATTGGTCCTAGCATTGAACCCTGAATCCAATGAATACTGAATCCATAATTAACCTTAGTGTGTGAAGAGGACCATTTCCATTTACATGAGGAAATTGGAGTCTATTAGATAGATATGATATAAACCAGTGCAGCGTAGTACCCGTAATACCTACAGTGTGCTCTAATCGCTCTAATAGAATATTATGGTCGACAGTATCGAATGCAGCACTGAGGTCTAGCAGGACAAGCACAGAGATGAGTCCACTGTCAGAGGCCATAAGAAGATCATTTGTAACCTTCACTAAAGCTGTTTCTGTGCTGTGATGATCTCTGAAACCTGACTGAAACTCTTCAAATAAGCCATTCCTCTGCAGATGATCTGTTAGCTGTTTGACGATACTCTTTCAAGGATTTTTGATATGAAATGAAGGTTAGAGATTGGCCTATAATTATAAAGATTGCTGGGCAGGAACAAATACAAAATAATCACTGAAAAAAGAATTTGTTGGTAGCTGTAATCAGTCTACTGCCTTTCCGTTTTCTCTTTCACAACATTTTTTACTTCAGCTTTCTGCAGTTACTTTCATCCCATTTTCTTGATATGATTAAATGGCTATGAAAATATTCTCCCGAGCAAGTTGTGGGTGATTGCACAACAAAAAAGGAAAGAAAAACATGATGATGTGGAAGACTTGAGTATAAAAGAAGAAATACTTGTGGAACAATCACTCAAGGTTTGTTGTATTGTTTTTATCCTGTGTGTCCAGTTTTTCTAATGCTTTATTTATTTTGGTTCATTCATTAGGTGTGTCCAGCGTTTTCAGACTTGTTTTACCAGTTGTTCGAGCTCATACACGTGTTTTAAAGAAGTCATATTTACACTTAACTTAATGCTTGGACTCACTGCATATTCATGCATCAGCATTTGTATTTTTAAATTATTCTTCTCATATGAGAGTTTTGTATTTTGAGTAACACACTTCACTGCACCAACATATGATTATTGTATGTTAATCATTATGCTCAACATACATTGGCCACCTCGTCTTAAAAAAGCATCTGGACTTCTTTAAGTTTCCTGAAGACGTTTCACCTCTCATCCGAGGAGCTTCTTCAGTTCTAAGAGCGATTGGTGGAGAGTCCCAGATTTAAGCTCTATTAGGAATGTCCCTAAGAGGGTCATGGACCCCCTATTGATTCTCTGCCCAATCACATGAGGCAGAGTGTTAAAACGGGTGTAGGTCACAATCAACCAAGGTTTCAGGTGAACCCATTGTGAGACCTTGCTCACCCTATCATGTGACTAACTGAGATCAAATGACACAAGATTTGAGTGGGCGTTAAGGCATCTGGGAAGGGACCTCAAAACTGAATTATAGATGGCAGACAGCTGGTGTCGTAAACCACCACCTCTGTTAAAAGATGGTTGTTCACAGTGGACATTGATGGCTTATTTCACTCCTCTTTCAAATCAACTGTCTCCTCTGTTCAAAATGTGCACATTGGCATCCTCGGTTGTGTTGCAAAGTTGGCTCTTCTATGTTGTGTCATGTGTTTTTAAAGTGGCTGTTTGGTTTCTCCAATATGGGGGTCTGAACATTCCTTGCTGCACTGTACACCATATACTACGTTGTTACGTTTGTGTTTAGGAGTTTTGTCTTTGGGATTAACCAGTTTTTGTCTGAGTGTATGGCTGGGTCTGAAGTACACTGGGATGTCATGTTTGGAGAAGGCTCTCCTGATTTTTTCTCCCAATAGAAATCTGGGACTCTCCACCAATTAATCTTAGAACTGACAAAGCTTCTCAGATGAGAGGTGAACTGTCTTCAAGAAACTTAAAGACGTCCAGATGCTTTTCTTGCCAAGCTCCGTAGACTACGATGACCTGGATGACTAAGAACCCTCACAGACATACACAGTTTAATTTTGTTTAGTGAAAATCTAAGTCTCCTTTTGCCTTTTGTTTTGTATTCTTGTTTAATTGTCATCCAACCTAAATAAATGGCTCTTTTGTTAGGACCAGTCCTGTCTCTGAGCGTCTGGGTCCTCTCTTCTAAAACGCAGCTGCGCTTGCCAATCCAGACAGTGCCGTGTGTCACTCCTAAGATCCCAAACATATTTTTGTATTATACCTTCAAGCAGCTGTTTTTCTTAGATTTATAATGTACATATTAATGCAAATTGCGCCACTCTCATACACCATGTCAGTCTCAGTTTTTCTCTTTTTAGCTAACTTTTACTTTGATTTGTTTTTTTATTAATGGTGTGTATATGTACATTCTTGCACTTAACAAGCGTCCGTGGTACTTTAACTTTGTTGTTTATTTCTTGTTTAGTGTCGACTGTAGTACTTTCATGCTTTATCATATTGCTGTAACACAACAATTTCCCCTGAACTGAAACTGATACATGTGTTATAAAGATTCTTCTCAACTTTGTGACTGCAGTGCAGCTGGTTTGCTCGTAAGTTGGAGCACAAGCATGTAAAGTGTGCCAAAAGCTTTTGTGGCTGTCCTGTGACACTGTCCAGCCTCTCTTCAACACAGTTCTTGTAATCTTTCATTTCCTACAAAGTTTACAAAAGTTTCTGGCGTCTCTAAACCTCAGATGTGGCAAAAGGGTTAACAGCATATGGACTTGATCTCCCTGAACAATAATAATTATTACCTAAACTCCACTCCTCCAAGACCACCACTATGGATCACTGAAAAATCACATACAATGTGAATTGCTATAAATGTCTGTTAAGTCAGTTTCATAATGAGAGCTCGTGCTACCCGGCTCCATTAGGTTTTGCATTCTGGATGCTTTTTCCAACAGTAACCAGCAGGGATGAGTAGCATAGTGAAATCTATGCAATTTTTAAAAATATAGTATCTGTATCATAGTTCCTTCTTATGTTCCAAAGGCTGTTACTTTAAAATAACACACAACAAAGAGAAAAGAAACTTTATTTTGAATGGACCAGAATCCAGCAGTAAACAAATCTAAAGAGGAAACAACAGAAAGATTCTGTTATCCTTTGGTAAATTGTCATGTAGAGACCTGTTATATAATAAATAATGATTTTTCAAATCATAACAGTAGCCTTTATCCAAACCATTGAGCCAAGTTGAGCTATATAATCTGATTATAGTGAAAATGTGTGATATATAGTTTAATCATCAAACTACTTTAGCTTGCTGATTTACCTGTTTTTAAATCTCTGCAGTAACACAAAAAATCTAATTGCTCAGTGTTTCACATCTTCATTTCATGGAGTTGCTCTGTCTCGATCCTGTAGATATATAAGGACACAGACAAGTTCATTAGTACAACCAAAAGGTCAAATGTGTTATGTGAACTCAAGGCTCTGACAGGATATGCAGGTTTAACTGCAGCTTTCTTGTTTATGTTCTCATCACATTGCTTGTAACATGGTAATGCCTGTCACTGCCACCGAACAGAATAAAGTGTTACCTCAGTTAGAAAGTCATTTTCGTGACACCACCTTTGAAAGCAGAACTTAGCATCTCTCAGACTGGCTGAGTTCTTACAGTAAACTCTGAGGATCTTCTCAGCAAAGCACACTGGGAGAAGCTTGGACACCTGACAACAAGGACAGTAACATAAAAGCTGTTTTACAGAGACATCTACAGAAAGAACACACAGCTCATGCAAAGACATGCAGTAGTTCTGACCTGTTCTCTGGGAATCTTGAATGCTTCAGTAGGGTTAGCCTTAGTGTAGAAATATGTGGTATTGATGGGGTCCTTGTTTTTCATCCCATAGTCCAAAGTGACAACCTAAAAGAGTTGTTTATGTTCACATGTACATTATGACTCAGTGGAGGTTGGCAACACAATTTAACTAAAAAAAACAAAACAAAAGCCAAGATTTTAGGAAGCTTTATTATTGAGTATAATTAGAATAAAAACTCACAGTAATTTCAAAGTTGTCCTTTCGAATGACTTTAACCAGTTCATTTTCCAAGCTGTCCTTCATCTTCTGACAGATGGAGGAGAGAACATGTGCTGTCATTGATATTATCATTGTTTTGCTAATCTATTTTTATGATCACTTTTCACTCTTACTTTTATTTCCTCTTGGTCTTCTTTCTTGAGCTGAGAAAGGGAGAGAAGAGTCACATCAACATCTCTCTCTTTTTTAGCGCACTCACACACCACAAATATTGTAATCAACTAGATGTTTTCTTGCAATAAAATATTGCTTAAATGCAGGTTAAACTGGGCTAATAAGCTATTATGTAGGCGACTATGAGTGTCTCATTATGGATTTAAATGGTTTCAAAATCAGCTATGATGAATTCAGTTTAAATCTGTCTCAAATATTGAGAACATCGGGCAGTACAGTGGTGTGGTGATTAGCACTGTTCCCTCACAGCAAGAAGGTCCTGAGTTCAACTTCACCATCTGGCCAGGACCTTTGTGTGTGGAGTTTACATGTTCTTTTGTGGGTTCTCTCCAGGTATTCCGGCTTCCTCCCACAGTCCAATGACATGTAAGTAGTGGGGTTAGGTTAACTGGGGAATCTAAATTGCCCGTAGGTGGGAATGGTTGTCTGTCTCTCTGCGTAAGCCCTGTGTCAGGCTGGCTGACTGCTTTTTGCTAGTTTTGCTTTTGGCAAGGGTCAGTGTCACTACTGGAAGACTGAGGCAATACATGGTCCCTACAGAGGCTGTCCAAATCCTCCAGGATGGCACATTGATACATGCCACTGCCAGATGTTTTTTCTGTGTCTCCCAGTACACTCTCAAGAGAATGGAGGAGAATCCAGGGTAGAAGGTCCTGTCCAGAGCAGTATCTGCTCTTTTGTGCCATGTGTTACGTCCCTCTGCAGCCCCTAATTTCCTCATTATGTTCAGCTGGTGCTAATTGGCCACACCTAGTCAGCTGTGGATAAAAGCATACTTGAGGCAGGCTTTCAGGGAGCTCACTTGTCTTTGCCTTGGTGGCATCAGCCATTTTAGCCAACCTGGTATTCCACTTTTAAGATAAAACCTCTTCTCACCTACACTCTGGTATTCATCTCCTTTTTTATGTTGCGGCTTTTGAGCCGGGTTGTAACACATGCATTTGCCACTAAATACCAGAAATGGCAAGTCTACTAAGGAGAAGCTGTGGAAAACATGATGCTGCTGTAACATTGTTTAGCATGACCAGTTTGAGGGTTTGTAAGTGATGGTCTGGGGAGCCATATCAAAGGAGAGACACACAAACCTCTACAGGTTGTGCCACATATTATATTATACACACACACACACACACACACACACACACACACACACACACACACACACACACACACACACACACACACACAATGGTGAAACAATTGCACAAGTGCTGCTGATTGGCTGAGAAAGAAAAGTATTAAACCATGGTAACCCAATCACATGACCAATTTAAGATGACATAGCAACAAGATGTTATGTGAACCCAAGACAAGCCTCAGTGTCCATTTTTGTGTTTAAAGTGAGGTATTCAGACTATATACCAATTTTTAAATTGTGTTGACAAGGCCACGTAAAACCAGAGTCATGATAAAAATATTCACTTTTTTTTTCCCTGAATACTATCGTCACATTTACGTCTAAGGACAGCGCTAGCAAGCACTCTCTGCTTATGACCAAACAAAAATAAAATAAAATAAAATACACCCCTTTCCTATTGGTGGAAAAATGTACCATGTCAACCAATCAAAAAATCATATGGCAACATGGAGCATTTGTTGTTTAGGAAGAAGGGTAATTTTTTTAGAGTGACAGCAGCGAGAGAGAGTGAGAGTGTTCTGAGATGCGAGAGATTTGTGACATTTAATGTGTTTGGAGTGTGTAGTTAGTGTGTAGTTGCTAGTTTTTTTGTGTGTGTGTCAGAACAATGAGGCAACTGGTCAATGTCACAGTTGCAGCTAAAAAGTCACCAAAGACAGATTACAGTGTAAATGTTGTCTCTGGGTGGAAAACAGGATGAGTGATACACCTCGTGCAGTCAGGCCTGCAGGTATCAGGCTTGTGATGTTGTCCTCTGTCTTATAGTGGACAAAAATTATTTTTTGGAGTGGCACAAATAATTTGTATGGCATCTTATTTGATGCAGAACACCAGATTGTTCTGTAAATAGTTTGAAATGGCTATAAAAGAATGCCATGGATGCAAATAGTTGCAAATAACTATTTGCAATAATTGCTGTTTATAAATTTACAATTTATATTTACATTTCAAGTTATGAAAATGATCTGTTAAACATGTTTGTGGTTGTTACAGTAAAAAATATAACTTTTTCTACTCAGATTTTATTTTTTTTTGTCTGATTTTAGATCAATTATGTTAATTGTGTCAAAATGAAAAAATAACTGTAAATTCAGATATATTAGGTAGTGTTGAAAAGAATGATACCAAATGATAACAAAGCAAGATAAATAGTTTTTAAAGGTGATATGCAGAGGTAAAATCAAAAGTAGTCAAAAATGGGCAATTATACCCTGGCCCATGTATATGTTAGTTTTGGGGGCGGGTGTCGCAATCAGGGTGGGCCAAAAAAGCCTGGGCCAAGTGTTTTGTCCCAGTCCAGCCCTGATTGCACACCTTGGTTTCACCCACAAACTGGTACAGGTCTCGAGACATGATCCTCTGCAGAATCATCCTTGCTTCCTCCAGAGGAGAGGGAGTGAATTCATTTGAACAAGAACAAGGGTGGAATATTCTTTCAATCACTTGATCTGCAGAGTAAACAGACAAATAAAGTTAAGATCAAGTCAATTCAAGTAAACCAAAGAAACATCCACAAGTTCATCAGTAGTGTCTTATAAAGAAAGACACACAAAAAATTGATTAACATTAATAAACAAAACAAAATAAGCAAGCAATAAAGTAAGCAAAGCATTAGTAACACTGCAGTATTTTAAATAAATTTACAGTTTACTATAAACTACTAGAGACGTATCAGTCAAACTGAAGAATCAACCTGACATCATGGCAAATCATGTAATAGACACGCCAGTCAACCGTGTCTTTTGCACGCTGTGCATCTCCAAAGCGTGAAAAAAACACAAATGCAGAAGTTGCAGTAAGTTGCAATAAACTGCAGTAACAGCAGAGTGAGATTTTTTTTTTTCCATTTCAAACCAACATGAAAATAATCATTGGTAAGCATTTAAACAGACGCTGTTAATTCATTTACATACATATTAGCCACCTTCTTTAATTTAATTAAGCACCTTTATATGTTTTTGTTCACTACCGAATTCTTGAATTTAAATATAAGATTATTGGCAATGCAACGTCTGCATGTGTGTCCATTTCATGTTTTGGATAGGCAAGGCGTGAAATAGATACGGTGGGCCAGCAGATATTTTGGTGTGATACTGGGTTGGATTGTTTAATGTGTAAAGGTATTTATAAATGAATGGCTTACTTGACAGAACAACAACAACTTCTATCTATCTATCTATCTATCTATCTATCTATCTATCTATCTATCTATCTATCTATCTAGACATTCTGCACTGAAAACACTTAAAATCATTGAGAAAGTAGAATTATTTCAAAGTAAGACAAATCATTTGACAGAACATATATGTATAGACATTTTAGTATGGTTTAAAAGGAAATATGTAGAGCATGTTTTCCACCACCTGTCAGTTTTGTGTAGACTTCCATGTCAGTTTTAGCTTTGGAGAGACAGAGCGTTGTCCCTCCTGAACCTTTAGTCAGGATGTGATGATCTGCTTTCAAGAGGGCGTCTTTGATCCTGGATAAAAAAGACCCAGTATATGACTTTATGGGAACTGTTGTATTACAATAGGATTATACAGTTGGTACTCACATAATTTCTACACTCTTGGTTACTCTGTGCTGGTACGCTCTTCTGTGGAGAGAGTTCCTTGTGTGAAACATGTCATACAGGTTTGCCACTTCCTGTTGAGACCATCGCCTATAGTTTAGTCACAGCCAGTCAGATAATGAATTACTCATTAAAAACTGATAAAAAGCAGGGATCAACACCTTGTCTCTAGAGCAAATGTGCTTCCTCCCATTCACATCACACACCCTGGCAAACATGATGAAGCGTTGATGGTCAAAGTTGTTCCGGATGCCCAGGTGGTGGCAGTCCCTGAGATAGGAGTGAGGAAATACATCAATTTAAATACATTTATTATGGTAAACCCCCCAAAACACCTTTAAGACTTGCTGTATATAGAAATACTGAGTTTGTCATCAACAAGAGTCCCACCTGGCAAAGTAGTCAAACTTGTCCACGTCAATCCCATTTTGCTTGTTTGACACAATTTCATAGAGAAAGGATTTATTCTCATCTCGACCTTCATACAGCCACTGTGGAGACGACACCAGAATTGACCTTGATGACAGAAATGATAATGAATGGTTTCATAATATTCAGACAGTAACTGACCAGTACCTCAGTGTCATCACTCTTTAGAGGTTTAATCATCTCCTTGATAAATGTCAGGTCAGTTGGGAGTATCAGTCCATAACGCTCCATCTCTTGTGCCAGACCATTCGCCAGCACCAGATGATCAAACATCTCTAAAGAGGCATCCTCATGCTGCAAGAGATACATTATTACTGTTTATATTAAGAACAGAATTCAAATGGTTGAAAGTTTAAAATGATCAGATACAACATGCAGAATCAAATTTGAGCACATGGCCATCTGTTAATAGAGGTAATTAGTGTCAGTATTCCAGTTTTAACCAGAGGTTCTCAACTTTTATGAGTTAGTCTTTAAGTCTGCTTCCATGATGAGCGTGGACATAACAGTGGCATGGCTCCTTCTAGCAGAAAATGATGTTTGTTCACGTTTGCAAATTAAAGACGCTTTGACTGATTTAAAAAATCAGAATCAGTTTAGAATCAAAGTTTGAGAAAAAGATCCTTCATCAAATAATAATGTTATTACTGCAAGAGAACATATTTTGCCACTGAGATGATTTGTGTTACA
The DNA here is from genome assembly GCF_001858045.2 of Oreochromis niloticus. Taxonomy (NCBI): domain Eukaryota; kingdom Metazoa; phylum Chordata; class Actinopteri; order Cichliformes; family Cichlidae; genus Oreochromis; species Oreochromis niloticus. The sequence continues at coordinate 16,974,741 of NC_031984.2, forward strand.
GAAAAAGTTGCTCAGACACATATTAAAATGTATCCTTTGACAAGTATTTTTCCTTGTCAGCCTAATAAGATTTTTATTTTTTTTGGCTGATGTGCTGACAATTGATAACACTGTGTTGTTTCTATCTTTTAGTGCCATGTGTACTTTATTTCCTCAAGATGGCATCTGACAGTGTTTTCAAATATATTTGATTTTTGTGGCTGGCCATTATTTCGCGTCTCACAGTAGAAATAATTTTTTTTTCGTACCTTCCAGTCTTTATGTTCTGGGTCTGCTTCGGGGTTGAACATTCCATCAAACAGATGGGAAAAGGGCCCATGTCCTTCATGGAGAAACAGATGTAAAAAAAAAATACGAATAATTAATGGCTCCTGTTATAGTTCACACACACACTGACCATTTGCCTTTTTCATTTTACCAAGCATGTTTTATTTTACACTGGCTAGTATTATAAACTTGATGCTATTAGAATGAAAGACGTGCATCACTTACCCAGGTCATGACAGAGACCTGCAATTTGCACACAAAGGACATCTCGTTCACTGATGTCAAGTTCTGGCTGTTTCAGCTTCAGAGTTTTTGCAAGTTCTCCTGCTAAGTGCCCCACCCTGTATCACCAAAACCACACACACACACACACACACAGACACACACACAGACATTTCATTATGCAGCACTGAAAGAAAAGTATTACTAGTGTATCTGTCTGTAAACAAGTGGACATACCCTATTGAGTGTTCAAAGCGGTTGTGCGATGCTCCTGGAAAAACATAATAACCACCCCCAAGCTGCTTGATGTTTCGTAGTCTCTGAAACTGAGGTGTGTCTATGATCTTGACAAGTAGTGGATGTAACTCGATGTGGCCATGGATGGGATCATTAAACACCTGTGTGAAGAGAAAGGAACAAAAAATAGACAAACTAAGAGGGTTTTGGAGGACTTGGTCTCAGATTTTCGTTCAGCACTCACTTCTTGGGGAGTAAACATTGTGCCTCATGCTAGGTCAAATTTTCTGTCACCTTTGACCAAGGCACTGGCAGCTGGCCAGCCTACTGACGTTATGTCTAAGGTGAATTTAATATAAAGATTCGATTTCCCTAAAAAGATCATCAAATGATATCTTACATAGACAAATCTTATACACATATATTATGAATTCACATTTTTATATAGTGCTAATAAAAAACAGTAAGTTAGACCACAGACCAAAGACCATATTATATGAGATACTTTCATGTTACATCACCTTGTTTAAATCTTTGATGTTCAAGTGCTTCTCCATAGTGCTGTAAATGTTTAAATGACCAAAGATTACAGTTTTGCACATCATGCATTCTGGATATAAAAGGAAACAGTCAATGAAAATGTATTTGTGATTTTACAATACCGGTCAAGTATGAGAACTCCCCAGTTCTTCCAGTTTTTTATTGAAATTCTGACACTTCAGTTTCTCATTGTTCTCTGAATGAAAGCACAGAACAAATAACCAACTTTTTAAGTTAAAAAAGAAATCATAGAATCTATTTATAAACCAAATGTTTTCTAATCTTCTGACTCATCAAAGTAGCCGCCTTTAACAGATATAACAGTTGAATGCGTTCATGCCCTTCTTTCTACATCAGAAGCCAAATATTCTTCAGAAAGGTCTTCCTAACTGTTGCATAAATGTGTGGCTCTTCTGGGTTGCTTTGCTTTCACTCTTCTGTCCAGTTCATTCCAAACCAGCTTGATGTGGTTTAAATCTGGAGACTGTGCTGGCCACTCCATGTTGTCAAGCTTGCCTTGTTCTTTTTTCCTAAGATAGATCTGTAATAGGGTCTGAACTTATGTTTTGGGTCATTATCTTACTGTAGGATGAACCCCTGACCAACTAGGTGCATACCAGAGGCCACTGCAGAATGCTATGGTAGCCATTTTGGTTCAGGATGCCTCTCACTCTGTAAAAGTCACCTGTATCCAACAAAAAGACCCAAACTATCATTCTTCCTCCTTAATGTTTGACATTTGATGCCACAGAGTAAGGAACCAATGTTTTGCCTACTTGACAGTGTGCAAAAATCCTACATGATGAACCAAAGATTTCAAATTTTGATTCATCAGTCCATAACACCTTCCAGTATTCAGCAGTCCATTGGTGGCATTTCATGGCCCAGGCAAACCTCTTTTTCATGTTTTGATGTCTAAGTAGACTTTTCTGCATTGATGTGTTTTTGTATTGATATAGACTAACCATGACAGAGACACACAACCATTAACTTCTTTATGAATTAGAAAAAAGAGATGTTAAATCTTGTGATATTATGATTTTTTTTCAAATACATTAGATTAGTGCTATCACTACAGGGGACAATGCTGCAGCCTAATTTGGTCTTGAGCTGCATGTTTACAAGGAAACAGGATGATGCTTTTCCTTCTTTTACTTTAAAGGGACATCTCAGTTCTATTCACTGACGCTGTATGCACATTTTTAGATTTGGTAGAAACTCATTCACAGCAAAGTGTCCAGTACGTATTTCATCTACTGGCAAGCATAAGCCCCTTAATTAAAATGATATTTTTAATCATACAATATAATTATTTTTGTTATCCACAGATTTTCACATTCACATTTGACAAAAAAGTAGAAACAAATATTAAAGAAGTTAATTTAGTTGCTTTATTTTTAAAAAATCATTTTCGTGATTGAATGCTATGTCTGATTAATTTCTGAATTCTCAGACTGGTCCAGTGTGCAGGCCAAAATATGGGTATAAAAACATGAATTCAGTTCCATGTCTTTGACTTAGAGTCTTAAACAAGTTTTTGACAGATTTAAAAACAATATTTTTGCTTTCTTGTTTTTAATGACAGCTGGTCTAATAAATGTGTTAAGCACTGTAACAGTATGACATGTATTCAGTCTAATATACAAAACTATTTATAAAAACAACTTTGCACAATTCGGAGGTTTGATAAATTAATCTGGGAACACTCCTGTGAGTAAAGCTGGCATACAAACATGAAATCACTTAAAATACAAGAAAAGGTTCTTTTTATAAAGCCCACTGAGCCTGGACATAAACCCAAAGCTTCATGAGAGTTTTTTTAAAAAACAGGTATACGAGATGAATAAACACCTTGAGAGAAAATATGAAACAAAGTTTGACTTACCAAATCTGCTTATGAACTAAACAATAGTAGTAAAGGACTCCGAGATCTCCCGAGTGACGACGAAGTTTTTCTTCCTTTGACAGTGGAATGTTCACGTGATCTGTTGTTGTTGTTGTTGTTGTTGTTGTTGTATTTGTTTTGCTGTAGTCTGATGTCACTGAATTTGTTTCACATTCAGTCACCTTACTTGTTCTGTAATCGGGTGTCATTACACTAACTACAGTACTAGTGATGCTGTGATAAAGCCCCGTGAATATGTCGAATTGCTTCGCCAAAACGCAGATCACACGAAGCTCCGTTCAACAGCTCATTTGGAAATACTGACATCTGCTGGTCATCCACTGTACAGCAGCCCTGCTGTGATATATCAGTGAGTATGTGAACATAACCATGTATGAATTGAAGAATACCCGTATGAGGTCCCGTGTGTGTGTGTGTGTGTGTGTGTGTGTGTGTGTGTGTGTGTGTGTGTTTATGAAACTACCCATCATCTCTGAGATTGATGGTGTTATCATTGGATGATATTATGTGAAATTATGTCAGGTGCTCACAAAATGCTCACAAAATAATTTTAGCGTTTTTAGTGGCTCCATAATGTGCTTGCAAGCTCCTCGGAATCACCTCAGACCCAGATCGTGTGAAACACTTTCTGTAATTCTGTAATGTGTTTTCAACAGCTTGAATCACATAAAGAGGGAGTCTCGTTGTTTCAGAGAAAGGGAGCCACGTTTGTCTTTGGTGAAATGACATTTTGAAGAACTACCTACACAGTTTAGGATGAAAGAAACTGTACACAACGGCCATCAAGAATGGGGTGCAAAAGAAAGGAGGTGTGAAACCCTAAAGAAACATAAGTAATATTTCAGTGTTTCCTTTTTTGATCATCAAATTATGTTTTTATTCAGGGACACATCATAGGATCTTCAGCAGCACATTTGTGAGGGAAGAAAACTTTTTTTCAGTGTAGAATGGATGTTTTCACGTCAGGTATGGACAGGAATATGATCACAGCTTCCAGCAGTTTTTCCAGTATTACTGTTGTAATGGAGTATTAGTTTTAAAAATGCTGTAGCTTTCCTAGAATTTACATCACTTAAAGCACATTATGTCAGTTTGTTTTAAGAAGCAGGGTTGTAGCCATTTCATTATGATGTCACTCTCAAAGATCACAGAGCAGATCACACAGCATTTGTAGAATCAGGAGATCTGGTACAAAGACGTGCATGTGGTGTCTTATTGCACCCCAAAATGATATGTGGCAGGATCTTTAGCAGTTTTTGTACAGCAGATCAGTTAATTTGTGCATCCATACCACCCCACATTTACCTTGCATTCAAGGAAGACCTCAACTGTTACTGGAACACATGGCTCAGCTAAAAAGCAGGTCCAGGCTTACAGGTCAGCTGTATTTCTGCTACATACACATGGAACTGACACTTAATTGTGTACACATTTCTCTCCTGTTCCTTTTATTGTTTTAGATTAGTACTTTAAAGCCAGTTAAAAAAAATAAATAAAATGAGAGTTATTTCAGGTGGCATTGTATGCGTATGAAAGCTGTACATTTTCCCTCAAATCTATGTTTTGATTCAGTGTGTCAGCCCATGTGGTACTTTAAATTACACGAATAAATGTTTACAGTACTGCAGTTATTGACACACGCAAGATTTAAAAAGCATTCCGATTAGTAGGTGATCTGCTCTACCACCTCAGCTACAGCCACCTTGGCATTCTGGTTACCTTTTTCAGGCAGCACCCAAAGGACAGACAGTGTGTTAAATGTTATGTTGTAAGAGCTGTAACTTCACAGTGACACAAAACATAAGAGAAAATTAGCTTTATTTGGAATTTACCAGAAATCAGCAGCAAACGAATCAGAACAGGAAAACAGCTGAAAGATTCTAACTTTTATAGATTTTCATTTATAGATGATATGATAAATAATGAATTTTCACACAATGACCAAATCACAACAGTACCCAAAACTGCATGTATTGAAACGAGGTGATCTATTTAGTTTGATTCTAGTGAAAACGTGCAATATGTATTCAAAATATTACAATAAATTTTTAATTTTAGATTATCAAGAGCTTATTTCATATTGATACATGTTAAAGGAAGTAGTATCAGTTATTACAGATCACAAAAAGTTCATTCAATATGTAATAATTTGATAAAATGTTATATCTAGACCAAAACATATAGTTAAGATTTAAATCAAACAATGAAAAAAAGAAAAACCCAAACAACATTATTTTTCTGATTCAAAACACCTATATTAAAATCTCTACTGTTGCACAAAAAAATTGATAACTGAATCTTTCACATATTCAGTTTGACTGGTCATTTCCTGGAGTTGCTCGACCAGCGCTGGGGTCATCCTTGTTTAGATCCTGTGTTTATAAATAAAGCTTATGAGTCACACCAAGAGTTATGAAGTGCAATCTCAACTCAGGGCTCTGAGAAGACAGTTTTTAAATTGCAGTTTTGTGCTTACACTTGCATCATTTTACTTATTATGTAGTAATACCTTATAACCATTGTTCTTGCACCAGCCTTTGAAGAATTCCTTGAATTTTTTTTCTCTCGTTTTTATCTCTTCATCTTTTAGTCCTTTAGGATTCTTCCAGTAAACCCTAAGCATCTCGTCAGAAAACCAGTCTGGGAGGACACTGAACACCTGACATCAGGGACAGCAGCATAAAAATTACATATTACACAGTCAATGTTGTCTTATTGAGGTGCATTAAAAAGCATATGCATGCACATCATATGGAAATCAAAGCTGTAGTTCTCACATCTGATTTGGGGACTGGTTTTCCTATATCAGGGTTATCCTTGCTATAGTAATTTGTTTTACTGATGGGGTCATCATTTTCCATCCCATAGTCCAAAGTGACAACCTAAAATGAAATGTTACAGAGAATTAGCCTGTATTCATAATATGTAAATAATGACCCAGTGGAGGTTTAAACCCCCCCCCCCCAAGATTTTAAGAAAAGTTTGATGAATTAATAAAACTCACAGTAACTTCAAACTTGTCTTTACGAAAGCGTTCACTCAGTTCATCTTCCAAATCCTTCTTAATTTTCTGAAGGATGGAGGAGACAACAGTGTGTGTTATTATTATTGTTTTCTTAATCTTGTTTAATCTTGTTGAGCTGTTCTCATTCTTACCTCAAGTGTTTCCTTTTTTTCTTTTTTCTTGTCCTGAGAAAGGGGGCAAGTGGGAGGGAGAAGAAAAGATTTATTCAGCACAGAAAACACAATCACATTAAACCAAATTTTTAAAGATAATGTTTTTCTTAATTTCTCTGTTTTAAAAAGGATTTTTACAATAAATATAGATTTACAGCTTGGTTTTTTAGAGGATACATAGAAAATGAGTCTTGGAAGGTAGTATTGTATGACGTTCTAGTTCCCAGAGGGCTGTGTGATAAGTTAGTGTCAGAATAGCACCACCTGTACTGTCATCAACCTATAAGGCTGATTTTGTATTGTTTTTTTTCCCCTAGCAGCAACTTGGCTATAATTAACTTGTGAGTTTTCCTTTCAATAACACACTCGCCTAGCTTCACAAAAAGAAAATTATATTGCAAGTTTTGTTGATGAATCATGAAAGACAACAAGACTGTGCATGAGACAAGCCTGGGCATGTATGAAAGTAAGAGTCCACAGTACACTGGTATTTTTTGAAAACTGAGATTTTCCATTTTCTTTAAAAAAAACCCAAAACATCCTGTCCACCAGTGTTGGTCAAGTTACTTGAAAAAAAATAATCAGTAACTAATTACTGATTACTTACCCAAAAAAGTAATCCCGTTACTTTACTGATTACTTATTTTCAAAAGTAATTAATTACTTAGTTACTTTTTAAAAACACGATTTACAACCTGAATAGGTGATAAAGCGATAGATCTTTCAGCCCAATTCTACTTTTTCTGCATAATCCATCATACAAAATGTAATCAAATGGAAAAGTCTCTTTTTTAAACTTGTTTTATTAGTTTTAATCTTTTAAAAATTTAATTATATGCAACATTCTCTGACTGGAAGAAATTTGTTTAACATTTAAACCTATTTTCTGCACATTCCAGCACATAAAATAAAATAGTTTTTGTGTGTTTACACTCACTCTTTCAAATAGATGCAAGTAAAACACAGCAGAAAATAAATAAAATCAAAGACTAGCGGTCCTGTTGCTCTATTTTCACCTGTAAAGCAAGAGTGGGGTAGGCGGAGGTTTACCCTGGTGCAGGTGTGCCGCAGCGGTCAGTTGAAGAATCCGTGAGTTTCTCTGTGAATTTCCCATTACGTCGTAGCGCACTCGGTGCTTGCTTGGAAGTTTTGGGGGGGGGGGGGGGTTTCGCTGTAAAAAGAAGTTTTCTTCCCACGCACAACGGACACTAATGTTTTGTCACTTTTTATGGAATCAAACTCAAAATAAGGTCAGTACTTCCACGCTTTAAACGCTGCACGCTCATACTCTCTCCCGCACTCGATATATTATCCATTGTTGATCTGCAGACAGCTGTTGTCACGAACGTCGCACTCGCTTATGTCACTGTCATGAGACATTCTCGCAAAAAAATCACGGTTTTAGTAACGCAGTAACGCAGCGTGCTTACGGGAAAGTAACAGTAATCTAATTACCATTTTTGCAATAGTAATCCCTTACTTTACTCACAAGTAACGTGTTACTGCCCATCTCTGCTGTCCACACATGCAGTTTTGAAAAAATATCTCTGTCCACATGTAAATGCAAAAAACAAAGTCAAATGCTGTCAAGAACATGCCAAATCCTAGCTGTGTAGAAATGTTGGCCAATCAGAAGTCTAGAAGCCTGGGCGGGAAAAAGTAAACAGTACTTAAGTACTTCTTCTCTGGTTTTTGTCCTTTTCTGGAAAGGCAGCTAATTTTGTGTTACTTTTCAAGTGCCTTCATCATTTCAAATGTTAATAACTAAAGAGAGTATTTTGGATTTTCTCTTACTGGTTCTCTTGGCCAGAGTTTATTCAATAAAGAAAGAAACTGAAAATTTTACATTAGTCTGAGTGATTCATAATCATAAGGCATAGCAGTGTGAAATATGGCTGGTGTAGACTCACAATTTAAGAATGGACAAAATGTATAAATAAATTTAATTAACAAAAATTTAATTTATTCAAAACCAATGATTATGTTGGTGTCGGGATTTGGGTTGTGAGAGAGTCTGTATTGAATGTAGAAGCCACGTCTGAAGTTCACTCTGACACCTCTATCTTTCTAAATGGAGGGGCAGTATATGTAAGCGTGTAAAAACTGCAGTAAATATGATTAACAGCAACAGTATCTTGTCTTTATCCACCATTGTTGAAATTAATCTCATGTCAACAATAACGTGTCGCAAAGCGTGACGTGTGGACGAAAGGCCCAAACGCATAGAAAAAGCTGCGTTTACAAAAATACCCGTTTACACATGAATGTAGACTGATATGCTCTCAGAATCATTCCCCTTGGACACCGGACATAAGGGACAGCAGCATAAAAATGATATATTGCAAAGTCGAAGTTGTTTTATGGAGAAGCATAAAAGAAGAACACAGTGCATGGAGGGTTATAGTTCTCACCTCTGATTTTTCAGGCTTCTTCTTGTCATAAGAATATGTTTTACTGATGGGCTTCTCATTTTCCATCTTATATGTCAAAGTGACATTCTAAAATGAAATGCAACAGAAACCCTGTGTTTATATTCATATGTAAATAATAAACCAGTGGAAGTTGGAAACATATTTTAAAGGAAATTAATAAAAAAAAAAGAAATAAAAAAAACAAGACTTTAAAAGTTTGATGAATTAATAAAACTAACATTAACTCCATCTCTGTCTTTCCCGTCGTCCTGAATGTCATTAACCAGGTTTTTTAACCTTTCCTTTATCTCCTGAAGGATGGAGGAGAGAACATCAGTGTTGTTACTGTTGTTTTGCTAATCTTGTTTAAAGAGCTGGTCTCATTCTTGCTTTCTTACCTCTTCTGATTTTTTCTTGAATTGAAAAAGGAGAAAAGGAGGGCAAAGAAAAGGATTTATTCATCACTGAATACACACAGAAACCACAATCACATGAAACCACATGTTTAAGGATAATGTTTTTCTCAATTTCTCAATTTCACACAGGATTTTTTACACCCACCACATTTGAGCTGTTCCAAAACATTCTTCAGAAAATATATATCTATATATGTACAGCTTGGTGTTTTAGTACTTACATGAAAACAACTCTTGGAAAGTAGTATTGTTGGCTTTGTAAGTTCATGTTCTGAGTTTCCCTCCCTCCCTTCCTCCATCCATGCATCCCATTCAGTGTGAATACTGGGCTTTTAATACAGGCACATAAAAACATAACTGCATACCTTGGCTTGACCCACACAGCGATACAGGTCCCGTTCCATGACCCTCTGTAGAATCTCCCTTGCCTCCTCCAAATCTAATTCTTTTTTCCTTTCTTCCTCGGAGGAAGGTTCATTCCTTCCTTCCTGGGAATGGAGTATTCTTTCAAACACATGATCTTCAGAGTAAACACAGAAATAAATTGGAAGTTAAGTCAGTTCAAACAAGATCAATTTAGTTCAGTTTCACAAATGTATCAGTAATGCCTTATAAAGTTATTTATACAAATTTATATCACAAAAAACCCAGCTGAATTATTATAGCAAACATTACTAAATATAATGTAACAGAGTAAAGCCCATCTGCAGACAACAGTAGTTTAAATCAATATACAGTTAAATTAATTTAAAAGTGTCAGTCAAAAGAAACAGTCCTATTTGAGTGTTGTCCGTAATCGTTTACAATTTGTATTTGTATTTGGAGATGGTTTATCTGAAATAAACTGAATGAGAAAAATACATACAGTTACAATAAAAAAAGTGTATGGATAAACAATTTATAATTTATACACAACACAGATTGAAGCCACTACCTGTCAGCTTTGTGTATGCCTCCATGTCACCATTTGCCTGGGAGAGAGAAAGCATCTCCCCTTCTGAACTTTTAATTTTGAAGTCTGGATGGTCATCTACTAGTATGAGGGCATCTTTGAGCCTGGATAAAATGACGCAACATATGACTTCAGGGGCACAACTTCAGACAAGCTAAATGTTGTGTAGTATTGAAAATGGAACTCTAGGTACTCACATAATTTCTACTGCCATTTTTATCTTGTGCTGACAGGCTCTTCTGTGGATCGAGAGCCTTTGCTGGAATATGTCATACAGATTTGCAGATTCCTGTTGACAGCCATAGTTTAGTTATAGCTACTCAGATTAACTTTTCCTTAAAAATAAATGTTAAAAAAAGCAGAAGTCAATACCTTGTCTCTAGAGCAAATGTGTTTCTGCCCATCCTCCTCCACATAACACACCCTGGCAAACATGACGAAGCGCTGATGGTCAAAGCTGTTCGGAATGCCCAGGTGGTGGCAATCCCTGAGATGGGAGAGAGGAAATATGCAAATAAAAAAGAAAATAAATTTTTAAAAAACCTAAAAAAAAAAAACCTCATCAACTTATGGTAAACTCTTCAAAGAACCATGAAGTGTGCTACAAATAGTAAATCGTAAAATTAACGAGTTGAAAGCACAAAACACTACAAAGTAGTTTTGCGCATTGCATCAAAATATGAATATTTCTTTTGTAAAGTAAGCTTTACCTGGCAAAGTAGTCAAACTTGTCAACATCAATCCCAGTTTTCTTGTTTGACACAATTTCATAGAGAAAGGACTTTTCCTTTTTTCGTCCTTCATACGGCCACTGTGGAGACAAAGCCAAAAGACAAACATTAGACACTAAGACTGAAGACGTCACTTGAATGAGTGATGAAACATTTCTCCCACTGAAAATGCTATGCCCAGATGAGCAGAATCAACTTTTTTTCCTTGGCTGAATGATTGAGCATGCATCAAGACATTAGACACTGACTTCTGTAGGAAAGACAATACTTAATTCACCCAACTGACCAACTGACCTTCTTGGGAGCATCATTGTTCTGAGTATCATTATCCTGAGCTGCATCATTCAGAGGTTTTTTATCCTTAGGTTCCTTAATCATTTCTTTAATGAACACCAGGTCATTTTCATCTTTTCCATCTACTTTCAGTCCATATTTCGCCATCACTTCTTTTAAGCCATTTTGATTCAGTAGGTGATCAAACATTTTAACAGAGGCCTCCTCATGCTGAAAGAATACACAGGTGGATGCTTTAGTGGCGACAGGTTAAAATGGAACAAAAGCAAGCATCCAAACCTTATTTAAATTTAAAAAACAGCATCAATTTGCTTTACAAAGCCAATGTACAATATCTGAATTAAAAGCAATACAAAATGAAAAAGCCAAAAACAAGCAAACAAAAGAGCCCTTCATAAAATAAAATAACTTTACCAAGTGATACAGCAGTTCCCTTTCAGACATCATATCCCCTCATATCCCTCTATTATTGTGGACAAGACAATCATACTAAATTTTGAAGTTAGTGCATAGATTTTGTTTCTAAAGTACATTTAACATATATGTTACTCTATTCCTTTGTTAAGACAAGAGTGGTTGTTGGTTGATCAGTATTAATGACAATTTGCATATTAATGGCCATTGTTCATCAGTGGGCTAGTTTCAGTCATTATGCAAGTGTACTGTTTATAAAGTTGGGGACACCCGCACTCAAACTGAAATTTTGAATTCTAGTATTAGAACACTTTTTTAAAAAATTTTTTTGCTTTCCTCTTGCTTTTCTCATGTCTTACTGCTTAATCTTCATCATCCTTTGTCCACTATATCTACTATTCCTTCTCTCCACATTTCCAAACCATCTCAACCTTGCTTCCATTTGTCACTTGGGTTCAGTTGCCTCTGAAGCGATTACTGTCTAGAACACAGATCATCTGTTTTTATCTCCCCATATGTAGTTTGCACTCAAAACAACTACAAAAATACAGAGTTGTAACTAAAAAACAAACAAGATCTCCCAAGAACTGTTGCTGATGACCTTGTTGGTAATGTTTTGAGTGACCTATGCACTAAACCTACTACTACAATTATTACCAAGGGACTGAATGACACTGTATTAATTCAGAGTACGGTAGTCTGAATGCTGGTAAATTTTTCCCCAACTTAAGAGACTCAAGAGTCTGGGTGATTGTATCAGACCACAGTATCTTGTTTTATTTTTTGTTGTTTTATTTAATTTTTTGTTGCAATAACTGGACTACAGGAAGGACAGTGGTACATAGGGTTCAGAATTGATAAGAATTTAGCGATTCCGATTCCATTATCAATATCACTTATTGATTCGATTTCTTTTTGATTCTCAATTCTCATTTGCTCATTGTCACCAGCATCTCTAAGCAGCATACCAAAGACATTACATTCATGCAAATTAATTACATGCTGCATGGTCAAATGTTTGTGAATGTTGGAGGTATTTCCCCTCTTTGTTGGGGATCAGTGTTGGGGTCATCAAATCTGCCATTGAGATTTTCAAAACTGCACATCATGTCTTTAGCATCTTATGTTCTTTTTAAAATGATTTATTTTAGTATTTTTTTACATTTTGGCATTGCAGTGTGTTATTGGTCATGGCTAAGAAAATACAGTTGAACTGAAGAAATGTACTTAAGTTTTTAAATTTAGCAGTACTACATGTGATTGAGGCAAACAGTAGCCTCAATTTTTTTACATTCTGCAAACTTCTTTGGGTTTACAGTGTAGCTATAACTTTACATTTGACATATATTTACTCTGTATGGATTTCTCGTTGGGCTTGCTTGAGTTTTTGCAGTGAATAGAATAACAGCTTATAATGTGATTTTTTTGAGTAGTCAGTTGGACCAGAAATGCCACAATATAAATTCTAGTAATTTCCACCCTGCACCCTTAAGAGCATCCTTACACTACAGGGCCCAGACAAAGGTGTCTGAGATACCCTGAGAGTGAGAGTAGGTATTCTGATTTTATGTTTCAGTTCAGGAGTTGACTCAAATACAGACTAGACACCAAATAAAACCATGTCTTCCATAAATTATGATCAATTCATTTTTTTTTATCACAAGAGTCACCTCAAAGTGCTTTATATTGTAAGGTAAAAATACTATAGAGAAAACCCCCAAAACCACATGTCCCCCTATGAGCAAGCGCTTGCGGGGGGGGGGACTTTTTTTAATGCCTAGTGTGTCATATTTGATAGAAACAGTTTTTTGAGTTTTTGAGCCTTCTACCATCGTCAGTGTGATTTTTTTTCTCCCTCCCACATTTTAAGTATTTAAAAAACACAGCAAATACAATGGATGTCACATCTAAAAATTGAAATGTACTTAATATTTTTTTTAAAAAAATTGTCAAATGTATCAATAAAGTCTCCATTTATTAAAAAATAAATTGAATTTTCTGGCAATAATATCATATTTTAGGTTTTAAGGGGTTAACAGGAAGGAATCGCTGGCAGAACCAAGCTCAGGGAAGGGCAGCTATCTGCTGCAACCAGTTTTGGGGTGAGGGGAGGAAGACAGGGCAAAAGAGAGCTAGAACCATTAATAGTAATGATTAAATGCAGATTGGTGTATTAACACATAGTGAGAGAAAAAAGGTCAGTGAAGAAGATATATTCTGTGCATCATGGGAAGCCCCAGCAGCCTAGCTTTATTGCAGCAGATGCAGGGTCACCTAACCAGCCCTAACTATAGAACATATAGTTAGCGTTTGATCAGGTGACCTTGCATTCTCTCTTAATTTATAGACAGAGGGTGATTAAGGAAGAGAGACAGCTAGGAGAAACAAAATAGGTGCAGACAATCAAGACAATCACAGGGGAAGTAAAACTCAAAGCAAGGCAGAAGAGATACTACTACCTATCGATTTAACTATTATAATAAAACAAGAAATAACACAGAGAAAAGACACACACCAAAACAAGACACAAAAAGAACACCGGGGAGGCAGGAATAACAAAGTCGAGATAAAACTGACACTCACCATAATAATGGAAAAATAGCAAAAGATTATCAGCATACTAGAATAATAAAGGTAACAAACACGAATCTAATTATAATGGAAAAAAAAATCTTAGCCTTAAACACTGAAAAGCAGGAAAAAGCTAAATAGAAACTCAGACATGATTATATTAATGAAGGGATCAAAACTCCAAAATATTACAGAAACTAAGAACCATAGCACTGGGAAACAGATAGTTCTTCAAAGTTTAAAACCAGTTGCCTCTAAAGCTCAGATCGCTTTTTACTGTGATTTAATTATTTAAATTTGTATATATGTTCCGATTATTATTTCAAACTCTTACCGTCCATTCTTCATTGTTTGTGACTTCTTTGTCTGCTTTGCCTTTTTTGTCTGCTTTGCCTTTTTTGTCTCTTTTGATTGCATCCATAAACATCCCATCAAAAAAATGAGAAAAGGGCCCATGTCCTTTATACGACAAAATAAACATATGATATGAACAACAGTGTGATCCTGTTAAACACATGGATTTTATTTTCTGCTTTCATTTAAGACTTTGTTAGTTTTAGCCACATCAGTGGTCAAGGTCAACATAGTACTTGACATGGGGATGGTTTCATTTTATTTTCATGTTTAATCACACCCTATGATGACCATCTGCAACATAATACTTGTAATACACAAAATATTTCTATTACTTACCTAGGTCATGACAAAGACCGGCAATCTGCACACAGAGGACATCTTGGTCACTGATCAGTGATTCCTTCAACTCCTCTAACTTCTTCACTTCGCCATCTCCAAACTTCTTCAACTTCTCAAATTTCTCCACATCCTCAGGCTTCAACTTTTTCCACTCCTCCAACTCATCAGTGCTCAAACTCTTCAACTTCTTCAACTTGTTCAAATTTTCCTGATCCTCAAAATTACACATAACCAAATCCTTCAACTGATCCAACTCATCAGTGCTCAAACTCTTCAACTTCTTCAACTTGCTCAAATTTTCCAAATCCTCAGAAGTACACATATCCAACTCCTTCAACCAATTCAACTCCCCATCCTTCAACTTCATCAACGTGCTCATCTTCTTCAACTCCTCCAGTGGCTTGATCTGCTCCAACTGCTTCACCTTCAGAGCTTTTGCAAGCTCACCTGCTAAATATGCCACCCTTTACAGGGTGGGGCACACACACATACAGACACTTTAGTACGTTGGCTTAATCGTTTTCAGTTGGTACAATACTACACTGCTAAAAAATTAAGGAACACTTTGAGAACACATCAGATGTCAAGTATATAAAGTATATAAAGCAGTCTGTCCCTTGTTTGGAATTTTTATTATAAATAGGTGTAAATGTGTGAAAACCAGTGGACATACCCAATCGAGTGTTCAAAGCGGTTGTGGGATGCTCCTGGATAAACAAAATAAACCCCCCCGAGCTGCTTGATGTTTCGTAGTCTCTGGAACTGAGGTGTGTCTATAATTTTGACAAGAAGTGGGTGCAACTCGATGTGGCCATGGATGGGATCATTAAACACCTAGAAAACGAACAGGGCATAATAATACAAGAAGACAAAAAAGAATTAGACTGTTTCCTATTCCCAAGAACAGGTAGCAGGCCTCAGTCTTTTTATATTTAATTCAATGTTTTTTAAACAAGTGTAAGTAAGCATGGAGGCTGATGCTGGGCTAATGGTCTTCTAATATCATGCCTTGTACTATGGCAATGGCAACTTGTTTAAATGAAAATAATGTATTTTCCCAAGAGGAAATGTAAAGGATATTTTATTTTACAGTCCTTTTGATATATTTGATATTGCACCAGATAATAAGAATAGGTTTTGTCAATTAACCTGTTATTGTAAGATAAAGACCAAGAGTCAAGTTAAATTACCTTGCTTAAATTTTTTATGTTCTCCTGGACTGCAATTTTGCAAGTGCCGGTGTTGGTATCATCATCATCTTTGTCATGTTGGTTTATCTACACACAAAGTTGATTAGTAAAACCAAGATGAAAGAGTTATGTATAATTTTTAATTGCAACTTCTATCATATTACTTTTTACATAGTAATCTTTATATCTACCACTAGAAAGAAATAAAGTAGTACCTCAAAGGGGGGTGTTTTGCACCGCTCTTGGTTGCCTGTCTGTGCCTCTGATATTCTATCAGAATCATTCTTCTTGGACACCAGACATCAGGAACAGCAGCATACAAATTACATATTACACAGCCAAAGTTATGGAGATGCATATGTTTTTTTTTGTGATTGACAAATGCTTTACTTTTTAACGACGTTCTTTCTTTCATCCCAAAACAAAACTCAAGATTTTAAGAAAAGATTGATGGCAAGTTGTTTAAATGAAAATAATGTATTTTCCCAAGAGGATATTTAAAGGATATTTTATTTTACATGGATAGTTACAGTCCTTTTGAATATTTTTGACACTGTACGAAATGAGAAACATAGATTTTGTCAATTTACCAGTTATTTTATGTTAAAGACCAGGAGTCATGTTAAATCACCTTGCTTAAATCTTTGATGCCAAGGTGCTTCTTCAAAAGATTGTAGATTGTACAACGGATGCTGCAATCTCTAAAGAGTAAATAAAAAAAAAAAACATAAGAAAGCATAGCAGAAACATACTAAATTAACTGACTGAACAATGCAACTTCCTTTAACATGGATAAACTTACTCTATGCCAATTTTCTCCAACAGATCAGGAGTTAGCTGACAAAGATCAGTGATGTTGTGTTCTGGGTACATAAGGAAACAGATAGCAGTCCTGTGATACATCTACTGTGACTATTATTATTAGCAATAATGGCAAGTTGTCTCAAATTATCTCAAATATCAAGCCTTTAGGACGGGATGGTGTTATGAATACTACAGGTGTAAAAAGGGGCAAGCATTTTATTCCCTAAAAGCTAACTACTTGATATCTTTTCCCTCTCTTATCTTGAACAGTACCCTTTTTTTTTTACTTGCAAAGATAAAGGAAATGTTTTGTTTCCACACTGATATTATTGAACCCGTTCTAAAAAATTCTAAACTGCACCTTTACCAAAACAGTGGTTTTTGTGTGACCCAGATGAGTTAAAGTTGCAGTATGTAAAATGTAGATGTCAGTATGTTGCAAATTGCAGTCAACTGTATTCTGA
The DNA here is from genome assembly GCF_001858045.2 of Oreochromis niloticus. Lineage (NCBI taxonomy): Eukaryota > Metazoa > Chordata > Actinopteri > Cichliformes > Cichlidae > Oreochromis > Oreochromis niloticus. The sequence goes on from NC_031984.2 coordinate 16,992,033, forward strand.
TTTCTTGCCCCTTTACAGCTCAAGTGCATTATCCTAGATATATGGAGTGCCGTTTGTAAAGTGAAACATGCTGAAATTAACAGCAACATTTTTCCACATTTAGCTCGAAACCTTACAAAAACATGTTTTCTCAAGTCATTTTTTTTACAACATTTAGTAAAATATTTGTAACTTTTTATATTTAAAACACAATTTTAAATGTTAAATCTAAATGTTAAATATTCAATTTATATGTTAAATCTAATTGTTAAATATTACATTTAAATGTTAAATCTAAATATTATATTTAAATCTAAATCTTAAATCTAAATGTTACAGGAAACTAAATATTTAGCTAACATGCAAATACCAAAATAAAAGCTTTACATAAACCTCCGGCGCTAAAGTGTGCCGGTAGTGGTCAGGTTGTGTCTGCTCTCCCCTGACGGTCACTTCTCACCACCAATGACTGTCAATGCTCACAACTATGAGCTGCTTCACTTCTTGCCTAATGTCCAGCAATTTAACTGGAAATGTGCTGTGGCGATTGTGAAGTGGCGACTGCAGCTGCTGAGAGTGCACTACTGCTGAATCTTTGGATGGCCGACAAAACGGATCTTCCGATGTTTTCAGCTAAATCGCTGGACATGCTGGTAGGCAAGAAGAGAAGCCGGTCATGGCGGTGAGAAGTGACCATCAGGGAGAGCAGACACAATCTGACCACTACCGGCACACTTTTGCACCAGAGTTTTTCATAACATTTAGATTTAACATTTAAAATTGTGTTTTAAATATAAAAAGTTACAAATATTTTACTAATTGTTGTAAAAAAATGACTTGAAAAAACATGTTTTTGTAAGGTTTTGAGCTAAATGTGGAAAAATATTGCTGTTAATTTCAGCGTGTTTCACTTTACAAACGGCACCCCATATAGATATGATAGCCACTGTATGACAAATAAATCTGTAGTGATTGTAGGCTATTAGTCTGTTCTTTACCTCAGCTGGAGTTTATATCTATTTACACCGCAGGATGCTGTAAAACTTTGTGAAAGGAGTCAGAGAAGCTCACTTCTGTCCGATGACAGTGATACTAAGGTGAGTTTGTGTGGATACTCTAAAACTTTTCAGTTAGTTAGCACTGCTATTTTTACGGCAGTTGGCCGGTATTAATGAAACTTTATATGAAATGGCTCTAACATTGCTGGACTCAGACCCTTAACAAATAAACTCTAATATGGTGTGAGAATGTATTCATATTGTTTATCAGAAGGAAATTGACTTTTAGGACGCTCCAGCTTCTTCAGTTCTAAAACCAAATACACCAGGTCTTTGATCCGTAGTGGGAGTTGACCCTGAATCCACCCTTAGTTATGCTGCAATAGACTTCCCATGATGCACTGAGCATTTCTCATTCTCTGACCCCTTTTCACTCACTATGTGTTTATAAACTCAACTGCATTTATTGTGAGCTATTATTAATCTTATAAACTTAATCTTATTATTAAGCTCTCTTTCACAGCTTGTTTTTGGTCTTGTCTCCCTCCCCTCACCCAAAACCGGTTGCAGCAGATGGCTGCCTGGTTCTGCTGGAGGTTTCTTCTTGTTAAAAAGGAGTTTTTTCTTTCACGCTCTGGCTAAAGTGCTTGCTTATAGGGGCTCCTTTAGGTAATTGTAAGGTAGACGCTACGTCTTTGTATTGTAGGGTTTACAATATAAAGTGCCTTGAGGTGACTTTTGTTGTCATTTTTTTACTATATAAATTAAATTGAATTGAAGTACCTTGTACCTCTCATCTCCAGAGTGTAAGTATATTTTTTGAGCAGTGGCGGATCTAGGATTTTTCTGAGTATGGGGCCATCAATGGGCCACAATATTCATAGAGAGGCCGAATATTAGTCCAACAGCATGTACAATGCTCATTTTAAATGCTATTTTCTTTTTTCATTTCTTTGCATACTAGCTTACACTTGACTGTTACTCCTGAATGTGTTTATGGACAAAAGTTTTGTTCTTTACATTGTCTGTGCTCTATGTAACTGTTAAAAAAAGAAAAAATATGTCAAGAGAAAAAGAAATCAGACCTTTCATAATTACAACTCAATGATTTCTGACCTGATAAAGTGGGACTAGAGGTGCTCCACTCTTGACCAGCTTCTGGTCCACCGTCTGCTCTCTCCCTGCTCTCTCCCTGCTCATTTTCGACAGCTGGCAGGCTCACTCGTTTGGGCAAAACCTGCTGATGTTTTGCCTCAGATTGACCCCTTCTTTTCATGTTCTCTATCAGTGCAAAATAATATAGTAAATAATAATACACAAAATGCAAATTACAAAAGAAGTTCATGAACTAGCATTAGATTTATTAGCGAAAATTTTTTCTTAAACACAAGTCGGGCCTTAATTAAGATTAATGTTGACTGATGTTTGCTTTGCTTCTCAACCTGTTAAGCACCAAAGGGCTTTCTGAGGTTCCTGCTAGAAAATGACATACCCAAAATGAATGGAGTATTTCTCTGCAATTACAAACAGTGTATAAACAATCTTGGAATCAAAATAAAGTTAACACTTGTGAGATTTCATCAGATATTACTGTGTAAAAGTTATGCCGGGCTCACACTGTGGGATTTTTGGCCCATTTTGAGCCGATTTTTGAGTCGTGCGACCGTTTTGGTGATCGGCCCGAGTTTGTCCTTCATCGTTCGTCGTGCATTGTGTAGTGTACGTGGGGTAACGAGAAGCGATTAACACCTCACGACCAGCTCCCGATCATCAATCGCTTGGTCGGGAGGATTTCAAACCTGTTTGAAATCCTCGCGACCGTCGTGTGGGTGTCACTGCAGCTTCTCACACTGCGCACGCGCAAACACAAATGTCAGCGAAAAAGACGGCGCAGCACTGCAGTGCAGCGTGTGATCTGGACACAAGTGATGGAGGCACAACTTGTAGAACTTTGGAAAGCTCACCCGAGCCTTTTCGATGTGGCCTCACAAAATTATCACGACCACAAGAACCGTGAAAATAGTTGGATCTACACTGCTGCTCAATCACAGCTGCCTGATCAATGTTTTTCATAAAGTTGACGGTGATGGTGTGCGTGTCTGTGTGAGTGAAAGACAGAGAGGGAGAGCGAGCAACAGAATTCCTGTTATAACCTTAATTTTATGAACGCACAGTTTGAGCACTCAGGTCGCATCAGAGCATCGGGCCGTATAGTGTGAGACCCTGCATCGTGACCTATGAACTTCTAACCCCTGCGAGTCAATCGTACAGTTTGAGCAGGAGCTGAATCGCGCGACTGAAAAAATCGCACAGTGTGAGCCCGGCATAACTGAGGCTAAAACATAGAAAAAGTAAGAAGGTTTTTCCCTCACCTAATTTATTCTTGGATTTTATTGCATATAACAGGGGTTGGCAACCCTAGGCACGCGTGCCACAGCTGGCATGTGAAGGGTTAACTGATGGCACGACCATAGCTGGACTGGCCATCGGGCATACCGGGCATTTGGCCTGTGGGCCGATGGTGATTTTTCGTTTTTATGGGCCGATGGGGTTTTTTGGGGGGGTTTTTTGTAACGGTATAAACGATGAGAGGTGGTGGATTGAACAGCTGCTGGCCGGTGTGTAAAAATAAGTCAGTTGTTTGGTGGTGGCTATGGCAGAGCTTCCACAGAGGTCAGCAGGTGGATGAGGGAAATGGGAGGCAGGAGGAGGAGAGACCCGAGGCGGCCACTGGTCTGAGTGTCAGGTGAACTGAACTTCAGGTAAAAAGCTATGACCTGCAGTCTATCTGGGTCAGATATAAACCAAGTTTAGGTGTAGTTTATTTTCGTTTTCTGACGTTTGTGCTTTCTCCACTCTCAGAGGACCTCCGGACGTTGTCAAGCTGCTGCCGTAACCTGTTAGGATTTCAGCGCTGGTCTGCTCACAGTTTCTCTGTGCCTACCTGCCTGCCTCCCTGCCCAGCGCTCAGGATAATCATCTCCCCTCACCCGGACCACCTCTCCTCTAAGCTTTGCCTCTGTCTGCGCATGAGTAAGACTTTTTGGACCACGACAGCCGTACGGCTTCCCCACGGACACTTCTAGTGCTCCTTATAGTTTTGTTTCATTGAAATGCCAAGTTGGCCATGTGTGTTTCAAAGTAAAAGGTTGTGAATTTTTTGAGTTAAAACTGTGCGTCTCCAAGCAGAGTATTATGAATCATAGTGTGCCTTTAAGCCAAAGTTGCATTTAAATTCATGTTCCAGAGTAGTAGAGTAGTTTCTAGCGTGTTTTAAGTTTATTTAGGTTGCCGCTAGCACTCGGTTCCTCATGAGTGTTTTTTGAGTTATTCCTTGTTTACGTTGAGCAATTCTAAGTTATGGTAAGCACTCTGAGCACCTCTCACCCTGGTTCGCTGTTTACTTTAATTGCACCACTGTAAATAAAACTTTGTCACCCTCAGTCCCAGCACCTCCGAGTGTTGTCTGCCTTAGAGTCAGTTTCCCCACTGGCCTCAGGCCGTGACACCGACAGCACATATAAAAGCACTAGCTGCCTTTATGTGTTAATTACTTTATGTATACTCAATACTCTTTTACAGTATTTGAGTATGCACAAAGAAATGACATTTTCATCCAGCTGGGAGAGATATCAGAGGCAAAAGCAGGTTGGGTTAAGTGTGCATTTGTTAAGAAAACGTAATAGGGAACATCATTATTTCCACAGAAAATTCTCATTATCAGTTATCAAAATGCAGCTAGCTCACAGAGAAGCAAAACTGGATACTTCTTTAGAGCGCATAGCTTCAATCTGTGTGAATCTGAAAGTAATTGTTTGTCATTGTGAACTTTGTAGATAAAACCAAATCCTACAAGTATGTTGGACTGGTTGAGAAAGTTGATGGTGTCAACACCGGTGTAAAGTAGTAATTGGTCTGTGAATGGATCGCCAATCTTCACTTTCAAAGAAAGTCCCTAGAGAAGATGTGCATTTAAAAAAACAAAAAACAAAACTAACCATACCACAAAAACTTGGTGGTACAGCCAAAAGGGAACAGTGGGTAACATCAACAAGTGGGATGTTATGGAGTAGGCCAGATCGTCGTTTGAATTTAATTTTGTTCTGAATATGTGTTCATGTGTCGCTAGGCCTTGTTTAAGAAAATTGACCTTTGATGTGATCATGTGATGCAACTGCCTTGTATAAAATTGGCCTTTGATGTTGTAAAATAACTTTAAATTAACCTTTAGATAAGTAATTTTGTTAAATTTGTCTGGTTTTTATATAGTACTAGTTTCTAAGATGGAAAAATACAGTTTTACTTTCATAATCAATGGCACCATTTACCCCAAGGTATTCTCTCCAAAGGCAACTTACACCAGGGGAAAGTTGTGCCGCAAGACCACTTTTTTTTTTTTTCAGAGATCATATTTATTAAATACTATATTTCATATCTAAAGTGATTGTTCTCAGGAATGTACAACATCCTGAAATATGTACCTACTTTAGTTGGAAGCATTACTGTCATGGCCTTGCTTTAAAGTCACTTTGAGTAAAAACTGGCACCACTACTGTTTGTCTGTTTTTTGGACAGCGGGACTAATTGTGGCAGGATGTGTGTGATATTATTCGTATCCCACTGTAACTTTACTGTATAAAGAGCCAACATCTTCAAAATTTCAGGAGCAGTTGGTCATAATAAGTGTTTGGAAATTAAAAATCAAGAATATGGGATACTTTTGGTCTGTAATTTGGACAGCTGTGCTTGCAACGCAGGGGAAACATTCTGAAATAAATTGTCTTGAGCCATAGTGTCCCCAGTATCGGGACTTAATGTTTGTCAGACTTTACCTATGTGACAGCTGTGGGTAAATAGTGATTTATGACTTGCTAACAAACTCCTCGACTCTTATCAGTTGTCTGTTGAAAATCTTTCCTCAGGGGATCATTCAAATCTTCTTTTTCAGTAAAATCTCACCACTTTTAAAATGTATTCCACTACAGATTAGAGAATACATGCCCTTAAAATGTATTTTGTAACGTATTCCGTTACGTTACTCAATGACAGCAACGTATTCTGAATACTTTGGATTACTTAATATATTATCATGCTTTTTTACAACTACATGAATGTACTATTGCTGTGTGATTTACTACTATTACTGAAGGCTACTCGCCATACCAATACCAACTAGATGTTAAAATCTTAATATAAAATGAGTAACAGTAGGGTGGACATTAGGTAAGGCTGCACTTTTTGCAGCGATCTCATATAGAAAACTAATTTGCGCGTATATAAAACAGGTCCGCGGCTCCAAACAATAGTAAAGGGACCTCTGGCTAATACGTCAGGTTCCGTGTCGGGCTCGTAGCCGAAAACTAGCTTTACTTTGTTGTCTGGTTTAACTTTGCTAGTGAGAGACAGAGAGAGGCGTTGAAAGGCTGCTCCAACGGAACTTATTGTTTCGGACGAAAACACGAACACAGTATACAGTCGAGTCTTAATAGCTTACTTACAACTGGACTCGTCAGGCACTCTTTTTGGCTGCAGTGGTTATTATTATATTTAAATGCTTCCATCTTCTGTTTCTGGTCGGTGACAACTACTTTTCGACTCTCCTTTTTCTCCCTCCCTCGCTCACAGACACATAACGGGTATGGCAGTCCATTCTCCCTGCAGCACGGACTACACTGCCCATGAGGCTACATTCTTTAGGGCTATGCCCATAACACTCTGCCTATTGCCTTCATATTAAATTATTTTTTGAATAATCATTTTTAAAACATATTTCTTCACGTCACTATGCGTCCTGGGTCCTGGGGGGGTGCTCCGGGAGTATGAGTGTCTGGCCCATTGCTACGGGCCATTCAGTCCTTATACAACCGTTGCAAGAGCTTGGTCCGCATAGCCAGCAATAAGTCGGACTCGTTCCTTTCACTTGGGTGGTCTCAGGATCTCATCTCTGCTTTTTGCAGATGATGTGGTTATGTTGGCTTCTTCGGGTGATGGCCTCCAGCACACCTTGGAATGGTTCGCAGCCGAGTGTGAAGCAGTGGGAATGAGAATCAGCACCTCCAAATCTGAGGCCATGGTCCTCAGCCGGAAAAGGGTGGAGTGCCCACACTGGGTCTGGGACGAGTCCCTGCCCCAAGTGAAAGAGTTTAAGTATCTCAGGGTCTTGTTCACGAGTGACGCGAGAAGGGAGCGGGAGATCGACAAACGGATTGGTGCGGCCGTTGTACCAATCTGTTGTGGTGAAGAGAGAGATGAGTGTAAAAGCGAAGCTCTCAATTTAGCGGTCGCTCTACGTCCCTACCCTCACCTATGGCCACGAGCTGTGGGTAGTGACCGAAAGAACGAGATCGCGGATACAAGCGACGGAAATGGGTTCCTCCGAAGGGTGGCTGGCATGTCCCTTAGAGATACGGTGAGAAGTTCGGGCATTCGGGAGGGGCTCAAAGTAGAGCCGCTGCTCCTCTACATCGAAAGGAGCCAGTTGAGGTGGTTCGGGAATCTGACAAGGATTCCTCCTGGGCGACTCCTGGGTGAGGTGTTCCCGGCACGTCCCACCGGGAGGAGGTCCCGGGGCAGACCCAGGACAGGCTGGAGAGATTATGGCTGTATCCCAATTCAGGGGCTGTAGCCTTAAAGGCCGCATTTTAAGGCCGATTACGTCACAGCGACGCGACGAAGGCTGTCCCAATTCAAAGGCTGCTCGAAATGCGGCCCTCAAATACGTCCTTCATTTCCCTGAATTTTAAGGATGTGGCGGTGTAGACTTCGTGGCCCAACATATCCCAGAATGCATAGCGCGGCGGTGGGTGTGGATAATTTTGCAGAGAATAAACGGCGGAAGAGGGGCACCCGAAGAGTAAACTTTTAAAAGTAAGTACTGAATATTATGTCACTTATTTATGTGCAAATGTTTAATAACAAAGAACATTAAAACATTACTGTTGGCCACATGTCGGCAAAGTTATGTGACATTAGCAATGTTAGTACTAACGTGGTTTTAAAGCCTTTACTTTAAAATATACGCCATTCAATAGTTGACCTTAATCTTACAGAGAATGTGATGATTTCATGGATATTTAAAGTAAGCACTGAGAGAAATTTAGTAATGCCAACATATTAAAAGAACAATATTTGTCTCTTATATATAATACATTTATATATACAGTGTCAAAGGAACCTGTCTTTGAGTGAAAATTTAAGATGACAGGAAATATAAATAAATGCAGCTTGAATCTTTACTGAAGCTCAGTATTTGAAACAGAGTTCATTCACTGCTGTAATAACTAATAATGATTGAAATAATAACTTTAATATTGGCCATATTATATTTACATTACCAAAGTAAGATGACTTTAGTCTCATGAACAACATTAGGTAATTGTTATTTACTAGCTAATCTTAAAATAACTGTTCAGTACAGAAATGAAGCCCAATAATCATGATTTCACAGTCCCGTGGTCTCAGCCTCAGATACTTATCAAATCAAAGCTCATGTAGAAACAAACAAACAAATGAACAAAAGGTTTTCTCCTTCATTTCTGTCAAACAAAGCTGTATGAAACGTTTCCAGCTGTTAGTATCATGGTTGCTAGGCAATCTGGGCAGTGCGACGGAGGCTAGACCGTCCCATTTCACAAGCCTCGCACTTCCGACCTTAGCGGTCTTTGAGTACGCGGCCCTTGAGGATCGTTAAGGCTGCGTACTTTAAGGCTGCAGACCCTGAATTGGGATACAGCCTATATCTCTCCCGGCTGGCCTGGGAATGCCTTGGTGTTCCCCCAGACAAGCTGGAGGAGGTGGCAGGAGAGAGGGAGGTCTGAGCTTCTCTTTTTGGGCTGCTGCCCCCGCGACCCGGCCCCACATAAGCGGAAGAAAATGGATGAAAATGGATGGATGGATAGTTCTGTGTGTGTCACATGTTTATGTTGTTGACTGGTTTTATATCTGTGTAATAGTGAGAAATACAAATGTTTGGTTAATTAATTATGTTTTGTGTTTTGCCTTAATGCTTTTAAATATGTTTAGGAGTAATATTGTGGGTGGAATTCGTTAAAGTTGAGCAGTGTACAAGCGCTACCATTGACTTAAGTCAGCATATAATATAACAAGTATTTACAAGTTTACAAAAGTAGTAGCATTTGAACAAAGTAGTAGTATTTCCCTTAAGTATGAAAATATACTTAAAGTACCTAAACTACTAATGCTCAATATATAATACCTTTGAATAATTGAACAGTTCTGACACTAACAAATCGATTTGTGTTACAATAGATGACAAAAATGATGTTGATTCAACATAAAATCAATCTTAATTAAATAAGACTTTAATTAAGTAAAAATTAAGGGAGGAGAAAAAGAGAAATTATTAGTTCAACACATGCAGAAACTAGAAAAATTAATCACATGTTTAAAGATGCATTCAAGAATAAAATGAAACCAAGTTTGTGAAAAATAGAACATTTTGCAGAAAGTAATTTCGATATACCCATATTTCTTCTTAATTGTCTGCTTTTTTAATGAATCTTTATCAATAACATGTTATATATCATTTTCACACAATCATCTGTGATAAATGCAATTTAAAACATGACTATCAAAAGACATGTTATATATATGTGTGTTAGTTACCTTGGCAGTAGCAATGAATCTAACTTCAGTCTGCATGAAAAGGATGTCCGTGTTACTGATGATATGTACTTCAAGCTGTCCTCTTTATATAAAGGGATATTTGGTGTTCAGTCTCCTCCCCTGTGCTTTCTGTCTTTCTATTTGTGTGTGTGTATCTATGGGTGTGGTGTTTGGATCACTGCTGCAATACTTGTGCATAAGATTTAGTGAATCTGTTTTCAGAAACAGAATATTGCTTTCATAATTACAATTATGTATTTGTAGAACAATACCTCCATGTCTGCACTGGGAGTCCATCAGTCACATTGAACCTCCTACATTGGACTATATTTTTCTACCGTAGTTCAGTGAGGCAAACCAAACCCTGGCACTAAGAAAAGGATGTTTTTACATTTAAGTTGCAGCCATTGTAGGTTCTGCCACAAAGATTGTAGATATTTGGTTTTAACTGTAGCCACTTGGTCCTTTAAGCTTGGAGCCTTCCAATCTCTCATTGAGTACCCATGCTCACTTTCCAGGGTTTTAAATAAATCTTCTTAGTAAATATGACTCTTAAAATAAAGGAAAGATGCTTCAAAACTGTCATTTTTAAAATTTTGCTCATAATTTATCAGGTAACTTGATACAATGTTAGTGGGCTTGATTTTGGGTGTAGCAAATGATTTTACAAAAATAAACGTTTCAAATACTCATAGAGTCCCAGTGATGGTGGTCTGCTGTGAGCTATTACAAACTATGAATTCAATCAATATAAATGAGTCCCCCTGTCAGTATTATGTTAGTTTTATTATGTTAGTTTGAAATAATTTTTATAGAGGTTTAATATAACACCACCTTTGATGATTTGGTACTTACTGCAACAATAAAAATGGATTCTTTTAGTGAAGTGCTCACACTAAATTTGATATGGAACTCTCATACTATTTGAAAGCTGCTTTCAGTTTTTATTTTACTGACAGGAAACCATAGTCTCCAATGTAAAAGCTTACTGTGTTTCAGCTAAATCTGTATTCAACAGTACAAAATAATCACTGAAAAAATAATTTGTTGGTAGCTGTATTCAGTATTTCCGTTTTCTCTATTAGCACATTATTTAATTCAATTTTTTGCAGTTTCTTTCTTCCCATTTTCTAGTCGTGGTTAAATGGCTATGAAAATATTTTACAGAGCATTGTTAAGTTGTGGCTGATTGCACAAGAAAAAAGGAAACAGAAAACATGACGATGAAGAAGACTTGAGTATAAAACAAGAGATACTTGTCGAACAATCAAGGTTCGTTGTATTGTGTTCATCCTGTGTGTCCAGTTTTTCTACTGCTGTTTTTATTTTGGTTCATTGATTAGGTGTTTCCAACATTGTTCAGTTTTGTCTTATTAAATGTTTGAACTCATACATGTGTTTTAAACAAGTCATATACCAACACGTTCTCACTCCCAAAGCGTAAACTCTGCTGACCAGCAAGAGATTGGTGCCCACTGCTGCGGTGGTTGTGCCCCCAGCTGAAGCACAGCCTCCAATTTGATTTCCACACCAGTCGGCTTGGAGCAAAGGTTCACCTTTGGGCCCTTGATGGGACCAGATGCACAGAAGGAAGGAGCCTCAGCCCTCCCAGCTGTGGGATTGAGTTGAAAAGGGGTCCAGTGGCAGGGATACGCTGGTTTTCCACATCTGTTGCCGCTCAAGAGGTGCCACTTAAGTTCTGTTCAGGTTGTCAGCCCCAGAAGGCCCTGCACTGTCTCCCAAGCACAAACCCCCTGCACACAAAACATCTCAGATTGTAACTCTATTTGGGTGTGTTAAATGTTCAAGTGACCACATCAAGTGTACCCGCTTTCTTGGGGCATTGTTGTGCCCCAAGAAAGGTGCTGCCAACACACTGTATGAATGTACATGTTCCCATGTTACAAACAATTAAGAATGCTTGCAAATAAATAAATAATAATTGCAAATCCTTAGCTTGCAGGCAAAAAGAGCCAGGTCAGGCAGGTGATGCAGACACATCGGTGAGCGATAACATCCCACCTGCAGTGCTGCAGGTCAGCTGATCACCACCCTTAGTGGCACGCTTGCGCCCCCTTTCCGTGAGTGGTGGAAACCATTGCTATGGTTACCGGTTGCAGTTCCGGGTCAAGAATTGTAAACACCACTGTTTGCAAGGACACAGCAGTGATACTGAGGAAGGAAAAAAATGCGCTATTGCAGAAAAGAGCAAAATTAGTTATCCCTGCTTCAAAAACAGAAAAAGCCATTTTTTTTTAATCTGAAAAATGGTTTGAGGACTTTGTCCCATCCTCGACCTGCGAGTCTTGAACAAATATCTACGAACGTACAAGTTCAAGATGTTAACACTCAGGCAGCTTCCGTTGGCCCGGAAGATTGGTATGCAACCATCAATCTAACAGATGCTTATTTTCAGGTGTCTATACACCCAAACCAAAGGCAGTTTCTGAGGTTTGCACTCGAAGGCGTAGCCTACGAATAAATGGTCCTGCATTTCGGATTGTCCCTTGCTCCTCGCACCTTCGCAAAATGTGCTGAGGCAGCGTTAGCCCCCTCAGAGAAAGGGGCATTCACATTTTAGCCTATCTAGATGACTGGGCTCTCCTAGCTTGCACCAGAGAGCTGGTGGCGACCGAGCTGTTGCTGGTTCTGTTACACAGCCAGGCACTGGGTTTCTCTGTGAACTTTTAAAAGAGCTCGCTAATCCTCACCGCCCCCTATTGTTCTCCATAATTCATCATGATCCACCCCTGGGCTTGGATGCGCTAGCGTACCAGTAGCCAGATGTGCTTCTGTATACATCTCTCCCAGTGGAAATGATATATAGAGACAGTGTCTTGGCAGCGTCTCTTTCTGATTCTAGTGGCTCCTTGATGGCCCATAAGGTCATGGTATGCAGAGATAATTAGTCTTTTAGAAGCAAGCCCTTGGCAGCTTCGCAGAGACCTCCTCTCTTAGGCGTGAGGAGAAGTGGTTCACCCATGCCCGGATGTTTGGTGCCTTCATTCTTACCTGCTGAGACGTCAAATTTGATTGCTAAAGATCTACCCTGAAGTGTGGTAGCGACAATCCAGAGTGCTAGGGCCTCATCCACCATATGCTTGTACACTTACAAATGGCAAGCCTTCAAGCAAAGGTGCCAGGACTGCCACATGCACCTATTGCAGTGCTCTATTGTGGATGTTTTGACTTTCCTGAAAGAGCTGCTGAATAAGGTTTATTTAGCAGCTGTATCTGTCGGTCATATTGGCTTTGACGGGGTGACACCAGGTGCACATCCCCTTGCCATACGTTTTTTGAAAACACTGGCTGAGACCCGTTGTTGGTTCCAGTGTCCCTGCATGGGACTTGTGTTTGGTGCTGGAGGCCCTTTGTGGCCCCCCTTTTGAACCCATTGAGTCTGTGGATATGAAATTTCTCTCATATAAAATTGCATTGTTTCAGCTTTGGCTTCGGCAAAGTGAGTAGGTGACCTTCATGCTCTGTCTATGCATCCCTCCTGCACACATTTCTCTCCTGATGGCCACAAGAGGTCATATTGCAGCTGAATGCTGCATATTTTCCCAAGGTCATTCCTACAGCTTATAGCTCAATGGAGTTTGGATTGCTGAGCTTTTGTTCCTGTCCTTTTGCATCTGAGGAGCAGAGGAGGATGCATTCTTTGTCTGGTGCGTGTGCTACCTACCTACATTGAAAGCACTCAGAACATGCGTTTCTGTGACCAGTTGTTTGTCTGTTTCGCTAACCCAGCCAGAGGTAGAGCTCTGTCTCACTGGATTATAGAAGCTATCACACTGGTGTACTGCACCAAGGGTCTTACTTTGTCCCAGGGGCATGAGAGCTCATTCCACCAGGGAAATGGCAACCTCATGGGCTCTTTTTAAAGGGGTTCCCATAGCTGATATTGGTGTCAAAGTCAAATTTATTTATATAGCACATTTAAAACAACAACTGTTGACCAAGGTGCTGTACAATTAAGATAATCAAAAGAAATAAAAACATAGGAAGGCATAATAAAAGTTAAGAAAAATAATCATAAAATTAGAAGATTTGAGTAAGAAATACAATACAATACAATACAATTTTATTTATATAGCACATTTAAAAACAAGGTGTATGCCAAAGTGCTTCACAGAAACCAAATAAGAGCAATAACAAATACAAGTAAATAAAATAATAAAATAATATAAGTACAAATAGAATATACTAACAGGTGGGAGACATAACTAACCAATGATACCAGGCATAGTAGGCACGAGCTGAAAGGCTGAAGGTTAAAACATAAAAACATTAATAAAAGCAAAAAAGATAAGTTACAGTACAGTTAAAAATGCAGGGTCTAGGAGGCAGGGAAGGCAAGGCTAAATAAATACGTTTTTAATCGAGATTTAAAAGATTGAATTGAATCAGAGGCGCGGATAGCTTGAGGAAGATTATTCCAGAGGTAGGGTGCAACAGAAGCAAATGCGTGGTCACCTCTGGTCTTAAGGCGGGATCTAGGTCGCACCAGGAGCATTTGGCCTGCTGATCTAAGCGCTCTCCTAGGGGTATAAAAGCTGAGGAGATCCTTAAGATAGCTGGGCGCCGTGTTATATATGATTTTAAAAGTGAGCAATAAGATTTTAAAATCAATGCGATGTTTAATGGGGAGCCAGTGCAGGTTGGAGAGAACTGGAGTAATAGACAAACCTACCAGTTCCGGTTAAGAGATGCGCAGCACCATTTTGAACGGGCTGCAGTTTGTGAATGAGGGCAGAATGGAGAACAGTATAAAGGGAATTACAGTAATCTAATCTTGATGTAACAAAGGCATGGATAAGTTTTTCCCGGTCCTTACGTGGTATGTAGGGCTTGGCGTTAGAGATTAGACATAATTGATAGAAACCAGATTTAACTACAGAGGACACATGTTTGTCCAGCTTGAAGGAACTGTCCAAGACAACACCCAAGTTCCTCGCAGTATCAGAAAGGGAGTTAGCAAAGGGCCCAAATATACCAGTTAGTTCAACCCGAGGGATGGGAGTATCAAAGATTACAATTTCTGTCTTCTTATCATTTAAAATGAGGGAATTGCTCAGTAGCCAGTTTTTAACTTCACTCATACAATCAAAGAAGTGTTGCAACAACGACGTGACATCCTCAGGCAGTTCAAAATAGATTTGAATGTCATCCGCGTAAAAATGAAAGGAAATATTGTATTTATCAAAGACTCGGCCCAAGGGGAACAAGTATAAAGAGAACAGCAAAGGACCCAGCACAGACCCCTGGGGGACACCAGAGGTGACAGGGGCAGTGGAGGAGGAGTAGGTACCCATCGCGACAGAAAAGGACCTTTCTGATAGATAGGATTTAAACCAGCTAAGGGCACTGCCTGTGATGCCCACCAGATGCTCAAGCCTCATTAAAATGACATTATGGTCCACCAAATCAAAAGCAGAGGACAAATCAAGCAAAACTAAGACCACAGGGCGCCCTGAGTCAGCAACTGAGAGAAGGTCATTAAAGACTCTCAGTAATGCAGTTTCCGTGCTATGGCGTGGCTTAAACCCCGACTGAAATATTCTTTGCATCCAAATAAGTTTGGAGTTGGGAGTGAACAATCTTCTCTAGAACTTTAGACAGAAATGGGAGTTTGGAAATAGGTCTAAAATAAGATATAAAAGTAGTACAAACTCATTCTGATTTAAGGGCCAAGGAATAAAAGTGGGTTTTCATGGGAGTTATGTGTTCTCGCTTGTGTGTGGCAGTTAGCAACCGTGCTGCAGCGTTTTGGACCAGCTGCAGACGGCTAACTGAGGACAAACTAACACCAGAGTAAAGACTATTACAATAGTCGAGGCGAGATCAAATGAAGGCATGGATAGCTCTCTCAAAGTCTCTAAAACAGAGAAATGGCTTCACTTTAGCAAGTAGCCGAAAGTGAAAGAAACGGGTCTTGATTACAGTATTAATCTGTTTGACAAATGTTAGATTAGAGTCAAAAATCACTCCTAGGTTCCTCGCAAAGGGTTTTTTTTTAATACATTTCTAAGGGGCCAAAGTCGCAGTGGTCACAGGGACCAAACACAATCACCTCTGTTTTCTGTTCATTTAAGTTAATAAAATGTAAAGCCATCAATGCCTTAACATCCTCCAAACAATCCAGCAAACTCTTCAGAGGACTCGCCAATTTACGTTTCAGTGGTAGGCAAATCTGTGAGTCATCTGCATAACAATGGAACGAGATGCCATGTTTTTTTAAAAATTGAACCCATAGGGAGCATATAAATTGAAAAGAGAACTGGGCCAAGAATGGACCCGTGGGGGACCCTAAAAGAAAGTGAGGTTTTAGAGGATGATGTAATCTGTAAAAATCTGTAAAAATTTTATTTCCTTATTTTTGCAATCTTTTTTATTTTCTTCTGAGTGTTTACGTTAACATTCAGATTAAAAGAGCCCCAAAGATAATCTGTGTTCTGGGCTGGTTAATTTAGCCAGGCTACACAATTTGGTACCAGGAGTGGGGTATCTGCAAAAGTGGAAGCTCAGCGATTTTGTTTTTGTTATGGGTTTCAGTTTAAGTAGGTTATTTTACGGTGCAAAAATAACTGTAGTGTTGGTCACCCACGGCCTGAGGGATTGGAAAGGACCTGAGGATTGGGGCCATCCCAGAGGTGTGCAGAGTAGTGGCCATTCTGTCCAAAAGAATAGAATAGAATAGAATGCCTTTATTGTCACTATACAGGGAGTGCAGAATTATTAGGCAAGTTGTATTTTTGAGGAATAATTCTATTATTGAACAACAACCATGTTCTCAATGAACCCAAAAAACTCATTAATATCAAAGCTGAATGTTTTTGGAAGTAGTTTTTAGTTTGTTTTTAGTTTTAGCTATTTTAGGGGGATATCTGTGTGTGCAGGTGACTATTACTGTGCATAATTATTAGGCAACTTAACAAAAAACAAATATATACCCATTTCAATTATTTATTTTTACCAGTGAAACCAATATAACATCTCCACATTCACAAATATACATTTCTGACATTCAAAAACAAAACCAAAACAAATCAGCGACCAATATAGCCACCTTTCTTTGCAAGGACACTCAAAAGCCTGCCATCCATGGATTCTGTCAGTGTTTTGATCTGTTCACCATCAACATTGCGTGCAGCAGCAACCACAGCCTCCCAGACACTGTTCAGAGAGGTGTACTGTTTTCCCTCCTTGTAAATCTCACATTTGATGATGGACCACAGGTTCTCAATGGGGTTCAGATCAGGTGAACAAGGAGGCCATGTCATTAGTTTTTCTTCTTTTATACCCTTTCTTGCCAGCCACGCTGTGGAGTGCTTGGACGCGTGTGATGGAGCATTGTCCTGCATGAAAATCATGTTTTTCTTGAAGGATGCAGACTTCTTCCTGTACCACTGCTTGAAGAAGGTGTCTTCCAGAAACTGGCAGTAGGACTGGGAGTTGAGCTTGACTCCATCCTCAACCCGAAAAGGCCCCACAAGCTCATCTTTGATGATACCAGCCCAAACCAGTACTCCACCTCCACCTTGCTGGCGTCTGAGTCGGACTGGAGCTCTCTGCCCTTTACCAATCCAGCCACGGGCCCATCCATCTGGCCCATCAAGACTCACTCTCATTTCATCAGTCCATAAAACCTTAGAAAAATCAGTCTTGAGATATTTCTTGGCCCAGTCTTGACGTTTCAGCTTGTGTGTCTTGTTCAGTGGTGGTCGTCTTTCAGCCTTTCTTACCTTGGCCATGTCTCTGAGTATTGCACACCTTGTGCTTTTGGGCACTCCAGTGATGTTGCAGCTCTGAAATATGGCCAAACTGGTGGCAAGTGGCATCTTGGCAGCTGCACGCTTGACTTTTCTCAGTTCATGGGCAGTTATTTAGCGCCTTGGTTTTTCCACACGCTTCTTGCGACCCTGTTGACTATTTTGAATGAAACGCTTGATTGTTCGATGATCACGCTTCAGAAGCTTTGCAATTTTAAGACTGCTGCATCCCTCTGCAAGATATCTCACTATTTTTGACTTTTCTGAGCCTGTCAAGTCCTTCTTTTGACCCATTTTGCCAAAGGAAAGGAAGTTGCCTAATAATTATGCACACCTGATATAGGGTGTTGATGTCATTAGACCACGCCCCTTCTCATTACAGAGATGCACATCACCTAATATGCTTAATTGGTAGTAGGCTTTCGAGCCTATACAGCTTGGAGTAAGACAACATGCATGAAGAGGATGATGTGGACAAAATACTCATTTGCCTAATAATTCTGCACTCCCTGTACAGTTGTACAATGAGATACAGAGCATCTCCTACTCAGTGCAAACATGCGGGGAGGTGTACAGTTCTGCAGCGCTATATACATATGGACAGTATTAACAGAGGGAAAAAGATATATATATATATAAAATGTACAAATATACAAGCCGGTTTAAAAAAAAGTAATATGTAATAAATAGTGTTGTGTATATACAGTTGGGTTATTGCACATAGAATTGGTATTGCACAGTGGTGGTCCATAGAGGAAGTGGGAAGAAAAAAAAATTGGGGGGGGGGGGGCGTGTTATCGGTGCATGTGTGAGTTCAGGGTGGTTATGGCTTTGGGGAAGAAACTGTTTTTGAGTCTGTGGGTTTTTGTGCTGATGCACCTGTAGCATTTCCCTGAGGGAAGCAGGCTGAACATGTTGAAACCAGGGTGGGAGCTGTCCTTGATAATGTTTGCTGCTCTGCTGAGGCAGCGGGAGGAATAAATGTCCATCAGGGAGGGGAGAGGGCAGCTGATGATCTTTTGTGCTGTCTTGACTACACTCTGAAGCCTCACTCTATCCGCCTTGGTGCAGCTGCCGTACCATACCATGATGCAGTAGGTTAGCAGGCTCTCAATGGACGAGCTGTAGAAGGTCAGCAGCAGGTTGGAGTCCAGCTTGTACTTCCTGAGGACTCTCAGGAAGTGCAGCCGCTGTTGGGCCTTCTTGACGACCACTGAGATGTTGTCTGTCCAGGAGATGTCAGCAGAGATGAGGACACCAAGGAACCGGAAGGTGTGGACCCTCTCCACACACTCCCCGTTGATGTAAAGGGGGGCTAAGTCAGTGCTGTGTCTCCTGAAGTCGACAATGAGCTCTTTGGTTTTCTTAGTGTTCAGTGCCAGGTTGTTTTCTGAACACCATGCTGTCAGCTTCAGGACTTCCTCTCTGTAGTCTGCCTCGTCTCCCTTTGAGATGAGTCCGACTACCGTGGTGTCATCAGCAAACTTGATGATGAGAGTGTTGTTGTGGGTCGAACTGCAGTCGTGGGTGTAGAGAGAATACAGGAGGGGGCTCAGCACACAGCCCTGTGGGGAGCCGGTGCTCAGTGTGCGAGTGGAGGAGAGATGAGGGCCGAGTCTTACAGTGTGGGGCCGGTTTGTGAGAAAGTCTTTTATCCAGGCACATGTGAGAGGAGGGAGGCCAAGAGTGACCAGTTTGGTGATGAGGATGTCCGGGATGATTGTATTAAAAGCTGAGCTGTAGTCCACGAAGAGCATTTGGACGTAGCTCTGCCACTGCTCTAGGTGACTCCGCACAGCGTGGAGGGCTGTGGCAATGGCGTCTTCTGTGGATCTGTTTGCGCGGTATGCAAACTGGTGGGGGTCAAATTCTGGGGGGAGGTAATCCTTGATGTGCTGAAGGACTAGTCTCTCAAAGCATTTCATGATTACCGGTGTGAGGGCCACAGGGCGGTAATCATTCAGGCTGGAGATGGGAGACTTCTTCGGCACTGGGATGATTGTGGCTGATTTTAGACAGGATGGGATGTCTGCCTGATCCAGTGAGAGGTTGAAGAGTCTGGCGAAGATGAGGGTGAGCTGGTGTGCGCATGCTCTTAGTACCTTGCCAGGTACTCCGTCTGGACCGGCCGCCTTCCTGGGGTTCACTGCTAGGTAGGGCTGCTCGATTATGGCAAAAATGATAATCACGATTATTTTCACTGAAATTGAGATCTCGATTATTTGACGATATTTATTTAACAATAACAATGTATTGAATAATGGCTTTAAAGATTGTCAAAAAATAATCTAAAATAGTGTGCAAATACTGATTACAGTGCAAATGTTTGCAATATAAAAAATAAATGAAAAATGTAAACATCTATGTTTAGTGAACTTCAAAATACTGCACAATATTTGATCCACGTCTGACTCCGCGAACCCATATTGTTTCCACCAATGTTCCCTCAAATATTTCATGTGTCTGAGCGAACACACAAACTCCCTGAGCGATCCCTTGGACCACTGTGAGCGACATCAGACGTGTGCACTGTGGTCACGCCAGCATCTAATCCATCCAAGTTACATGGTTTATTAAAATAATCAAATTACAGCATTTACATTTATGTTAGACTACTTTTAATTAACTGCTTTAGCCCACTTACAATGAAAATTTAAAAAAAATCCTGTTCATGACCTGTGTAGTATGTTAACACTATTGGAAGTAAAAATAACTTGAACTCCAATTTTGAAAACACAACTTTCTCTTTTTTTTTTCATAAAGCTCTGACTTGTATTATGAGTATGAGTCTGTGGTCTGGGAGAGTCCTATAACTCTCTGTCTGCAAAATACAGTATATAATGACCAATGTTGGGCAATTAATTATATAGTTACTACTTCAAAAAAGTAACTCAGTTTGGCAAACAACAAAGTTTTTTGCAGCTATTTATTTTTTTTAATGCAGCCAAGGCGTTTTTTTAAATAAACATGTCAAACTATTTACAGAACAATCAGCTGTTCTGCATCAAATCTGATGCCACACAAATTATTTGTGCCACTCCAAAAAATAATTTCTGTCCACTATGAGATAAAGGAGAACAACAGCCTGATACCTGCAGGCCTGACAACAGGAGATGTATCACTGCTGTAACACCTGTAACATTCAGCAGCCGCCTCATTGTTCTGACACACACAACAAATCTATTGACTACACTACACACTAACTACACAAGATTTGCGCTAAACGTCTCAAATCTCTCACATCTCAGAACACCGCCGTCACTCCTAAAACTTCCCCCCGTTTCTTAACAACTAGATGCCACGTTGCCATATCATTTTTTGATTGGTCGACACGGTACTTTTTTCGACCAATAGGAAAGGGTGGGGGGGTTTTTGGTTTTGTTTTTGCTCACAGGCGGAGAGTGCTTTCGAGCGTTTTCCTTATAAAACGCCGTTTTTACCGTTTCTTCCCGCAGTAAATATAAACAACGATAGTATTCAGGAAGAAAACCAAACATTGCATATATTTTTATCATAACTCTGGTTTTACGTGGCCTATCAACACAATTTAAAAACTGGTATAAAGTCCACACTTTTTCCGTCAATTGTTCCATCTGTCCTGCTCACATCTCCAATGGTTGTACACGTTGTCATTAATGTGGCTTCACTGCACATCAGCCACGCCGCTTTGCTAGCTAAAACACCGGTGTCGGCACATAAGGACACTGTCATAGCCTGTCAACCACGTTGATTGGCTGCGTATATACGAATGTGAATCGCATTATTGGCTGGACTATAGGATAAGGTGGCATCGTTCTAATCCCATACAGGAGCAGCCAGTCACTTACTGACTAACACTGCAAAACAGAATTGTTAAAGTTTTAATTTTAATTTCAATTCAGGTTAGATTTTTTTTGTGCGGAACGCAGATTTTCTGTGCGCAGAGACCGTGCCAGCAGTGCGCAATTGCGCACGTGCGCAGCTTAGAGGGAACATTGGTTTCCACACCACTGAAGTCGTTTTACCTCTCTTTTCAACCAACGGCATTCTTTCTTCAGCAGCCATTATCCTCTCCTCTCCAAATAACTTCTGCTTAGCTTTCCGAGCTTTCCTCGGGTCCTCTTAATTGTTGTGACGCGTGTTCGAAACGCAGAGAGGTGCGCTCGATTTGCCACACGGAGCAGCGCGAGAGTAAAGCACGAGGGAGGTGCTAATAATCGGCTCAGTCATTTTTAATGATCGTTGAAAACCCAGATCGTAATCGAGATTAAAATTCGATTAATTGAGCAGCCCTACAGCCAAGCCCACCAACATCCTCCAAAGAAACTGCAGCTAGTGTTCCATCAGCGGTAACTGAGGTTCACTATCTACCCCCTCAACGAAAGTCACGGTTAGTAAGCCTAGTGGGAAACAGATGTACTATGAACTGTTTTATGGACAATCGCCCAGCTAAGGTGTTGTGGGATTCAGGGGCGCAGTCCAGCATAGTAAATGAAAACTGGCGGCAAAACCACCTCCCCCACACGGTCGTCAGACCCATTTCAGAGCTGTTAGACAATGAGACGCTCACAGTGTTTGCTGCAAATGACACACCCATTCCCTACATTGGCTGGATAGAAGTCAGCTTCAGACTAGGCAGTGATTTGTCTCCAACCAGTGAGCTGCAAGTTCCAATACTGGTATCCAGTGACCCGGCTGTGGCCAGTGATCCCATCATCGGCTACAATGTCATTGAAGCTATCGTGAACCAGGAAGAAGTAAAAACCAAAGGAGGAAGAAAACAACTAGCACACTATGTGAGTAAAGCATTTGAAATAACTGTACGCACTGCACATAATGTTATCAAGCTTGTGCAGAACAGCAGTGAAGGCCCAGAGACAGGTGTGGTAAGGACTGGTGCAAGAAGAGTGCCTTTGTCAGCAAACCAAGTCACCACAGTTTATGTACGGGCACACGTTAGTTCACATGCCCGGGGCCAAGACATGCTCTTTCTACCTGATGGGGCTGACCCACCACCAGAGGGCGTAATAGTCAATGATGTACTGGTGAAAATCCCAGACAGAAAAGTACCATATGTGCCCATCCCTGTGACTAACACTACAGACCACACCATTTATCTGGACAGCCGTAAAGTGATTGGATACCTTGAACCAGTAAAGACTGTATACGCAGCTGGCATCCAGACTAAAGTAAACGAGCTGACACAAGAGAACAAAAGTGGTACAGAGTTAAAGTCACACAACCCGAGTAACACACAGACACGAGAGAACCAACAGAGACCAAAGTCATGGGACCCACCAGTGGATCTCCAGCATCTGGATGAAAATCAGCGAGCGGCTGCGAGGAAGATGTTGCAAGAGGAATGTGAGGCATTTGCATATGACAGTGACGATGTTGGCTGCATACCATCCCTGAGGATGCATATAAGCCTCCATGACACAACTCCTGTGAAAAAGACTTACATGTCCATCCCAAAACCCCTGCACAACGAAGTCAAAGAGTATTTGCAAGACCTGCTTAACAAAGGCTGGATCACACCATCACGGTCCCCCTACTCATCACCTGTGGTGTGTGTCCGCAAGAAAGACGGCACCCTCCGCCTTTGTTGTGACTTTAGGGAGCTCAACCGCAAGTCAGTCCCAGACCGCCATCCAATCCCAAGGATCCAAGACATGTTGGATGCTCTGGGCAGGAGCTCCTGGTTTTCTGTGTTAGACCAGGGTAAGGCGTACCACCAGGGTTTCTTGGATGAAGAAAGCCGCCCCTTAACCGCCTTCATCACACCCTGGGGGCTCTATCAGTGGGTACGCATTCCCTTTGGCCTGAGCTCCGCACCTGCTGAGTTCCCCAGAAGCATGGAGCACTGTATGGCAGGCCTCAGAGACACTATCTGCCTCCCATACCTAGACGACAACCTGGTGCACAGCAGCAGCTTTGATGAACACTTGGAACACATCCGCCTTGTCCTCCAGCGTTACAGAGAGCATGGTGTTAAGCTGACCCCAAAGAAATGTGAACTGTTCAGGCGAAGTGTCAAGTTTCTGGGAAAGCTGGTAACAGGTGAAGGCTACACAATGGACCCAGCAGAGTTGGCCCCGGTGATGGCGTTAAAGGAAAAGACACCTGCAACCGTCGGAGAGGTACGTCAAATGCTTGGTTTCCTCTCTTATTACAGGCCTTTCATTCCCAACTTCTCCCGTGTAGCCCATCCACTCTACAGCCTGCTCAGCCCTCCATCTTCTGAGAACTCTGCTCCAGTCTCAGCCGACAAGTCCAAAAAGGAGGTGAAGAAAAGTAAAGGCCACTTACCATCACGGGCAGTGGACGACCTCCCACCAAGAGACATCGAACCAGCTTGTAGATGCACTTACAAGACCCCCCATTCTCGGGTACCCCGACTTCACAGAGCCTTTTGTGTTACATTGTGATGCATCACAGGTTGGGCTAGGTGCTGTTTTGTACCAGCGGCAGCAAGGCAAGATGAGAGTCATAGCATATGGCTCCCGCACTCTGAGTCCAGCAGAGAAAAAGTACCACCTGCACTCTGGCAAATTAGAGTTTTTGGCTATGAAGTGGGCGATTTGTGAACGTTTCCGGGATTATCTGTACCATGCCCCATCGTTCGTGGTGTACACTGATAATAACCCACTAACATATGTGCTCACTACTGCAAAGCTTAACGCCACAGGTCACAGATGGGTTGCGGAGCTGGCCAGCTACAACTTCACCATCCGCTACCGTCCAGGCAAGACCAACGCAGATGCTGATGGGCTGTCGCGAATGCCGCTGGACATTGACAGCTACATGAAGAGCTGTACAGCTGAAGTTGGACAGGAAGCCATAAGCGCATCAATGGAGTCTGTAACGGTGGAGGAGAGAGACCCTTGCCAAGGTGTTGGAGTTATCCAGGTTAGTGCTCTGAAATTAATCAAAGATTCTGACACTACCCAGTCTTTTACACCAGACCAGATACGCAGAGCCCAGGAAGCAGATGAAGTTCTGGCAAGAGTGCTCTGGTATAAGTCGCTGGGTAGAAGACCGAGTAGAACTGAGGTGAATTCAGAGCATCCTGCGGTAGCTGCACTACTCAAGCAGTGGTTGAAGCTTCACGTCGACCAGAATGGTGTCCTGCGTCGCCAAACATCACGTGGAGAGCAGCTACTGGTCCCTAAAGCCTATCGTTCCCTGGTTTTCCCTGGAACTCCACCAAGACATGGGCCACTTAGGGGTGGAAAGGACGCTCGACCTGATTCGAGACAGGTTCTACTGGCCGCAGATGGCGAAAGAGGTTGAACACTTTGTTACAGAAGAATGTGAGTGTCTTAAGAAGAAGAAACCGAGTAAGCAGACCCGTGCACCTTTGTCCCCGATCCAGTCCACTTACCCATTCCAGCTGGTGTCCATAGACTTCCTTCACCTGGAAAAGTGTAAGCAGGGCTACGAGTATATACTTGTTGTCATGGATCACTTCACGAGGTTTGCCCAAGCCTATGCAACGAAGAACAAAGCAGCTAAAACAGTCGCTGACAAGCTCTTCAATGACTTTGCACTCAAATTCGGCTTCCCGACCAGACTACACCACGACATGGGCAAGGAGTTTGAAAACAAACTCATGGCAAGATTGAAAGAACTCTCTGGTATCCAGGGCTCCCACACGACACCCTACCACCCACAGGGTAATGGACAGGTGGAGAGATTCAACCGCACCCTGCTGTCCATGTTGCGGACCCTGGAGGACAAGGAGAAGGATGATTGGAAAGAGTCGCTAGCTAAAGTCGTCCACGCGTACAACTGTACGAAGAATGAGGCAACAGGCTACGCTCCATATTACCTCATCTTCGGACGTTCCCCACGCCTGCCCATCGACTTGCTCTTCGACCTGAAAAGGGATGAAGCTCATTTGGACTATGATGACTATGTTAGCTGCTGGAAAAAGAGAATGCAGGAGGCGTACACAGTGGCTTCTCAAACTGCTACCAAGGAAGCTGCTCGAGGCAAAGCGTACTACGACAAGAAAGTTAAAGGGAGAGATCTTCAGCCTGGGGATAGAGTGCTCCTCCGAAATCTCACTCCTCGAGGTGGACCCGCAAAGATCCAGTCCTTTTGGGAGAACCAAGTCTACAAAGTGAAGGAGAGGAAAGCAGATGACAGTCCAGTGTATGTGGTCTGCCCTGAAAATGGCCAAGGCAGAGATAAAGTGGTGCACAGAAATCTCCTACTTCCCTGTGACTTCCTGCCACTTGAGAAGCCATCAACACAGACTGTTCAGCCCCCAAAAGACTCTCCAACGGTGACAAGGAAGAAGTTCAGACCTCCGCGTAGACAGCAGCAGCCAGGGAATGGCGACACATCGGATGATGACGACAGTGGCACCTTCCAGTGGTACCTCAGGCCGGTTCCAGGGAGACGACAGAGGCAGACTCCGCTTAACCCTTTGGCAGAGTCCTTCCAGCCTCATCTGAGTCTCCACTGTCAAGAAGAGGATTTGCCACTACAGAGCGAAGAGGATTTGCCACTACAAAGTGAAGAGACTGTGCCTGGGCAGATCCAAGGCCCTGACCCTGACAATGACAGGCCACTGAGTGGTGATGCTATGACTGACATTCTAGCTGCAACTGGTGGTGAGACTGACTCTGCGAGGCAGCGACCTCAAAGACAAAGACAGCAACCAACTGTACTGAGCTATGACACTTTAGGTCAGCCGACTTTGGTTCAGAGGAACTGTTCAGTGACTACGGCTCAGGTGATTGACTGTAATGGCTTCTGGAGACCATGGGCTGTGGGAGTGTATTAAAGCTATGGTTCAATAGATGATGCAGAGGGATATGTCAGGAGACATTTAATTTTGTGGGGGAGAGTGTGGCACTATGTTAAAGACAGAGACATGAAAATAGTAGCCCCCCATTTTATTTTATGCTCAGAGACACTTTCTTTTAGTTAAGGCCACTGCAATGTCAGTTTTACTGTTGTACAAGTTCCACCAGCAGAGGGCGCTCAGTCCTGTATGCATCGGTAGCTGACTACACTAGAAGAAGTAGTGTCAGCGGTGAAGAGGCAGCGTACGGCCTGCGCACCGAAAGAACTGATTAATCAGGCATTTTTCTGTTTTTACAGGTAAGCTGGGTGGTTGAGAATAGGAAACAGAGGTTATAAAAGTGACAGACAGCAGTGGCGATTAATGATAAATGTCTTGTGTGTGGCGAATGTTAAGCTAAAGAGCTAATTTCCAAGTTGGTCCAGTTGTTAGCCTGTGCCGATCCAAGTGTTAGACTGTACCGAAATTCTGTGAGCTCGGTGCAGGTGTTTTTGGGTTAAAGCCACAAGATATATATTTTGCACAATAAGAGAAAATGTGAATTGATGTATGTTTAGTTCATGAAAAGTGAATGCTGTAAAAATTGTTAAGAAAAACATTTATTTGAAAGAGATCTAGTTTAATAAATACAGTTAAGAAGACAGGTTCATAAATAGATTAAAACAGAATTAAAAACAAGATAAGACTGTAAGGAGAGTTCACTATGGTGCTTGTGCATACAGTGAAATGTATTTTTGTGATTTAACCAGTTTATAGATGTGGTGCATATGCATATAGAACTGTATAAGTTACTTGTTTGCCACACTAGAAGAAGTAGTGTCAGTGGTGAAGAGGCAGCGTACGGCCTGCGCACCGAAAGAACTGATTAATCAGACATTTTTCTGTTTTTACAGTTTTTCTGTAAAAATAAATATGTTGCACGGGAGATGAGTTGGCCCATCATTTCAGCGGTGTAACAATAGCAATAAATCCGATTTCAGTCTGCATGAAAAGGATGTCCTTGTTACTGATGATATGGACTTCAAGCTGTCCTCTTTATATAAAGGGATATTTGGTGTTAACTCACCAGAAACAGAAGCAATGTTAAAACAATGTACTTGATTTTGAAAACTTTATGAGATCTCATTTTATTTAGAAAATAAACTGTTAAGAACTATTTTGTTCATTGCTCTGTACTGTATGTGCAGACTGGTTTTTGTGATCCTGGATCTGATCCTGAAGTTGGTTCTGGATACTGATGGCGAGTCAGATCCTGTGAAAACTCTTGGCAAATCCAAAAGGAGTGTGGCCAGCTGTTCTGGATGCAAGAGTAGATCTACAGACTGAATTACTTCAAATCGCAGGATTTCAGATAAGCCAGAATAAAACACCTACTCCATATGGATCGTTCCTCTGAAAAACGATTGAACTCACAATATCCTGTTTATCAGGAGTCAGGTCTAAAGAGACTACTCATTTTATTTTTTATCTTATTTTGCATTATTTTCAAAAGAGTGCTCTTCTCTGTTGATCTTCTCTGTTAATTTTCTCTGTTGTTTACACTGGGTTATTGCACCGTCGTAAAGTTGTAATAAACCTGCCGGCTGTTTAACATTCAGTTTTCTCAAATTTATTGTACTCCTCTCAAATCTAGTCTATTAGCCCAGCCTAACTATACTAAGCAGGTGTTACAGTAGGTTTTGCCACAAAGGTTGCAGATGTTTGATTTTAACTGTAGCAACCAGTTCCTACTTGCTGGTCCTTTAAGCCTGGAGCCTGACAATCTCTCATCGAGTACCCATGCTCCCTTTCCAGCCTTTTAAGTAAATCTTCTTAGTAAATATGACTTTTAAAATAAAAGAAGGATGCTTAAAAATGGTCATTTTTAAAATTTTACTCATAATTTCTCAGGTAACTTGATACAATATTAGTGGGTGTGATGGACCGAGTTGAAAAACAGGAGGAGTCCCAGCAAATGATTTTACAAATATAATTTCCATTTATTTAACCCCCACAAATTATATTTACAAAAGTAATAAATGTTGAGCTCATAAAAGAGGTCAAAGAAACAAAACTGAACTCAGGCAAAGACTGCAAACTTAACAAACCAAATGACTGCCCAAACAAACATAATTGACCTAAACATGAAATGACACACGGGTATATATAATGGCTGATCAGACCATTGTGACACATGAGGGGTAACAAACAAACACAATCATAAATCACAAAACAATGCAGTACAATCTAGTTTGTTAATAAAGTAAACATTAAAGAAGAAAATCAAAAACCTCATTAAACCCTAAACTCAAATATTTAATTAAATACAAATACTTTGTTTTTGAAGTAAAGAAAACACGCATTCTCCCCTTCAGTAGGAAGTGGTGGTGTGGTCCAATTAGCCCTCTTTGTACTTAATGGTTTCAAACACTGGCTACCATCTTTTGTCCAGCAACTCCCAGGGATGATAGCAGGTAAGAAATAAAAAGACAAAGGTTAGTCAAAAATCAAAGCAATGAAGTAGTATGAATACGTAAACTAAATGTGCGCGCTTACAAATAGAACAAATGTATCCAACCCAATCAATAAAGTTATTGGAAACTAAAGTGTGTTACTATGTTCAAATGAAAAAATGAAGAGTTACTGACTTTAGAGTGTGGCCACGGGTTTGGCCATCACACACCCCCCCACTTCTGGATCTTCCATCAGGCAGCGAGAGAGGTAATCAGTGGTGTTGTCTTTACCAGGGATGTAGTGAACCTTAAACCGGTATGGCTGCATAACCAGATACCACCTGGTGATTCTCCCATTAGTGTCTTTCATTCTTTCCAGCCACTGCAGGGCTTTGTGGTCCGTTTGAAGGATGAATTCTCTTCCCAACAAATAATATTTGAAAGAGTCAAGTGCCCATTTAATGGCCAAGGCTTCCTTCTCAACCGTTGCGTAGCGGCTCTCCCTTGGTAGCAGCTTACGGCTGATGTAGGCGACAGGATGTCGATCCTCTGGTGGTCCCTGCAGAAGCACTGCTCCCAGACCCCTTTCAGAAGCATCAGTCTGCAACGTAAAGTCTTTTGTGAAATCTGGTGAGTGCAGAACAGGGTCCTTACTCAGGGACTGGCGAATGTCTTTGAAAGCTGCAACGGCTTTAGCTGTCCACCGAATCTTATTGGGACATCTTGAGCCAGTCCTGTCCATCAGTGGGGCTGCTCTCGCTGAGAAGTTGGGAATGAATCTGTTATAGAACGCAGCCATGCCGAGGAAGGATCGCAGCTGTTTCCTGGTTTGTGGAAGAGGACATGATGCAATTGCATTAATTTTGTCAACCTGTGGTTTAATTGTCCCACCTCCAATAGTAAACCCGAGATACTGGACTTCAGTCCTAGCAAGAGCACACTTTGCTGGATTGATGGTAAGGCCTGCGGAACGCAGCAGATCCAGCACGACCCTTAGGTGATCCACATGCTCTTCCCAAGTTCCACTGAAAACAACAACATCATCAAGGTACGCACAGTTGAATGCTGAGAGACCACAGAGTACCTTATCCATTAGTCTTTGAAATGTTGCTGGGGCCCCATGCAGACCAAATGGCAGGACTGTGAACTCGAACAATCCCCACGGAGTACGGAATGCTGTCAACTCTTGAGACTGTTTAGTGAGAGGTACTTGCCAGTATCCCTTGGAGAGATCAATGGTTGTTAGATATTTTGCCTTCCCCAAACGCTTGATGAGATCGTCAATGCGTGGCATTGGGTAAGAGTCAAATTTTGATATGGAATTGAGGTACCTGAAGTCGATGCAAAATCGTATTGTGCTATCCTTTTTCGGAGCCAACACAACAGGGTTGCACCACTCACTTGCTGAAGGTTGGATGATTCCAAGAGACAGCATGAGGTCCACCTCCTCCTTTAACTCCACCAGGAAGCGTTCTGTATCCTGTAACTCATACGCTTCACAGCTGCATCAGGTTCTAAAACAATGTCATGCTCCACCAAACTGGTGCGACCTGGGTACTTTTGAAATGTGTCTGAATTAATCAGAGGTGTTACCTGAGACTGTTGCTCACTGGTGAGATGGTTCAGGTCCAGGACAGAGGCTGTTACTGAAGGCAAGTAGTCATTAACTTCTTCCTCCTCATCCACGCTGTGAATAAGCAACCCCTCTGTTTTATTCTCAGTGCGTGGAATCCATTCCTTAAGAAGGTTAACATGGAGCACTCTACTCCCTCGCTGGAGACCTGGTGTGGAAACTTTGTAGGTAGTAGGTCCAAGTTTCTTCTGTACTTCGAAGGGTCCCTGCCACTTTGCTAGCAGCTTGCTGTCAGAAGTTGGCAACATGACCAAAACCTTCTGGCCAGGGACAAAACTCCTGTGGCGAGCTTTTTTATCAAACAAAGTCTTTTGTTGCCTCTGAGCAGCTACCATATGGCTCTGAGCCAGTTCACTCATCTGCTGAAGCTTTTCCCTCATATGTATGACATATGAAATAACATTGACCGATTCCTCTTTACCTTGCTCTCCCTCCCATGAGTCCTTCAGCAGGGTCAATGGGCCTCTCACCTCGTGGCCATAAAGAAGCTCAAATGGGGAGAAGCCAGTGGAGGCTTGAGGAACTTCCCTGTAGGCAAAAAGGAGATATGGCAGCCACTGGTCCCAATCAGACCCTGTATCATTGACAAACTTTCGGAGCATTTGTTTGAGAGTTTGGTTGAAGCGCTCCGTCAGTCCATCTGTCTGGGGGTGATATGGGGTCGTCCGCACACTCCTGATGCCTAACAGCTTATAGACCTGTTTCAACAGTGTAGACATAAAATTAGTGCCTTGGTCAGTCAAAATCTCCTGTGGGAATCCAACCCTTGAGAACAGTTGAATCAATGAGGAAGCTACAGCTTTTGCTTTAACAGTTTTTAATGGAAATACTTCAGGATACCTCGTAGCATAGTCTGTAATGACTAACATAAAGCGATTTCCAGCTTTACTCTTTTCCACAGGACCAACTACGTCCATGCCAAGACGCTGAAATGGTATACCAATGATTGGGAGAGGTTGGAGTGGTGCTTTGGTGGGGACCCTAAATGAAGTCTTCTGACATTGAGGACAACTCCTGCAAAACATGGCAACATCTGAGCGCAAACCAGGCCAAAAAAAGTATCGCTTAATGCGAGCGGTGGCTTTATGCTTCCCCAGGTGGCCAGCCCAGGGAATGGAGTGCCCCAAAGTAAGCACTGTTTCACGAGCCGCTTTAGGGACCACTAACTGCTTAACCTGGCCATGCTGGTGGTATAAAATGCCATCTTGCAGAATGAACTGCTCTTTATTTGTGTCAGATTCAACAGAGTCCTTTTCCTTAGCCCTCAGCAACATGGCAGACAAAGTTGGATCAGCCTGCTGCATTTGTCTGATGTTTGTAGGTACTGAAAAACCTAAAGGCATATCTGGAGCAGCCTGAACTGATGTCTTTCCAACAGTGTGTTGAAATTTTTCACGTCTTCTTTGACTGCGTGGCTTCCGAGACTTCCCGGGTTCTGTCTCTAGTTCAGCCTCAAAGAAGGGTAAAGCACTGAGGGTTGCATAATGCTCATCCTGATTTTTAGTTTGAGCCCTTGTTATAGCCACATTACACTCCTGCACTTCTCTCAACAAATCATAGATGACTGGCAGATCCTCCCCAAGAACTACAGGATAGGGCAGATTATCAGCTACACCAACCTTTAACAGATAGGGCGTCCCTTGCACTTCAATAAACAGATCAGTAGTAGGGTATGGTCTTTCATCACCATGTATACAGCAAACTGATATGATTTCAGAAGGGCATGTGTAGTCATTTGACACATATTTCCTGTGTACCAGAGTCTGTGTGCTGCCAGTATCTATTAAAGCATTCATTTCTTGTCCATTAATCTTAACTGTGGTGATTTTATTTGACTGCTTTCTCTCAGATTTAATATCCACATTCTGATGAGGCACAAAACACATCTGAGATAATTAGATTATTAGGACACATGGGCTTAGTGTGACCTTCCTGTCCACAAAGGTAGCACACTGGTGGCCTTTTACCTGGCTTCGAGGCATTTGGAGGCTGGTTTTCCCTTGTAAAGGGCTTACCCACACCCGTCGCTGACCTCTGAGGATGCTGAGGGGGTTGCGACCGACGTGAATCTCTGGCAGCCTTCCATGCACAGTTGCTCCATGGCTGACTCTTACTTCGAGCAGCTACAAACACATCAGCCAGGGTGGCGGCCTCTACAGCAGACTTTGGATTATGCTCCTTAATCCAGACCTGAAGCTCAGGACACAGCATTCTCAAAAACTGCTCCAAGATAATAATTTCACCAACTTCTTTTATAGTTCTGTTTTTAGGCTGAATCCATTTCTCATAAAGTTCTTCCAGTCTTGCATACAGTTCCTTGGGACTCTCATCAAAAACTTCAAGACAGCGAAATCTTTGCCTGTATGTTTCTGGGTTTATATCATATTTTTGCAAAATGGCAGCTTTTACCTTATCATATTGCAGTGAATCGTCCACATCCATATTAACATAGGCACTTCGAGCCTTACCAGTCAGAAGAGGAATGAGGTGGAAAATCCAGTCTGACTCTGGCCAGCGACAAGCAGCTGCAATTCTCTCAAAAGTGGTCAGAAAATGTTCAACATCATCTTCAACAGCTAGTTTCTCCAGTTTAGGATGATGAATATGCACAGACTGACCTGTTAATATGGAGGCTGAGCCAGAACTCTCAGGCTGAGATGTTGCTTGAGTCTGATAATCAGTTGGAGTTGCAACAAGCTCTGGATCAGTTGATGTGGGCTCTGGAAGTGGGGTGGTTCTGGCCTGCACTTCCATTTGTAAAAGCCGAAACTGGTGTTGCAAACTCTTAAAACGCTGTTCTTGCAGTATAGCATCCTCTCTCTGCTTTTTATCTCGAACTTCCTGTTGTCCCATGAAAGCCTGAAGAATCCCAGCAATATCAAGCAGAGTTGGCTCCCTGGTATCCTCTCCTTCAGTGTCTCCAGCCACAACTGAAATTCCTTCTTCCATCTCCTTCTCCCTCTCTGGCTGCTGCAAGGCCTCTTTGGCCTCCATTTTATTTCCTCTCTTTGGGCGCACAGTATTCTGCATGGCTCAGAAAGTTTGTCAGGGGAGAAAAAAGGGCAGAAAAATGCAAAAAAATCCTGTCTCCTCAACTGAAGGGTCCCACTGCTGCCACCAGATGTGATAGACCGAGTTGAAAAACAGGAGGAGTCCCAGGAATTATTAGAAAAAATATAATTTCCATTTATTTAACCCCCACAAATTATATTTACAAAAGTAATAAATGTTGAGCTCATAAAAGAGGTCAAAGAAACAAAACTGAACTCAGGCAAAGACTGCAAACTTAACAAACCAAATGACTGCCCAAACAAACATAATTGACCTAAACATGAAATGACACACGGGTATATATAATGGCTGATCAGACCATTGTGACACATGAGGGGTAACAAACAAACACAATCATAAATCACAGAACAATGCAGTACAATCTAGTTTGTTAATAAAGTAAACATTAAAGAAGAAAATCAAAAACCTCATTAAACCCTAAAGTCAAATATTTAATTAAATACAAATACTTTGTTTTTGAAGTAAAGAAAACACACATTCTCCCCTTCAGTAGGAAGTGGTGGTGTGGTCCAATTAGCCCTCTTTGTACTTAATGGTTTCAAACCCTGGCTACCATCTTTTGTCCAGCAACTCCCAGGGGTGATAGCAGGTAAGAAATAAAAAGACAAAGGTTAGTCAAAAATCAAAGCAATGAAGTAGTATGAATACATAAGTAAACTAAATGTGCGCGCTTACAAATAGAACAAATGTATCCAAACCAATCAATAAAGTTATTGGAAACTAAAGTGTGTTACTATGTTCAAATGAAAAAATGAAGAGTTACTGACTTTAGAGTGTGGCCACGGGTTTGGCCATCACAGTGGGCTTTCTTTTGGGTGTAGCAAATGTTTTTACAAAAATAAACTTTTCAAATAGTCATAGTGTTTTTCTTTAAAGAGGTAAGAACAGTAGTATATAATACTATCTAGGCTATTAGCCACTAACTATTAATCACTACAGTAACGGTGGTCTGCTGTGAGCTATTACAAACTATGAATTCAATCAATATAAATATATATTGATTGATTAATATATGTTCCTTTGCACGGACGTTTTCCACATTTTCTAAAACTGTTTCTGACTCTGAAGCATCAGTGAAGTCAGTATATTAGTCGTATTATGTTCGTTTTACTATGTTAGTTTGAAAGGATTTTTAAAGAGGTTTAATATTACACCACCTTTGATGATTTGGTACTTACTGTGAAGTGCTCACACTAAATTTGGTGTGGGACTCTCATACTATTTGAAAGCTGCTTTCAGTTTTTATCTGTATTTTTAACTAGTAATTACTGACAGGAAACCATAGTCTTGAGTGTAAAAGTTTACTGTATTTCAGCTAAATCTGTATTCAACAGTAGAAGACAAAATGAAATGAAACAATAATTTGTTGGTAGCTGTAATCAGTCTCCTGCCTTTCCTTTTTTTCTTCTTCAGCCCATTATTTACTTCAGCTTTTTGCGTTTTCTTTCTTCCCAATTTGTTGTCGTGATTAATTGGCTATGAAAATATTCTACAGAGCATCTTTAAGTTGTGGCTGAGTGCACAACAAAAAAGGAAACAGAAAACATGATGATCAGGAAGACTTGAGTATAAAACAAGAGATACCTGTCGAACAATCAAGGTTTGTTGTGTTGTTTTTATCCTGTGTGTCCAGTTTATCTACTGCTGTTTTTAATTTGGTTCAATGATTAGGTGTGTCCAACGTTGTTCAGTTTTGTTTTACCAAATGTTTGAGCTCATACTACGCGTTTTAAAGAAGTCATATGTACACTTAACTTCATGCTTGGACTCACTGGGTATTTATGTATCAACATTTTTATTTTTACATTAGCCTTCTCATATGAGAGTTTCATATTTTGTTTGAGAAACACACTTCACAGCACCAACAAATGATCATTTCTCAGTCATCAGCCTCTCTTACAGTCTCCAACCAAAAGCAGATCACCCACAGAACTTTCTCCTAGCATTTGTGTACTTCTGAGATTGTAACATCATGCTAATTTAACCTCTTAAGCCCCAAAGGTCTTTCTGAAGTTCCTGCTTGAAAACTCTTTGTAAACAATCTTGGTATCAAAATAAAGCTAACACTTGTGAGATTTCATCAGAGGTGGGTAAATACAGCTGATTTTGCTGTGTCAAAGTTATTGAGGCTGGAATATAGAAAAAATATAGGGCCCCTGTTAGCCTCCACTGTGCAGTTGGTGCATAAGCTCCCCAGAAAGATGATGACGTGCTGGCCATCAGCCTGGAAATCCATGGTTTGAGGGTGAGCAGGACAGCCTATTGTCTGCTATGGACAATACATGGAGACATGCAGATGTCATACGAAGTCCAACCCCACAGCTAACTCTCACAGGTCCATCACTCCTCTGCCGACCAGCAAGAGATTGGTGCCTACTGCTGCGGTGGGTGTGCCCCCAGCTGGAGCACAGCCTCCAGTTTGATCTCCGCGCCAGTCGGCTTGGAGCAAAGGCCCACCTTCAGGCCCTCGGCGGGATGAGAACGTGTGTTTATGTGACCAGTTGTTTGTCTGTTTCGCTAATCCAGCCAGAGGTAGAGCTCTGTCTCACTGGATTATAGAAGCTATCTCACTAGTGTAAAGCACCAAGGGTCTTACTTTGTCCCAGGGGCATGAGAGCTAATTCCACCAGGCCAATGGCAACCTCATGGGATCTTTTTAAAGGGGTTCCCATAGCTGATATTTGTGCTGCAGCTGGTTGGGCATAACCACACACTTTAGTGTGGTTCTATTGTTTGGACATTACAGCCCCTTCAGTGGCTTATGCTGTCCTTTCTGCTGGGTATACCACACACTAAGGCGCTTGTGGTCTAACTTCAGTTCGATGGTTGCTCTACAGGGCGTGTCCCATACTTATGTGTTGCACTGAGTGAATCGACTGAAAGGGATTGAACAGTTATATCTATAACTTCTGTTCCCTGAAGGAAAGGAATGAGGTACAACACAAGGTTGCCCCACAGTGCAGCTTGGCTTGGTGAAGAGCAGCTACCAAACTGAGGGATGACCATGATCACAGGGGTAGATGTGCAGGCAAGGCCGTGCAGATCACAGGTCATCAGCCTTAAAGTTGTGAATAAAGGTTTCTTAAGACAGCACACGCAGAGGCATGATATCCCATACTTATGTGTTGTTGTTATGTGCTCAGTAAAATCAAGAAACAGTAGCCACTGAGGTGACAGCATCATAACATGATGCTCCTCTGTTTCTTGAGACCGGGTTATTTCTCTCCTCTTCTACAGTTATTGAGAGCAAAACTGGTCACTGCACATGCTTCATAAATCTAATGCTAAGTTTAAATGTGCACTTCTTTAGTAGGTGTTGTAAGGACATTTCAGTTGATTTATTAGTTAATGAAATCCATTGTCAGACCACTTCTGCTTTGAAGCAGAAATAATGTTTGTCAGGGAACACCTACCTTTGAAAATGGGAAATCATTGCAAGGATAGAACCGTAACCACTAGATTAGTTTGCCTTAACCCAATATAGCCTAATATAAAAAAGGACATTCAGCAAAAAAACAGGAAGACTTACCCTTCAGTTTTTGCAAGCTTGTATACAAAGCTTGTAGATAAACATCTTGAGGATGGACAGTTCCGGTACAAAGTAGTTTAAATTTTAGGATGAAGTTACAAATGTTTTAAAACTATTTTGGTTCGAAAATGGAGCAAGTGCAGTGCAGGCCCATTTGAACTGGAAGGTGTTTAAACATGTGCTTGGACAGCCAAATTAAACTGCAGGAATACATTTGAGTATATAAACCTCAGTGTTATTGGCCTTCCTCTAAACACAAAAAGAAACTGACACTAATCTGATGGAAGCCAAGAGACCTTCGGACTCTTGTGCATTAAAAAATCAATTCAAATTACAATCTTTCTTCAACACAGAGCAAAATTCTGTGTCTGCATAGATGTGCTGACATAGGACCTTTTTTGTGTATTAATGATGACTTTATAATGAATTTAGACTATGGATTTTTTTTTAAAAATGTAAATAAAAAGATCAACCGCTGTTCATTGCAGCCACTATGATCAGTCATAAATAATAATAATAAAGCTTACATTGAGCACTAATTATCAATAACATGTTTGCTATAAGATCAATCATCAGACATGATCACAAACTAAAACTGCCATTAAAAAACCTAAAATGTAATATAATCTGTTTTAATTACCTTGGCTATGGTGACTGAACAGTCTTCACATGAAGGATGTCTGTCATCAAGTTCCTCTCTCTATATACAGATATATTTGTTTAGTGTTTTATGATTCTCCTCCACCCTTTGCACTCACCCTGTTTTTCTGTCTCTCTGTTTGTGGATGTGGCACTTTCCCTCCTCTCGATTACACACCTCATTGTCACATCACTGCTGTGACACCTGTGTGTATGATCATTATTTATTTTCAATCAAGTATTCATAATCCTGTTATTGAAATAACTGAATTTATTAGAAAGGAAAGTGGAAAGCTTATGACCAAAAAAATGTGATCAAACACCCAAGTCTCAGGACTCAAAGTAGGTTTGGAAAAGTAATAAAAAGCCTTCATTTTTCTGGGCTAAATATATCAAAAATGCATCAGTGCACATTGGCTGGCTTACAAAT
Organism: Oreochromis niloticus; assembly: GCF_001858045.2. Lineage (NCBI taxonomy): Eukaryota > Metazoa > Chordata > Actinopteri > Cichliformes > Cichlidae > Oreochromis > Oreochromis niloticus. Next base: position 17,029,936 of record NC_031984.2, read on the forward strand.
CCAATTGCCTTTATCATATTTCTACAGGCCTAGTAGGAACATAATAAACAATCTCAAGAAAAGCCCTTTTGTACTTTTAAGTTTATTTTCCTCTAGTCTCAGCCTGCTCAGCTACTAGCCTCCCTCTTTCAGTATTCTGTAACCTTTTCTTAGCCTTTGAAAAAAAGAAAAACAATAGACAGTAGGCAATACTGCAAAAGTAACCGGTGAGCTGTCCAGCTTTGAAAAGCCAAGGTCAGAATAGTAAACATGGTTATTTGAATTGGAATAGCCCAAATATAAAAAATAAAAGCAAAAAATGACTTGAATACTATTTAATACCAATAATGTTGCACTGCAAACACTGTTGGCAATTTTAGCTTGGTGAGGACAGCCTATACAACAGTTGTATATAAAATGTCAGGCTGGCTTTTAGCGTCATTACGAGGACCAGCTAGCACCTCCTGTAATTACTTATGACATACTCTCCTGGTGTCCTGGAGTCCAACAGAGTAGACTTGCTCTCCAGAGTGATTTCACTCTACAGGTAGTGGAAAACCAATCCCAAAATAATCCTCAGCTGTGGGATCACTCTCAGGGCTGCCTTGTGGATTCAGAGTCTGTTGACTTAAAGGCACTTTTCATAAAAAACTGTCCTATTGCTGTAGCATCAGCAATAATTTTAAGTTAGCTTTCCCGACATAAAGCATAATGATTCAAAAACATTAAGGCCAAAAATGTAAATAACTCAAATTTAACTCTATACTTTTCCGTGGTGATACAACATACATCCTCTTTATTGGAAAAGAGTTTAAGCATCATTGGCTTTGCATCTGTCCATTACCAGCCATTTGATTTTGTACAAGCAGGGATGCTTATCGCTGCATAGCATTTTTAATTGCTCAGAGTTTTGGCTCTTTCTTGGTTGGAGTTGGAGTGGGTGGGTCACACCCAGGTTACTCCTGGGCAGTGTTGGTCAAGTTACTTGAAAAAAGTAATCAGTAACTAATTACTTCCCCCCAAAAGTACTGATTACTTATTTTCAAAAGTAATTAGTTACTAAGTTACTTTTTAAAAACATGATTCACAACCTGAATAGGTGATAAAGCGATAGATCTTTCAGCCCAATTCTACTTTCTGCCTAATCCATCATATAAAATGTAATCAAATGAAAAAAAGTCTCTTTTTAAAATTTCTTTTATTAGTTTTAATCTTTTAACTTTATGCATCAAGCAAAAATTAAATTATATGCAACATTCTGTGACTGGAAGAAATTTGTTTAACATTTAAACAAATGCACATTCCAGCACATAAAATAGGTTTTTGTGTTTACACTCAGTCTTTCAAATAAATGCAAGTAAAAGACAGCAGAAAATAAATAAAATCAAACACTCAGCGGTCCTGTTGCTCTATTTTCACCTGTATAGCAGGAGTGGGGCAGGTGGAGGTTTGCTCTGGTGCAGGTGTGCCGCAGCAGTCACTGGAAGAAGTTTGCGAGTTTGTCTGTGAATTTCCCATTCCGTGGTAGCGCACTCGGTGCTTGCTTGGAAGTTACAGGGTTTTTCGCTGTAAAAAGAAGTTTTCTTCCTACACAGTGAAAAGCGGACGCTAATGTTTTTGTCACTTTTTACGGAATCAAACTCAAAGTAAGGTCAGTACTTCCACGCTTTAAACGCTGCACGGTCATACTCTCTCCCGCACTCGATATATTATCCAGTTTTGATCTGCACACAGCTGTTGTCACGAACGTCGCACTCGCTTACGTCATTGTCATGAGACATTCTCGCAAAAAAATCACGGTTTTAGAAACGCAGTAACGCAGCGTGCTTACGGGAAAGTAACAGTAATCTAATTACTGTTTTTGCAATAGTAATCCCTTACTTTACTCGTTACTTGAAAAAAGTAATCGGATTATGTTACTTGTAACGCGTTACTGCCCATCTCTGCTCCTGGGCCTAAGAAGTAACATCAGGAAAGTTATATTTACTTGATGATATGCACAGGACACTATCTAGATTTAAATCTGACTGGAATTTTATGGTACAAATGGTCCATCTCAACTATTATTTGTGAGAATGGGAACAGATACTTGGAGAGTATTAGGTCCATGCATCAAACAATTCAGGCTTTCATAAAAACCCAAGAAGGTGAAAATCTTTTTAGCTATTAAACAAAAATAGTTTTAATCATGTCTGTGATCTGCTTATTTGATGAAAAAGATGTTTTGGAATAGAGCCTTTTTGGAATAAAAAGGCTCTATCATTTCCTGTATGTCTAAGTAGAGGTGGCCCTCACCAGAAAGCTGTAGGAATGACAGAAACCAAAACATGCAAAAGATAACACTGAAATGCACTTTAAAAAAAAAAAAGCATAGGCTTCATCTGTGTTTTGAGGGAGAAAAAGATAAGCTAGTGTGTGTTTTAATTGCAGGATTCTAGGGATGGGCAATGCAGGGCTCTGGAAAGCACTGAAACCTTTGTAGCAGATATGTAGGTTATGAAACAATCTGACATCTGTTGTCCACCTTTTGCTATCGTCAGGTCTTGATAATCCTATTTTGTGAAACAATGATGCAGACAGCCCTTGCACAAATCTTATAAATGGCATTTAATATACTAGAATTGATATTTACAATTAACATATTTTGGAGAGATCCCTGTAGGGAAGGAACAAAAAAAATTGAGATTGTAAAAGACAACAAGCTGTGACTAACATGAACAATGTGCTTCTGTTATGAGGTTGTTTTACTTAATAATTCAGTGCAATGCGTAACAAACCAGTTGCTGCTATGCCTATTGTGATAACCACACAGGTTTTAGTCTAAGTTGGCATAATAAAATTCACTGATCTGGTTCATTTTCAGTGATTCAGTTAAATTTTTTTCCTGCTGTCTGAGTGTAGTGTAGTAACAGTGTGTGTGTGTGTTGCACAGAGTAATTTAATACATGTACCGGTGTTACGTATGTAAAATACAAAATATGAGTAACTGTATTCCGTTACAGTTACCGTTTAAAAAGGTGGTATTCAGAATACAGTTACTTTGTTGAAATAAATGGATTACACAGCGGTCTTTTCCTGTTTCATATGTTAGGCTATGCCCTCTCTATTTTTGGTAATTCCACGCTGATGAAAACCCAAACAAAACACGCATTAAGAGGCTCTAATGTCTGTGTCTCAATCTGTGACATGGGCCTTGACAAAATATTTTTAAAAATGATTATTCAAAAAATGATTTAATATGAAGGCAATAGGCAGAGTGTTACAGGCATCGCCCTAAAGAATGTGGCCTGTGGACAGTGTAGCTGTGCTGCAGGGAGAATGGACTGCCATACCCGTTATGTGTCTGTGAGCATGAGGGAGGGAGAAAAAGGAGAGTCGAATAGTACAAGTTGTCACCGACCAGAAACAGGAGATGGAAGCATGTAAATATAATAATAACCACTGCAGCCAAAAAGAGTGCCTGACGAGCCCAGTTGTAAGTAAGAAGACTCGACTGTACACTGTGTTCGTGTTTTCTTCCGAAACAATAAGTTCCATTGGAGCAGCCTTTCAACGCCTCTCTCTGTCATGGTCCTGGGTGTGACCCAGTGTTTTGTGTTATTTGTAATCATTCCCAGTATTTAGTGTTCTCTGTGCCTTATGTTTGGTCTCTGTGCTTCTCAGTTGCTCTGTCCCCCCTGTCAGTTGTATCCCCTAGTCAAGTCCTCGTCTCAGTGTTACATTTCCTGTTTTACTTTGAAGGTCTGTGTCCTACGTGAATGTATTGAGTTTGACTTCCCTTGGGTCTCGTCATGTCTGATTTTTCCCAGCTGTGCTCCCCTTCTGTGTCTCATTCCCCTCGTTATTCCCCAGTGTATCTCCCTGTGTTTCTCTGTGTCAGTGTCGCGTTTTCCCTCACGGCTGTGTTTTTCTCTGTGTGTCCATGTGTAGTGTAGTGTAGTGTAGTATGGTATGCCTTTTCCGTTGCCTGCAATAAAGCTGTGGTTTTTGAGTTCATCCCTCATGTCCTAGAGTCTGCATTTTGGGTCAAACTCCTGCCTGCACACAGCCAAATCTTGACACTCTCTCTGTCTCTCGCTAGCAAAGTTGACCCAGACAACAAAGTAAAGCTAGTTTTCGGCTATGAGTCCGACACGGAACCCGACGTATTAGCCAGAGGTCCCTTTACTACGGTTTGGAGCCGCGAACCTGTTTTATATACGCGCGGAATAGTTTTCTATACGAGATCGCTGCAAAAGTGTAGCCTTACCTAATGTCCACCTACTGTTACTCATTTTATATTAAGATTTAAAAATCTAGTTGGTATTGGTATGGCGAGTAGCCTTCAGTAATAGTAGTAAATCACACAGCAATAGTACATTCATGTAGTTGTAAAAAAGCATGATAATATATTAAGTAATCCAAAGTATTCAGAGTATGTTACTCTCATTGAGTAATGTAACGGAAAACGTTACAAAATACAATTTGGGGCATGTATTCTGTAATCTGTAGTGGAATACATTTTAAAAGTAACCTTCCCAACACTGGTGGTGCACATACAATAATGTTGCTTGTTCTTTGAATCAACGTCCTGATATTTTGCTTCCTATTTGCAGTTTTTAAATTAACTACAGCACATTTTGGTTGAATATTTTAAAATTAAGGTCTAAGATTATTTTTAATTGAGGTGAACAGTAAAAGTTTTCCTTTACCAGTCACTGTTATCATATTTTGGCAAACCCAATGGATAGTTTAAATTATTTTACAGTTTGTTTGCCATTTTTCTTTTGTGCCTGATTTTGATGAGCACTGGCAAAGAAAATATGTATCTTCAGCGTCAAGTCACCTACATAACATTTCCTTTTACATACTCAGTATTTAGGTGTTTCAGAGAAAATAAAACAAGACTTAAAAATTAGAATGTGGTGAGTCTGTGTGTCTTCAGCACCAGATTATGTTAGCATGTTATTTGAAGATGTCACATATCAGATTTTATGTAAAAAAGAATTCCCTTTCAGATATCATTACATGTCTGGAGCCTAGAAGATCTGAAGTAACCAATGCCAACAAACAGCTGTGTTTTTATCTGATTTTAGCCAGTGAACTAAATTCAAGAATTGTTAAGGAAGGTGGCGAGAGAGTCTGGATCCACAACTCTGTGTATCCAGAAGCTGTACCAAAAAGAACAATTATGCAATTTTGTATGATGTGTGGAATTAACATAGTCTTTTTTTTGGAAACAGTGTTTTGTAAAAATTCATATTCTTGCTAAATGTGAAAACTTTGTGCATTGTTGCAATAATGAACTGAAATAGCATTTTTTACGATTCTGTTGACTTTGACTTATTTGAGTTTATAGTTAATGATTGTTTGTTGACCGTTGATTTTTTTTCATAATAAAGTTGAAAAAAAATTGTTCAGTGCAGGAACCATAAATTCATCTTTTTGTAACTCTTGATTTTTTTTTCTTCTGAACAAAAAATGTTTTAAGAATGGCTGACATTATATTAAATCAAAAACTTAAAAGACAAAATGGAACTATGCAGAAATTCCAACACTAACTCACTCAGAAAGTAAAGATGCAGTGAGCAAAAAATGAAATAAGAACATTAAGATGGAAACATTTTGCCAAATGTACTTTACATTATACCTGCATGTTTTTCCTTTTTAAAAAAACTTTCTGCTTTCTTAATAAAATTTTATCGATAACATGTTATACTCAGAAGACCAACCTTTTTAATACATTCGGACCTGTGATAACCGCTATATAAAACCTTAAACTGACGGATCTCACATGTAATAGTGGGACGTGTGTGTTAATTACCTTGGCAATGGTGATGAACTTCAGTCTGCACAAGAACGATGTCTCTGTTACTGATGTCAAGTACTGACTGCTATGCACTTCAAGCTCTCCTCCTTACAATAAGATGTAAGATGTTTTCTGTCTTTCTATCTGTGTATGTGTATCTATGGGTGCGGTGCATACATCACTGCTGCAATACCTGTGTATAGGATTTAGTGTGCTGTATACTTAGAAACAGACAGGGAGACACACAGCCATGAGGGTATAAGTTACGTTAACAACACGATGAAGAGCAAAAGAAAACACAGGCCTAACATGCACCAGGGAGTAATCAGGCACCGGGCGACGGGAAGGAAACACAGCTGGGACTAATTAAACATGACAAGACAGCATGGAAGCAAAACAGAAAACACTGACATGACACAAGGAACTGCCAAAGTAAAACAGGAAGTTTAACACAGAGACAGGGAACACGAAGACAAGCGTGACAACACGAGGAACACGAGAAAGGCGAAATAACAGAAACCAAAATCCCAGGACTAAAAATATAACACAAGCAGAACCAAAACACAATACAATAATCAACGAATATAAAACACATGAAAACACTGGGTTGCAGACCCGGTACCGTGACAGAATTTGCCAGAAAGGTGGCGGGTATTTAGTTTTAGCCGTAGCCACCAGCTCCTACTCGCTGGTCCTTTAAGCGTCAGGCCTGCCAATCTCTCACTTCCCACCCAAGCTCCCTCTCCAGTCTTCTCAGTCATTAGCTTTTACCATTTACTACTAACAGCAGATCATCCACAGAAACTTTGCCTCATATTAGTGTATTTTTGTGATTGTGACATCGTGCTAATTTACCTGCTTAGATTTACTAACCCTGCGCAAATTTGCATAAATCCCCTGAACCTAAAACCTCCTAGAATTGCTGACTTTTTTATTTTCTGGCGCAAGTCCCAAGGTGTTATTCACCCCTGCTGAGATTTTCACAGGTCGTCAGCTCGATTCTCCTCCTGCTTTTGTTGTGCAAACCATCCATTGCACATTTGCATTTGTTCACTCAGAGTAGCTCAGATCCAAGGCAGGAGAAAAATCTGTGTTGCAACCCTCAAAAATGCCTGCCGTATCTATACAAAATATCCCACACATTGACTGACCTGCAAATATGAAAGACACACATTCACAATATATGGAAACACAAGTCTGTTTAATTTATAAAAAAAAATGTATGAAAACAGAATGAAAAGTTGCTAATACAATGACATGAGTGACATGTGTGATCTCTCCAGCTTTGCATGTTCTCTCCTCTGCCTGTTCATATAAAAATAGCAAAAAATTAAAAAAACAAAAAACATCAAAAATAAATTCTGTCCCTCAGTTCCCTCAGTCAGTTCTTTTGCCACACGGCAAAAGATGACACTGTATGGGTAGACGAGGACATTGGAATGCCCAGTGCAAATCGCTCGTGCTTCACTGCTCAAGCTGGACCCACTGAGTCGGCTAATGTTTGTCATTGCCATAGTACATATGATATTTATATAAACCCATTTAGAGTGAGGTTCATGTAAATTTACCATTCTCTATTTATTTATTTACTCCCCCATCAGGGAGTGTACGGTCCATCAAGCCCGCACAACACAGCAGGACTGGAATTTGTCAATTCATGAACTGATGGCATTCATTTCAATTCGGTTTGTAAAAGCAATCATGTGTCCCGTTGGTGCCATTGTGGATTGCTGGTCAGGAAGATTTCTGGTGCCAGTAATCAAAGAGACAATGCCCTGAGATAGATTCATTTCAATTATGCAACACCTTCGATTTGATGACAAGGACACATGGGCAGAACGGGTGAAAACAGACAAATTTGCGGCAATCTCCGACATCTGGACAAGCTTCAATGAGAACTGTGCTAAGAGTTTCAATCCAGGAGAACACATGACCATAGATGAACAGCTGTTCCCTACCAAGGTTTGTTGTCCATTCACACAGTATATCGCAACCAATCCAGACAAATTTGGGATCAAGTTCTGGATGGCCACGGATTTGGAGACCAAATATGTCTCCAATGCATCTCCTAACTTGGGAAAGGACTCCTTGGGGTGAGAGGCTGGCAGAGAACATGGTCATGAAACTGCTGGAGCCGTTTTTGAATGATGGGAGAAATGTCACAACGGACAATTTCTTTACTTCACTGTCACTGTCGCACAGACTGCTGCAGTGCAAACAACGTTACTGGAGATGGTAAATAAAGTCTGGCGAGAACTTCCTCAACTTGCAAAAGACACGGCACAGGTGGTATTGTCCGCTTCAGTGATTAGAAGTGGCAGTGTCTCATGCCAGGCAGTGTCAGGTGCAAGACAGCTGCAACAGGAATCGCAGCAGGTTTACTATGCCATTATTTTTGTGCCACTATTCTGAGCGCATGTAAAAAAAATTTGCAGGTGCGAGTGTTGCATTTTGAGGAGAAATTTATTTTAAGCGAAGAAAAGCTAAATTTGAGTGAACAAAATTCACTGCTGCGTGCAAGAAAAATGTATTTCAGTGTTTGCTATTATCCATACACACACACAATAGCAGCCCCTCTCGCTCAGTTTTTGCTTTTGCGCTTGCTCGCAATGTGCTGCTTGCGCTCTCAACATTTCTGCCCGTGCGCGCTCAACTCTTTCTGTACACCGTTATATTTGTGCCACAAAACCAGCCAATCACAGAATTGGATGCAAAAAAATCTGATCTGAAATTCGTCATTTCAATCAGCTCGAAATGACGAAATGCAATATCCCAGAATCCTTTTCGTCCAAAACTTAAACGAGGCAGTGGCGGAGGAACACAGAGTGGCGGAGTTTGAAATATTACTCCTTCTGGGTCACAAAATAAACTTTTAAGATATTTTCATGCGAGAATGGTGCTGTGTAAACTTCAAATAGCTGCTCGATTTATCAAGACATTACATATTTGCAAAAGTGCTCTAATGTTTTCGGAGATGCCTGGGTTGGCCTGCCTTGGATCTGAGCTACTCAGAGTAAACAAATGCAAATGTTGCACACACACAAATGCAGAAAATCTGTCTTTATTGGTCCCACAAGTGGAAAATCTGCATTGTCTTCAGAAAAGTGGACAGTGCAAGACAAAAGCAGCAAAAATAAAAACTGTACCAAGAGTACAGTATAAAAAGTGCACTATGCAAACAATATGGAGACATAAATATGGACATGTGTATTGAAAAATATTGGTGTGTATATATATATATAAATTTATGTATGTGTGTATGTATGTATAAATAGACTGTATGTATATTATGTACAGAGTGGATATATAATTATATGTACAACACTGTGTATATATCATTATGGACAGGCACGCCATGTAGTGAGAGGAATTGACAAAAAGTAATATTGCATATGAGAAATATTGCACATAGAAACTACCATGGTGTATTGTAGGCTGCAGGTACTTGTTGTAGAGTCTTGAAACGATTGGAAGGAAAGACCTTCTAAATCTCTCTTGGTTGGGGTTTGGGGGAGGGTGTGTTTGCACAACAAAAGCAGGAGAACAATGGAGCTGAAGGCCTGTGAAAATCTCAGCAGGGTGCTTGGAGGTGTTAGGTTCGGGGAATTTACGAAAATTTGCGCAGGGTTAGTAAATCTAGTAGTAGGGACTTGCACCAGGGAAAAAAAGGGTCAGTAATTCTAGTGTTAATAAAATTGTAGTTTTCAAAATTAGCAAGTTACTTGATACAATGTGAAGTAAAGAGGAAAACACAAAAAACAAAAACAAAACAAAAAAATCAGCAACAATATGCTGATTTTTTCTTGCTTTTCTCCCTGTCGTTCCCCATGAGTGCGTTAAATTCTCTCATTAGAAAACCATTCCAACCCAAGCCATGGGAGCTAACGCTCTCATCCAATGAGCAAAAACTCCAATATAGAGTCAGTGAACTGAACGCGGTCAAATATTAGGTGTATTTATTTTTGGAAATTTAGCTTATAAAATGGAACAGTTAATCAGTATTTTCAAAGGCAAAAAACAAAGACTGAAGGAGTAAAGAAGTTAGGAAATTATGTACTTGATGAGAAAATGTGCATTTTCAGGGCTAGGTTAACCAGATAAGCTCTCCTGTCACACCCGTATCTTAGATTTTTCTGCCCTGAAAATCGCCACTTTTGGAGAAAAAACTGTGTATATGCACATCTGGCATATACATTGTTTTTTCCCACTGATATCTGATGTGTTTTCAAAGTGTCCCTTTATATTTTTTTGAGTACTATTTTTTATGGCTTATGCAGAAACCCTCATTATTTAATCAGCAGAGGTTAAACAGGGTAAATAGTCTGTGGCCTTGGGTGATTTGAGTTCTGTTGGAAAAATTGTCATGTTATCTCATCACACACACACACACACACACACACACTCACAGACAGTTTGTAGATTATTTTGCATGTTGAAAGGGAGCAAATAGGGAAAATGGATTTGAATGTGGAACATTTACATGTTTACTTTGAAACCCAAATATATAGTCAATACCCAGGATTTCGCATTTAACCAAATAAATGAAAACGTAAGACACTGAAGTTGTGGAACAACTTTGGATCACAGCCCTACATGATTCTCTGAAATGATTTCCAATGCAAACAACACTTATTTAGAAATGAATGTGTGTTTCGAGGGGAACATTTTACTAGCAAACATACCTTTTCAGGCCCACACGAAACAAAACAGAAAGCAATTAAAGAAGTCAACAAAACAAAATCTAATCAACAAAAAAAGACAAAAGATGTGTTCAAATAGTTCATTTTTTTCATTACCAAATGAGACACATTGTTAAAAAAAACATCTTAAAAAAAACGGTAATATTCCGGCAGCTGGGGCGCCAAAATACTACCGTAAAATAACAGAAAATATCTTCCTCATAAAAATACGGTTATTTCCAGTAATGACAATACAGTTTGTTGCGCTAATTTTACATGGGATTCTGCCTTTTCCAAGTGCTTTTAGACATTAAATTAGGAACATTTTAACGTGATTAAACAATGAAATGACCTATAAACAAGGTCAATGAATGTGGCAATATGAATCATAATACGTAAATGTACAGAAATCTACAGTTAACAGTTGGTTTAAATAATAATGGATTGCATGCCCTGGGACAGACTGACAGAGGCGAGGCTGCCATATTGCACCATCGGCCCCTCTGGCCATCACCAGTAGGCGAAGAGTCTTGACCAACGACACAACGACCGAGAGTGTCCGAGGCGGGGCTCAAACCGGCAACCTTCTGATCACAAGGTGAACTGCCAACTCTTGAGCCACAATTGCCCTAAATAGCAATGATAATAATACTTATGTGATGTAACACAAGCTTATAGGAATCATGTTATATACTTTTCCATAGCATTACATTTGAATTCAACAGTTCAATCTTTCAAATAACAGACAGATATTTGTGAAATCATGATACATTTGTGCATGTATTTTAACAATCTACATATGCATATGTACAGACAGATACATTTAATAAACATGAAAATTATGGTTTATTACATTACAGTGATTTAACATTAATTGACATTTGAAATGTGAAGTCACAGTCTATTTACGTAACTTTAATGATATTCTAGAAGAACAGAACAAAACTGTAAAATGAACAGTAAAATACTTTTATATTAGGATTTTTTTGTACAGTGCAGCCATACCCGCGACCTTGTGGTTGTTAGTTCACATTCATTGGCCGATGCTTAGTGTCATGTTATTATGTGTCCCAACAGCCAATGGCATGTCACATTGTTTTCATGGCCACACCCTCACCCCAGGTGCAGAGGCCTATTTCTGTTCAGGAATATTGTGAATACTTTGAGATTTATATTAATTGCAATTCCTACCTCTACATTTATTTTTTAAAATATATAATTAGCACAGCGTGGCCGTGCAATGTTTTATATGATTTTTTTAGTTTTTATTCCTATTAATTATATTTTCACTTGTTACCTCTGAATTATTGAATCAGACCTAGATGACATGAAATTTTCAGCAAAATTATGATTCAAATACTCCTTTAATTATTGATTATTCCCATTAATTTTCGATCATTTTATATATTTTTCCATAGTATTACATTTGAATTTAACAGATCATTCTCTCAAATAACAGACAAATATTAGTGAAATTATGATACATTTCTGAATGTATTTTTACAATCTAAATATGCATATGTACAAAAAAATATATTTAAAAAACAAGTAAATTGTGTTTTACTATATTTACAGTGATGTCATGTTATTTTACATTTGACATGTAAAATCACAGTCTACTTGTGTAAATTTAATGATATTCTAGAAAAACAGTACAAAACTGTAAAATATACAGTAAGATACTTTGACATTACTATTTTTTGGAATAGTGCAGGTGACCCGGAAGTATATGCGTGGTAGCCATTGTAAGAGCTGTTCCAACTCTCCAAATAATAAAGAAAGGAGTTTCGGTGCTTCCTTTGTTGTATTTTTACAGTGATATCATTACACAGGTATTTGTAGTACTTTCTACTGTGGGCCTGTGAGTTCAAATGTACTGAAACTTAAGGAAGTACCAACTAATAGAAAAATGCTGCATAAGCACGTGGATTGTTTTTCCTTTATTTTGACCTGTGTGAAACAACAGGGTAAAAATACCTTGTGTCTAAGAAGCATGTTTTGTAGTTCATTTTCTGTTCCAATTCTCAGAGCATGGCTTTTCTCTTTTCTGAAGTCCTTATCAATGACAAATTACCTTGATGACATTTTCTTCAAGGTCAAGGAAAAGACATTAGGAATAATAGATAGAGGGGAACCTTTGGAACTTACCGAAAGACTTTGCTTGATGTAAGAAAACACTCTGAAGATCAGATTAAGCCAAATACAGGGACTTAATTATACTGAACACCCTGAAGAAAATTGAATTCCACACTACACTATAAGTGCCACAGGAAGTAACAAGGGAATCTTAAATTTCATTCAATTTAATTGTAGGCAAGTTATTAAGTTTACTAAACTGTTGTGAATCATTCAACATTTTTCTTTCTGTAGTGCTAAAAATTGAACACAATGTTTTTAAATTATGATGTCTTGCAGTACCTTTTGTGATTTATTTATTGTTTTTGCACTTTTACAAATAAATTGATAACAGTCACATCTTGCTTTGTTTTATAAATTCTCTATTTAAGCTAATTGATTAGAGGAAATCACTGCAATGACAGAATATTACTCACTGGATTAGATTGCCCTAACCTAATATTTGAAGGAATTTTAAGCAAAAAACGACCCACTGCTAATTTACTGCAAACATCCTGAGGATGGACAATTACAGTGCAAAGTGTGTTAAACATTATAGGCTCAAGTTACAATTGTTTCTGGACCATTTTGCTTGGAAAATGGAACAAATGTACAGACCTATTTGAACTGGAAGACTCACCTTTTACCAGTGTTTGCACAGTGTGTCTTATTATCATGCATTCTGTGTCTCTCTTCCTTTGTGTTGACTGTCTCTCTGTTTGTGTATCCAAGGGTGTGGTGCTCCTCCAGCTACCTGTTTGCACATCTGTCATCGATCATAATATCAGTGCTGTTATACTGCTGTCAGTACAATGTATTTATATTTTCAAACAGAGTATTCATAATAATTTCTTACTATCATAAGTTTGCACTCAACAGCTTATAATGAGTCCTCCATATCTCCCTCCACCTTTCACCAAAGTTTTGTAATGTTATGTTTATGTTACAGACATCATAGGTTGTCCCAACACAGTTGGGGGCTATTTCATTTTCATTGTTATATGATGCCACCAATTTATACTCACTGACCCTTTAAGCCTCGGGCATGACAGCGTCTCAGCCATCAGACTCCATCTCCATTGTGCAACTGCCTGCCATTATTGATACTCCACTCAGCTCCTCATCCCTACCTCTTCATGTATTGCAATAACTTGCTGCTAACCATCTTCATTCTCTAACATTTCAGAACACATATTTTAGTAGGCAATGCTGTGATGTAAACTTATGAATTATTTTAATCTTGTGACAACACTTCTAACAGTAATTTGATAAAACTCATGGCTGAAAGTTAAGGGGCCACTAGAAGCTTTACATCACACATAAATATCGTATTTCCTTCTATGGAGGAAGCAGGAATGCAGTTAGCTCGTTTAACTCAAGCATGGATGAAAAATCTGATGTTGTTTATTCCAACAGATTCAGAAGATTTCTTACCACCCTGAACATGAAGTAACTATCCAGTTGCCGTCATTTAAGGTGATGATCTTTTGAAGCCTTTCTCCTGTGGAAAATAGTGACAACCAATGTTAATTAACCATGTAAACTAGTGTTACGTAGCAAACTAACCATGGTTACTGTCATCTAGTTAGGCTACCAATTGACTTTCTACAAGAAATAAACATAAAGACACAAACTGGAGAAGAATGACACAGGTAGATCAGATACTACAGAAAATGGTCTTTAGTCAGATGTCTAAGGAACTTGGAAAGAAAAGCATCTGGACTTCTTAAAGTTCCTTGAAGACATTTCACCTCTCATCCGAGACAAGAAACACAAGGAATGGACATCAGACCAGTTAAAATCTTTGCTTTGGTCTGATGATTCCAAGTTTGAGACCTTTGGTTGCACCCACCGTGTCTTAGTGCGATGCAGAAAAGGTGAATGGATGGTCTCTGCATGTATGGTTCCCAGGCAAGGCAAGGCAGTTTTATTTGCATAGCACACTTTCAGCACAAGGCAATTCAAGGTGCTTCACATGATTAAAATTAAAACACATAAAATAAAACATAAATTACTTTAAAAGTTAAAATACAAGAAAACATTTACAAGACAGCACTTACAATAAAACAATAATCAAGACAATAATTTGTATGAAAATTAAAACAAGCAAGTAGAAAGCCATCATAGTATCAGTTACTCATAAGCAAGTTTAAATAAGTAAGTTTTAACTTTAGACTTAAAAGAGTTCAGTGTCTCTGCAGCTTTGTTTTCTCCCGATAGTGTGTTCCAGATGTGAGGAGCATGGAAACTAAAAGCTGCTTCTCCATGTTTAGTTCTGGTTCTAGGGACAGTCAGTAAACTAGAGCTGGAGGACCTAACTGATCTACATGGTTTGTACCATGATAGCAGATCTCTAATGTACTCTGGTGCTAACCCATTCAAGGATTTATAAGTCTATTCTCTGAGCTACAGGGAGCCAGTGTAATGACTTTAAAACTGGGGTAATGTGCTCTATTTTCTTGGTTCTAGTGAGAACACGAGCAGCAGCGTTCTGGATCAGCTGCAGTTGTCTGATTGATTTTTTTAGGTAAACCTGTGAAGATACTGTTACAGTAATCAAGGCGGCTAGAGATAAATGCATGGATGACTCCTAACGTGAAGCATGAAGGAGGAGCTGTGATGGTGCTTTGCTGGTGACACTGTTGGGGGTTTATTCAAAATTGAAGGCACACTGAAACTTATGATAGTAAAGAATCATTATGAATACTCCGTTTATGAAAGTGTGAATACATTGTATGGACAGCAGTATAACAGCATTGATGTCATGATCGATGACAGGTGTGCAAACAGGTAGCTGGGAGGGAGGAGCACCACACCCTTGGATACAAAAACAGAGAGAGAGAAACATAGAACTGTGCAATCATAAGGTAACTGTGCAACACTGATATAAGGTGAGTGTCTTCCAGTTCAAATAGGTCTTTGTATTTGTTGCATTTTCCAAGCAAAAGAGTTATTTCCTCCAAACAATTAGCTTAAATAGAAAATTTATAAAACAAAACTAAATATGACTTTAGTCAATGTATTTTTAAAATTGCAGGAAGTCGCAAAATGGCGCACTGAAGCAGCACCAACAGCGACATGCCATTCTTTCCAGATTGCCTTTAGTTGGTTTAGTATTAGAGATGGCACGATACCACTTTTTTATGTCCGATACCGATACCGATATAATAAATTTGGATATCTGCCGATACTGATATGAATCCGCTATAGTGTGTTTTTTAATCAATAAAACTGTTTTGTTAATATCTTGCTGCTTTTTGTATAAGTTCATACTCAAGTTAAAAAAAAACACTAAAGCTATTCTGTTATACCTGTATGCAAAAAATACACTGCACCCAAAATATTTCATAGTTCAGCAACATTGATCAATCTAAAAAACTTGACCCTACTCCATCCTCCCTATTCTGGTATTTTAAAGAGTAAGCAACCTAACTAATAGGGTTCTAAAACTCCCAGCAAAAAAAACCAAAACAGGGAACCCCCCACCCTCCACCTCGTGATGCTTAATCGACGTAATCAACTTTAATTTGATGCAGTGTGGAAAAAAAAAAGCACAGAAATCAATTATTTTTCAAGAATAATTAAATAGATTCAACATCTTTCTTCAACAGAATTGCAGACTGCACAGATGGTACCTTCCCAAAGGAAAAAGTACTATAGCTTACTAGGGTATTTTAGACTTAATAGTTACTATATACAGTAATGAACTTCTATACATTTTACATCAGATTAAAACTTTGGGTGTAAGATTCAGATAATTATTTATTAAAAGCTAAATAAATAAATTCTAACAACAGCTTATCAAGGTTAAACGTGCTGCTGTTGTTCAGCCGCTGGTTTCCTCTTTCTGGCGCGAAGTGGGCAATAAACAAAGGAGAGACGGACTCGCGACAGAAAAGCCGATCAGCTGATCATTGATCAGTTTCATGATTGAAGTAGCAACAGGGGAGGGAGGGAGAGAGAAGAGGCAGTCGCTCCATATGTCGGTTGTTAAGCTTAACGCGGGAATGCTTTATAAACATTCAGAAATGAACTTACACACTTGCTTTACTTCTCTGGGATAACTTCCTCGGAGATGAAATGCCAGATTGCTAGCGAGGCTACAAATACACACAGCCGCTCTATCACGTGAGGTATACTGCTCCGACATGCAACGGTTATGAGGCGAGTTACGCCATGTCGCAAGTTTTTTGAGGTGCTTTTATGATATTTAATGGATCGGATTACATTTTTTATTTCCCTTCGATATCCGATCCAGTAATTTACGTCAGTATCGGACTGATACCGATACGTAATATCGGATCGGTCCATCTCTATTTAGTATGTTTAGGATTTGGTTTCCTGGCCTCCACAGTCACCTGATCTAAACACAATAGAGATGGTTTGGGATGAGACCAACCGAGTAAGGGCAAAAGGTCAAACAAGTGCTCGGCATCTCTGGGAACTCTTTCAAGGTTGCTTGAAAACTTTTCCAGGTGACTACCTCATGAAGCTCATCGAGAGAATGCCAAGAGTGTGCAAAGCTGTATTCAAAGCAAAGCCTGGTTATTTGAAGAATCTAAAATATAAAACATGTTTTGAGTTGAGTTGAGCACATTAACACAATACTATGAAAAAAATGAAAACAACATGGAGTGGGTAATAGGTAGTGATTTGTAAATAACTGGACAGGAATAACCTGAGCGTATTATATTATATCATACTACAGTCCTAACTAACTCGGCAGCTCATTGTCTTTCTCTTGTCAACACTTTTAAAAATAGAACTCATGTTAGAGTCGTGCCTGCCAGCAGGATCTGATATCCTCGTGTTGGTGTTGTTCCCACATCATCATAATTAATGTTGTTCAAGGTTCAACATTGCAAGTAACCACTCACACTGATGTGATGTCATAGTTTTGCAACTTCCAAAAAAAAGCCCCTTAAAAAAAAACTACTTCACTTGCGAGAAACCGCCTCTGTCCCATCCAGCAATTTGAATTCTTTGCATTTCAGGATACATTTCTTTAATAAACAGTAAGCATTATACATATTTTCCTTGCAACATTGGAATTTCATATATGAATTCATCGCTTGGCTTGCTGTTTGTTTGCTAGTGATAGACTACTTGACGACAGCATTAGCAAACCAGTGTCCTCTAGACAGAGAATTGAGTGTCAGTGTTTTATGATATATTATGAAAGTACAGTAAAATATAGATGTCATAAAAATGTTGTCAGGGAAAAATGCAGTACCTTCCCTGATCAATTTACTAACATAAGTAAAGAGAAAATCATCTAAATAGCCCAGCCTAATGGTTGTGTGCTGAATCAATGAATAAAATTATTTGTTGTTAGCTGTAATCAGTCTGCCTTTCAAACCAATATTTACTTCAGCTTTCTGCAGTTTCTTCACCTGATTAAATGGGTATGAAAATATTCTCCCGAGCATCTTTAAGTTGTGTCTGACTTCACAACAAAAAGGAAACAGAAAACATGATGATGAGGAAGACTTGAGTATAAAACAAGAAACACTTGTGGAACAATCACTCAAGGTCCGTTGTGTTGTGTTCGTCCTGTGTTTCCAGGTTTTAACTGCTATTTATGTTCATCCAGCAACGTTCAGACTTGTTTTACCAATTGTTTGAGCTCATACACGTGTTTTAAACAAGTCATGTGTACACTTAACTTGATGCTTGGACTTACTGGGTTTTTATGTATCAACATTTGCATATTTACATTATCCTTCTCATATGAGAGTTTCATATTTTATTTGAACAAAATCAGTGGTTAATCAGTGGCTGTTGATCAATAGTCATGACAAGTTGCATATTAATGATCAAGAAACTGACCTCACAGCCCATTGTTTAATCAGTGGGTTTGTTTCAGTCACTGTGCGAAGAAGTCACTTGGATATATGCTAGATGCTCAGAATCAGCTTTTTGGGATTTACTCACCTGGATGACACCGAGACACTCTGATGGTTGTAGCAGTCTTTGATTTTGCATATAATATCAGCACCACACACTTTACTGATCCAGCACCTGGCATTCACTAGCTCTGGCCAAGAGCTTGTAAGTGCACACCAGCCACAAAACAAAGGAATATTGAAATTTTACAACAAAAACATGTTACAAAGCACATGTGGTTTGATAGGTTCCTCACAGTGTTAGTGCAAGCCAAGAAAATGCCCTCCAGAGTAAGAATCTGGTTAGCCACCATATTTCTAAGATTTTGAGGGCCATTTACAAAATCCTCAGTTTTATTAAAATTTAGAATCAGAAAATTAGAGGTCATCCAGGTCTTTATGTCTTAAAACACTGCTGCAGTTTAACCACTTGGTGTGTATTATCTGGCTTCATGGATAGATAAAGTTGGGTATCACCTGCATAGCAGTGAAAATGTATGCTATGTCTTCTGATGATACTGCCTAAGGGAAGGATGTTTAATGTAAACAGAATTGGTCCTAGCATTGAACCCTGTATCCATTGAATACTGAATCCATAATTAACCTTAGTGTGTGAAGAGGACTTTCCGGTTACATGACCAAATTGGAGTCTATTAGATAGATATGAGATAAACCACTGCAGTACAGTACCTTTAATACCTACAGCGTGCTCTAATTGCTCTAATAGAATATTATGGTTGACAGTATCGAACGCTGCACTGAGGTCTAGCAGGACAAGCACAGAGATGAGTCCACTGTCAGAGGCCAGAAGAAGATCATTTGTAACCTTCACTAAAGCTGTTTCTGTGCTGTGATGATCTCTGAAACCTGACTGAAACTCTTCAAATTAGCCATTCCTCTGCAGATGATCTGTTAGCTGTTTGACAATGACTCTTTCAAGAATTTTTAAAATGAAAGGAAGGTTAGAGATTGGCCTATAAATAGCTAAGATCACTGGGCAGGAACAATACAAAATAATCACTGAAAAAAGAATTTGTTGGTAGCTGTAATCAGTCTACTGCCTTTCCATTTTCTCTTTCACCACATTTTTTACTTCAGCTTTCTGCAGTTACTTTCATCCCATTTTCTTGATATGATTAAATGGGTATGAAAATATTCTCCCGAGCATCTTTAAGTTGTGGGTGATTGCACAACAAAAAAGCAAAGAGAAAACATGATGATGAGGAAGACTTGACTATAAAACAAGAAATACTTGTGGAACAATCACTCAAGGTTTGTTGTGTTGTTTTTATCCTGTGTGTCCAGTTTGTCTATTGCTTTACTTATTTTGGTTCATCCATTAGGTGTGTCCAACGTTCAGACTTGTTTTACCAATTGTTTGAACTCATACACGTGTTTTAAAGAAGTCATATGTACACGTAACTTAATGCTTGGACTCACTGCATATTTATGCATCAACATTTGTATTTTTAAATTATTCTTCTCATATGAGAGTTTTGTATTTTATTTGAGAAACACACTTCACTGCACCAACATATGATCATTGTATGTTAATGATTATGCTCAACATACATTGGCCACCTCGTCTTAAAAAAACGTCTGGACTTCTTTAAGTTTCTTGAAGACGTTTCACCTCTCATCCGAGGAGCTTCTTCAGTTCTATGAGTGCTTGGTGGAGAGTGCCAGATTTAAGCTCTATTAGGAATGTCCCTAAGAGGGTCATGGACCCCCTATCAATTTTCTGCCCAATCACACAAGGCAGGGTGTGAAAACGGGTTTAGGTCACAATCAGCCAAGGTTTCAGGTGAACCCATTGTGAGACCTTGCTCACTCTATCATGTGACTAACAGAGATCAAATGACCCAAGATGTGAGTGGGCGTTAAGGCATCTGGGAAGGGATCTCAGAACTGAATTATAGATGGCAGACAGCTGGTGTCGTAAACCACCACCTCTGTTAAAAGATGGTTGTTCACAGTGGACATTGATGGCTTATTTCACTCCTCTTTCAAATCAGCTGTCCAAAATGTGAACATTGGCATCCTCGGTTGTCATGTTATGTTGTTGTTATGTTTGTGTTTGGGAGCTTTGTCTTTGGGATGAACCAGTTTTTGTCTGAGTGTATGGCTGGATCTGAAGTACACTGGGATGTCATGTTTGGAGAAGGCTCTCCTGATTTTTTCTCCCAATAGAAATCTGGGACTCTCCACCAATTACTCTTAGAATTGATAAAGCTTCTCGGATGAGAGGTGAAATGTCTTCAAGAAACTTAAAGACTTCCAGATGCTTTTCTTGCCAAGCTCCGTAGACTACGATGACATGGATGACTAAGAACCCTCACAGACATACACAGTTTAATTTTGTTTAGTGAAAATCTCCTTTTGCCTTTTGTTTTGTATTCTTATTTAATCATCATCCAACCTAAATAAACGGCTCTTTTGTTAGGACCAGTCCTGTCTCTGAGGGTCTGCATTTGCGTCGTCTCTTCTAAAACACGCTCGCTAATCCAGACAGCGCTGTGTGTCACTCCTAAGATCCCAAACATATTTTTGTATTATACCTTCAAGCAGCTGTTTTTCTTAGATTTATAATGTACATATTAATGCAAATTGCACCACTCTCATACACCATGTCAGTCTTAGTTTTTCTCTTTTTTAGCTAACTTAATTTTTACTTTGATTTTCTTTTTTATAAACGGTGTGTATATGTACATTCTTGCACTCTCGTAGTATAAGGCCCATAACAAGCGTCCGTGGTACTATAACTTTGTTGTTTATTTGTTGTTTAGTGTCGACTGTAGTACTTTTATGCTTTATCATGTTGCTGTAACACAATTTCCCCTGAACTGAAACTGATACATGTGTTATAAAGATTCTTCTCAACTTTGTGACTGCAGTGCAGCTGGTTTGCTCGTAAGTTGGAGCACAAGCATCTAAAGTGTGCCAAAAGCTTTTGTGGCTGTCCTGTGACACTGTCCAGCCTTTCTTCAACACAGTTCTTGTAATCTTTCATTTCCTACAAAGTTTACAAAAGTTTCTGGCGTCTCTAAACCTCAGATGTGGCAAAAGGGTTAACAGCATATGGACTTAATCTCTCTGAACAATAATAATTATTACCTAAACTCCACTCCTCCAAGACCACCACTATGGATCACTGAAAAATCACATACAATGTGAATTGCTATAAATGTCTGTTAAGTCAGTTTCATAATGAGAGCTCGTGCTACCTGGCTACATTAGGTTTTGCATTCTGGATGCTTTTTCCAACAGTAACCAGCAGGGATGAGTAGCATAGTGAAATCTATGCAATTTTTAAAAATATAGTATCTGTATCATAGTTCCTCCTTATGTTCCAAAGGCTGTTACTTTAAAATAACACACAACAAAGAGAAAATAAACTTTATTTTGAATGGACCAGAATCCAGCAGTAAACAAATCTAAAGAGGAAACAGCAGAAAGATTCTGTTATCCTTTGGTAAATTGTCATGTAGAGACCTGTTATATAATAAATAATGATTTTTCAAATCATAACAGTAGCCTTTATCCAAACCATTGAGCCAAGTTGAGCTATATAATCTGATTATAGTGAAAATGTGTGATATATAGTTTAATCATCAAACTACTTTAGCTTGCTGATTTACCTGTTTTTAAATCTCTGCAGTAACACAAAAATCTAATTTCTCAGTGTTTCACATCTTCATTTCATGGAGTTGCTCTGTCTCGATCCTGTAGATATATAAGGACACAGACAAGTTCATTAGTACAACCAAAAGGTCAAATGTGTTATGTGAACTCAAGGCTCTGACAGGATATGCAGGTTTAACTGCAGCTTTCTTGTTTATGTTCTCATCACATTGCTTGTAACATGGTAATGCCTGTCACTGCCACCGAACAGAATAAAGTGTTACCTCAGTTAGAAAGTCATTTTCGTGACACCACCTTTGAAAGCAGAACTTAGCATCTCTCAGACTGGCTGAGTTCTTACAGTAAACTCTGAGGATCTTCTCAGCAAAGCACACTGGGAGAAGCTTGGACACCTGACAACAAGGACAGTAACATAAAAGCTGTTTTACAGAGACATCTACAGAAAGAACGCACAGCTCATGCAAAGACATGCAGTAGTTCTGACCTGTTCTCTGGGAATCTTGAATGCTTCAGTAGGGTTAGCCTTGGTGTAGAAATATGTGGTATTGATGGGGTCCTTGTTTCTCATCCCATAGTCCAAAGTGACAACCTAAAAGAGAAATGTGACAGACCAGCCTGTGTTTATGTTCACATGTACATTATGGCTCAGTGCAGGTTGGCAACACAATTTAACTAAAACAACAAAGCAAAAACCAAGATTTTAGGAAGATTTATTATTGAGTATAATTAGAATAAAAACTCACAGTAATTTCAAAGTTGTCCTTTCGAATGACTTTAACCAGTTCATTTTCCAACCTGTCCTTCATCTTCTGACAGATGGAGAGAACATGTGCTGTCATTGATATTATCATTGTTTTGCTAATCTCTTTTTATAATCACTTTTCACTCTTACTTTTATTTCCTCTTGGTCTTCTTTCTTGAGCTGAGAAAGGGAGAGAAGAGTCACATCAACATCTCTCTCTTTTTTAGCGCACTTACACACCACAAATATTGTAATCAACTAATGTTTTCTTGCAATAAAATATTGCTTAAATGCAGGTTAAACTGGGCTAATAAGCTATTATGTAGGCGACTATGAGTGTCTCATTATGGATTTAAATGGTTTCAAAATCAGCTATGATGAATTCAGTTTAAATCTGTCTCAAATATTGAGAATATCGGGCAGTACAGTGGTGTGGTGATTAGCACTGTTCCCTCACAGCAAGAAGGTCCTGAGTTCAACTTCACCATCTGGCGGGGACCTTTGTGTGTGGAGTTTACATGTTCTTTTGTGGGTTCTCTCCAGGTATTCCGGCTTCCTCCCATAGTCCAATGACATGTAAGTAGTGGGGTTAGGTTAACTGGGGAATCTAAATTGCCCGTAGGTGGGAATGGTTGTCTGTCTCTCTGCGTAAGCCCTGCGTCAGGCTGGCTGACTGCTTTTTGCTAGTTTTGCTTTTGGCAAGGGTCAGTGTCACTACTGGAAGACTGAGGCAATACATGGTCCCTACAGAGGCTGTCCAAATCCTCCAGGATGGCACATTGATACATGCCACTGCCAGATGTTTTTTCTGTGTCTCCCAGTACACTCTCAAGAGAATGGAGGAGAATCCAGGGTAGAAGGTCCTGTCCAGAGCAGTATCTGCTCTTTTGTGCCATGTGTTACGTCCCTCTGCAGCCCCTAATTTCCTCATTATGTTCAGCTGGTGCTAATTGGCCACACCTAGTCAGCTGTGGATAAAAGCATACTTGAGGCAGGCTTTCAGGGAGCTCACTTGTCTTTGCCTTGGTGGCATCAGCCATTTTAGCCAACCTGGTATTCCACTTTTAAGATAAAACCTCTTCTCACCTACACTCTGGTATTCATCTCCTTTTTTATGTTGCGGCTTTTGAGCCGGGTCGTAACACATGCATTTGCCACTAAATACCAGAAATGGCAAGTCTACCAAGGAGAAGCTGTGGAAAACATGATGCTGCTGTAACACTGTTTAGCATGACCAGTTTGAGGGTTTCTAAGTGATGGTCTGGGGAGCCATATCCAAGGAGAGAGACACAAACCTCTACAGGTTGTGCCACATATTATATTATATATAATGTCCCCCCCCCCCCCACACACACACACACACACACACACACACACACACACACACACACACACAATGGTGAAACAATTGCACAAGTGCTGCTGATTGGCTGAGAAAGAAAAGTATTAAACCATGGTAACCCAATCACATGACCAATTTAAGATGACATAGCAACAAGATGTTATGTGAACCCAAGACAAGCCTCAGTGTCCATTTTTGTGTTTAAAGTGAGGTATTCAGACTATATACCAATTTTTAAATTGTGTTGACAAGGCCACGTAAAACCAGAGTCATGATAAAAATATTCACTTTTTTTTTCCCTGAATACTATCGTCACATTTACGTCTAAGGACAGCGCTAGCAAGCACTCTCTGCTTATGACCAAACAAAAATAAAATAAAATAAAATACACCCCTTTCCTATTGGTGGAAAAATGTACCATGCCAACCAATCAAAAAATCATATGGCAACATGGGGCATTTGTTGTTTAGGAAGAAGGGTAATTTTTTTTAGAGTGACAGCAGCGAGAGAGAGAGAGAGAGAGCTGAGATGCGAGAGATTTGTGACATTTAATGTGTTTGGAGTGTGTAGTTAGTGTGTAGTTGATAGTTTTTTTGTGTGTGTGTCAGAACAATGAGGCAACTGGTCAATGTCACAGTTGCAGCTAAAAAGTCACCAAAGACAGATTACAGTGTAAATGTTGTCTCTGGGTGGAAAACGGGATGAGTGATACACCTCGTGCAGTCAGGCCTGCAGGTATCAGGCTTGTGATGTTGTCCTCTGTCTTATAGTGGACAAAAATTATTTTTTGGAGTGGCACAAATAATTTGTATGGCATCTTATTTGATGCAGAACACCAGATTGTTCTGTAAATAGTTTGAAATGGCTATAAAAGAATGCCATGGATGCAAATAGTTGCAAATAACTATTTGCAATAATTGTTGTTTATAAATTTACAATTTATATTTACATTTCAAGTTATGAAAATGATCTGTTAAACATGTTTGTGGTTGTTACAGTAAAAAATATAACCCTTTCTACTCAGATTTTATGTTTTTTGTCTGATTTTAGATCAATTATGTTAATTGTGTCAAAATGAAAAAATAACTGTAAATTCAGATATATTAGGTAGTGTTGAAAAGAATGATACCAAATGATAACAAAGCAAGATAAATAGTTTTTAAAGGTGATATGCAGAGGTAAAATCAAAAGTAGTCAAAAATGGGCAATTATACCCTGGCCCATGTATATGTTAGTTTTGGGGGCAGGTGTCGCAATCAGGGTGGGCCAAAAAAGCCTGGGCCAAGTTTTTGTCCCAGTCCAGCCCTGACTGCACACCTTGGTTTCACCCACAAACTGGTACAGGTCTCGAGACATGATCCTCTGCAGAATCATCCTTGCTTCCTCCAGAGGAGAGGGAGTGAATTCATTTGAACAAGAACAAGGGTGGAGTATTCTTTCAATCACTTGATCTGCAGAGTAAACAGACAAATAAAGTTAAGATCAGGTCAATTCAAGTAAACCAAAGAAACATCCACAAGTTCATCAGTAATGTCTTATAAAGAAAGACACACAAAAAATTGATTAACATTAATAAACAAAACAAAATAAGCAAGCAATAAAGTAAGCAAAGCATTAGTAACACTGCAGTATTTTAAATAAATTTACAGTTTACTATAAACTACTAGAGACGTATCAGTCAAACTGAAGAATCAACCTGACATCATGGCAAATCATGTAATAGACACGCCAGTCAACCGTGTCTTTTTCATGCTGTGCATCTCCAAAGCGTGAAAAAAACACAAATGCAGAAGTTGCAGTAAGTTGCAATAAACTGCAGTAACAGCAGAGTGAGATTTTTTTTTTCCATTTCAAACCAACATGAAAATAATCATTGGTAAGCATTTAAACAGACGCTGTTAATTCATTTACATACATATTAGCCACCTTCTTTAATTTAATTAAGCACCTTTATATGTTTTTGTTCACTACCGAATTCTTGAATTTAAATATAAGATTATTGGCAATGCAACGTCTGCATGCGTGTCCATTTCATGTTTTGGATAGGCAAGGCGTGAAATAGACACGGTGGGCCAGCAGATATTTTGGTGTGATACTGGGTTGGATTGTTTAATGTGTAAAGGTATTTATAAATGAATGGCTTACTTGACAGAACAACAACAACAACTTCTATCTATCTAGACATTCTGCACTGAAAACACTTAAAATCATTGAGAAAGTAGAATTATTTCAAAGTAGGACAAATCATTTGACAGCACATATATGTATAGACATTTTAGTATTTTTTAAAAGGAAATATGTAGAGCATGTTTTCCACTACCTGTCAGCTTTGTGTAGGCTTCCATGTCAGTTTTAGCTTTGGAGAGACAGAGCGTTGTCCCTCCTGAACCTTTAGTCAGGATGTGATGATCTGCTTTCAAGAGGGCGTCTTTGATCCTGGATACAAAAGACCCAGTATATGACTTTATGGGAACTGTTGTATTACAATAGGATTATACAGTTGGTACTCACATGATTTCTACACTCTTGGTTACTCTGTGCTGGTAGGCTCTTCTGTGGAGAGAGTTCCTTGTGTGGAACATGTCATACAGGTTTGCCACTTCCTGTTGAGACCATCGCCTATAGTTTAGTCACAGCCAATCAGATAATGAATTACTCATTAAAAACTGATAAAAAGCAGGGATCCACACCTTGTCTCTAGAGCAAATGTGCTTCCTCCCATTCACATCACACACCCTGGCAAACATGATGAAGCGTTGATGGTCAAAGTTGTTCCGGATGCCCAGGTGGTGGCAGTCCCTGAGATAGGATTGAGGAAATACGTAAATTTAAATACATTTATTATGGTAAACCCCCCAAAACACCTTTAAGATTTGCTGTAGATAGAAATACTGCGTTTTATAAAATGTCATCAACAAGTCCCACCTGGCAAAGTAGTCGAATTTGTCCACATCAATCCCATTTTGCTTGTTTGACACAATTTCATAGAGAAAGGATTTATTCTCATCTCGACCTTCATACGGCCACTGTGGAGACAACACCAGAATTGACCTTCATGACACAGATGATAACAAATGATTTGATAATATTCAGACAGTAACTGACCAGTACCTCAGTGTCATCACTCTTTAGAGGTTTAATCATCTCCTTGATAAATGTCAGGTCAGGTGGGAGTATCAGTCCATAACGCTCCATCTCTTGTGCCAGACCATTCACCACCACCAGATGATCAAACATCTCTAAAGAGGCATCCTCATGCTGCAAGAGATACATTATTATTGTTTATATTAAGAACAAATGGTTGAAAGTTTAAAATGATCAGATACAACATACAGAATCAAATTTGAGCACATGACCATCTGTTAATAGAGGTAATTAGTGTCAGTGTTCCAGTTTTAACCAGAGGTTCTCAACTTTTATGAGTTAGTCTTTAAGTCTGCTTCCATGATGAGCGTGGACATAACAGTGGTATGGCTCCTTCTAGCAGAAAATGATGTTTGTTCACGTTTGCAAATTAAAGACGCTTTGACTGATTTAAAAAATCAGAATCAGTTTAGAATCAAAGTTTGAGAAAAAGATCCTTCATCAAATAATAATGTTATTACTGCAAGAGAACACATTTTGCCACTGAGATGATTTGTGTTACAGAAAAAGTTGCTCAGACACATATTAAATTTTATCCTTTGACAAGTATTTTTCCTTGTCAGCCTAATAAGATTTTTATTTTTTTGGCTGATGTACTGACAATTGATAACACTGTGTTGTTTCTATCTTTTAGTGCCATGTGTACTTTATTTCCTCAAGATGGCATCTGACAGTGTTTTCAAATATATTTGATGTTTGTGGCTGGCCATTATGTCGCGTCTCACAGTAGAAATAATTTTTTTTTCGTACCTTCCAGTCTTTATGTTCTGGGTCTGCTTCGGGGTTGAACATTCCATCAAACAGATGGGAAAAAGGTCCATGTCCTTCATGGAGAAACAAATGTAAAAAATAATAATAATTAATGGCTCCTGTTATAGTTCACACACACACTGACCATTTGCCTTTTTCATTTTACCAAGCATGTTTTATTTTACACTGGCTAGTATTATAAACTTGATGCTATTAGAGTGAAAGACGTGCATCACTTACCCAGGTCATGACAGAGACCTGCAATTTGCACACAAAGGACATCTCGTTCACTGATGTCGAGTTCTGGCTGTTTCAGCTTCAGAGTTTTTGCAAGTTCTCCTGCTAAGTGCCCCACCCTGTATCACCAAAACCACACACACACACACACACACACACACACACACACACACACACAGACATTTCATCATGCAGCACTGAAAGAAAAGTATTACTAGTGTATCTGTCTGTAAACAAGTGGACATACCCTATTGAGTGTTCAAAGCGGTTGTGCGATGCTCCTGGAAAAACATAATAACCGCCCCCGAGCTGCTTGATGTTTCGTAGTCTCTGAAACTGAGGTGTGTCTATGATCTTGACAAGTAGTGGATGTAACTCGATGTGGCCATGGATGGGATCATTAAACACCTGTGTGAAGAGAAAGGAACAAAAAATAGACAAACTTAGAGGGTTTTGGAGGACTTGGTCTCAGATTTTCGTTCAGCACTCACTTCTGGCAGCTGGCCAGCCTACTGACGTTATGTCTAAGTTGAATTTAATATAAAGATGGGATTTCCCTACAAAGATCATCAAATGATATCTTACATAGACAAATCTGATACACATATATTATGAATTCACATTTTAATATAGAGCTAATCACAACAGTATGTTAGACCACAGACCAAAGACCATATTATATAAGATACTTTCATGTTACATCACCTTGTTTAAATCTTTGATGTTCAAGTGCTTCTCCATAGTGCTGTAAATGTTTAAATGACCAAAGATTACAGTTTTGCACATCATGCTTTCTGCATATAAAAGGAAACAGTCAATGAAAATGTATTTGTGACATTACAATTTTATTTTATTTAACCTTTATTTAACCAGGAATGTCCCATTGAGATTAAAAACCTCTTTTTCAAGGGAGTCCTGGCCAAGAGGCAGCACATTTCCAAACAAATACATACAAACAAACAAGATTAAAAATTACACAAAACAATTACACATTATTGAGGCAGTCTGTAGGCCTTTGAGTTTAGTTTTAAAAACATTTAAAGACAACAATTCAGTCAGTTTCCAGTCTTTCTGTAACAGGTTCCATGAAAAAGGCGCAGAGTGGACAAAGGCTTTCTTACCCAACTCTGTGCGGACAAGGGGAACAGACAGCAGCAGCTGATCATTTGAACGCAAGGAGTAAGAACCACTATTTGTCCTTGTGACCAAAGTACAAATATAAGGAGGCAACAATCCAAGAATAGCTTTGTAAATAAAAGTGTACCAATGCCCCTGTCTTCTAATGGCCAAAGAAGGCCAATTTACTCTTAAGTACAAGTCACAATGATGGGTCAGATATCTACAATTGGTGATAAACCTCAAGGAAGCATGATACATCGTGTCCAACATTAGAAGACATGAAGAAGAAGCATTCATATACAGAATGTCACCATAATCTAACACAGATAAAAAGGTTGCAGTGACAAGACGTTTTTTTACTGCAAAAGAAAAACACTGTTTATTACGGAAAAAAAAACAAAGTTTCAGCCTCAGTTTCTTTACAAGTCTCTCTATATGTGGTTTAAAGGTAAAGGAGTCATCTATCCAGACACCAAGGTATTTATATTCATGAACTATCTCTATGACATTTCCTTCAAGGGTGGACACCACTGGAATAGGTGTCCACCCTGGAATAGGTGTCCACTACCGGTCAAGTGTGAGAACTCCCTGTTTCTCCAAGTTTCTCATTAAAATTCTGACACTTCAGTGTCTTATTGTTCTCTGAATGAAAGCACAGAACAAATAAACAACTTTTTAAGTTAAAAATGAAATCATAGAATCTATTTATAAACCAAATGTTTTCTAATCTTCTGACTCATCAAAGTAGCCGCCTTTAACAGATATAACAGTTGAATTCATTCATGCCCTTCTTTCTACATCAGAAGCCAAATATTCTTCAGAAAGGTCTTCCTAACTGTTGCATAAATGTGTAGCTCTTCTGGGTTGCTTTGCTTTCACTCTTCTGTCCAGTTCATTCCAAACCAGCTTGATGTGGTTTAAGTCTGGAGACTGTGCTGGCCACTCCGTGTTGTCAAGCTTGCCTTCTTGTTCCTTTTTCCTAAGATAGATCTGTAATAGCCTGGACTTGTGTTTTGGGTCATTATCTTACTGTAGGATGAACCCCTGACCAACTAGATGCATACCAGAGGCCACTGCAGAATGCTATGGTGGCCATTTTGCTTCAGGATCCCTCTCACTCTGTAAAAGTCACCTGTATCCAACAAAAAGACCCAAACTATCATGCTTCCTCCTTAATGTTTGACATTTGATGCCACAGAGTAAGGGACCAACCTTTTGCCTACTCGAGAGTGTGCAAAAATCCTGCATGATGAACCAAAGATTTCAAATTTGGATTCATCAGTCCATAACACCTTCCAGTATTCAGCAGTCCATTGGTGGCATTTCATGGCCCAGGCAAACCTCTTTTTCTTGTTTTGATGTTATAGTTTTGGTTTTCTCGCTGCAAACGGATCTGTGAAACCTCCAAGTCAAAGTCTTGCTTACTGCAACTAATATTAAATCTGTGCCAGAAGCTGTGGCTCTTTGAGCTGCCTTTTACACAAGCTGTTGACTCTCTTTCTCTGTAGGAAAGACCTCCACTTTCAATGATGGTCCATTGGAAGCTGAAGCTCCAGCTCATGTGTCAAAACAACAACACAGTGCTTCTGAAGCACGTGTCAAGGCTTGGTTTGTCTGGCCACAGTCACACGATCAGTCACATCCGAAGCTTCATTCAGTCTGTCACTGCTTCAGTATCTGATTCAGTGGTTTAAACATTAAGTGAATCATTGACAGGATTTGTGATGTGTCTTGGTGGTGATTCTGTGTGAGACGTGGTGAACCGATGTGTGACATAATGGGAAACATGAACTCAGCGAGGAAGAGAGGATGTTCTGCCTGTTCATAGATAATATATTGTATATAAACTTGTTAATAACATAATGGAGGCAGGGACCTCACAGCATAAGCATTGCTCCTGGTCTATTTTAAGATTGTGTTGTACATTATTATATATAATGTATTTTTATCTATTATGTTTAAAAATGTGAATTTTCTATATCCAAGATGTAATTATTGTTAGTCACTGAAAACCTTTACAACATCAGGCTTAACTGGCTTAACACTGCATGTATGAGATTATTATCCTGGCAAACAAAATAGAACAAACCGGGACACGCCTCAACTTTTTATGGACTCAAAGACTGCTTGAAAAATCATCACTGAACAGTTTTTACTTCATGCCATACTGTACTGTTCCTTTCTGAGTTTTTGTATTGATGTGTTTTTGTATTGATACAGACTTGATCAACCATGACAGAGACACACAACCATTAACTTCTTTATGGATTAGAAAAAAGAGATGTTAAATCTTGTGATATTAGGATTTTTTTTCCAAATAAGGTTCTTAATTAAAATGATATTTTTAATGATACAATATAATTACTTTTGTTGTCCACCATTTTCACATTTGCTATTAGAGAAAAAAGTAGAAAAAAATATTAAAGCAGTTATTTAATTTGCTTTAGAAAAAAAATGTTTCAGTGATTGAAAGTTATGTTTGATAATTTTTGAATTCTCAAACTAGTCCAGTGTGAAGGCCAAAATATGGGTTTAGAAAAATAAATTAAGTTCAGTGATTTCATTAACTTTGAGTCTTAAACAAGTTTTTGACAAATTTAAAAATAATATTTGTGGTTTCTTGTTTTTAATGACAGCTGGTCTAATAAATGTGTTAAGCACTGTAACAGTATGACATGTATTCAGTCTAATATACAAAACTATTTATAAAAATAACTTTGCACAATTCGCTGGTTTGAAAAACTCATCTCGGAACTCTCCTGTGAGTAAAGCTGGCATAAAGCCCACTGAGCCTGGACATAAACCCAAAGCTACATGGGAGTTTCTTAAAAACAGATATATGAGATGAATAAACACCTTGAGAGGAAAAAAGTGAAACAAAGTTTGACTTACCAAATCTGCTTATGAACTAAACAATAGTAGTAAAGTACTCCCGGATCTCCCGAGTGACGACGAAGTTTTTTTTCCTTTCACAGTGGAAACATTCACGTGATCTTTTGTTGTTGTTGTTGTTGTATTTGTTTTGCTGTAGTCTGATGTGACTGAATGTGTTTCACATTCATTCACCTTACTTGTTCTGTAATCCGGTGTCATATCACTAACTACAGTACTAGTGATGCTGTGATAAAGCCCCGTGAATATGTCGAATTGCTTCGCCAAAACGCAGATCACACGAAGCCCCGTTCAACAGCTCATTTGGAAATACTGACATCTGCTGGTCATCCGCTGTACAGCAGCCCTGCTGTGATATATCAGTGAGTATGTCAACGTAATCATGTATCAATTGCAGAATTCCCGTATGAGGTCCCGTGTGTGTGTGTGTGTGTGTGTGTGTGTGTGTGTGTGTTTATGAAACTAGCCATCCTCTCTGAGATTGATTTGAGGAGATGTATGTTATTATGTCAAATTATGTCATTTAGCATTTTTAGTGGCTCCATAATGTGCTTGCAATCTCCTCGGATCATGTAAAACACTTCCTGTAATTCTGTAATGTGTTTTCAAGAGCTTGAATCACATAACGAGGGAGTCTCGTCGTTTCAGAGAAAGGGGGCCTCGTTTGTCTTTGGTCAAATGACATTCTGAACGACGATGCAGGCCTCGACACAGACGCAACTTTACTACTAACTACACAATTTAGAACGAAAGAATCCCCCTGTTTACTTACACTATGATCAGTGCAGAATGGATGTTTTCACAGCAGGTATGGACAAGAATATGATCACAGCTATTTTTCCAGTATTATTATTGTATCGGCGTATTAGTTTTAAAAATGCTGTTTTAAAACAAAGATCACAGAGCAGATCTCACAGGATTTGTAGAATCAGGAGATCTGGTACAAAGATGTGCATGTGGTGTCTTATTGCACCCCAGAATGATATGTGGCAGGATCTTTAGTGGATTTTGTACAGCAGATCAGTTAATTTGTGTGTCCATACCACCCCACATTTACCTTGCATTCAAGGGTCTTCTTCTCAACTGTTACTGGAACACATGGCTCAGCTAAAATGCAGGTCCAGGTTTACAGATCAGCTGTATTTCTGCTACATACACATGGAATTGACACTTCATTGTATATACATTTGCTTCCTGTTCCTTTTATTGTTTTAGGTTAGTCCTTTAAAAGGCAATTTAAAAAATTACATAAAATAAGAGTTATTTCAGGTGGCATTGTTTGTGTGTGAAAACTGTACATTTCCCCTCAAATCTATGTTTTAATTCAGTGTGTCAGCCCATTTGGTACTTGAAATTCCACGAATAAATGTTTAGAGTACTGCAGACTAGTAGTTATTGACACAAGCATTTGAATGTGATT
Source organism: Oreochromis niloticus (assembly GCF_001858045.2). NCBI lineage: Eukaryota > Metazoa > Chordata > Actinopteri > Cichliformes > Cichlidae > Oreochromis > Oreochromis niloticus. The sequence goes on from NC_031984.2 coordinate 17,063,670, forward strand.
TTGACCCTAATTCAGAAAGCATCTGTTTTTTTCCAGCAAAAGAACACAACCTCCAGACTTTTTCAGCATTTTCAGTTTTTGCAAAGAATAATTTTCCACTACATGTACAACAGGCAAAAAACACTTGTATTACTTTGCAAAAATTAACAAATTAAAGCACCCAAGTTTTTTCTTTGTTTTTTGTTTTGTTTTTTTCATTTCCTAAAGATTAATTGAAGTCTGACAATTTGGGTCATCCGCAAGTCACCAAAGTTCTTTGTATTACTCGTGCACGAGGGAGAGAACTGTGACGAGCGCCGTTCCTTCGCTTGACCCCAGTTGCTCTCGTCTGCTCCCTCATAACACTGCTCTTTATTGCGGTTACATGACTATGCATAAGTTCATTAACATATGACGTCTTACATAGGCATACATGTGAACAAAGAGTACCTTTTCTGTGTGTACGTGTGTGTGTGTGTGTGTGTGTGTGTGTGTGTGTGTGTGTGTTCTTCAAAATGTGACCCTGTGAACGACTCCCCAAAGCTGGTGCCAAGAGTCCAGCGGTCCACCTAAACAAAGGGCTCTTAAACAGATACAGAGTAGGTGTCCTCCTATACCATAAATCAGTAAGAGAAGGTACGACCTCTCTTATGACTGCTAAGGATCAGACCTCTATCATTATGCAATCGATTATAAACCTCTAAGCATATATGAGTAAATATTTCTAAGCATAAATGACAATCAACAATATAAACCTAACAATCATCTGCCTTCATCTTTCCCATCCCTGGCTGCCTCCTGTGTCAAACAACTCTCTTTCATGTCCTTTACTATATCCATGAATCTTTTCTGTTATATTTCTCTTTTCCTGCATACCTGACGACCTCATATTCGGCATTCTTTGTCCAGTATATCAATTTTCCCTCTTCTTCACATGTCCAAATTATCTCAGGCTTGCATCTCTAGCTTTGTCTCCAAACCGTTCAACTGTTCAGCTGTCTCTCTGATGTACTCATTTCCTGTTCATCCTGGTCGCTCCCAGTGAAAATCTTCAACTCTGCCACCTCCAGCTCTGCTGCTCATCTTTTTGTTAGTGTGACACTCTCCAAATCAGACATCACAACAGGTATCATTACTATTTTGTTAATCTTCATCTTTATCATGACTATGGGACATGTCTTTTGACACACTTGTTTAAGAAATGAGAATTTAGGGTAAAATAATGCATTAATGACTGCAGTAATTATATTTCATTATATACAGATGTGAACTAACCTATTTAGATTGATTATAGGAAAAAATTGTGAAAAATTTTACACAAACAAACAGCAAATTAAAATTAAAATAATAAAATAACAAATGTCATTTGGGCTTTACAGCATGTACAGCCACGATCATCTGGCCTTTAACCTTCAATGTAATTACCTCTTTTTTTAAATTTCCACTATAACGTATAAGCTCACATAAATATAGCTCTGATATATCAAATATGATAATTTAAGTAAATTCAATTTCAATTCAATTTTATTTATATAGCACCAAATCACAACAACAGTTGCCTCAAGGCACTTTATATTGTAAGGTTGTAAATTGAGTCTTCTTAAATATTTGCACACTTTTCTTATGTTTCTTTTTTTTTCAAACTGATTAAATTACATGTATTCAATCTTAATGTGTCACTGAGTGTTTCATGTTTTTTATTTTAGGTCATCTTCATTGGCATTTTACATTCCTGCTGTCTTGTTTTTGTCTGTAATTTAAATAAAGACAGAATTAGTGCATTAGTAAGGAGAAAAGTTCAGAGTGCCTAGTACAAACTTTAGTTTTATTGCATTTTGAGCAGGGAAATGTTCTGTTATTAGTATTTATAGCTGATAACAGTTAATTCTAGATATTTTAATTGTTATACTAGATATTTCTTAAGCTTGAATAGTTAACAAATGTTAGAAACAAGGGCTCGATCCCAGTGTCCCCATTTTTATTATCAAGTGTGAAAATATTCACATCAGACACCTGATCATTTATAAGTGTCTGTTTTGTTTTACTAGATAATTACCAAGAAAATGACCAGTATATTCTTCAGATGATAGATTAGAATAAGCATTAGCTGCAGCCCTTGTCTGTTGTAAATCAGCTCAGAAATCAGCTCTGACAATATTTACAATTTTTATCTGCTTGTGTTTAACTTCTGATGCTTCTCCTTATCTAAAAACCAGCCATTTGTATTAAAACACTAAAATCTATCACCCCTTTTAACCTGCAAGCCCCACCTGTGTTAGTTTGTGATGGTATGAAAGCAGGCGAGTACTCATCACCCCTGATAAAAAAAAACAAAAACAAAAAACAGTCATGTACAGTTTACATTAGATATCAGAGAAATTACCTAAGAGCCACTCATCAAAGTGCTTCTGGGGAGTCTCAACGACTTCTTTGTCGATGTTCTTATAGTAAACCCACGAAGGACATACCTGACCCATCCTTCAAATCTGGGGAAAGGGAGGACGCATTTGTCGGCCGGATCCGGAGGAGTCTACGAATTGGGACAGCCTCCGTTGCGTTGCTGTGACGTAATCGGTCTACAAATGCGGCCTCAGGAGGATGCAGCCTATGTTTTGGGACACAGGTTATTATGTCACTTATTTATGTGCAAATGCTTATTAATGAAGGACATTAAAACATTACAGTTGGCCACATGTCTGCAAAGTTATGTGACATTAGTGATGTTAGTACTTTTAGTGTCAACTTGGTTTTAAACCCTTTACTTTAAAATATACGCCGTTCAATAGTTGAACCTAATTTTACAGAGAATGTGGTGATTTAAAGTCAGTCATATATCCACAAACACAACAAGCTGAAAGTCAGTGAATGCTGCTCGGTTTGCAGTCCTGAATATGACGGCACAAGCAGGATTCACTGCACTGTTAATGTTAGCTATGTTATATTGCTGCCTCTGTTCGGTGGTGTCGAGCCAAACGGACTTTAACGTGTGTTTGAACGAGCTGACGGTTCACTCGTTAAGCTGAAAGAAAGATGCTTTAATCACAGGAGTCACACATGTGTCCACTGTACCATCTGGGAACTCTTCTTGTTTAGCACTCGTAATAACACAAACACTAAATCCTCCTTCTCTTGTGCTGTTTTGTAGCAGTGTATACACCTGAGAGTGTCACCTGTCTGTCTGTCTGTCCTGCACTCTCTCTCTGTTTCTTTCTCTCTGATTGTGTAATAAAAGTATGAACATGTACTTATAAGTTACACTTGTGTTTGAATCCTGCAGCTTATCACACATTTGATTTCCATGTGTGACAACTGCAAGTGTCCAGAGTGAGGACAGACTGAGGGACCCACTGCTGCACATCATCTGCGAGGCTTTGCACCCCTGATGATCCACCAGGACAAACTCAGCAGTGTGTGAGGAAGAGGAGGAGGAAGAGCCAGCAGCAGCTGACAGATGGAGAGAATAGACAGACTGTTCCCTCTGTGTGAAGGACTGCTAGAAAAGTTTAAAATAACTAATTGTCTTATTAGGTAATGTTAAAATATTTTTATCATTCAAGTGTTTTCACTGTGGGAGAAAATAATAAGGGACTTAAAGTTAAATACTGTGAAAGGCAGTGAAAAGTTTTATATTCAGAAAATTAAACTGTCTAAGTATCAGCAGCAGAATGCACCTGAAAATAAATGTCCATATTTTTTCAGTTATATGAAGCATGGCGTATTTTGGATTAGTAGTACTGCTGTGTTTGTTGTATCATATTGCTGTAAATGATTATATATTCTAAAGTAAGTTGACCTATAGTGTTACATCATATTCTATAAGGATGTTATGTGTTTGTATCATTTCCACCCAGTTTGACCCATTTAGCAGAAGTCAGCCTGTTTAAGGCTCTGATATTTATTCTGTATGACTTAAAGCAGTTATGACATGGTCTGATTTTCTCACCCAATAAAGGAATATTTAATATATTGGTCTACTCTTCCTTTTATCAAAAACAGTTATTACAGCCTGTAAATTTTCTTTTTACCCATATTGGTAAGCATTCAGACAGATTTAATAATGCCAACATATTAAAAGAACAATATTTGTCTCTTATTAAACATCTAATACATCACTGTAAAAGATACTTGTGTTTGAGTGGAGATATAAAGTGACAGGAAATATAAATAAATGCAAATTGAATCTTTACTGAAACTCAGTTCAAAACAGAGTTCAAACTCACTGCTGTAATAAATCATAATATAATAATAAATATAATATTGGCCATATTATATTTACAAGTAGTAATAAGATGGCAGTAGTTCAAAATGGCGGCCAACCAAATGGCGGTTGTCAAACCAGTTTGGTTGGCCGCCATTTTGAACTACTGCCATCTTATTACTACTTTTACATTACCAACGTGTAGTGACACTAGTCTCATAAGTGACATTACCTATTTACTAGCTAATCTTAAAATTACAGTTGGATACAGAAATGAAACCAACAATCATGGTTTTACAGTCCCGTGGTCTCAGCCTCAGATACTCAACAAATCAAAATATCTCATAAAAAAAACAAAGGAACAAAAAACATTTTTTTCCTTCATTTCTGTCAAACTATTCTGTATGAAACGTGTCTAGCGGTTAGTATCATGGTTGCTAGGCAACCTGAGCAGCACGACGGAGGCTAGACCGTCCCATTTCACAAGCCTCGCACTTCCGCCCTTCTGGCTCTTGTGAGTCGCGTACTCCGAAGTAGTGGTGTGCGATACTGCATATTTTGGTATCGATCGGATACCAAGTAAATACGGGCCAGTATCGCCAAAACCAATACCGATACCGATACTTTTCAATAAATAAGGTGAATGCATCATCGAATTGCTAAATCGCAACTAATTTTCATGACCTTAAGTGTTTTTTGTGATGTTTCCTTTTTTATTATTAAATAGCTAAAACCCAGGACATAATTAGGAGAAATAATTTATTTATAATTAAATTAAAAAATGCTTTATTATTGCGGCAGGTCGTGGTCTGCAATGCCGCTGCAGGTGAGATGGACTCACCTTCACGGCATCTACAATCATGCCTCGCCGGCTTAAAACCTGTGTGCTGCTTGTGCTGTTGTTGTTTTTGGTGGTGATGTGTACAGCTGGCAGCAGGAGAGCTGCAGCTGTTGAATGTACTGTTACAGCAACTGTGTGATTACTGTAAGGGTGGACAGCGCGCGGCTCGGGGTGAGCCGGAGGGTGGTGCGCCAGCGGGACCTGCCAAGCTGGAGACGGAGTTCGAGGTGCGCGGGGGTTCTGCCACGCCCGAGGACGGCGTGCTGTCCGCTTCGGCCTCCTCCAACAGAGGCCGGTGTTCTGGGAATCCATCCTACCTTGCAAACCATCTTACCCGTTGTTTCTGCGCATGCGCACAACACGAAATTCAGTGGCAAACCGTCCTACCTTTGTGAATATTAGCTAGAAAAGTGCTCTGACCGGTAAAATTAACTGCCAAACCATCCTACCTTTGTGAATGTCACCTACAAGTATACTGTGGCGAGCTCAGACAAGGAGGAGACAGAGGTTTCAATTGGTCTTGCTTCCCGTGAGCTAGCCAGGCAGCCGTTTATTAGCCTTCGGCCGAAGAGCACACACACACTGTTAACACCAACGCTCGGCGCAGCAACAACACAAAATGGCGCTCTCTCACCCGGAAACACACAGTCGCAGAGAGAGCGTCACCTGTAACCATGGCAACAGAACATAACTGTCAATAACAAAACCCCGAACAGCCCTGGCTCGCTACATAGCCCCCACCTAAGGGGTCAGTCATCCCCGACAACCCCATTACCCAACACAAAGTCCTGCAAATGTCCATGTGTCTTCCTTCGGCGCGCAGGCCGATCTCGACCAGTAGGGGAAGAGTCACTCGGATGAGAACCTGGGGTGCCACCAGCATCCCCTGCCCCGGTGGCTGCTGGAGCGGGCGGGTGGTACGGTGAGAGCCTGTCCAGGTGCAACACCGCCACGCGCCCTGGGCCCGGCATGTGGATCTGGTACACCACTTCTGTCAGCCGCCCCACGACTTCCGCCGGCCCTTGCCAGTGACCGCACAGCCTGGGGGACACCCCTCTCTTGCGAACTGGCAGTACACCCAAACCTTTTCACCAGGCACAAAAGCTCCCCCTCGGCACCTGGTGTTGCAGGCTCTTTTCTGTCGTACTGCGGCGCTGACCTGGGCCTGGCGGGTGTATTCATGAACCCCTTGCGGCCGCCCCCTCAGCCTCCTGGAGCAGTCCCCGGCCACCGACACGCGCCGGTTCCTTTCCTCGGGGACGGGGAAAGGCCCTAGGACGCCTCCTCCCACTCTCTCCATCGGGGCCCCACCTGTTGCCGCTGCAGGGGGCATTGGAGCGTTGAGTGGGGCCCTTCTGTGCCGTACAGGTGTCACAGCAGTGCACATGAAGTTCCACTTCCCGTCGACAACCAGGCCAGTAGAACTGTCCCCTGAGACGGCGGAGAGTTTTAGCATTTCCATAGTGGCTGGCCCCCACCGAGCCGTGGACAAGCTCGAGCACCTGCGACTGCAGCGACCGAGGCACCAACAGCTGCAGGAGATCCTTGCCCTGTTCGGGGGGCCACCATCTCCGGTACAGGAGGCCATCGTGGGTCTCCAGATTGTTGTACTGGGAGTAGTAGGCCTTCACTTCGGGCCCCTGTCCTGACACCCCTGTCCAGCCTGGGCATCGTGCTGCCTCCAGCCAGGCCCCCACCTGAACCAACGTCGCATCAGCCTCCTGCTCCTGCTTCAGCTGTTGCATGGTCAACGAGAGCCAACCCCCTCCGCCGGCTGTGGCCCAAGCAGTAGCCACGCCCCATGCCTCCTGGGCCCGCTCTCCCTGCCGTTTTGAGAGGGGCAGCTGGCGTGGGCGCAGACAGATGAGTTGAGCCGAGCCGGTGTCGATGGTGTGCTGAACCAGCCGCGTCTGCCTGCAGTCTCTGGTTCCCTGCTTTTGACCACACTGGAGGGCCAGAGTCTCTGTACCAAGAGTGATAGCCAGCCTCGCGGTGTCAACGCAGGCCCCCCAGCGGGTCAGCATATCAAGGCCGATGATGCACTGGTCTTGGATGTCAGCAAGCCAGAAGTCATGCACCAGCTCCAGATCTTTCACTCGGATCCGCAACGGTTTCTTCCTCCGCATGTCAGGTCTCTCCCCCGTCACTGTCATCAGCTGGGTGTCGGTGGGCGACCAACCCTTCATAAGCGGCCCGGATGTTCCAGGAAACACACCAGGTCGTATTAGGGAAATGGTGGACCCCGTGTCCACCAGGGCCTGGCAGGGCTGGTCCTCAACACAGCAGCTCAGGTAGAGTCCCTTGAGGTGCCCGACTAGGCCCGCCACCATGCATCGTTCTTGGAGGGGGGCAGGAAGCTGGAGCAGTGGTCCCCTCGCTGTACCGCTCCCCCTGTCATCCCCCTGAGGCCACATAGTTCTGGCCTTTGGGGCGGGTGCCCGGCAGTCGCGTGCCACGTGGCCAGGCTCATCACACCGGTAGCAGCGGTCGGTCGGCCGACGGGGACGCCCCCAGGGCACCGAGGGCTGTGGCCGGCATATCCCCGTGACCTCGCCCTCACCGTCACAGTCCGCGGCTCTGACCCGAGGGCAGTTTGGGGGGCGCAACTGCTGGTCAGGTCGCGATGTGAGCACAAGCTCGGCCCCTTCAGCCTCAAGGAGCGCCTCACAGAGCATGCAGGCCAAGCTCCTCACGGGCTGCTGCTGGGAACCCTGGGCAGCCACGACAAGCACACAGCAACACATCCACTGGTGCCCAGGCTCCCCCCGGCCCACGGTCCCGGCCGGTCAGCCGCTCCCCGCTCCGACCAGCGGAGTGCCGCCGCCCGAATCGCCTCTCGAGTGCTATGGTGAGGGCCTGGAGCTCATGCTGCTCCGACGGGGCTAGGCCAAGGAGCACCCACAGTGCATCTCCCTCCAATGCTAGCGCTAGGTGTGTAGCAGCCTCTTCGTCGCTCCAGCCATTATGCCTCGCAGCTAGCCGTACTTGTGAGAGGTAGGGCTTTAGCGGGGTTAGCCCGTTGTATTTCGGTACCTTAGCTGGCGTTGCAGGCATCACTGCTCGCTGTCGGGGGCCTGGCGTGTCGGTCGACAAAGGCAGCCCATGAAGCACTGTCCCAGCGTCGGTCGCGACGGGCCGCTGCCGCGGTGCGCTCGCGCCGTCAGGACCGGTCAGGGGACTTACATGGCCGCTCGCTTGCTCTCTCTTCAATCGCCCACTTCCCAAGCAGCGAATGCTCTCCTCGACGGCTTGCTCCAGCCTCTGAGTGTCTCTCTCCATTCCGGTGAGGGTGAGCTATCCCACTTCTGACACCAATGTGGCGAGCTCAGACAAGGAGGAGACAGAGGTTTCGTTCGGTCTTGCTTCCTGCGAGCTAGCCAGGGAGCACAGCCATTTATTCTGCTTTTACTGGAGAACAGTGCCGCTAGCCCACTGCTCAGCAGCACCAGCACAACAACTACACAAAAAAATGGCGCTAATCTCACCCGGAAAACACACAGTGGCAGAGAGAGCGTCACCTGTAACCATGGCAACATGACAACAGAACATAAATGTCAATAACAAATCCCCGAACAGCCCTGGCCCGCTACAATACTTTACTAACAAGTAGCAAATGGTTTGTAAAATACAGGGTGGGCCATTTATATGGATACACCGTAATAACATGGGAATGGTTGGTGATATTAAAGTCCTGTTTGTGGCACATTAGTATATGTGAGGGGGCAAACTCCTCAAGATGGGTGGTGACCATGGTGGCCATTTAGAAGTCGGCCATCTTGGATACAACTTTTGTTTTCTCAATAGGAAGAGGGCCATGTGACACATCAAACTTATTGGTAATGTCACAAGAAAAACACTGGTGTGCTTGGTTTCAACGTAACTTTATTCTTTCATGAGTTATTTACAAGTTTCTCTTTGTTCACAGCCATTGACATGTCGAAGAGGTTAACACATGAGGAGCGGATCAAAATTGTGTTGATATCTGGTGAACGCAGTAACCGGGTCATTAGAGCAGATTTCAATGCAAGACACCCTACGAAACCACCAGTGTTGGGAAGGTTACTTTTAAAATGTATTCCAGTACAGAATACAGAATACATGCCCCAAAATGTATTTTGTAACGTATTCCGTTAAGTTACTCAATGTGAGTAACGTATTCTGAATACTTTGTATTACTTAATATATTGTCATGCTTTTTACAACTACACGAATGTTGCTATCACATCCTGCAAATCCTTGTTTGTTTTTCTTTACCAATTAGCTGTTAAGCCCAACTTAAGATAATATATGTAATGTAGAGGAGCAAAGACTTGGGTATGTTTGTATAAGCTGTTTTGTCTTCTTAAAGATAATAAAAAAGCACCGTCTTTCCTTAACATTTTTTTTGTATTTATAAAGCTGACAAGTGGAAGAGTATTAGACAAACATAAAATATGCCATTGAAAAGTATTTACTGTTATGGTCACCAACATCACTTAGTTAAAATAAAAAGTAGCCTTGCACAAGGAGAAAAAATATCAGCATTTTCAATGACTGTTTTCTTATTAGGACAAAAAAGGCAATATATAAAATTATACTCAAAAATGAAAAATATAATATTTTGGCATTTACTGTCAATATTATTCTTCCACCAATAATTTTAAATTACAAAAGATTTTTCAATACAACTCAGATATTCAAACTCAATGTAACAATGAGAAATTACATTTTAAACCTTACGCCTAGATATAATTTTTAAAACAAGACAATATATGTTTTAATGCAACTCAGCAACATTACCTTATGGCCATTTAACAAAGGCATGCAACAAAGAACTGTCCAAGGTGTCAGTGCTGAACTGCTTGGTTGAAAACCTTAATTGGCCCCCAAAATCAAATAATTGGCTAACAATTGCAGTAAACATATGAGGTGCTGCTTTTTGAATGCATGCCAAAAACAAATACTAAAGACTACAAAATACTGAGGTTGCAAGCCCTATCTGTGAACAATACCAAGATAGTTTCAGCAGACTACCTACATCTGTTTCGCCTAGTCTACAGTCCAGTAAAGGCGGTTGTAACGCAGCAAGAGCACCTGTTCAAAGTGTTTGTCTGTCATGCGGTTACGGTGTGGGGTGAAAACAAGTCCTCCGTGGCTAAAGAGACGCTCGACGGGAGTACTTGACGGCAGAGTTGTATTGTATTTTAAGAAGAGGGCTCTGATCAATGGATATCCCTTTAATGAGGTCAATGTCTTATCTGAATCTTGAAGATACCTCTGTACCTCATCCTCCGCTGTAGAACAGGTCACCTGTGTACTCTGAAAACTGAAGAAGCTGTCGTCATCATCATCATGTTCTGGCTCATTTCCCACTGAGGCATGTCCAGTGGTGCTGGTGTCATTAGAAGGTTCTGTGTTGAGGAGACGAGCCTCTTGGACCATTGTTCTTCTCGTGGATTCTCTCTCATCATCAGCAAGCCACCAGAGTCGAAATTTTGGGATGGTGGATGCTGCCATCCTTGCTTCATGGGAGGCTAATACAGCTGCAAATCGAGTGTCAATTGCTGTGATGACCGCTAAGAGGATGTGAGTTGAAAATTGCACTTGTGTCAACTTTTCAGATAACTTCGCTTTCAGACTGAGAAGGGTGGGAATCACATATCCGAAATAGCAGTTCTTTTCCCCCTGGAGCAGGTTGACTGAGTAGGCAAGTGGTTTCAGAATGGCTGCATACTCTTTGAGAAACACTGTCTCTTGAGGATGCAGTTTTGCCACCTTCAGTTGTTCACAGATTTCATTGAGCTGACTTTCAGGTAGATTCATTAGCTTCTCGATTGCATGGTACTCTGAGCTCCACCTAGTCACTGAAGGTACAACACATCTCATTTGGGCAATTTCTTCAATTACATCAGAAGCACCTGATGAGCGATGAGCGTTGTTCCAGATGGCTGCACATTTTGCCTTTGCACTCCTATATAATTTTCTGGAAACACCCTGCTGTGAAGCAGCTTTATCAAGGTCAGTCGTGGCAATGAGATTTAGTGTGTGCGCAGCACATCGATGGTGTGGTGGCAAAAAGAAGTTCAGCTTCTTCTTCTTCTTCTTCATGTTCTTGCTCCTCCTCAAGTACTGTAGTGACATCATCTGTGTCTTCCAGATCATCTTCTGTTTCTGAATCTCCATATTCATTGAAAGCTTTTACAAAATTGCTCCCATTGTCTGTGACTGTAGCACTAACCTTGCCTTGGATTTGGAATTCAGCATGAACCTGACTTATTTTGGCGGCAATAACATCATAAGTGTGATGGCCTCTTACCTCTCACATGCCAGTGCAGCAGACTTGCGATCCAATGTGTCTGACTCGATCCAGTGACATGTGATGCCAATGAAACTTCTGCGCAGTCCAGATATCTGCTGTTGTGCACACATTTTGAGTATGTAGAAGAATTTCAGTTACTGCTTCCTTCATTTTTGGAAAGGTTTTCTCAATGTGAGTCATCAATGTTTTTCTGCAAACAGGACTCCTGCCCCCACTTAGTCCTTCAACCATCTTACGGAATGAGGTGTTCTCAACGGTAGAAAAGGGCTGCACTTCATTGACTATGAAGTCAAATACCAAGGAATTTACTCTCCTTTGGGTGATGGCTGGAGTGCTAAAGATGGCTTGTTTGAGAAGAGGACGGGCTGTGTGTTTGCCACTTTGTTCATCACCATGATCCGATGTATTTGCTTTGGGTAAACTGTGTATAACCCTGGGATGCATCCTCTGAAAAAAAAAAAAGAGATAGACCGACCAAAAGATAAAATATTACTGAGGAAGAAATAGTTTTGTATTCGAGATCACTGCAAAAAGGTTGGGCAATTGGACGAATATCTCGACTATCAACAATAAGTTGAGCCTTTCGCCGATTGTTTTTACAAGAGGAATTTTTTTATTTTTTTTTGCCCTTGAGTAAGTATAATAATAATGTTGGTTGAAGGTAAGAGAAGCAGTCAATGGAAAATATAATAGTGGTGTTTTAATGGCATGAACAAATGCAGCGATTCATTTACTCAAACTCAGAATGAAAGAAAAGCAGTAGTCGTTCAGGAAAAAACAAAACATTTAATTTAAATAAACAAACCATAATGGTGGGGAGGGATACAAAGAAACTGACTTCTTTTTCCACTTTAACTGTGTTCCAGTGTTTATGTCTTAGATACTCGACTAAAAAACAAATAAGTTAAAAACCAAAATGTCACTTCCAGCGACCATAAAAAAATATCAGAGGTAAAGTTAAGTTTTTTGTTCAATTTGGTGCATCTCGAATAAATAAATGAATAATCCAAAAAGTAGCTATGTTAATACAGAAACTCCAACAAGAAAAGAAGATAAAATATCCCCCCCAAACTAAACTTTCTATTTATGTTCTAAATGCGCAAATCAGTCCGTGCATTATTACATTGCTCCCCCCATTATAATTTTTAAATCTCGCCCAACCTTAATGTCCACCCTACTGTTAATCATTTTGGGATTGCTTTCACAACTGCACACGATAATTTACAGCTCGTTAATACTATCTATCAAGTTTAACAGTCTATGAACTAATGTTAGCTAACACCAGCTAACAATGTTAGCTAAAATCACAGCAACATTATATCGAAGCTACTGAAGTGGCACATAGCCTAGGTAGCTACCACAACTAAAATAAGATATTTGCAATATGTTAACTTTAGTTTTTTAAAATAACTTACTTTCAGATGTTTTGTTAGGTTGGAGGTGGAGTCTTTTGACGCGGAGAGCATCTTCTTTGCTGGCAAGCAGAGTTTGCATTGCACTGTGAAATTCCGCCCATCCCTTTCTTCTTTGAATATGAAATGGTGTTGGAACTTCCAACTCCGAAACGCATTCCTGCCCGACGTGCACTGCTGACTCTGTTGTGCTGGCTCTGGCTCCATTGTTTGATTACCGCCACCAACAGGACGCTTTTTTTTTTTTTTTTTTTTTTTTTACAGCCTCTTCTCGCGTGTTTTGTTTGGGTTTCCAGCCGCAATGTGCGGCGTGGAATGACCAAAATTACAGAGGACCGCCATGTAATCCATTTATTTCGACAAAGTAACTGTATTCTAAATACCACCTTTTTAAACGGTAACTTAAACGGAATACAGTTACTCATATTTTGTATTTTAAATACGTAACGGCGGTACATGTATTCCGTTACTCCCCAACTCTGGAAACCACCCATCTCCCATGCTACAGTTAGCAAACTGCTTGCTAAGTTTCGTGAAACTGGTTCAGTGTTGGATTTGCCAAAATGTGGACCCAAGAAAACTGTCACTGACGAAGAAACATCAGTGGCTGTCCTAGCTTCATTCAGCAAGAGCCCACAGCGTAGCACTCGCCGCATGTCACTGGAGAGTGGCATTAGTGGAACATCCCTTCGGCGGATATTAGCTACTCACAAATTGCACCCTTACAAACTCCAGCTACTGCAGTATCTCAAAGAGGATGACCCAGATCGGCACACAGAATTTGCAGAATGGGCAAAACAAAAATTGGAACAGGACCCTCAGTTCACGCAGAAGATTTTGTTCAGTGATGAGGCAAACTTTCATGTGAATGGTGAATTTAACAAACAAAACCACCGCTATTGGTCTGACACTAACCCACATTGGATGGATCCCTCCAAGACTGTTGGAACAACAACAGTGATGGTTTGGTGTGGTATATGGGGTACAATGATAGTGGGTCCATTCTTCATCAATGGAAACCTCAAGGCCACTGGATATTTGAAATTGCTACATGATGATGTGTTTCCCTGTTTGTGCACTGAAGCTGGCACGTTCCCTGAGTTTTTCCAGCAAGATGATGCACCACCACATTATGGGTGCCAGGTCCGAGCATTCCTAGATGAACAGTTTCCTGGGAAGTGGATTGGTCGTCGTGGGCCAGTTGAATGGCCCCCAAGGTCTCCCCATCTGACCCCCTTAGACTTTTATCTTTGGTGTCATCTGAAGGCAATTGTCTATGGTGTGAAGATACGAGATGCAGCACCTGAAACTACGGATACTGGATGTCTGTGCTGGTATTTCTCCTGCGGTGTTGCTATCAGTGTGTGAAGAGTGGGAGAAGAGGGTTGAATTGACAATTGAACACAATGGGCAGCACACTGAACACATTTTATAAGTGGTCAGAAACTTGTAAATAACTCATGAAATAATAAAGTTACGTTGAAACCAAGCACACCAGTGTTTTTCTTGTGACATTACCAATAAGTTTGATGTGTCACATGGCCCTCTTCCTATTGAAAATACCAAAGTTGTATCCAAGATGGCCGACTTCTAAATGGCCACCATGGTCACCACCCATCTTGAGGAGTTTGCCCCCTCGCATATACTAATGTGCCACAAACAGGACTTTAATATCACCAACCATTCCCATGTTATTACGGTGTATCCATATAAATGGCCCACCCTGTACATTGTAACAACAATAAATGACAACACATAGGGTAGATCCAGAACACACTTTATTTTTAAGATGCCAATCACAAAGAACAACACTTACAGATCTGACACACATACGTTGATACAAAAATAAAAACAGTGTCATAAACTATCAGCCAATATTTGAAGTAATAAAGAACACGGCTGGATGCAAACTATATGACCTGTAGCTCTTTACATAAAGTGTATCACATGTGTGATCATTAAAATAAAACTACAGAACCTAAAAGTAAAATAATAATAAAAAGCATACAAACGAAAAATCAAGTCTGTCACTTTTTTTTTTTTTTTTAAACAAACAATTGACCAATCAACTGGAATATATAACTTGTCTCTTTTTTTCTTTTTTTTTTTGCTGTTAACAATGGTGGACTCTCACCACATTTCACCATGTAAAAAAACAAAAATCTAATCTTTCTTTGTTTTAAGAGGAAGCAACTTCCCTGAAGACTTATAGGCTTTGAATTTTTCCTCTATTTCTGGATCTGCACTGATTGTTGCAGCACACTGTGTTGCAAACAATAAAAGTTTCTGTTCCTGCTTGTTTTTTTCTAATTCTTTATACCTCTCAGGTGCAACAATGAATAGCTCAGCAATTGGAGCAGTTGCCACAATCGTGTTCCGGTCCACTCCCAGCAGATATGGTCGCTCCTCTTTTGGACAGCCTCAAAATCGTGTTATGCTGGGTGACCACTTGCTTAGGATTCTGGACTGCAATTGAGAGAACATAATCATTAATGTAATGTAATAGTGTAGTAATGTAACCAGAGGTCGGCAACCTGCGGCTCCGGAGCCGCATGAGGCCCTTTAGTCCTTATACTGCGGCTCCACGTGGTTTGGAAAAATATATTATAAGTATTTAACTGAAGTAGAAGATTAGAAGATGATTGTGAACTTGAAATATAAAAATAAAGTTATATTTTATTATTTTTCGTCGCTCAAAATAAGAGTCACACTCATGGAAGCCGGTATACCCGCTGAAACAACGGTGAAACAATTTACCGAGACTTTCAGCCCCAGGTAGGCCAACTATGGAGAAATGTAAGAAAAGAAAAATATAAGTCCCATTGTAAACATATCACGGCAGACCCGACGATGTTTGCATTAACATGCTCTTCAGCATCTCTTTATTGACCACTTTTCACACACACAGCCAGCTGTAGCTTTCCAGCTCACAGCCCGACATACAAACAACAGCAGAGAGAGCAAAGACCTCGGTGAGGCGTGATTGCGGATGCCGCTCAGGTGTGTCTGCCAGCAGCGCAGCGGCACTGCGGGCCACGCCCCGCCACACACATTGACCAGGTAAAATAAATATTATGCAGATATTTTGCAAATATTTATTTTTTATTTTTTAGGAGCACAGTGCTTTTTTCCCCAATTATTTTTTTAAATTCAGGTCAAGGCTCCGCTATACTCAGAAAGCCCAAAGGCAATATAAGGATTACAGCTCACAACCGCTTTTGTTTGCTACATGGATAATTTAATTCAGCTTTTTAATTCATTTAAAAGAGACCTTCAACTGGTTGTCTTTCTTTTTTGTTATTATTTTTTAAGAGTCGAAAATGTATTCATTACATGAATAAAATGTAATTTTCTCTAGCACTTCATGGATTTCATAAGAGACACACTATAGTTGTTTATACAAAGCATAAAGTTAAAAAAAAAAATATATACACAGTGTTATCTTCATTTTAGATGTCAAAAAGTATTTGCCACTCCCAGTGTTTTCTTTTCCGTAGAAACCAGGTCCAAATGGCTCTTTGGGTGTTAAAGGTTGCTGACCCCTGAATGTAACACACCGCATGCAGAATCAAACTGTTGAGTTAATCACTTACCTCTTGTTCTGAGTTTTTGGTCATGTTTCTTTGACTTCTTGTGATTTTTTGCTTTGGCCTTCTTCTTCCTCTTCTTCCTGTCTTCATCTGATAAAGTTGTGCTGATGGAGGAGTCAGAACTCTCATCAAAAGACCCATCAGAGGAAAGTGAAGACATGCTCAATACATCACTGGAATCCTGGACAGAACTTGTAGGTTCCTTTGAGAGAGCTAGTAAAACAGTTAAAAAGACAACACAGACAAAATTACTCAACAGAATGCTTATGCAAGTGCTCAAGCAGAGGAAGTATGTGACAAGCTATGTAATGTTTTTAAGAGTGGACTTACATGCTGCTAATTGCTCCTTTAGATAGTCTCTTTCTTTGGTGAGCTCATCAATCTTATCCTTTTGATACTCTAGCCTCATCTTACAGATCTCCAACTCTTGTGATTTTCTTCTGTCTGCCAGCTGTGCAGTTGGGGCAACATTCACACCTAGAGAAAATTAAAAACAAAATGAGATTTGGCTATAAATAAAATTAATAAAACAAATACAATAATAATACTAATATACACTTTGTAGAATTTAAATAACAGTAAAAGCATTATAGTGATTGATAAATAACCTACCTACAATGGTAACATTACAAACTATATTTAGTTATGTATTTAGAAACTGGCCAATTTGACTATAATTATATATTAACGTATTTCAAACATAGTGCATTAGATTGTATAATGTAGAGCATTTATTGTGAATTTATATTGCATAGACATGCAGCAAAATAGCTAGAGAAGGACTAACAAATTAAATAACAGAAAGCACAATTATAAATTACAGCCCAGAGTAACACCAAAGGCGATAATCCTCATTTAATCCTTCAGCCAAGCCACAAGAAACGACTAATAAAACAAACTGAACAGTGTTTTTGCCAATATCTAAAGCTTAAATGTAGCTAAAAGCTAAGCTAAGCTAATCACCTATTAGCAGCTAGCGAAAAGCTACCTGCTAATAGGCGGTGGGTGTTAGCAATGAAATAAGCTAATACAATGAGGTTAAAAAAAAATACTCACCACTGGTACCAGGAACATCCATCTTGTCCACGTTATTATTTCCCCGTTTTGCCCGGGTTTGGTCTGGGCTTGTCGTGTTCACAGAGGAAGCCATTACTCCAGCTTGATTATGACCTACAGGTGAGAGGGCACAGCATCGCGGTCATGTAGGAAGCAGGAAGCAGCAACTACATGGCTTCCTCTGTTGGCTTAACAACAAACATTGGCTAAAAAATGGGAAATCTCACACGACTGAAAAAACTAATTAACGAGGAGATTTCTAAAAGAGGCCCACTGAAGCTTATAAATATCTTCAGAGGAAAAAGCTACTTAAAAGAAAAATAAAATGCAAACTGAAGAATGGAACTGAAGAAAAAGGTGAACGGAGACCAATATGCTTTGGTAGGGTATCTATTTTAATGTTCATATTATGTTTTTAGACTCAACTCCATACAAAGTGAGACACTTACTGTAAAATTCATTACTATTATTTGTTTTCACACCAAAATTCTCCTTAAAACAGAGCTAACAGGGAACCTCTTTAACGTGTTCCATCCCTGCTAAACCTGACCTTACCCTCCTCTCATGTTGATTCCTCAGTGATAATGGCGGGCCTATCGTGTACTCCCAGATTTAGGGTATGAACACCATACTGTTAACCACAGCAGGTGGTATGTTGACCCTTCTACAGGTGCTCATACCCAACATCTGGAGAGAGCCTGGAGGTCTTACAAGAAGCAAATCTGGAGACTCAGGGGTAACAGAAATGATAGCCTACTGTCAGAACACCTTACAGTTATTGAGTGGAACGAGTGGCTCGCAAATTAGCACAAAAATTGTACTTTGGGGAGACTGATATATGACATTTCCAAAAAATACAGATAATTAAGTTAATGTTGCTACTGCTATTTTTTCACCTTTTTGAAAATGTTATTTGAACACTTTATGTAAAGAGCTACAGGTCATTTAGTTTGCATCCAGCCGAGTTCTGTATTACTTCAAATATTGGCTGATAGTTTATGACACTGTTTTTTTTTTGTATCAACATTTGTGTGTCAAGGGAAAAAAAAAAATTTGTGTGTCAAATCTGTAAGCATTTTTCTGATGTTTTTGTGATTGACATCTTACTGTGCGTTCTGGAGCTACCCTCTGTGTTGTCATTTATTTTTTGTTACAATGCGTTTTAAAAATGTTCACAATAGTTTGTAAAGTATATATGGTCCCCACTTTAGATGAGCTCACTCAAAATACTTTACTAACAAGTAGCAAATGGTTTGTAACTTCCTAAATAAGTTTATTAAGGTATTTATGAGTATTTATAGATAATCTATCGAAAAAGAGGTTGATCGATAGTGAGTTACAGCATTGGCAGCCTTTAAGTGACAGTTATAAATGTATTGCAAGACATCTGTACAGATATAGCAGCTGACTAATTTAACCCTGATATTCAGTGTTTATAAAACATCTAGTATGAAACTAGTATGTGTAGTACATGTAGAGTTTATAGTATTTTATAGGGTATGTTAACCATCTACTTACCTTTTACCAATGATTTTGCATACCATTTAACATCCTGAAATGACTGGTTTGTAACTGATGCAGAGTAGCGTTTAGCGTTTATAAATGATTAATCAATGAGTTTTAGAACACGAAAACGTAATAAAAAGTGTTATACATTAGCTTGTTCATCATGAATAAAGTGTTTAAAACAGTGCTTGTAAACTATTAACTGAGTATGAGAAGTACTTTGTAGATGCTGTAGAGATAATTAAGTAACCATTAACTAATGCTTAACAGATGATTAACTAATGCTTAATATTGTGCACTTATTAAAGTGTTACCGAATATTCTTTCCTCACCTAATTTATTTTTGGATTTTCTTGCATATAACAACTGAAAATGTGATTCAGCTGACATTTAACTCCATCAAAACAGTAATCAGCATCTGAACATTATCTGTTCAAAGACTTATGCTTCTGAAGTGAAACTGAAAAATTACAGAACTTTTAATGAATAGATAGGCAGGCAGTTTTAGAACTTAACTCCCGCGATAAACGAGGGACCACTGTACTACAAAACAAAAATTCAAGTTTATTTTTATACTTTTACACATTTTTTTTTAAGATTGTGGTGTTGTTTTGGAGATTCGTCAATACGATTTTCAGTACTGTGTTATAATATATTTCAATAAGATTAGTTCAGTGTGTGCCACATACTTATTGTGTTGATTGGTTTTATATCTGTGTAATAGTAAGAAATACAAGTGCTTGGTTAAAGAATTATGTTTTGTGTTTTGACTCAATGCTTTTGAAAATGTTTAAAAGTAATATTTTGGGTGGAATTCGTTAAAGTTGAGTAGTGTACAAGCTCTATCATTGACTTAAGTCAATAGTACAACAAATATTTACAAGTTCACAAAAGTAGTAGCTTTTAAAGAAAGTAGCAGCATTTCCCCTAAGCACTAGTATGAAAATAAACTTAAAGTACCTACAATACTTATGTGTACTCAATATATAATACCTGTGAATAACTGAACAATTTTTACACTAGTAAATAGATTTGTGTTACAATAGATGACAAAACCAAGTTTGTAAAACATTTTGCAGAAGGTAATTTCTATTATACTCACATTTCTTCTTAATTTCTGCTTTCTTAATGAATCTTTATCATTAACACATAATAAACACAAGGCCAATCATTTCCACACAATCATCTGTGATAACTGCAATTTAAAACCCCACTATCAAGAGACAAGTTATATATATTTGTGTTAGTTACCTTGGTAATAGCAATGAATCTGACTTCAGTCAGCATGAAAAGGATGTCCTTGTTACTGATGATATGTACTTCAAACTGTCCTCTCTATATAAAGAGATATTTGGTGTTCAGTCTCCTCCCCTGTGCTTGTGCCTGTGTATCTATGGGTGTGGTGTTGGGATCATTGCTGCAATACCTGTGGCTGTGCATAGGATTTAGTGAATCTATTTTCAGAAACAAAATGTTGCTTTTATAATTACAATTATGTACCATTATGTATTTGTAGAACAATACCTCTGTATCTACACTGGGAGTCCACCAGTCGCATTGTACAAGCAAAGTCAGCATTACATTAGTTTGAAAGGATTTCTACAGAAGTTTAATGCAACACCACCTTTGATGATTTGGTACTTACCGCAACAATTAAAAATTTTTTTTTTATTAAAGTGGTCACACTAAATTTGATGTGGAACTCTCTATCTGAAAGCTGCTTTCAGTTTTTATCTGTAATTTTAACTAGTAATTACTGATGGGAAACCACAGTCTCCATTGTAAAAGCTACTGTATTTCAGCTAAATCTGTATTTAACAGTACAAAATAACTGCTGAAAAAATAATTTGTTGACAGCTGTAATCAGTTTCCTGCCTTAACGTTTTCGCTTTCTGGTCATTATTTACTTCAGCTTTTTGCAGTTTCTTTCTTCCCATTTTGTTTACGTGATCAAATGGCTATGGAGATATTCTACAGAGTATCATTAAGATGTGGTTGATTGCACAACAAAAAAGGAAACAAAAAACAAACAATGATGAGGAAGAGTATAAAAGAAGAAATGCTTGTGGAACAATCACTCAAGGTTCATTGTGATGTTTTCCTCCTGTGTTTTCAGTTTCTCTACTGCTGTTGTTATTTTGGTTCATGCATTAAATGTGTTCCTGTTCCTCTGAAGTTCCTGCTCGGAAATGAAATGCTCATAATGAATATTTCTCTGCAATTACAAACTGTGTGTATAATCTTGGTATCAAAGCAACGTTAAGACTTGTGAGATTTCATCAGAAGTTGTGTAAATATTACAGCAGATTTTGCTGGGTCAAAGTTACTGAGGCTGGAACATAGAAGAAATATATGGCCCCTGTTGGTGTTAGCCTCCATCGCGCAGTTGGTGCGTAGGCTCCCCAGGAAGATGATGGCATGCTGGACATCAGTCTGGAAGTCCATGGTTTGTCGGAGGATGAACAGAACAGCCTATTGTCAGCTATGGGCAATACATGGAGTTGGACGTCCAAGCAGATTCTCTGAGTTGCAGCTGGACAAGTTTTATTGGGCTTAGGCCGGTACTGCCCGCGGCATGAGCTCCGTCACTATGCTCCAGACGTACCAGGCCATGTGTCTAGTGGAGCTCAGATCGCTGGTTCCTGCTGACAGCCCACTGGCAACTCTCCTTAACAGTACCATTAGTACCAGAGAGTTCCATGTCCCTCCCATGTTTTAAATGCACTTTAGAACACTACGCAGCAACACCACATATGAGTAGGTAGGTGAAGTGAGGTATGGGGTCTTTACAACCCCCGTTCTCTTCACCATCTGGTGCAGGGGGCCGGGAGAAGGAGCTGACTGTCTGGTCATCTCCTGGGTCTGGCAGCGGATTGCCCCTTTCACGGCGGCAGATGGTGCCTGGACTGGAGGTATAGAGTATGTTTGGGGAGTGTGAGTGTGTGTACAGTGTTCATTTCTGTTTGTCTCCATGTTGGGTGAATGCTAAGTATTTGTACATGTATGCAAAAGGGTGGAAATGAATGTTTGTGTCTGTGTGTGCCTATTTGTTTATGTGTCAGGTTGGGTCTGAGACTCCTCATCTCTGGGAACATCTCAGGTGTGGGGGGCCTATGTCCCCCACCACGCTCCCTGCCTGTAGCTGATTCCCCTAACCAGCTGGTGCATTGGTGGTTCTCGGCAGAAATAACATTTGTGAGGGCTGGTTGCTTGGGTGTGTACTGGCTCATTCACAAAGGGTTTCTCTGCATATTTTTCTAAGGTCAGTCCTTTCCGCTGGGTCTACCACACACTAAGGTGCTTGTGGTCTAACTCCAGTTCAGTGGCTGCTCTGTGGGGCGTGTATATATGTACCATACTTATATGTGTAGCGAGTGAATTAACTAAAAGGAAACGAACAGTTATATCTACAACTGAAGGAGAGTAACAAGGTACAATACAAGTACTAGGCTGGGAAATGAATCCAATCCTAACTTTAAGTGTGCACTTCTTTAGTAGGTATTGTAAGGACATTTTGGTTGATTTGGTAGTTAATGAGATCCATTGTGAGCCAACTTCTGCTTTGAAGCAGAAATAACATTTGTGAGGGAACTCCTGCCTTTGAAAGTGGGAATTCATTGCAAGGGCAGAATGTAACCACTACATTAGTTTACCCTAACACAATATAGCCTAATATAAAAAAGGACATTCAGAAAAAAAAGATTTTTTATATCCATCACTTTTGCAGTCAAACATCTTGAGGATAGACAGTTCAGGTACAAAGTAGTTTAAACTTTAGAATGAAGTTACAAATATTTCTAAACGATTTTGGTTCGAAAATGTAGCAAGTGCAGTACAGGCTCATTTGAACTGGAAGGTATTTACACGTGCTTGAACAGCTAATTCAACTGCAGGTATACACTTAAATATATAAACCTCGGTGTTACCGGACTTCCTCTAAATACAAAAAGAAACTGAGACTAATCTGATGGAAGCCAAGAGTCCATCAGTAATGGGGGACATTTAAAAGCTGATGTGTGCCGTAAACCTGCGTATACGGATCAGTATTTAAGGTTTGACTCATCATCCACTGGAGCATAAACTGGGTGTCATTAGGACGTTACAACACAGAGCGAACAAAATCCCCACAGACACAGCGGCCAGGGAAGCAGAAGAACAGCACATCAAGAAGGCCCTGAGTAAATGTGTTTATCCCAGCTGGACTTTTGTCAAAGCTGGAAAGGCACCTAAAGAAAGCTCCTGCCGATCCTGGAGAGAAGCGAACCGCTGACTAAGCAAAACTCTTTAGTGATCCCGTATGTGTCAGGAGTATTGGAGCAGTTGAGACGCATTTTTTCGAAACACCGAGTCTCTGTGACTTTTAAACCCCAAAACACGCTGTGCCAAAAATTGGTCCACCCCAAGGATCGGGTTCCCTGACACAAACAGAGTAACATAGTGTATGCTGTTAAGTGCCAGGAGGATTGCCAGGATTTATACATCGAGGAAACCAAACAACCTCTGGCGAAGTGGATGGCACAACACAGAAGAGCTACCTCGTCAGGCCAGGACTCTGCAGTTTATTTACACCTACAGGCCAGTGGACACTCTTTTGAGGATGAGGATGTACACATCCTGGACAGGGAGGAACCCAGGTTTGAGTGCGGAGTCAAGGAGGCCATTTACTTGAAAAGGGAAAGACCATCTCTGAATCGAGGAGGGGGCCTAAGGGTACATCTTTCGCCATCTTACAATGCTGTGATTGCAGCCATTCCCCAACTCTCTGTGAATGGTACTCATGGCCATTGATCAGTGTTCTTTGATCAGTGGGTTTTGGTCAGTGGTTGTTGATCAATGGTCATGAGAATTTGCATAATTAAGATTAAGGAACTGACCTCTCAGCCCATTGTTCCTTCAGTGGGCTGGTTTCAGTCATTATGCAAATGTACTGTTTATAAGATTGGAGAAACCTGCAGCCAGCTGAGACTGAAGAAGTCAATGGGATGAGTGACGAAATGTTTCTCCTCCCCCCCCCCCCAAAAAAATGCTACGTCCAGATGAATAGAATCAACTTTTGGAGATTTACTTACCTGGATGATTGAGCATGCATCAAGAAGAGACATGATAGTTGTTCTGATAGTTGCTTTGAGTGTTTCTGTGTAAAATCTTAACCAAACAGTGCATTAGTAAGTATAAGTCAATTTGTGTGTCAAGTGTTATGAGTGCTAAGATGAGACCTTTGTAAATAATTGTAAATCGTTTTGTAAATTAGACACATTATAACAATGATTCTTAGGTGTGAAACTGCAAGGGGTGGAGACGTCATAAGTTATTAATTGAAGACGCCAGGGTCTACTGTTACCCATGAAAATCTCAGTTACAATACAGCTTCTCAGCGCTTGGTGGGAGTTATTTAATCAGCCTCAATAAGCAAGCAGAAGATGACACTCTGCCCGCTGTTTGCAGTGAGCAAAATATATAAAGAGAAATTCTTAAAAAGCAAAAATGAAGATAAAAGTGACAACCCTTCCCAAAAGGTAAAGTTTTTGTGCAATTACAACCCTGACTTCCTGAAATATAGGTTTGTGAATGCAGGAAACGAGGCGGACCCAAGGGCCCAATGCGTGGAGCATGGACTAATGATATCCAAGGAAGCACTGAAGGCTTAGAAATTAAAATGGCATCTCTAAACCAAACATCCCACGCTCGCAAGAAAGCCAGTGGAATATTTCAAGAGAAAAGAAAATGGACAGCAGATGCAGAAACGGTCTGTTGTCCCACTGACTGGTAACTCTGAATGTGCTTTACAAGCTAGCTACCTCGTATCCAGACTTGTGGCACAGAGTAAAAAGTCCTTCAATACAACGGAGGAGATGATTTTGCCTGCCGCTGTACATATGCGCCATGAGATGATCAGAGAGGCTGCTGCAAAGAAGCTACTGACCATCCCACTCTCAAATGATACTGTGAGCCACCGTATCATGGAGATGGCCTTAGACATACAGCATTAGCTTCTGGAAAGAATAAAAAGTAGTCCATGTTTCTCTTTGGAACTAGATCAGTCCACTGATGTCCACTGATGCATGAAGACATGCAATTTTGTGGAGAGCTACCAACACGAGCCACCCCATATGGAAAAGAAATAGAAAAAACTTATAAAACACTTGCATCAGCTTTAGTTTGCTTCATATATAGTGAATCATATAAGTATATACAGTGGCTTGCAAAAGTATTCGGCCCCCTTGAACTTTTCCACATTTTGTCACATTACAGCCACAAACATGAATCAATTTTATTGGAATTCCACGTGAAAGACCAACACAAAGTGGTGTACACGTGAGAAGTTGAACGAAAATCATACATGATTCCAAACATTTTTTACAAATAAATAACTGAAAAGTGGGGTGTGCGTAATTATTCAGCCCCCTTTGGTCTGAGTGCAGTCAGTGGCCCATAGACATTGCCTGATGAGTGCTAATGACTAAATAGAGTGCACCTGTGTGTAATCTAATGTCAGTACAAATACAGCTGCTCTGTGATGGCCTCAGAGGTTGTCTAAGAGAATATTGGGAGCAACAACACCATGAAGTCCAAAGAACACACCAGACAGGTCAGGGATAAAGTTATTGAGAAATTTAAAGAAGGCTTAGGCTACAAAAAGATTTCCCAAGCCTTGAACATCCCACGGAGCACTGTTCAAGCCATCATTCAGAAATGGAAGAAGTATGGCACAACTGTAAACCTACCAAGACAAGGCCGTCCACCTAAACTCACAGGCCGAACAAGGAGAGCGCTGATCAGAAATGCAGCCAAGAGGCCCATGGTGACTCTGGACGAGCTGCAGAGATCTACAGCTCAGGTGGGGGAATTTGTCCATAGGACAACTATTAGTCGTGCACTGCACAAAGTTGGCCTTTATGGAAGAGTGGCAAGAAGAAAGCCATTGTTAAAAGAAAACCATAAGAAGTCCCGTTTGCAGTTTGCCACAAGCCATGTGGGGGACACAGCAAACATGTGGAAGAAGGTGCTCTGGTCAGATGAGACCAAAATGGAACTTTTTGTCCAAAATGCAAAACGCTATGTGTGGCGGAAAACTAACACTGCACATCACTCTGAACACACCGTCCCCACTGTCAAATATGGTGGTGGCAGCATCTTGCTCTGGGGGTGCTTCTCTTCAGCAGGGACAGGGAAGCTGGTCAGAGTTGATGGGAAAATGGATGGAGCCAAATACAGGGCAGTCTTGGAAGAAAACCTCTTGGAGTCTGCAAAAGACTTGAGACTGGGGCGGAGGTTCACCTTCCAGCAGGACAACGACCCTAAACATAAAGCCAGGGCAACAATGGAATGGTTTAAAACAAAACATATCCATGTGTTAGAATGGCCCAGTCAAAGTCCAGATCTGAATCCAATCGAGAATCTTTTGCAAGATCTGAAAACTGCTGTTCACAAACACTGTCCATCTAATCTGACTGAGCTGGAGCTGTTTTGCAAAGAAGAATAGGCAAGAATTTCAGTCGCTAGATGTGCAAAGCTGGTAGAGACATACCCTAAAAGACTGGCAGCTGTAATTGCAGCAAAAGGTGGTTCTACAAAGTATTGACTCAGGGGGCTGAATAATTACACACACCCCACTTTGCAGTTATTTAACACTAGATTTACTATCCTGCGCAAATTTGCGTAACTTCCCTAAACCCAACACCCCCTAGAATTACTGGCTTTTTTATTTTCTGGTGCAAGTCCCGAGGTGTTAAGCACCCCTGCTGAGATTTTCACAGGTCGTCAGCTTGTTTCTCCTACAGCTTTTGTTGTGCAAACCACCCATTGTCCTTGAGGCCTGGCACATTTGCATTTGCTCACTCAGAGTTGCTCAGATCCAAGGCAGGCCAAACCTCTGTGTTACAACTTTCAGAAATGCCTGATAGAAATGCTTCAACTTACTCATGAGATTTTGACCACATTTTTTGCGGAAGTCACAACTATACTGAATGCACGACCGTTGTTGCCAGCTGCAAGAAATGCTTGGTAGGGAACAGCTGTTCCCTACCAAGGTTCGTTTCAAAGTTTGAAAGACTTTGAAATAAAACAGACTTGTGTACCCATATATTGTGAATGTCTGTCTTTTGTATGTAGGTTGTAAGACAGAGGTTTGGCCTGCCTTGGATCTAAGTAAACAAATGCCAATGTTGCACAAACACACACACACACACACACACACACACACACACACACACACACACACACACACACACAGCAAATCTGCATTTATTTGTCCCACAAGTGGAAAATCTGCATTGTCATTGCAAAAAAGTGGACAGAGCACAGTATAGAAAGTGCACTATACAAACAATCTGGAAACATAAATATGGACACGTGTATTCAAAAATATTGGTGTATGTATACACACACACACACACACACACACACACACACACACACACACACACACACACACATATCTATCTATCTACGTGTGTGTGTGTGTATATATATATATATATATATATACACACACATATATATATATATATATATATATATATATATATATATATATATATACACACACATATATATATATATATATATGATATAGATGTGTCTGTGTGTATAACTAGACTTTATGCTTTAAGTTCATGAACTTATGGCATTCATTTCAATCCTGTTTGTAAGAGCAATCATGTGTCCTGTTGGTGCCATTGTGGATTGCTGGTCAGAAAGTTTTCTGGTGCCACTAATCAAAGAGACAATGCCCCGAGATAGATTCATTTCAATTATGCAACAC
Organism: Oreochromis niloticus; assembly: GCF_001858045.2. Taxonomy (NCBI): domain Eukaryota; kingdom Metazoa; phylum Chordata; class Actinopteri; order Cichliformes; family Cichlidae; genus Oreochromis; species Oreochromis niloticus. The sequence goes on from NC_031984.2 coordinate 17,091,314, forward strand.
CTTCGATTTGATGACAGGGACACGCGGGCAGAACGGGTGAAAACAGACAAATTTGCAGCGATCTCCGACATCTGGACACGCTTCAACGAGAACTGTGCTAAGAGTTTCACTCCAGGGGAACACATGACCATAGATGAACAGCTGTTCCCTACCAAGGTTCGTTGTCCATTCACCCAGTATATTGCAACCAAGCCAGACAAATTTGGGATCAAGTTCTGGATGGCCACGGATTTGGACACCAAATATGTCTGCAGTGCATCTCCTTACTTGGGAAAGGACCCCAGTCGTCAGAAGGGAGAGAGGCTGGCAGAGAACGTGGTCATGAAACTGATGGAGCCGTTTTTGGATGATGGAAGAAATGTCACAACGGACAATTTCTTTACTTCACTGTCACTGTCGCACAGACTGCTGCAGCGCAAAACAACATTACTGGGCATGGTGAATAAAGTCCGGCGTGAACTTCCTCAACTTGCAAAAGATACTGCAAAGCGAGAGGTATTCTCCACTTCAGTGCTTAGAAGTGGCAGTGTCTCCTTGACAATTTATGCACCTAAAAAAACCAAGACTGTGTGTGTTCTAAGTTCCATGCACCAAGACGTGACGATCGGTGACGGCAGAAAGAGGAAACCCAACACGATCACAGACTACAACCACATGAAGGTATGTGAATGTGTGTACAATTTTACACCAGTAGTACAATGTTTTCTGATGTGTGCTATACAGGCCTATAGAAAAAAACATATACTCATGACTCTCTCGCTCTGCTTTTACAGTGTGGTGTAGACGTGTTGGACCAAATGGCACGGATGTATTCTGTAAGATCAGCAACACGCAGGTGGCCAGTAGCGGTTTTCTACAATATGCTGGACCTGGCGGCAGTGAATGCCTACATTTTGTACAAGGCATGTACAGGGTGGACAGGCAAAAGAAGATTGTTTCTGCATCTTCTAGCTCAGCAACTTCGTTGCCGATTCATGCAGCACAAGGAAATCTTAGCACAGAGGCAGGTGCTGTGCCAGGGACTGTAAAGACAACACAGTGCCAGGTGCAAGAGAGCTGCAACAGGAATCGCAGCAGATTTACCTGTGCAACATGTAAGAAATTCACCTGTGCCAAATGCAGGGATGATGGACACTGGGTCTGCAAACCCTGTAAAGTTTGAAACACTTTGAAATAAAACAGACTTGTGTATCCATGTATTGTGAATGTCTGTCTTTTGTATGTAGGTTGTAACACAGAGGTTTGGCCTGCCTTGGATCTGAGTAAACAAATGCCAATGTTGCACACACACACACACACACACACACACACACACAGCAAATCTGCATTTATTTGTCCCACAAGTGGAAAATCTGCATTGTCATTGCAAAAAAGTGGACAGAGCACGGTATAGAAAGTGCACTATACAAACATTTTATATATTTAAATATATATATATATATATACATACATACATAGTTATACACACAGACACATCTATATCATATATACACACACACACATATATGTGTATGTATATATATATATATATGTGTGTGTGTGTATATATGATATAGATGTGTCTGTGTGTATAACTAGACTTTATGCATATTATATAAGGTGTGGCTATATAAATATATAAATATATGTACAACTCTGTGTATATATGTTTATGGACAGGCATGCAGGCAGGTAAGGAAGGAAAGTAGCCTTGCAGGGAAGGAAAACCTTGAATCTCTCATGGTTAGGGGTTGGGGGAGGGTGTGTTTGCACAACAAAAGCAGGAGAACAATGGAGCTGAAGACCTGTGAAAATCTCAGCGGGGTGCCAAGAGGTGTTAAGGTCGGGGGGAATTTACGCAAATCTGCGCAGGCCAGTAAATCTAGTAGTAGGGACTTGTAGTAATTCTAGTGTTAACACTAGAATTACTGAGCCTTTTTTCCCTGGTGCAATTCTAGTGTTAACACTAGAATTACTGAGCCTTTTTTCCCTGGTGCAAGTCCCTACTACTAGATTTACTGGCCTGCGCAAATTTGCGTAAATTCCCCCCGATCTTAAATCCTCTTGGCACCCCGCTGAGATTTTCACAGGTCGTCAGCTCCATTGTTCTCCTGCTTTTGTTGTGCAAACACACCCTCCCCCAACCCCTAACCATGAGAGATTCAAGTTTTTCCTTCCCTGCAAGGCTACTTTCCTTCCTTACCTGCCTGCATGCCTGTCCATAAACATATATACACAGAGTTGTACATATATTTATATATTTATATAGCCACACCTTATATAATATGCATAAAGTCTAGTTAAACACACAGACACATCTATATCATATATACACACACACATATATATATATATATATATATATATATATATATATATATATATATATATATATGTGTGTGTATATATATATATATATATATATACACACACACACACGTAGATAGATAGATATGTGTGTGTGTGTGTGTGTGTGTGTGTGTGTGTGTGTATACATACACCAATATTTTTGAATACACGTGTCCATATTTATGTTTCCAGATTGTTTGTATAGTGCACTTTCTATACTGTGCTCTGTCCACTTTTTTGCAATGACAATGCAGATTTTCCACTTGTGGGACAAATAAATGCAGATTTGCTGTGTGTGTGTGTGTGTGTGTGTGTGTGTGTGTGTGTATGTGTGTGTGTGTGTATGTATATATATATATACACACACACACACACACACACACACACACATATATCTATCTATCTACGTGTGTGTGTGTGTGTGTGTGTGTGTGTGTGTGTGTATACATACACCAATATTTTTGAATACACATGTCCATATTTATGTTTCCAGATTGTTTGTATAGTGCACTTTCTATACTGTGCTCTGTCCACTTTTTTGCAATGACAATGCAGATTTTCCACTTGTGGGACAAATAAATGCAGATTTGCTGTGTGTGTGTGTGTGTGTGTGTGTGTTTGTGTTTGTGCAACATTGGCATTTGTTTACTTAGATCCAAGGCAGGCCAAACCTCTGTCTTACAACCTACATACAAAAGACAGACATTCACAATATATGGGTACACAAGTCTGTTTTATTTCAAAGTCTTTCAAACTTTGAAACGAACCTTGGTAGGGAACAGCTGTTCCCTACCAAGCATTTCTTGCAGCTGGCAACAACGGTCGTGCATTCAGTATAGTTGTGACTTCCGCAAAAAATGTGGTCAAAATCTCATGAGTAAGTTGAAGCATTTCTATCAGGCATTTCTGAAAGTTGTAACACAGAGGTTTGGCCTGCCTTGGATCTGAGCAACTCCGAGTGAGCAAATGCAAATGTGCCAGGCCTCAAGGACAATGGGTGGTTTGCACAACAAAAGCTGTAGGAGAAACAAGCTGACGACCTGTGAAAATCTCAGCAGGGGTGCTTAACACCTCGGGACTTGCACCAGAAAATAAAAAAGCCAGTAATTCTAGGGGGTGTTGGGTTTAGGGAAGTTACGCAAATTTGCGCAGGATAGTAAATCTAGTGTTAAAGGAGTTTGCAAAGAAAAGCGTCTGGACTTCTTTAAGTTGCTTGAAGACGTTTCACCTCTCATCCGAGAAGCTTCTTCAGTTCTAAGGTCAAATGGCAGAGAGTCCCAGATTTAAACCCAGTGGGAGTATCCCCCCAAGGAGGGACAAAGGACCCCCTGGTGATCTTCTAATCACATGCGCCAAGGTGTGAAAGCGGGTGTGGGACCTAATCAGCCAGGGTTTCGGGTGAGCTCATTGTGAAACCTGGCCCCACCTTGTCATGTGAATTCCTGAGGTCAAATGGCCCAGGATGTGAGTGGGCGTAAAGGCGTCTGGGGAGGGAACTCAAAACTGGATTATAGATGGCAGACAGTTGGTGTCGTAAACCACCGCCTCTGTTCAAAGATGGTCGCTCACAGTGGACATAGATGGCCTCTTTCACTCCTCTTTCAAACCATCTGTCCTCTCTGTCCAAAATGTGAACATTGGCATCCTCGAAAGAGTGACCTTTATCCTTAAGATGCAGATGGACTGCTGAGTCTTGTCCTGTGGAGGTGGCTCTTCTATGTTGTGCCATGCGCTTGTGAAGTGGCTGTTTGGTCTCGCCAATGTAGAGGTCTGGGCATTCCTCGCTGCACTGTACAGCATACACCACGTTGTTAAGTCTGTGTTTTGACAAGGTGGGGCCAGGTTTCACAATGAGCTCACCCGAAACCCTGGCTGATTAGGTCCCACACCCGCTTTCACACCTTGGCGCATGTGATTAGAGGATCACCAGGGGGTCCTTTGTCCCTCCTTGGGGGGATACTCCCACTGGGTTTAAATCTGGGACTCTCTGCCATTTGACCTTAGAACTGAAGAAGCTTCTCGGATGAGAGGTGAAACGTCTTCAAGCAACTTAAAGAAGTCCAGACGCTTTTCTTTGCAAACTCCTTTGACTACGATGACCTGGATGACTGAGAACCTTCACAGACATTTTGCAGTTATTTATTTGTAAAAAAATGTTTGGAATCATGTATGATTTTCGTCCCACTTCTCACGTGTACACCACTTTGTATTGGTCTTTCATGTGGAATTCCAATAAAATTGATTCATGTTTGTGGCTGTAATGTGACAAAATGTGGAAAAGTTCAAGGGGGGCGAATACTTTTGCAAGCCACTGTATCTAAGAAGATCTGAAGTTGTTTACAGACCACTTTTTCCTGGATCTTTGACATAAAGGGAAGCTTGGAAATCTGTCAGTAGGTAGGCACTGGCAGCTGGCCTCCCTAAAAAGATCATCAAATGATATCTTACATAGACAAATCTGATACACATATATTATGAATTCACATTTTTATATAGTGCTAATCACAACAGTAAGTTAGACCACAGACCAAAGAACATATTATATAAGATACTTTCATGTTACATCACCTTGTTTAAATCTTTGATGTTCAAGTGCTTCTCCATAGTGCTGTAAATGTTTAAATGACCAAAGATTACAGTTTTGCACATCATGCATTCTGGATATAAAAGGAAACAGTCAATAAATATGTATTTGTGATTTTACAATACCGCTCAAGTGTGAGAACTCCCCAGTTCTTCCAGTTTTTTATTGAAATTCTGACACTTCAGTGTCTTATTGTTCTCTGAATGAAAGCACAGAACAAATAAACAACTTTTTAAGTTAAAAAAGAAATCATAGAATCTATTTATAAACCAAATGTTTTCTAATCTTCTGACTCATCAAAGTAGCCGCCTTTAACAGATATAACAGTTGAATGTGTTAAAAGTCCGCTTGTTCACTTCAACTGTTTAGACTACGTTACCCATGATGCACCTCGGTATCTGTACTTCCGGTTGGAAACGTGTTCGCAGTTCTGCACAGATGAGGGGTGTGTCGGAGGATTAACATTTTTCTTGTGTTCCTGTGTGAGTTACCCCTGTGTGCGTGCTTATCATGTGAGTATCATAAGACGAGAGTGATGCTTGTTTGACATTATCTGCGTAATTTGCTCTGTGTAATTTGCTACGTAAGAAGCTAGTCCCGTTGCTATCGCTAAGCTGCGGTTTTTGGCCTACTACAGGCAGCCTTGGTTGCAGCTGATATGTCATTTTCTATACGACTTACTGTCAAGCATTGTGGTTGGAGGTGGATGTAATTATTTACTGCGTTTATTATCTGAATCGTTGTAATCTGTAGAGATCCTGTTTGCTAATGTATATACCAGCTAGAAATTCATTTATGGTCTTAGGGTGCCATCTAGTGGCCATGAGGTTATGGTAGATCATATAACCTTATGCTGGAAACCCACAGTGCTGTATAAGCGGTACACTGCTATTCATAGGGGTTAATACAAATGTTTGTTCTTTCTGTTGAGAGATGACCACACACTCATATACACACTCACACTCCCTTTACCTATGGAACGCCAGGACTGCCATAATGAATTACTTAAATACACCATTAAATAATTAATTAAATGTGGCAATAATTAATTAAAATGGGAATTAATTAATTAAATAAATAGTTATGACACATGTAATTAATTAATTATTGACACATTTAATTAATTATTTATGTATTTCATATTTTAATTAATTATTGACACATTTAATTAATTAATTATTGACACATTTAATTAATTATTTATGTATTTCACATTTTAATTAATTATTGACACATTTAATTAATTATTTCATGATATATTTATTTATTTCATTTTGGCAGTCCTGGCGCCTGGCTCTCATCATGAATTAATTTTATCTGTCAGACTCACCCATCAAACTCACGGGGCGGGGTTAACGCTGCCCATGCAGCTTCTCTAACATTTGATTGGTTGCCGTGCAATGTAAGTCAAAACAGGTCGATCCTAGATAATCGATTGCTTCTGTAGACTTGAGGCAGCCAGGTATCCCAGAATGCGTTTCAAATCACAGGCAGCAATGGTGGTGGTGTAGTTTTAAAATACCCCGTTTTTCTGTCACCAACTACACGCGAATGTCGCGCTGTAATCTTCACATGTCTGGTCAGGTTATCAACATAGAACATGTTTGCAAAAGTGCTCAGATGTTTTCAGAGATTTCAGTAGCTCTGCTAACAGTCAGCATGCAGAGTGCACCGAGGGGGTTACGTCAACCGGTTTGTTTACATATCCCACTCTCCGTGTTCCACATGTTGCATTCGCAGATTCGCATTTTCACCGAACGATCGTCTCTTTCCGCCTGGTCTTGTGTCTCTGTGCTTCTGTAACATAAAGAACGAGCTTACATGTTTCTCAGGACACCAGCGATCAGCTCAGCAGGCCCTCAGTTTACCTGCATGCGTCCTCCTCACCTGTCAGCTGTTTAACACCTGCTGCTAATTCAAGAAACACGCCCACGTTACCTGGTGATAGTCACAGTTTAACTGGGCAGCCGGTGCTTGATATAACGCAATGTCAGCGCATTTTTCTGCACAACATAAGTAAATATAGTATTTTTCCCGAGCGCAGAGCTGCTGGAGCTTGTTTCCTTACAGAGGACTTTATAGGCGAAGCCACTTTATCGGCAGCTGATGTCCAATTACCTGCACACAGCTTTGAAACCTCACCTGAGTTTTAGCTCTCAGTGGTTAAACGCTGGACTTAATTCACTCAGGTTTTGTCTGTCGGGTCACGTTTACTTCGCTGTTTTATTTACAACTGAGCAAATCGGTTTGGCTCAAATTAAAGTTATGTTTCATAACTGCAGAGTTTTACAGACGTTTAATGGTTCACTGGCACATGTGTTAGACTGAACTATTCGCTTTTCTTTATCTGGTGTGTTTCGGATTTAACAGTGAATTTTGAGATTAAACTGACTTTTAAAATGTTTTTATACAAAGAGGAAAGAGAAGGCGCATTTCCACCGAGAGGAGCAGAGTTTGCAACAGCATGTTCAAGATGAAGACTGCAACCTGGACAGAAATATTATATCATCTGTTTTTAATAGTTATTTAACTGTATTCTAAGCACCAGCTATGTTAGAATTTTTAGAGTTTACTTAACTAAAAATAAATGAGCTTAACATATAATTTGTGTGATTTCTCTCTCTCTCTCTCTCTCTCTCTCTCTCTCTCTCTCTCTCTTTTTTTTTTTTTTTTTGCTTTTTCGGTCATGTTATGTTTAACTGTAAAAGGTTTGTTACAAACTGTGAAACACATCGTGCAGACTTCTGGATGTTAGAAGAAAACTAATACTGCTCATGAATGAGACTAAAGGCAGGAAGGTGTCCTTTAAAACTAAACATGTTAATAGGACCTCCCTATTTATATCATAGTTTATGATATAGCACGTGTATTTCAGTAATAGCCTACTGATTTCAGCAGCTCACATGGGCGTTATCTGTGATACTCCTTAACTATAATTTATCCAAGTTAACGTCAGTTAACCATTCAGACAGTTCTTTTGCAATGAAAAACATAAACACCCATGCTGCGTAATGTTTACATTATAGCTGCTTATGCAGTAACCATGGTAACCACGGACTCTGAGCGGCTGGATCGACGGAGGTCAGACAACAATTTTACATGTATGATCTTAAAACAGGACACAGCCAATATCCGTGCTGGCCTCATATCAAATGTGACCGCAGACTGAGTCTGTTTGATGTTTGCTTTATATCTAATCTTCCTCTCAAACATTTAAACAGCAGCGAGTCTGCAGCTGAGGGAATACAAACTCAAATTGTCGGAACAGGTTCGATCGTGGATTCATTTGGTAATTTATTAAATGTATAACTGTTAGTCTAATCTGCTGCTGAGTCTCTTACACTGATGAAAATGCAGATAACACAGATCACGAACACCTGTTCAACCAATCACTTTCATTCCACTTTGATCTGCGACAAACTGACGGTTCATCTCTGTTACAGTGTTGCGTTAGACTGCTATATTTTTGTGTTCTTTATGCTGTAGATTTTCACGTCTCTGGAATAGTTGGCAGTATTAAGGATGCTTTTCTGTAAAATCATACTGATATGACCCGTGACATATTCGTAGATGACAGTTAGATAGTCAGCTGGGAAACTCTGTGTTAACTCAGAGATCTGAAGATATCGTGGAGAGATGCTGATCTTGCTCCGTGGTGTACAGGTCACCCTCATGATTAATATTCACAATAAAAATATTAGCCGAACATCATGAAGTCTGTATGTGTTTCATAGTGTCGAACAACCTTTGTACAGTTAAAGCCAGCAGTTACTACATGACGGAAACACCAACGTTTTCTCTTTTATGCGTTTATACGCAGGTCACGCTGATTACTGAACAGAAACCCAAACATCAGCTGTTAATCGAATTTATTTCCTCTCTCTCCTCCTTAAACATGTTTTTAATGTTAGTTATAATTCAGAATTGGCGACTGAAACACGTAGGACACATACGAACATCAGGAAATAACACCCCGATAAATATAACCTCAGTAAAAGAAGTCAGTGTCAGCGGGGGTTATTGCAGCTGTGTACCGGGGCCTGCGCTTTGTCGGCGGTAACAACAGCTCGATTGCTTGCGAGGCGAGCGGGTCTATCCCACGCTTTGCCGTGAGACTGGGCAGACATCTCCGAAATCATCGAAGCACTTTTGCAAAGAGGCTGTATCTTGACAAACCGATCAGACATATGAAGATTAAACCACTACATTCTCGGCTAAAAAATATTAAAACGGTATTTGGTGACACACAAACAGGGTTTTTCAAAGTTCAGTTCTGCCGGTTGTTGTGGGCTAAAAACAATGGCCACCAGGCCAAAGCAATGGTTTTGAGTCGATCAGCGTTAACCCCGCCCCCTGAGTTTGATGGGTGAGGCTGACAGATAAAATTAATTCATGATGACAGCCAGGCGCCAGGACTGCCAAAATGAAATAAATAAATATATCATGAAATAATTAATTAAATGTGTCAATAATTAATTAAAATGTGAAATACATAAATAATTAATTAAATGTGTCAATAATTAATTAATTACATGTGTCATAACTATTTATTTAATTAATTAATTCCCATTTTAATTAATTATTGCCACATTTAATTAATTATTTAATGGTGTATTTAAGTAATTCATTATGGCAGTCCTGGCGTTCCATATTTACCTGCATGTGAATGCTGTAATGCAATCGCTTCCCCACCAAAGCTGTACATCCTGTTGATGTCATCTGCCACCTCCTTATTAAAGTTATTTGAACTACGTCACTGTGGAGTACCATTCCTTCTGACCGAGGACGACTCAGTTGAAGTGTGATCGGCAATCAGTGCAAACATACATTACAAGTGGTCCTTCGAGCCGGATTCGCCTCGGCTGAGTTAATGAGATGGCAAACCCTCAGGATAGAGGTGCATCGAGTAGCCCCCGTCCAAAGCGGGAGAAGAAACTTCCGGGACATCTGGTGGACTATGAGCACAATCTAACTGAGCCATCCGAGCCATCTAGAGCTCCAAGTAGTTCAAGCAGCTCCGATAATGAAGAGGAAGAGAGATGGCAGAGGATGGAATCAGTATGGAACAGTGTCCTCCAACACATGACTCAACTGCAAGTGTCTATGGAGGAAACTCATGGAACATTACTGAAGCGGGTGGAGCGTTTGGAGCAAGCTTCTCAACCTGGCAGTCCTCTCCCCCCAGAAACAGGAGCATTAGAACAACGCCAACATATTTCCTCCATAACAGAAGTTGCACCACTACAACCTAGCAGTGAGGTGTTACAGCACACCATAGAGCCACTACCTGTGCCAGTAATACCCACAGAGCAGGACACCACAACACCTGTGAACATGCTGACGCCAGTGAAGACATCCGCTCCATCACCTCCTCGTAAAGTGAGCCTTCACACTCAGCCAGTGCTGCACCCTGCCACTTATGTAGCCGCATCGACGCCACTCAGGAGACCTGAACGATGTACTGCTGAACCCTTCTCATATCAGCGATCGGAACATCAGCTCCTTATAAACAGGCCAGGCCAGATGCAGCTATTACATCCTGCAGCCCCAGCTGATCAGCCACTAGGACGTGCTCATCTTTCAGTACACCAGCTATCACTGCCTGTGGACCCAGTGAGTCTGCAGCAGACGTCACATCCTGCTGCTCCCGTCTTCCAAGCCAGACATCCAGCTAATCCTGTGTACTTGCAGCAACCACCACATCCTGCTGATCCTACCTACCAACCTCCACGTCCACCAGAACCTGTGACCCAGCCATCACAGTGGGCAGACGCACATCGCCCTGTGCCTAACATACTGCATCCTGAAGCTTTGCCTGATCCAGCTGGCAAATACTATGTTCCTTATCCCTCAGGAAGTAACTATTCATCATCTTCCTCTGCTGAACACCATAATCCACAGGTTGCCACAACTTACCCAGCAGGAACGCCTCTACCAAACCTGATGGAGATGATGGTAGCGTCCTCATATGGCATTCCAAAGCCTAAGCTGGTGATCTTCAGGTCGGGCAGAGAGAGTGACTTCGCCTTATTAAAGAAAGGGCTGGACAGCACCTTAGGGCCACATTCTCATCTGGGAGAAGATTACAAGTATCAGGTCCTACTAGATCATCTAGAGCATCCCAGCGCCCTACAGGTAGCCAAGCGCTACATTCACGACCGCACTCCCTACACTAGTGTAATGAGGGCGCTAGAGCAGAGGTATGGACAGCCAAGGCAGTTAGTCCAAAGTGAGCTTAGCACTATATTAAACTGCCCCCCTATTAGAACCGGAGACTATCAAGCTATTGAAGACCTGTCCCTGTCAGTGTCCAGCCTGGTCGGGCTTCTCAGTACCATGGATGAAGTGGCAGCCAGTGAGCTCCATTGTGGTTCACATGTGGACAGACTGCTTACCAAGCTCCCCCTGAACTACAGAGACAGCTTCATCGAGTACTGTATCACCCGGGGGACCATCCGCACTGGCAGCAGCCGAACGTACAACATGTACGACTTCTCAGAATGGCTGGAACGGAAATCCCAAGTCCTTCAGCTATCCAGACAAGCCTCTCAAATGCCCCCTGACAGGCCATGTCCAGAGAAGAACGTACTCAAAGCCTCAGCAGGGCTCAAGCCACACAACAAATCTGCTTCCATCTACTACGGCCCAAACCCAACCCAAGCCAAGCTAAAACAAGAGGTAGAATCTACAGCTCCAGATCCGACAGTCCAACCTAAGAAGAGACAGAAGTTCAAACCTTATTGTCCATACTGCGAAGGGACAGCATTATCTGAATGGCTGTGATGGATTCAAAAGGCTAGACCTCAAAGCTATGGCTACCTGGATTACAGAGAAGGCCAAATGCTGGCGCTGTGGCCGTAAACATTCTCCAGAGCAGTGTACTCTGAAGAAGCCGTGCAACACCTGTGGTGACCAGCATTTGTCGGTGCTCCATGACCTGGTTGAGGCCAAGAAGCGGGACCCTAACATACTAACTGTGAGTACTAGTATGGTCTACCTAGACTATTCAAGTCACTCAGGTCGTGTTATGCTTAAGGTAGTACCCATTCAACTACATCATGGTGGCAAATCTCTGGACACATTTGCTGTGCTTGATGACGGCTCAGAGAAGACTGTTGTGCTTCCTGCGGCAGTTAAATCTCTAGGTTTGGAACAGGAGGAAGCAACACTCTCACTAAGAACTATCCGTCGAGATGTAATCCAGATGAAGGGAGGCTTTGTCTCATTTCAGGTGTCACCAAGGGCTAAGCCCAAAGTGAGGTACAAAGTAACACATGCCTTCACAGCCGAACAGCTGAGTCTAGCTACTCAGTCATGTCCAGCTGAACAGCTAAAGAAGAAGTATCTTCACTTGCAGAAAGCCCAGATTGAGGGATTTAACCAGGTCCAACCTTTGGTGCTGATTGGCTCGGATAACGCTCATCTCATCACCCCTGTCCGTCCTGTCCTTCGGGGGTCGTCCAAAGGGCCGGTAGCCGTCTGCACCAAGCTCAGATGGGCCATCCAGGGGCCAGCCAGTAGTATGCCTACATCTGAGGGGGACCTGCAGTGCCTGAACATGTGCCTTTCTCCTGCAGAGGCCCTGCATCAAGATGTGAAGCGTTTGTGGCAACTAGACGCTTCCCCCTACAGGACAGAGAAGGAGGTCACACGGTCAAAGGAGGACAGAGAGGCGGTAGCTATGTTGGAAACAAAGTTGCCAACAGAGTTCCCGGCATGCAGCGAGGCAGAGCTCAGGAAGACTGCATTCTGTGGGCACGCTTCGGTATCCCCAACCTTACCAGATCCAACACAGTATGCCACACTAGATGAGCTGATTGCTGCTACACACCGGATCCTACACGGGGCGGCCGACACTCCTATTACAGCTGCAGAGCAACTAGAAACCAAGACCATGCTGCTTCGCTCGGCTCAGACTGACAGCTTCCCAGAGGAGGCCCGAGCCCTCCAGATCAGTCACCCAGTCCGCTCAGACAGCCGTCTTAGCGTGCTGTCCCCTGAATATGACAGTCTGACCAGTCTCATCAGAGTCGGAGGCCGCCTCCGTCGAGCCGCCGACTTAGATCCAGACAGTATTCATCCCATTGTGTTAGCAGCTGAACATCCCCTGACCAAGCTCATCATAAAAACTTATGATGACCAGCTCCTTCACCCAGGTGCAGAGAGGCTATTTGCGGAAATACGGCGCACCTATTGGATTCTCAGAGGACGTCAAGCCGTTAAGAAACATCAGCACCAGTGTGTGGACTGTAGGAGATGGCGCGCCTCACCTTCTACACCCAAAATGGCTGACTTACCTTCATCACGGCTGAGACTCTATAAGCCCCCGTTCTGGTCAACGGGCGTAGACTGTTTTGGGCCGTACACGATAAAGATAGGTCGTAGAAGAGAGAAACGCTGGGGAATTATCTACAAGTGTCTTACAACCAGATGCGTGCACCTTGATCTCCTCCCTAGTCTTGACACTGATTCCTTCCTTATGTCATTACGCCGATTTATCGCACGCCGAGGAAAGCCATACGAGATGTGGTCTGATTGAGGGACCAATTTCAGAGGTGGTCACAGAGAACTCCAAACAGCGTTTGAAAACATGGAGCCTGACCTCAAGCAGCAACTAGCCAAGCAGACTATCAACTTCTGCTTCAATCCCCCACACTCTCCTCATTTTGGCGGAGCCTGGGAAAGGGAAATCAGAGCAGTGAAGTCAGCTCTGCAAGTAGTCCTGAAGGACCAAGTTGTAGCCGAAGAAGTCCTACTCACAGCCCTCATAGAGGTTGAGGGCATTTTGAACTCAAAACCACTCGGCTATGCATCGGCTGACATAGCTGACCCAGATCCCATCACACCAAATCTTCTCTTGATGGGGCGGCATGATTCGGCACTACCCCAGGCAGTTTACGGCCCCTCAGGCACTCTTTCGACCAGAAGATGGAGACACAGTCAGGTCATCAGCGACCACTTCTGGAAGCGGTTCATACAGCACTACCTCCCAGGACTGCAACTCCGACAGAAATGGAGGAAGTCCACTGACAACATGGCCGTGGGACAAGCTGTTATGATTGTGGACTCTAATCTGCTTAGAGGCCTTTGGCCTGTGGGTACCATTTCCCAAGTTTTTCCAGGGACTGATGGCATTGTTCGAGCTGCCGGGGTCAAGGTTAAAGACAGTACCTATGTTCGCCCGGTAACTAAGCTGGTGGAACTTCCCAAAGTTCCTGAGGACTCAGATGATACTGTCTCAAAATAGAAGGATTTTAGCATGTGTGTATTTCCATACAAATACAGGGGCAGCTGTTAAAAGTCCGCTTGTTCACTTCAACTGTTTAGACTACGTTACCCATGATGCACCTCGGTATCTGTACTTCCGGTTGGGAACGTGTTCAGCGCAGTTCTGCACAGATGAGAGGTGTGTCGGAGGATTAACGTTTTTCTTGTGTTCCTGTGTGAGTTACCCCTGTGTGCGTGCTTATCATGTGAGTATCATAAGACGAGAGTGATGCTTGTTTGACATTATCTGCGTAATTTGCTCTGTGTAATTTGCTACGTAAGAAGCTAGTCCCGTTGCTATCGCTAAGCTGCGGTTTTTGGCCTACTACAGGCAGCCTTGGTTGCAGCTGATATGTCATTTCCTATACGACTTACTGTCAAGCATTGTGGTTGGAGGTGGATGTAATTATGTACTGTGTTTATTATCTGAATTGTTGTAATCTGTAGAGATCCTGTTTGCTAATGTATATACCAGCTAGAAATTCATTTATGGTCTTAGGGTGCCATCTAGTGGCCATGAGGTTATGGCAGATCATATAACCTTATGCTGGAAACCCACAGTGCTGTATAAGCGGTACACTGCTATTCATAGGGGTTAATACATATGTTTGTTCTTTCTGTTGAGAGATGACCACACACTCATATACACACTCACACTCCCTTTACCTGCATGTGAATGCTGTAATGCAATCGCTTCCCCACCAAAGCTGTACATCCTGTTGATATCATCTGCCACCTCCTTATTAAAGTTATTTGAACTACGTCACTGTGGAGTACCATTCCTTCTGACCGAGGACGACTCAGTTGAAGCGTGATCGGCAATCAGTGCAAACATACATTACAGAATGCGTTCATGCCCTTCTTTCTACATCAGAAGCCAAATATTCTTCAGAAAGGTCTTCCTAACTGTTTCATAAATGTGTGGCTCTTTTAGGTTGCTTTGCTTTCACTCTTCTGTCCAGTTCATTCCAAACCAGCTTGATGTGGTTTAAGTCTGGAGACTGTGCTGGCCACTCCATGTTGTCAAGCTTGCCTTCTTGTTCTTTTTTTCCTAAGATAGATCTGTAATAGGGTCTGAACTTATGTTTTGGGTCATTATCTTACTGTAGGATGAACCCCTGACCAACTAGATGCATACCAGAGGCCACTGCAGAATGCTATGGTAGCCATTTTGGTTCAGGATACCTCTCACTCTGTAACAGTCACCTGTATCCAACAAAAAGACCCAAACTATCATGCTTCCTCCTTAATGTTTGACATTTGATGCCACAGAGTAAGGAACCAACGTTTTGCCTAATCGACAGTGTGCAAAAATCCTGAATGATAAACCAAAGATTTCACATTTTGATTCATCAGTCCATAACACCTCCCAGTATTCAGCAGTCCATTGGTGGCATTTCATGGTCCAGGCAAACATCTTTTTCATGTTTTGATGTCTAAGTAGACTTTTTTGCATTGATGTGTTTTTGTATTGATAGAGACTAACCATGACAGAGACACACAACCATTAACTTCTTTATGAATTAGAAAAAAGAGATGTTAAATCTTGTGATATTATGACTTTTTTCAAATACATTAGATTAGTGCTATCACTACAGGGGACAATGCTGCAGCCTAATTTGGCCTTGAGCTGCACGTTTACAAGGAAACAGGATGGTGCTTTTCCTTCTTTTACTTTAAACAGACATCTCAGTTCAGTTCTATTCACTGACACTGTATGCACATTTTTAGACTTGGTAGAAACTCATTCACAGCAAAGTGTCCAGTACGTATTTCATCTACTGGCAAGCATAAGCCCCTTAATTAAAATGATATTTTTAATCATACAATATAATTATTTTTGTTATCCACAGATTTTCACATTCACATTTGACAAAAAAGTAGAAACAAGTTAATTTATTTGCTTTATTTTAAAAAATCGTTTTCGTGATTGAATGTTATGTCTGATTAATTTCTGAATTCTCAGACTGGTCCAGTGTGCAGGCCAAAATAAGGTTATAAAAACATGAATTCAGTTCCATGACTTTGACTTTAAGTCTTAAACAAGTTTTTGACAGATTTAAAAACAATATTTGTGGTTTCTTGTTTTTAATGACAGCTGGTCTAATAAATGTCTTAAGCACTGTAACAGTATGATATGTATTCAGTCTAATATACAAAACTATTTATAAAAACAACTTTGCACAATTCGGAGGTTTGATAAATTAATCTGGGAACACTCCTGTGAGTAAAGCTGGCATACAAACATGAAATCACTTAAAATACAAGAAAAGGTTCTTTTTATAAAGCCCACTGAGCCTGGACATAAACCCAAAGCTACACGAGAGTTTTTGTTTTTTTAAAAAACAGGTATACGAGATGAATAAACACCTTGAGAGAAAATATGAAACAAAGTTTGACTTACCAAATCTGCTTATGAACTAAACAATAGTAGTAAAGGACTCCGAGATCTCCCGAATAATGGCGAAGTTTTCTTCCTTTGACAGTGGAATGTTCACGTGATCTGTTGTTGTTGTTGTTGTTGTTGTATTTGTTTTGCTGTAGTCTGATGTCACTGAATTTGTTTCACATTCAGTCACCTTGTTCTGTAATCGGGTGTCATTACACTAACTACAGTACTAGTGATGCTGTGATAAAGCCCCGTGAATATGTCGAATTGCTTCGCCAAAACGCAGATCACACGAAGCCCCGTTCAACAGCTCATTTGGAAATACTGACATCTGCTGGTCATCCACTGTACAACAGCCCTGCTGTGATATATCAGTGAGTATGTCAACGTAATCATGTACCAATTGCAGAATTCCCATATGAGGTCCCGTGTGTGTGTGTGTGTGTGTGTGTTTATGAAACTAGCCATCATCTCTGAGATTGATGATGGATGTTATCATTGGATGATATTATGTGAAATTATGTCAGGTGCTCACAAAATAATTTTAGCGTTTTTAGTGGCTCCATAATGTGCTTGCAAGCTCCTCGGAATCACCTCAGACCCAGATCGTGTGAAACACTTTCTGTAATGTGTTTTCAACAGCATAACGAGGGAGTCTGGTCGTTTCAGAGAAAGGGGGCCTCGTTTGTCTTTGGTGAAATGACATTTTGAAGAACTACCTACACAGTTTAGGATGAAAGAAACTGTACACAACAGCCATCAAGAATGAGGTGCAAAAGAAAGGAGGTGTGAAACCCTAAAGAAACAAAATTAATATTTCAGTGTTTCCTTTTTTGATCATCAAATTATGTTTTTATTCAGGGACACATCATAGGATCTTCAGCAGCACATTTGTGAGGGAAGAAAACTTTTTTTCAGTGTAGAATGGATGTTTTCACGTCAGGTATGTACAGGAATATGATCACAGCGTCCAACAGTTTTTCCAGTATTACTATTGTCATGGAGTATTAGTTTTAAAAATGCTGTAGCTTTCCTAAAATTTGCATAACTTAAAGCACATTATGTCAGTTTGTTTTATGAAGCAGGGTTGTAGCCATTTCATTATGATGTCACTCTCAAAGATCACAGAGCAGGTCACACAGCATTTGTAGAATCAAGAGATCTGGTACAAAGATGTGCATGTGGTGTCTTATTGCACCCCTAAATGATATGTGGCAGGATCTTTAGCGGTTTTTGTACAGCAGATCAGTTAGTTTGTGCGTCCATACCACCCCATATTTACTTTGCATTCAAGGAAGACCTCAACTGTTACTGGAACACATGGCTCAGCTAAAAAGCAGGTCCACGTTTACAGGTCAGCTGTATTTCTGCCACATGGAATTGACACTTCATTGTATATACATTTGCCTCCTGTTCCTTTGATTGTTTTAGGTTAGTACTTTAAAAGGCAATTTAAAAAATTACATAAAATGAGAGTTATTCCAGGTGGCATTCTATGTGTGTGAAAACTGTACATTTCCCCTCAAATCTATGTTTTAATTCAGTGTGTCAACCCATGTGGTACTTTAAATTACACGAATAAATGTTTACAGTACTGCAGTCTAGTAGTTATTGACACAAGCAAGATTTAAAAAGCATTCCAATTAGTAGGTGATCTGCTCTACCACCTGACCTGATTTCATGGTGGTATTGCACTGTTCATGTAGAGCATGGGTCAGCAACCCTAGGCACGCGAGCCATAGTTGGCACGCAAAGGGTTAACTGATGGCACGACCATAGCTAGACTGGCCATCGGGCATACCGGGCATTTGCTCGGTGGCCCAGTGACTTTTTTTTTCTTTCTTTGTAACGGTATAAACGATGAGAGGTGGTGGATTGGTCAGATGCTGGTCCGTGCGTAAAAATAACTCAGTTGTTTGGTGGTGGCTAAGGCGGAGCTTCCACAGAGGCCAGCAGGTGGATGAGGGAAGGGGAGACAGGAGGAGGAGAGACCCGAGGCAGCCGCCAGTCCGAGTGTCAGGTGAACTGAACTTCAGGTAAGAAGTTATGACCTGCAGTTTATCTGGGTCAGATATAAACCAAGTTTAGGTGGAGTTTATTTTCGTTGTGCTTACTTTTTACAGTCAGTTACAACAACTCGTACTGCGTACTAGCTAGCATGACGGAGTTTCTATACAGCTGGGTGGGTGCTTTGATGTTACTGATGTTGAACTTTATTTAATTTATAAGGTTAGTTAGTAGAGTTGCCAACCGTCCCATAAAAAGACGGAATCGTCCTGCATTGAGAGAAAATATTACGCATTTCGTGTTGAGGTGAAAAGGAACAGTTTGTCCTATACTTCAGCTAGAATGGAAAAAGACACAAAGCTGGAGTTATTCTGTCTTTACGCTGCAGCTGCCTCTTCTTCTCTCATTCTCCCCCCCTCTCTCTCCTGTTGCTACTTCAATCATGAAACTGATCAATGATCAGCTGATCGGCTTTTCTCTCATTTGTTTATTGCCCAATTTGCGCCAGAAAGAGGAAAGCGGCAGATGTCGCGCTAAACAACAGCAGCACGTTTAAGCTTGATCAGCTGTTGTTAGAATGTATTTAATATTACTTTCTAGTATCAGCTGATGTTTGCTGGAGCTACAGCTGTAAAAGCTGCTCGTCATGATATCGGTTTGGTTATCTCGTGAGAGGGAAACATGAAGATGGAACGAGGAGATGTCCTTACTGAATCATCAGAGCTGAACAGGTGATGGAGAAACAGGTTTACCTTTTAGGTTACATGAATGAGTTGAAGGGAAGTTATGAACTGTTTCTGAGAGACAAATAACACCAGGATCCTTTTTTTACTTAGCTGACAGCTGGTAACTGTGCAGGGGCGGGTCTAGCAAAGTTTTGCCGGGGGGGCCAGGTAAAGGGGGGCACAAAGAAATACTTTCTTATTCTCATTTAAAATGTCTAGCTTTTATTAAATAATTATCTGAAGCTTACAACCAAAGTTTTTATCTGATGTAAAATGTATAGAAATCATACATATAACATCGAAGCAGCTGGAATCCGTAGATGTGCATGTTCATGGAGCTTGCATTTTCACCTGCTGGACATCACTACCTGACAAGTTTAACTGTCTTCAGAACATTGCAGAGGCCTTATTGACAGTATTTGGCTCTACATATCTGTGTGAGCAGATTTTCTCTCACATGAGTGTCCTCAGGTAGCCGTCTGAATGCTGGACACTCGGAGACCTGTGTCTCTGAGTGGGAGACCAGAGATCACATTAACATGTGTGTCTCTGTATTAACAAACATGCCATATTGGCCCAGTTTATTTTTCTTATCATTGTTGGGAGGAGACCATAAATAGCATTTGTATTTTGTGTTGTACAGTTAATTTGCTGTTATGGAGTTCTTGTTATGGATAAAAAGTGTCTTTTTTTTGTTTCAAAATAGCTGATAACTATTCGCTAATAGCTGCCAACATCTGCGAACAAATATAATTCTATAAAGGAGTTCTATATAGTGTGTAACTATATAGAAGCGTTATTAAATTTATTGCTAATGCAATCATATGGCACACTGACTTCTGAGGAAATTTTAAATGGCACTCGTCATCAGAAAGGTTGCCTACCCCTGATTTAGAGTTATAGGAAAAATCGCCAAATCGCCAAAGAAATGTGTGTGTCTAAATGAAAAGAAAAGAACACTGTTAAATTCTGTTAATAAATCAGACGAGGAAGAGCCTGCAGACCAAACGCAACTCATGTCTCCTGTCTCTTCTTTTCTGTTAAAAAAAAACAGACCCCATGGAAGGCCTGTAACATATTTATTTAATAAAAATGCTGTATTATAGAATTTGGTGGAAGATTGGAACTTGAACTCACCTGCAAGAACCCTGACTATTATGACAAGTTACTCTAAATATGTTACAAATTATCTCCACTATATAAAAACATACTTGCGTATAACTGCTATGTTTTCATTATTAATTAAATCTTTGTCATTTAAAACTATTTTGGCGTTGTGGGAGCGGCCATGTTTTTGTACACACAATGTATTCTGGGACGATGACATATATTGGTTGTTGGCAGTATAGGCGGTTTCATTCAGCTAACCTGTTGTTGCAGGAGGA
Source organism: Oreochromis niloticus (assembly GCF_001858045.2). Classification (NCBI taxonomy): domain Eukaryota; kingdom Metazoa; phylum Chordata; class Actinopteri; order Cichliformes; family Cichlidae; genus Oreochromis; species Oreochromis niloticus. The sequence goes on from NC_031984.2 coordinate 17,111,999, forward strand.
GGAACTACTATGCTGCATTGTGCAGCTTTTGGTTGTAATTTCCAGTTGATGGGCCACAAAGGAACAGATGCAAGTCTGTACAGCTTTCCTCATGAGAAGCAAAGAAAAAAAGCAATGGGAAGATGCTTGCCGTTGAGTACAACTCCCAAAAGACCCACGGCTGTGCTCTCGCCATTTTAGTCCTGATGCGTTCGAGGCATTTAGTCAACCACAGTTGATGAAAGAGCTGCCAGATGCGTCTGGTTATAAGCAAAGACTAAAACCAAATGCAGTCCCGACAATTTTTCCCCATAAGGAGACCACGCGTCTGCGAAAAGTGAGTGAAAACCGCCCTAAGAAACACATAAGACAAGAGACACTAAACAACAACTCACTTCTGCAGCATATTCGTGGATGATGATGACAACTCAGACATTATGTCAGTTATGGAGGAGACAAACAATGAAGCAGTTGAACCTCCTAAAGTATCTGCAAGTGTTCTGTGTTCTTCAAGTAAAACGGATGCATCAACCCAGACTGAGATAAGTAAGTCAGATGTAGTGGTACAATGGCAATCTGATGTGCACTTTCCAGTCTCAACAGACCACACCTCTAAAGGTAGACAGGAGACTGAACTGGACAAACAAGTAGACATGGATGATGGTAACTCCCAGGATTTGTTCATGTCATATGATGAATCTAGTGAACCAAAGTCAGTATGTTCGTTATCGTTCATCCTCCAGTTTCACTGTTTATATTATGCTAACATAGCTGTGTTGCTACCAGTGTTGGGCAAGTTACTTTGAAAAGTAATTAATTATAGTTACTAGTTACCAGTGTTGGGACTAACACGTTATTAAGTAACGCGTTACAGTAACTACGTTATTATTGTGGTAACGAGCACGGTAACTAGTTATTATGCCAAAATCAGGAACGCGTTACTCGTTACTGGGATTTAGATAGGCTCGTTACTCGTTACTTCGTGTGGTGGATATTGCGGAGCTTCCACAGATTCAATAACATTAGCAAGTGGTGGAAGCCAGCAGGTGGATGAAGGAAAAGGGAGGCAAGAGGAGAGACCCGAAGCGGCCGCATGCCGCAGGTCCGCGTGTCAGGTGAACTGAACTTCAGGTAAGAAGTTATGACCTGCAGTCTATCGGAGTCAGATATAAACCAAGTTTAGGTGGAGTTTATTTTCGTTATGCTGACATTTTCGTACTGCGTGCTAGCTAGCATGACGGAGTTTCTATACAGCTGGGTGGGTGCTATGTTACTGATGTTGAACTTTATTTTGTTCATACGGTTAATTATTAGAGTTGCCAACCGTCCCGTAAAAAACAGAATCGTCTGGTATTCAGAGAAAATATTACGCGTTTCGTACTGAGGTGAAAAGGAACACAGTTTGTCCCGGACTTCAGCTACAATGAAAAAGACACAAAGCTGAAGCTGCACAGCTGCCTCTTCTTCTCTCATTCTCTCCTCTCCCGTTTCTACTTCAATCACGAAACTGATCAATGATCAGCTGATCGGCTTTTCTCTCTTGTCTATTTATCGCCCACTTTGCGCCAGAAAGAGGAAACCAGCGGATGTCGCGCTAAACAACAGCAGCACGTTTAAGCTTGATCAGCTGTTGTTAGAATTTATTTAATATTCATTTCTAGTATCAGCTGATGTTTGCTGGAGCCACAGCTGTTAAGCTGCTGGTCATGATATCGGTTTGGTTATCTGGTAAGAGGGAAACATGAAGATGAAACCAGGAGATGTCCTTACTGAATCATCAGAGCTGAACAGGTGATGTAGAAACAGGTTTACCTTTTAGGTGACATGAATGAGTTGAAGGGAAGTTATGAACTGTTTCTGAGAGACAAATAACACCAGCATCCTTTTCTACTAGCTGACAGCTGGTAACTGTGCAGGGGCGGGTCTAGCAAAGTTTTGCCAGGTGGCCAGGTAGGGCATTAACAGGGAAAGGGGGGGGACAAGGAAATACTTTTCTTTATTATTCTCATTTAAAATGTCTCGCTTTTAAAAAAAATAATTATCTGAGTCTTACAACAAACAATTGATAGATTGATACATATATACCATCAGAACAGTGTACATCACTGTCACAACAGTGTTTATTTTCATTCAAAGGCTTTATGATTTTTCCTATAATGGTGGGCTGGTCTCTAGTCAAAATGCCCGGGACGATTTTTTTGTCCCAGTCCAGCTCTGTATGCAGCTCATCTGCAGTCTGGTGTTACCTACATCTTCCTATTCAGAAGGCACAATTTCCAAGTTCTGAGTACAATCAAAAGCACCACGACTGCAGTTTTTGTGTTGGATGTAAAAAGCAGGCTAGAATCATGGCGGTGGTCAACGACGGTCCAGGCGTGGGATTTCTCTCGTGGAAATGTGCACATTATTTTTTCCTTTCTATTGGTAGGTGGCACAGTGCACTTGTGGCAAGTAAGCAAGCTAGAAGACTGGCAATCTTGCTGGGTATCCAGTTACGGAAGCAACACATTAACAAGAGAATTCTGAGTAAAACCAAAGTTACTTTCCCTAGTAACTAGTTACTCTGAAAGTAACGAGTAACTTGAAGTAACTGAGTTACTTTTTTAGAGAAGAAACTAGTAATGTAACTAAGTTACTAATTTAAAGTAACTTACCCAACACTGCTAGTTACTAATTCAAAAAAGTAACTGAGTTACAAGATTCTAAAAGTAATTAATTACTTGAAAAGTAACTATTGCATTACTTTAAAAAAAAAAATGTTTAACCCTCTGGGGTCCAGGGTATAATTGGCCATTTTTAACTACTTTTGATTTTACCTCTACATTTCACCTTTGAAAATGATTTACTTTGCCTTGTTTTGTATCATTCTTTTCAGCACAACCTCACGTGTCTGAATTTACAGTTATGTTTTCATTTTGACACACTGTACTAACACAATTGATCTAAAATCAGACAAAAAACATAAAATCCGAATAGAAAACATTATATTTTTTACTGTAACAACCACAAACATGTTTAATGAATCATATTTCATAACTTTAAATGCAAATATAAATTGACAATTTTAAAATTATATGCACAAGTTTTGCAAACAACATCACAAGCCTGATACCTACAGGTCTGACAGCAGCAGGTGTATCACTCCTGCTCTCTACCTGGAGACAGCAGTCACCTCATTGTTCTGACACACAACACAAAAGTATCCACAACACTACACACTAACTACACAAGACAACACGTCACTCCTAAAACTTCCACCTCTTCCTAGACAACCAAATGTCATGTTGCCATATCATTTTTTGATTGGTCGACATGGTGCATTTTTCTACCAACACAAAGGGCAGGGTTTTTTAGTCATAAGCAGAGAGTGCTTGCTAGCGCTGTCCTTAGACAGTTAACGTGATGAAACTATTGAGGAAAATCGGCGCGTATATATTGTTTATCCTGTATCTGGTTTTACGTGGCCTATCAACACAATTTAAAAACTGTTGTATATATCACCTTTTTGCTTTGTCATCTTAAAGTGGTCGTGTGATTTGCTTATTACGACTACTTTATTCTTCCTCAGTCAAACAGCAGCACTCATGCGGTTGTTTTGCCCCTTAGCTCCAGGTGTTGTACCAAAAAGTGATCGTCGGGCAGAAAGTGATTGCCGTCCGCGGGAGCGCGCAGCTACTTAAAGCTGTAGCGCCCGGATTACTTACATAGACAGCAACTTCCACACAACTGATATAAGATGCGCTAAGCTGAAGACAGCTTCAACCGTCTGTTTGTTGAAAAATTTTCTTGTTAGTAACGGTAACGGCGTTGTAACGATAGAAATAGTAATTAGTTAGATTACTCGTTACTGAAAAAAGTAACGCCGTTATTCCCATCACTGGTTGCTACCGATCACGTAGCACATCATTATATACCAGCTAGCCCCACTTCAGTAATCCTGTCTTCATTTATGTTGGAAGTGATAGCAGAGCTGTACCTCTTAATTTGTTTCAGCCATCCCTCAGTCACAACATGGTATATTACTGTATGTTTAGACGGAAGCTAGCGAGCTAACTCCCTGCTAACTTCTAACTCTGTTAAATTTCATATATTCTGTTTAAACGGATGCCTGGATGTTAAACTTAATTGTTACACCTGGTAGAGCAGCCACGCTGATCATTTTATTATCCTCAAATTGTAAAAGAAATGAGGGTCAGCAATCCCAAAAGCTTCGCGAATTTGATCCCTGGCATGTGACTAAAGCAGTGTCCAAAGAACTGGCAGCTGAATCTAAGAGAAAGGTTTGCGAAGGTCTGGGAGCTTGGATCCATCCATCATCAATCATCTGTGGTGGAGCACACAAACTTGTGAGGGTGGTGCTTTGCTTTTGAAGGAGAAATGGATATCAGTAATACACCATGTAACCATCCGACACGACTGGCCAGGGAACAGACATTATCAACAATGTGCCCATAACCCCCTTGATGACACAGTCCAGAGATGCACTCGTGCAGATTGTGACAGACAAGCGGCTTTTGAAAGACCTTGATCATCTGACAAAGTGCATTAACCCAAAAACACTAGACAAAGATTTACTTTTTTCACTTATATAGTCCATCCATCCATCCATCTTCATCCGCTTTATCCGAGGCCGGGTCGCGGGGGCAGCAGCCTAAGCAGAGAAGCCCAGACCTCCCTCTCCCCAGCCACCTCCTCCAGCTTATCCGGGGGAATACCAAGGCGTTCCCAGGCCAGCCGAGAGATATAATCTCTCCAGCGTGTCCTGGGTCTGCCCCGGGGCCTCCTCCCGGTGGGACATGCCCGGAACACCTCACCCAGGAGGCGCCCAGGAGGCATCCTTGTCAGATGCCCGAACCACCTCAACTGGCTCCTTTCGATGCGGAGGAGCAGCGGCTCTACTCTGAGCCCCTCCCGGATGGCCGAACTTCTCACCCTATCTCTAAGGGAGAGGCCAGCCACCCTTCGGAGGAAGCTCATTTCTGCCGCTTGTATCCGCGATCTCGTTCTTTCGGTCACTACCCACAGCTCGTGGCCATAGGTGAGGGTAGGGACGTAGATCGACCGGTAAATTGAGAGCTTCGCTTTTACACTCAGCTCCCTCTTCACCACGATGGACCGGTGCAGCGTCCGCATCACTGCAGCCGCAGCACCAATCCGTCTGTCGATCTCCGGCTCCCTTCTCCCATCACTCGCGAACAAGACCCCGAGGTACTTGAACTCCTCCACTTGGGGCAGGAACTCATCCCCGACCCGGAGTGGGCACTCCACCCTTTTCCGGCTGAGAACCATGGCCTCAGATTTGGAGGTGCTGATCCTCATTCCCGCTGCTTCACACTCGGCTGCGAACCGCTCCAGTGCGAGCTGGAGGCCTTCACCTGATGAAGCCAACAGAACCACATCATCCGCAAAAAGCAGAGATGAGATTCTGAGGCCACCGAAGCGAAAGCCCTCCGCCACTTGGCTATATAGTCTCTAATCTTATATTGGCAAGATACAACTGATATTGATTACTCCCTCCCACCTCCTTATACAAAATGCTTATCTGAAGTAAAATCCTGTTTCAGTTCTAATTTTCTTAAGCTTAATGAGAATAAAACTAAAATCCTTCTTATCAGCACTAAATCCAACCTATTGAAGGCAAATCATTTCTCACTCACTACTGATAACTCCAGTTTTCCCTTCACCTCAGGTTAAGAGCCTTGGTGTCATCCTCGACAGTTCACTATCCTTTAAATCTTACATCAAATATCTCACCCGTTCTGCCTATTTCTATCTACGGATCATTAAAAGATTACGTCCTCTCTTTCCACCTAGTCTACGTCCATTCTTGTTCATTCTTGCTACCTCCTGCCTTGACTACTGTAATTCTCTCTTGCATAGTCTTCCCCCCAAAATCCTTCCATAAGCTTCAACTGGTTCAAAACTCCACTGCCCGCATCATTACGAGAACCCCCTCCTAACAGCACATCACCCTGTTCTTCAGGAACTTCACTGGCTCCCTGTGAAATTCTGGATAATATACAAACTTCTGCTCTCCTTTAAGGCCATTCATTATGTTGCTCCTCCTTACCTTTCTGATCTGTTAAGCACTACCTCTTCTGCCCGCTCACTTCGATCCTCTTCTTCTATCCAGCTCACTGCCTTCTTTCCGCCTCACCACAATGGGAGAAGCTTTTAGCTACTCTGCTCCCAGGCTGTGGAACTCTCTACCCCCATATTGCTTCTCTCACCTAGTTTAAATCTCAACTCAAAATCCATCTGTTGAAATCTGCATATTCACTGTGAACGCACTGTTTGTTAATTTTATCATGTGCTTGTGTTTTTATTGTTCTTCACTTTGTCACTGTTCTGTTATGTGTTTTATTCTGTTGTTGTTATTATTATTATTATTATCATCATCATTATTATTATTATTATTAAAATAAGTAAAATAAATAAGATGTAGTATTATGATGAACATTAAATTTGTAGCTAAAAAGTTTTTATGAAGACACTGATAGCAGTAGTCTTCTGAGTATGACAAAAGTTACAAACTCAACTAAAATGGTGATGAAAACAAAATTGTGATATTAAAATTGTGATATTATATTTTTGCCTTATCGCTCACCCCTATGTGACGCTGGGAATTTTGTATTAAATATGCTTTCATATTTATGATTTTTGAACAGGTTGTTTATCAAGATGGGGAAAGTGTTGGCAAACCCAAGTTCAAAATTTCAAGTCCACAAGACATTCAGAGCCAGACCAGTGACTGCTGGAAAAGACTATCGCTACATGGCAGCTATGATGGTAGATGTTCTCTCTGCTGTGTTGGATTCAACCCGAGACATCGACATGAGAGTGAACCTGACACATATTATGGCTCCACAAGAAAGACTACCCAAATTATTTTTCAAACACAAGTTTTTTGCATCATTACAAATAAAAAGTACACTCAACTTAAGTACAAATGTCACTAACATTCATTTTGTTTGACACACAACAGTGACAACAGTGACATAACATGTATAAACAAACTATAACAGGCAGGTGGGCGATGGCTATAAAAGATCAAATTTTGATATGAGAGTGTTGGGGTCTGCTAATGTGGCGAGATTGTTAAATGAGCTCCTTAAAACAAAGTCGCCATTGCCATTGGCAAGCTGTTGCCGCAAAAACACCAGTAGTTTTCCCTCATCATCTTCATCTGGTTTTCATCTTCATCTAAACTAGATACTGGTTGACTATTTTCATCCTCTCTCTGTTTGCTCTCATTCAAACTGGAAAGGTCGAACAGAAGTCATTTCCAGTGCGCTGCTAACTGTGAACTTAATGCGGTGCAACCACATGACATCACTACCCAGAATGCATTGAGAAGTATATAACAATGGCAGCCTAATTGTAAATCAGTTATATATATATAAAATGTGCTTAAAAGGAAAACATTTGGCGTATTTTAATACCACATATAGATTATTAAAAGCACAATATATATTTTAGTGCAAACATGTCTTAATAGCCGGGGTTCCTTTTAAGGCTGCCAGTTGTCATCAGATAGTGTGATTGTTGTGCTGTGAGGAAGCGTGACATGTGAATCATTTTCATAGCCGTAGAGTGTGTCCTCCACCTTGACTCAAGTATCATACTACAGTTAGCGTCAAGTGATCCAACTTTCCAACTGTTGTGCCGAAAGAATATTTCAAGTAAAATTTAACAGCTTTATGACACTGAAAAACAAACCAAATTTGATGCATTACAGACAGCCCTGCTAATATGGAGGAACTACATCAGGAGCACACAAGACTGAGAGAGCCATTCATACAGGATGTTTCCACATGGTGGAATTCAACGCTGGATATTGTTTCTTGTCTACTAAAGAATCAAGAGGCTTTTTTTGCTGCTGAGACAAACAAAAGCACGACCTAGTCATTTTAACTCCATCAGAGCAGGTAAAACTCCAAAAACTGGCGACTGTCCTTGAGCCATGCAGGTAAATAAAACTATTTTTTAACTTATTGTTACTGTTTCTTCAAAAAGCTCTATAGTTGACAGTTATTGTGTAGATTAATAATTACTTTCTTGAACTGTTTACTACCAGCCAGCAAAGAGCCTCCTCCTCTCTTCATTGTCTTCAGACTCTGATTCAGATGTATTTAACGGGGTTACATGTAACTTTGTAATGTGTTATATGCTGGCTTGTACACTTGCACGAGAGACACGAGAGATCTTCTTTACTGATGTTCACTGTGCTTCTCTTAACGTACACAGGTACACCGTAGCACTGGTGAATACAAATGTACAAGAAAATTATATTTCAGCATTAAAACAAATTGCAATATAAAATTCACAAAATACAAACAAACATACCACTTTGGCCTGCAAGTAGACAAACCGGTTTATTTGGAACTTAGGACTTGTTATTTCTTCTTTAGCTTGACTTTTACACGGCTAGACCGTCACCATGAGCAGCTTCTCTGACCTTTTTTCTCAAAACAGGAAGTGACCTCTGCCCTTACCTTAAACTTACAAAATTAACCGGTTATTTTTCATGTATCAAAATAACAGTACATCAATCCGGTATGCAAAATGGGAAATGTGAACATGCTCAACATAAAAATAAAACATACAAAATAAAATGCGTTAATTACATTATCATTACAAGAGCTCCGCCTGGTGTTCAAATACTAACATTTCAACAACTGTTACATGTTACTTTGTAATACATTGTTTGGCTATATGATGTAGTTTAAAAATTGAGAACAAGAAAATTCTGAGGCAGCTGAGGTTTTGCATTCTGGTTATCTTTTTCCGGCAGCAGCCACCGAGAGATGGACAATGTGATAAATGTTAAGTTGAAAGAATTGTAACTTCACGATGACACAAAACACAAGAGAAAAAGAGCTTTATTTTGAATTTACGAGAAATCAGCAGGAAACAAATTGGAACAAGAAAAAAGCTGAAAGATTCAAACCTTTTGTAGATTCAATTTAGCGATGACCTGATATAAATAATGAATTTCCACACAATGAGTAATTCAGAACAAAACTGCATGTATTGAAACCAGGTGATCTATTTAGTTTGATTCTTGTGAAAATGTGCAATATGTAGTCGAAACAGTAAAATAAATGATTAATTTTAGTTTATCAAGAGCTTATTTCATATTAATACATGTTGAAGGAAGTAGTTTGTATCAGTTTGTATCACTGACAAAAAACTGATTAAAAGTCATTCGATTTTTAATATTCTGATAACATTTAATATCTGGACTAAATCATATAGTTAAGATTTAAATGAAATAATGGAATTTAACATTTAAAATACCCAAACTACATTAATTCATTCAAACCAGCTTAATATTAAAAATATAAAAATCCCTACAGTCCCTAAAGTCACACAATAACGTGATATTTGAATCTTTCACATGTTCAGATCAACTGGTCATTTCCTGGAGTTGCTTGACCAGCAGCACTGGTGTCGGTGTCATGGTCATCATCTCTCTTCTACAATCTGTATTTATAAATAAAGCTTATTAGTCCCACTAACATGTCAGAGTTATAAAGTGTAATCTGATCTCAGGTCTTTAACAAGACAGACAGTTTTTAACTGCAGCTTTCCTGCTTGCACTCACATCATTTACTTATTATATAGTAATGCCTGTTGTAACTACTGCAGTCTATTTGATTTGATAACAGCATGTTTTCAGTTATTTTGTAAGTGTTTTATTGCCAGTAACAGATTTATTGAGAGCTGTTAATATTTTGCTCTGATGTTGGACAGTTTGTTGTGTGGTGCACGCTTTTTCTAAGGTCTCATCAAAAGACTATCATGTGTATAACTGATGTCCTGTCCATTTTCTTGGCTAAGTGGATTTGCTACAACAATGCCAATCAATGCAATAAAATAGAATAAAATAGTACCTCAAGGCCATTGTCCTTGCACCATTTCTTGAAGACTTCTTTGATTTCCTTTTCTTTCTCGTCTCTCTCTTCCCCTTCTAGGTTTTCATGGTTCTTCCAGTAAACCCGAAACATCTCATCAGAAAAACAATCAACGAGAAGCCTGGACACCTGACATCACAGACAGCAACATAATACACAGCCAAAGTTGTCTTATGGAGATACCTAAAAAAAAGAACACATGGCTCATTGAAATAAAGGATGTAGTTCTCACCTTTGATTTGGGGATTGGTTCTCCTTTATCTGGGTTATCCTTGCGATAGAAATATGCTTTTCTGAGGGGGTCCTTGCTTTTCATCCCATAGTCAAAAGGGACATCCTAAAATCAAATGTTACAGAGAAACCTGCTTTTATATTCACATGCAAATAATTGCCCAGTGCAGCTTGGACACATATTTTAAATAAATTGAACATTTAAGAAATGTTTGATGGATTAGTAAAACTCACAATAACTTCAAAATCTTTTTTCCCACACTCAGGAAACTGTTTACACAGTTCTTCTCTCAAATTTTCCTTGAATTCCTGAAGGATGGAGATGAGAACATGTGTTATTATTATTATTTTGTTAATTTTGTTTTATAAGCCGTTCTCTTTCTTACCTTCCATTTTTCTCTTCCTTCTTTTTTCTTGAATTGAGAAAGAGTGGAACGAAAAAAGGATTTATTCAGTGCAGAAATCACACAGAAAGCACAATTACATGAAACCAATTTTTTTTTAAAGAGACTCTATTTTTACTCAATTTCTCTATTTCAAACAGAATTTTTGTCATCCACCAAATTTGAGCTGTTCCAAAACTTTTTTCATAATAAATATTCATTTACAGCTTGGTGTTTTAGTGCATACATGGAAAGTTATATTTTATGCCTTCCTTGTTCCCATAGGGCTGTGTGATAAGGTAGTGTCAGAATAGCACACACCACATGCTGTCATCAACCTCTAAGGCTGATCTCATGGTATTGGGTCTGTGACCCAGTGTTTATGTTTTGATTAATTCATATTCTTTGATTTAATATTATTTTTGGTTCTGTTCTCTTGCCTTCCCTGTGTCCATGTGTCATGTATAGTCTGTCATGTCTCTCATGCATGTTTAGTTCTGCCTCTGTGTTTGTTTCGGCTGTTTCCCAGTCATGTCTCTTGCACCCTCTGTTATAAATGTTCAGTCAGTCCGAGTCTTAGTGTGTTTCTTTTGTTTCCTGTTTTACTTTGACAGTCTCATGTGTGTTTCATGTATTCAGTTTTGCTTCCTCTCTGTTGTTGTGTCTGATTAGTCCCAGCTGTGTTACCCTCCTGTGTCTCATTCCCTCGTTATCCTTTGTGTATTTAAGCCCTCTGTTTCCCTCTGCTCATTGTCGTGTTGCTGTGTGTTTCCTCGGTGCTCCTCGGTTCCGTCTATCACTCCCTGTTCCAAGTTTTACTTTCTAGTTTCCGAATTTTGTATTTAGCTTGTGCTCTACATATCCAGCAATAAAGCTGCCTCTTTTCGTTCATTATGTTGTGTTAGGAGTCCTACATTTGGGGCCTCATGCTCCCTGCGACCCAGCACACCTTGACAACTGATTTTGTTTTTTGTTTTGTTCCCTAGCAGCAGCTTGGTTATGATGAATTTATTAGTTTCCCCCCCCAACCCATGCTTGCCCAGGTTCAACTAAGGAAAATAATATTGTAGGTTTTGTTGACGAATCATCGAAAACTACAAGACTGCACGAAAGAAGCTCAGGCATGTCTGAGACAGCCAGTGCTTCATCCTCTGATGACGATTTAGACTCTCTTACATGACATGGCTTTTTTTGGTGTAAGCAGCAATTTCTGTGCATTCTGGCCTTTTGTCCAAATGTAAATGGTTCTGTAAGCTTCTCTCTCTTTTCCTTGTATTCATGGATATTCCAGTAAACCCCAAGTATCTCATCAGAAAACCTATCTGGGAGAAGCCTGACATCAGGGACAGCAACACAAAAATGACACATTACACAGCCAAATTTGTCTCATGTAGATGCAAATAAAGTCTGTAGTTCTCACCTTTGATTTGGGGATTGAGATTAATTTATCAGAGTTATTCTTGTGATAGAAATATGCACTTGTAATACAGGCACATAAAAACTGCATACCCTGGCTTGACCCACACAGCGGTACAGGTCCCGTTTCACGACCCTCTGTAGAATCTTTGTTGCCTCCTTCAATTTTTCTTCTTCCTTCCTTTCTTCCTTGGGGTGGAGTATTCTTTCAATCACATGATCTACAGAGTAAACAGATAAATTGGAAGATAAGTAAGTTCAAACACGAAACAGCTCACAAATTCATCAGTAGGGTCTTACAATTCTTTTACATAAATTTGTATCACAAAAAAACGTAACTGAATTATTATAGCAAACATTACTAAATATAATGAATGTCAGTCAGAAGGGACATAGTTCTGTTTGAGTGTTGTCCACAATCTTTAACAATTTGTATTTGTATTTGAAGATGGTTTATCTGAAATAAACTGAATGAGAAAAATAAAAACTGTTACAGTTTTAAAAAAAAGTGCATGCAAAGACAATTTATAATTTATCCGCACAGATTGAAGCCACTACCTGTCAGCTTTATGTAAGCCTCCATATCATCTTTGGCTTCAGAGAGAGAAAGCATTTTCCCTTTTGAACTTTTAATTTTGAAGTCTGGGTGGTCATCTACTAGTAAGAGGGCATCTTTGATCCTGGATATATAATGACCAAACATATGACTTCAAAGGCAAAACTGCAGATAAAGCTAAATTCTGGGTAGTATTAAGAATGGAACTGTAGGTACTCACATAATTTCTACAGCCATTTTTATCTTGTGCTGGCAGGCTCTTCTGTGGATAGACAGCCTTGTGTGGAATATGTCATACAGATTTTCTATTTCCTGTTAACAGCAAAGTGTAGTCATTGCCAGTCAGGTAAAATAATTTCGTCTTAAAAATTGATTTTAAAAAAAGCAGAGGTCAATACCTTGTCTCTAGAGCAAATGTGTTTCCGCCCATCCTCCTCCACATCACACACCCTGGCAAACATGATGAAGCGCTGATGGTCAAAGCTGTTGGGAATGCCCAGCTGTTTGCAGTCCCTGAGATGGGAGAGAGGAAACATTGAAATATTGCCCCCACAAGAAACCCCACCAAGTCTGCTTCAGATAGTAACTCTAACTATCTGTATACAGAAAAACCTACAAAGCAGTTTTGCATATTGCATCAAAAAGTGAATTTTTCTTTCGTAAAGTAAGCTTCACCTGGCAAAGTAGTCAAACTTGTCAACATCAATCCCGGTTTCCTTGTTTGACACAATTTCATAGAGAAAGGATTTTTTCTCATCTCGACCTTTATACGGCCACTGTGGAGACAAAGCCAGACGAGAAACATTAGACACTCACTTGTGTAGCAAAGACAATACTTAATTCACCCAACTGACCCTCGGAGGTCCTCTGATCAGTTCCTCAATGAACTTCAGGTCAGTTTTATCGTCGCCTTCTATTTTCAGTCCAGACTTCCTCATCATGTCCTTCAGGCCATCTGTGTTGTCCAATAGGTGATTAAACATTTCAATAGAGGCATCCTCATGCTGCAAGAATACACAGGTGAGTGTTTTAGTGGGGGCATTTTTTTTTTTTTTTTTTTTTTTTTTACATTTAAAACACTGGCTTTGTAAAGCAAAGTGAGACTATGTATAATAGAATTCAAAGTGATACACCACCAGTAGCTGGTGTTTTGCTCCTCTGGTATTCCTGTCAATTCATTTCTGTGCCCTGCTTATGTATTGAGCCATGTGCCTGTTCATTTTAACTGCAACGATGCCTGGCGGGAGCTTCCTTTTGGTACTGAGGCAGGTTATTGGCATGTAGTTGGATGGGACTTGTTCCTTTTGGGGGTCCTTTGGGATCAGGACTAACTGGCCTTCAGTTAGCAATTCTGGGTGTGCTTCATCCATCCAGCCTGTTCATTTGTGCTGCCAGACGCTCATGGAGTGCAGTCAGCTTCTTTAGCCAGTAGGCATGAACCATGTTGGGGTCTGGCGCTGTCCAGCTCTTCATACTGGAGACGCTTTCTTGGACGTCTGCCACTGTGATGGTTACTGGGCCCTGTTCAGGGAGGTTGCTGTGATCTGCCCTTAGATCCAGTAGCCACCAAGCATTGCTGTTATGTGTTGCATCCTTCTCCCATCCTTCTCTTCCAGTATTTGTCCGTCTCCAGCCTTGGTGGTGCTGTCCTCACACTGTTCCCATGCCACTGAAAGTACGTCTTGGATGGTTCAGTGGAGTACAGCTGGTTGATCCTCCTGCCTTGTATTTTTCTGGTATATGATCAGTATTTATGTAGATTTGGATGTACTGCTTCATATTTTTGTGTGGATTGTGGATCATATTGTATGGATTGCAACACTTTTGAAGCAAATTTCTTTCCATATGTAATCAACTCCCTCACTTTTTTGCTCAGTGCGTGAATTCTCCTGCCAGGATTTTAAACCTGGACTTGAATGGAGTCAGGCACATCCTCATACACATGAGGTGCTCACTGATTAGCTGGGAATTATATTTAGTTTGGATTATGTTTTCTGTGGATAAAACTGCCTAGGTTTTGTGTGTGAAGCCAAACATGGTCAAGATGCACAAGGCTACTTTTCACATGCCTAAGAAACTTGTCTCAGTAGAAAAGTAGAAGGGTCATCATGACTAGGTCTTATGATTAGGTCATGTCTAGGTCATCTGCCGGATCCAGTTTTGGGCTGGGAGGAGGAAGACTGGGAAAAAGATACACTTTAGAAGAGAGCCAGGGATTAATAGTAATGATCAAATGCAGAGTGGTGTATAAACACAGTGAAAATAAGGTGAGTGATGAAGAAACATTCAGTATATCATGGGATGCCCCTAGCAGCCTAGCTGTATGGCATCGGATCAGGTGATCCTGCAACCTCTGAATTTATAGACAGAGGGCAATTAAGGAAGAGAGATAGCTAGGAGAAACTAAATAAAGGTGCAGGCAATCAAAACAATTATAAGGGAAGTACAACTCAAGCAGAAACTTAGAACCATAACACCGGAGTACAGATTCCTGCAAAGTTTAGAACCAGTTACCTCTAAAGCTCAGATAACTGATTACTGTGGTTTAATTCATTTATTCTTTTAAGTTTTATGTGTTTCCATTATTACTTCAAACTCTTACCTCCCATTTCCCATTGAATTCTTTGCCTTTTTTGTCTCTGATTGCTTCCATAAACATCCCGTCATAAAAATGAGAATAGGGCCCGTGTCCTTCATATGACAAAATAAAAATATGATATGAACCATAGGGTTATTTTCTATAACTTCTTTTCAGGCATTGCACATTGGCTAGTATAGACAGACACTTCTATAGATGTAATTACAGTGCAGTAAACTGGATAGTGTATATCTTAATTCGTTCCATTAAATGTTCATCCTGTCAAACACATGGGTTTAATCTTCTGCTTTCATTTAAGAATGTGTTAGTTTTAGCCACATCAGTGGTCAAGGTCAACATAGTACTTGACATGGGGATATTTTAATTTTATTTTCATGTTTAATCACACCCTATGATGGCCATCTGCAATATAATATCTGTGATATATAAAATGCTTGTATTGCTTACCTAGGTCATGACAAAGACCTGCAATCTGCACACAGAGGACATCTCGGTCACTGATGAGTGATTCCTTCAACTTCTCCAACTCATTAGGCTTAAACTCCCTCAACTTCTCAAACTTCTCCACATCCTCTGGCCTCAACTTCTTAAACTTGTTTAACTTCTCAAATTCCTCAGTCTTCAAATTTTTCAACTCCTCCAACTCCTTATCATCCAACTTCTCCAACTTCTTCAACATCCTCAAATCATCATGCTTCAACTCCTTCAACTTCAACTCCTCCGGCGTCAACTCCATCAGCAGCTTCAACTTCTTCAACTCCTCCAACTGCTCGATCTGCTTCTCCTGCTTCATCTTCAGAGCTTTTGCAAGCTCACCAGCTAAATGCGCCACTCTTTATTGCAAAATGTAGGACACACACACAGTCTTTGCATTGGCTTAATTGTTTTCAGTTAGTACATTATTACATTGCAAAAAACAAAACAACAAAACAACAACAAACCAAAACAATTAAATAACAATGAAAACATATCCGATCTCAACAGGAAAAAAAAAATCATGCTGGATATATATACTGATATGGAGCGCAACAGTGACTCTAGCAACTAGTGAAAAAGGCTCCATGTGTAAAGACATTCCTGTTTTCGTGGTTGTCTCATTGTTGCCCTCTATTGTGCCTGTTGTTAATGTAATTAACACGAAAGCAGCTTCAACTGATTAGGAGCCCCCTCTGCTACTTAACTAACCAGATCAATATCCTAGAGGTTTTAATGACTTGATGGTGTACTCTGATTAAAAAAGTGTTCCATTCATTTTTTTGTGAAGTATATAACCCAGTCTGTCCGTTCTTTTGGATTTTTATTACAAATAGGTGTACATGTGTGAAAACCAGTGGACATACCCAATCGAGTGTTCAAAGCGGTTGTGGGATGCTCCTGGATAAACAAAATAAATCCCCCCAAGTTGCTTGATGTTTCGTAGTCTCTGGAACTCAGGCGTGTCTATGATCTTGACAAGAACTGGATGTAATGCCATGTGACCATGGATGGGATCATTAAACACCTTTGTGAAGACAAAAAAACAAGACAACAAAAGAATTAGACAAACTATGTCCAACTAACACAATATCAAGTAGCAGGATTTGGGGTTTTTTGTTTCTTTTACATTTAATTTGGTACAATGGTAAACAAGCATGGTGCCTGACGCTTAGTTAAATTTTCTTTTGCCTTTATGACACCGGCAGAGACACATGGGCAAGATTTAATTTCATGAAAGATAAGTACCTGATGTTTTTCTCTTCTGATCTTCTGTGGTAATATTTTGATCTTTTATAATATTCTGTCTTGTTCCACTTAAAATCTTTTGTTTATACTTAGAGACTATTGCTTGATCTGAAGCTTCCAGTGTGGTTTTCAGTTTTCTTCTTTCTTTTTTACCCCTTAGCTGTAAAATGTTGATGGGGTCCTGTTGTCACAGCATAGGTGCATTTACTAATAATCTTCGATAAGTTCAAATCTTAGTGATCTCAGTCTCAAGGTCAAGGTCCTAGGTCAAGGTTTCTGAATATCTTGTGATGCGATAACTCACAAAGGCACCTAGGATTTTGGAATTAATACTATTGATGCATCTAGTAAAAGCCTCGGACAAGTTTGAGTCTCAGTGTGATATGATACAAATACCACTGAACCCACTCCTTGTGGTGAAAAAAGCTTGATTGGTATTTAAGAACATTTTTAAAGAATTTATTATTATTGGTGAAAGTCAAGGACAGCTTATTTTAAGTAGACTAATAATAATCACATCTGGAACATCTGACATCTGAAAAATCCGCTGTTTTGATAGAAATTCTTAGAACAGTTTCAGTAATATTATGAAAATATTGCACTTTAGAGACAGTCAATTCTGAAGACAGGGTATGCGAAGAAGACACATTATATAATAATGTTGGTTAGGAAGAATCATACACAACTGAGTACTTTATGTGACTGTTTCTCTTACTGTTCATCATTGATTTGGACACTATTTTACTCAGAATACAAGAACATGGTTTAAGGTAAGTTATTTGATCTTTATTGACTCAGATTTTTTGTAGTATTTGAATTTTTTTCAATTAAAATTGTGAGACAGTGGAGTCCATTTCTTATGTTCTGTACATTTTTTTTGTGACTTTTTACTGTTTTACAAATCTGACTTGTGGGAACTCATTGTAAACACAGAATATTAACCACTGGATTAGCTTGACTTAACCCAATATAAAAAAGAAATATTCAGCAAAAGATGATATTTTAGGTAGCCTGCACTCATTGCAAGTTTGTAGAAAATCTCTTTTTGTTGTTGTTGTTGTTGTTTTTTTAAACTAAGTCATCATACTAGCAGGGAGTAAGGATAACAATAACCCTTATATAACCTATGTGGCCACTTCTGTCACATTTAAGATGAGCATATGATTATAGCATCTGAAGCATCCTGAATAAAAAAAAACATAACAAAAAATCAAAGGTCTTTTTCTTTAAAATGTGAAATCAAGCTGGCTTGATATTAACATAGTACCACTGTGAGGGTGTATACTGTTGATCTTGCCAGTGAGCAAAGACATATCTCCACTGCCCACACAGTGCGTGTATGTCAGGAAAACAGAGCTGTGGTGTCTGGTGTGTGAAGGTGATGCGTGGAGAATCGTGCAGGTGACCTGCTATGAAGAGCAGCAGGGGAACTGTAGCTGAACTGAGCAGAGGCACATGTGGATGGTGTAATAAACTTCCACTGCTATTCTTTTACAATAATAATGATTCTTATTTTACTATAGCCAACTATGAGGTCAGTTTTAAAATGCCAGCAAAACTAGAACTGTTTCTGACTCCGCAGCCTCAAAGAAGTCAACATACTGTAATTATGGAAAGTCACAAAATCACAGTATATAAGAATCTGCCCATCCTTTTTGCAACTGATTCAGATTCAGTAAAAGGACTAGATGTTACAATCCCTGCCAATGCACTGCTTTAAATGGAGAAAATCTTGGGGGATGGCTGTTATGAGGAAAAGCGGCCCAGAAACTTTACCAGCGGCACACATCGTTGTGTGCCTCGACTTCCGTTCTTTTACCCAGGCTAATCTGCCATTTTTCCTTGGTTAGGTTTAGGGATTAGAAATCTGATCTAAATTATCATATTAAAATTTGGGACACATCGTCAGTAGTGGACCTTGGATTCATCGGGTGTTTCAGCCATTATCACTTGACACCCTCATCCAAGGAGGCCCTGCCAGGGTTGATCAGGCCCTGGAGTGTGTCACTGGTTTATGTTAAAATTGTTATTTCTCTTCTTCTTTCTGCTGTTTAGTTTTCTACAGTTTATTCTATTTATTCACTGCAACTGAGAAATACTTACCTCTTTAACATTTATGGAGCCTCATTTCTTCAAAGGGACAGAAAAGGTGATAGAGAGAAGTAAGACAAGTAAGTCAGATAAGATAGGAGAGAGCAGAGAGGAGAGTCGGAAGGGGGGCGCCCGATCTGGCTTCCCACACCTCCCCGCCAGATCGGGCTGTACGCTCTACCTCCCCACTGCCTCCGAGAAAAGGGAAGAAGAGCAGAGGGGAGAACATTTTTCTTTCCTATTCTTTTCAGAATCAGAATCAGAATCGCGTTTATTGGCCATGTATATGCGCAGACACATACAAGGAATTTGGTTCCGGTGGATGGTGACTCTCAAGCACAGCAATGTACATCTCAACAATGTAAGCAACACAATTCACCCCCACACAGACACACACACACACGCGCGTGTGGATATATACAGATACACATACATACACAAACATACACAAGCTGTGTAAACCAACCGTAAATAACCAATCTAAATCTACAATCTAAATCTATACATAAAATACATGATGACAGAAATGAAATGAAGTGGAATGAATACCACAAAATGTACATAAGGTGCAGTTGCAGTCTGGCAGTGGGAGCATTGTGACTGTTCAACTGTTTAGGAGGGAGATGGCGAGAGGAAAGAAACTGTTCCTATGTCGGGTGGTCCTGGTCTGCAGGCTTCTGTACCGTCTGCCAGAGGGCAGCAGGTCAAAAAGTCTGTGTCCAGGGTGTGAGGGGTCTGTGATGATATACCCTGCCCGTTTCCTGATTCTTGAGAGATGCAGGTCCTGGATGGAGGGCAGGCGGGCGCTTGTACAGTCCGCTGCAGTCTGCGCCTGTCCTGTTTAGTGGCTGCACCATACCAGACTGTGATGGAGGAGCACAGGACAGACTCAATGACTGCAGTGTAGAACTGGATCAGCAGCTCCTGTGGAAGACTGTACTTCCCCAGTTGTCTCAGGAAGTACATCCTCTATTCCTCCTTTTAGTTTCACTACCATGAGGTTAACTGTACAGTCCCCAGGAGACCCTGAGGCAGCTGTATCAGTCAACCAGCAAAACTTCTAATGTTATGTTTTACCCTTTTGACACCCCCTGTTGAGGCAGGCCCACCACGAGTCGATCAATCCTTGGCATGTGTATCGTGGTTAGCTGACTGCCTTACCTGCCCAAGTGATGTCAGCCCTTTTTAGGCATAGCCAGTGACTGGTCCTCTGAGCAGTGTTAGCCAGTTCTCTTATAGCCTGCCGTTGTGCCTGTCCTCTGATCCCAATCTCTCTAAGCAGTTTTGCTGTTGTACTGGCAACAAAGCCCCTGCACTCCACTTCCACCAGGCGCACCTTGGTCTTCCAGCCTCTGTCCTCTGCCTTAGCTGCCAAGTTGACATACCGCATCTTCTTACGCTCAATTGCTTCCTCCCGTGGTACCGTCAGCTCAAAGACATATGCAAGTTTTTGGGAGTTAGACCAAAGGACAAAGTCTGGTCGCAGAGCCTCTGATCCAAGTCCGCTTGCATCTGCCAATCCCTGGCAACCTTCAGCAGGCCCAGGTCCGGGAAAGACAGAAACAAAAGATTTGAAAATACAAAGTGTCTCACCTTGTGTTCTTCAATGTAGAAGCGTGGCTTCTTAGGAATGTTGTTTCTAAAGAGTAAAAACCAAGAAGAAAGCATAACAGAAAAATACTTAACAAACTGGTGGAAAATGCAACTTGGTTTATCAGTAGATACTTACTTCGCCTCATTATCAGCAGTGGTGTTTTGTTCTGGGTACCAAAGGGGAAAAGAATCAGTACTGATTATCTGTTATGACAAGTAGTTTATAAAAAAATTTTCTTGTAGTCATGTCTAACAACAAACACTAACATGCTTGCTTTCATGTCCTGTGAAATAATGTGGCGCTGTCTGGTAACGTCTGCGTTTATCTCACAAGTACAAAACTACTTGCAGGTTACATCAGACCTGAACTGGACTCTTAGCACCACAGCCGTTGTGAAAAAAGTTGGTTAGTTATTGGTTAGTTGCTTTCAAGACTCTGTAATTGTAGGCTTTCTGTTCATAACCATATGAACAGAAAAGACTCACGTTTTGTTGAAGTTGGCTTCTTTGGTTCTGCATTTGGGTCCTCACCCTTACACTCTGCACCCACTGACAGCACCTTAACAAGCCATTTGTAACGACCCATCATAAACGGAGGCTGCAAGATTGAAGAGATTTAATGAACAGCTGCAACAGAAACAGGGTGGTGCCCAGGATATTTAGCAAAGTCCAATATACATTTAGATATGTCTACCTAGTGTATTTGACTCTCTTTTTAACTCTCAGTGATGCAGCAGTGTTTGCTTGAGTTTGGGAACTGAAGAGGTTTTGGACCCAGAAATGGCTAAAACACACACACACACACACACACACACACACACACACACACACACACACACACACACACACACACGTACATGCACAAATGTTTTTGATACAACAATAGATCCAAAATGATATATTGTAAAATACTCAGTGTTTACAGTAGAGTGTTACAGGATCAAGATGTGGATGATTTTAAGGGAAGGGGCCACCTGAAGGCTCCCATTGCATACAAACATAACATAAAAATATTCTGTGTTATGGAAGAAGGCTAGAGCTAGAGAATGAGTTTACATATTCCTAGGGCATGAACCTGTCTTCTTTATCTAAGCAGTAAAGGTCCATCCATCCATTCTTCCGCTTATCCTGGGCCAAGTCGCGGGGGCAGCAGCCCAAGCAGAGAAGCCCAGACCTCCCTCTCTATTGTGAAAACCACCCAGGTTTTGAGCTGTTCTGAGTTTCAGTTAACAAAATTCACTGACCTGGCTCATTTTCAGTGATTCAGTTTAATTTTATTTTGCTGCTGTCTGAGTGTAGTGTAGTAACAGTGTGTGTGTGTGTGTGTGTGTGTGTGTGTGTGTGTGTGTGGTCGTTCAATAATTTTCCTTGTTCTTTGAAACAGCATTCTGATGTTTTGCTTCCTATTGGCAGTTTTTAAATTAAATACACTACATTTTGGTTTATTCTAAAATTAAGGTTTAAGATTATTCATAATCGAGGTAAACGTTCAGGGTTTTCCTCGTGGTGCCACTGTGGTCATTTTTCTGTTCTCATGTAAAGTTTAAATTATTGTGCAGTTGGTTTGCCGTTTTTTTTTTTCTGGGCATGATTTTGATAGGCAGTGGCAAGGCAGCAGGTTTTGGTGTACAATATCACACTCAGTGTCAAGAAAAAGCCTAGAAAACGGCCTGCTGTTAGACGAAAGACTACACAGTAGTAAACATGGCGCTCTCAAAGGTTTTTTGAGACATGTTGCTGCCATCAAATTAAAAGTTACCTTTTTTTAATTGTTATTTTAAACACTTGACATATTTTATATTGTGAATAAAATAAAGGGCTTGCAAATTATTGCACATTTTATTTACATTTTTTTAGTGTCTGGTGTCTTTGTAGTTGTCATCAAATCAATAAATCCAGCTGTCAGTTTTTTGATAAAAATTGTTAATTTCAATTACAGTTAAAATATTAGTAGAATTTTAGTTTAGAAATCCCTTCAAATTGTCACTATCAATGAATGTTCTATATTCAGAAACAGCAGCAGGCCAGAGAATCAGAAAATGTTCATCTTCAGGGTCGAGTCAGGTACATAACATTTCCTTTTACATACTCAGTATTTAGGTGTTTCAGAGAAAACAAAACAATACTTAAAAAATTAGAATGTGGGGAGTCTGTGTCTCTTCAGCACCAGATTATGTTAGCATGTTATTTGAAGATGTCACTCGGATATTCTGTAAAAAGGAATTCACTTCAAGATACAATTTCATGTCTGGAGCCTAGAAGATCTGAAGCAACCAATCCCATCTGTCGGCTGTGTTGGATCTCTTTTTAGCCAATGAACTACAGTCATAAACCGTTAAGGAAGGTGGTGAGAGTGTGGATCCACAACTATGTGTGTCCAGAAGCTGTACCAAAAAGAACAATTATGCAATTTTCTATGATGTGTGGAATTAACATGATATAGTGATATTGTATATTGATAACATGTTATACTCATAAGACCAACCATTTTAATACATAATCACCTGTGATAACTGCCATTTAAAACCCCATATTGAAGTATCTCATATGTAATAGTGTTAAGTGTGTGTTAATTACCTTGGCCATGGCAATGAACTTCAGTTTGCACAAAAACGATGTCTCTGTTACTGATGTCAAGTACTGACTGCTATTGTCAATGGAAATTGTACTTAGTAGTCAGTATAATCTTTTAATGATACAAGTTTCCATATATGCTTAGAGGTGTATAATCGATTGTGTAGTGATAGAGTGTGTGATCTTTAGAGGGGTGCAGGGGCTTTGTGTGCATTCCAGAGTGTTCTGGCATTCACACCCACATCCTCCAAGCATAGGAAAAGGGCATACCTTCTCTTATTGTTTTATGATAGGATAAACGTATCTATGTCTGTTTTTAGCTAAGTGCCTTTTGTTTAGATGAACTGTTGGACTTCTAGACCAGCAGGTTTAGCGAAGTCTTTATGGGGTCACACACACACACACACACATACACACACACACACCCACACACACACACACACACACACACACACACACACACACACACACACACATATATGAAGAGAGAGAGAGTATGCATAGTATGCAAACGGCTAACAAACAGCTATTATAATATGGTCCAGTGTAGAAGGTTCAATGTGACTGATGGACTTACTGTGTAGATATGGGGGGGCTTGTTCTAAGCTGACAAATATACAACTGTACTGTACAACTGTACTGAAAGCAATATTCTTTTCTGAATATACAGCGCACTAAATCCTATACACAGGTATTGCAGCAGTGATGCAAGCACCACACCCATAGATACACATTCACAAACAGAAAGTCAGAAAACACAGGGGCGGAGATTAAACACCAAATACATCTTATTGTAAGGAGGAGAGCTTGAAGTGCATAGCTGCCAAGAGATGTATTCTAAGACACTTCTTCAGCTGAGAGTCAGAGAGGAGAAACACACACTGCAGTTAGTTACTTGCAAGCAAGGGCAGTCACAGCACTCGCACAGAAGTGCGGGCTCTGAGACTCGCACCGTGCTGCTGCCCTGGTCTTTATTTATACATCATTGTGTGTGTGTGTGTGTGTGTGTGTGTGTGTGTGTGTGTGTGTGTTTATCTGGTTAAATTCAGTATGGTTTTACGATAAAATATGTTATTGTACAATCCTTAATATGTTTTATGGGTGGGGGGTGTGCCAGAGGGAGTGTTCGCTCAAGGGCACCAAACAGGCTAGGATCGCCCCTGTAAGGAATTAAATTTGAAGAAAATGTAACATTTAACATCTTCAGCCACCGGTGCTACCAATCAGACACTTTAAGCATATTTGATACAAGAAACCAATAAAGACAAAACAATTGGTCAAAGCTGTCTTGGTGATATTTAGAACTAGATGGACTAGCACTCTGCACCAGGGTCAGTCACTCTGTTGGATTTTACTAAAGAGGCACAGTGCCAGTATTTTGGGGGGGCAAATTAGCCTGATGACACATTTGTAAATATGTAACCACGGGAGTGGAAAGTTCTTTGCTGGTCTAAGGAGCTTGGAAAGAAAAGCGTCTGGACTTCTTTAAGTTGCTAGTTGCTGTTCTACTGACAGTGCACTAATTTCTATACTGAGATGTAGCTATTCAGTTTATCTCAATAATTATTACTATCAAGTAGCACAAATTAGTGCCTTAAAAACAAGCACACCCTCCCAGTGAAGCAACAATGTCTTAAATAATAATATTACTGAGGGTAATGTGAAAGTAAAGGTTTTATGCATGTTTTTTTTTTTCTGAAAGCATCATGAGCAGATAAATTAGGGGACACTGAAGAAAAATAAATGTGGTTTTGATATAAAAGCAAAATATTAAAAATTCCTGTCATTGTGTCAACTCTTTAGGACTGAGACTCAAGTGGAACAAAAATTATCCAGAGGGCACAGTAAGGGGGCCACAGATGCGGTGGAGCCAGAGGGTACAATTTGTTTACAAAAAAAAAAGAAATACTGATAGTCAGGGTGCACAGGTTGGTGGTATGAACAACCAAAAAGAAATCTGTACAAACAAACTTACACCGTTAAAAAAATGAAGGAAACTTATAAATCAACTAAAGATAATTCCAGCAAGCCTTTATTCTCACAGAGCCACCTTGAACTCCACCCTCAGGAGAATTAACTCAGGCTCATAAAGCTTAAGCCCCTCCCCTAAGAACAAACCATACAAGCATTAATTAATTGGTTTATACTCGATACTCACAACCAAAATATGACAACGATATTCTATTTGTCACTTCTGAGGCTTCTACACAAAAATCACAAATACAGAAGTTTATTCACAATGACTAAAAGACTATTTAAACAAAAGACTGACAAACTCCCCTCTGTTTCTTAATGCTTGGTAAGAGCCCAATTCCTCCCTACAGTAAAGAGGTTTGGAATTTCCTATTTCCTATCCACAGTCTGTACCTCCAAATGGTGGCAACATGTAACACAGCAACCTTCAACATTTTGGCAATACTGTTAAACCAACTTTGCAATAAATGGTTCTGAATACATGGGCCCACTGTGTGACTATTTTATGGTATGAAATGGTAAATTAGTACAATGCTTAGGAGAATTAGGGGAAGTACGTATTTTATTTCACCTACTTAGGACTTCAAACAAACTAATGAAGGAATAGCATCACATTCACAACTAAAACAAAAACTGTATTTTGTGGGCTAGATGTTATAAATTGCCATTCTAGCATGTTGTGGGAGATATGCAGACCTAGTCCTCTAGAGGGCATGGGTTATCCAGAAAGGCACGATCCTGGACCAGCGTTATTATGATGATGATATAGGAAGAACACCAACATGGGGGTATCAGGTAGACCTATCCAGAGGTAAGAGCTGCATTATTCCAAACTATTCCACCATGTAAACCTGAAATTGCGCTTTAATGGAAGCTCCTACAAATACATGTCTGATAAAGTCAACCACTAAAATACCTTCACTGTCAATGCCTTTTGGTTCCAAACTGACACTGTGCCTCTTGATCAGTAGCTAGTTTACACTAATGTCATGGTGAAGACAGTTGGTAGATATGACCCCACCTACTCTGTTATTTTTGCTGTGACATCATTACACATATATTTCTAGGATTTTCCCTTTCAGAACACCACAGGGAGCCACAACACAAGACTGATGCAGCCAATCAAGACATAAAAAACAAAAAATCCCACTCACTTTTACAATATCATAAATAGTATGTATCGCCTTTACTGAAATAAAATCAAAAAACAGTAGCAACTGTGGTGACAGCATCATGACATGATGCTCCTCTGTTTCTTGAGACCAGATTGTCTCCCCTTATGCAGTTATTGTGAGCAAAACTGGTCACTGCACATGCTTCATGAATCCAGTGAAAGGTTTGAGTGTGCACTTGTTTTGTAGGTGAGGTGAGGACATTTTAACTTATTTATTAGTTAATTATGAGCCCACTTCTGCTTTGAAGCAGAAACAATGAGCTTTGAAAATGAGAACTCACTGCAAGGACAGAATAGTAACCACTAGATTAGTTTGGCCTAATCAAATATAGTCCAATATAAAAAAGGCTATTCAGTGAAAAAGGAAGACTTTTTATATGCTCACTGTTTGCAAGTTTGTAGACAAACATCTTGAGGATGGACAGTTCAGGTACAAAGTAGTTTAAATTTTAGGATGACGTTACAAATGTTTCAAAACCATTTTGGTTCAAAAATGGAGCAAGTGCAGTACAGACTCATTTTTACTGGAAGGTATTTAAACATGTGCTTGGACAGCCAATTTAACTGCAGGGATACATTTGAGTATATAAACCTCAGTGTTATTGGCCTTCCTCTAAACACGAAACGAAACTGACACTAATCTGATGGAAGCCAAGAGACCTTTGGACTGTTGTGCATTAAAAAGTCAATACAAATGACAATCTTTCTTCAACACAGAACAAAATTCAGTGTATGCATAGATGTGCTGACATAGTAATGACTAGTAATAACTTTTTAGGGATCTTATTTAAGATTGACTATGGATTTTTTTTTTTTAAATCAAAATAAAAACATCATCACTGTTTATTGCAGGTCACAGATAATAATGATGCTTACACTGAGCACTTCTAATCAGGTATAAGGTATAAGACCAACAATTTTCAGACATCATCACACACCAAAACTGCCATTTAAAAACCTAAAATGTAATATTGTAAAGTCTGTTTTAATTACCTTGGCCATGGCGATTAAACTTCAGTCTGCACAAGAAGGATGTCTCTGTCAGCAACATCAAGTTCTGATTGCTATGTACTGCAAGTTCCTCTCGCTTTATACAGATATATTTCTTTAGTGTTTTATGATTCTCCTCCACCCTTGGCTCCCATCCTGTTTTTCTGTCTCTCTGTTTATGGATGTGGTGCTTTCTATCCTCCCGATTACACACCTTCACATTTTCACATCACTCCTGTGAAACCTGTGTGTAGGATCATTATTTATTTTCAATAAAGTATTCCTAATTATGTTACTAGAAATAACTGTGAATTTATTAGGAAGGAAAGTGGAAAGCTTAAGGCCAAAAAAATAACATCAAACACCCAAGTCTCAGGACTCAAAGTAGGTTTGGAAAAGTAGTAAAAGGTCCTCATTTTTCTGGGATAAATATATCTAGAACGCATCAGTGCCCATTGGCTGGGTTACAAATTCAGTTGCCTTTATCATATTTTAACAGACCTGAACAAAAGGTTCAGCAAAAAATGACTTGAAAACCATTATTTAGAACCAATAATGTTGCACTGCAAACACTGTTGGCAATTTTAGCTTGGTGAGGACAGCCTATACAACAATGGTGGTGTATCTAAAATGTCAGGCTGGCTCTTAGCCTCTTTATGTGGAGCAGCTGGCACCTCCTGTCATTACGTATGACATACTCTCCTGGTGCAAAGTCCAACAGATTATACTCTCCGGAGTAATTTCACTCTACAGGTAGTGGAAAACCAATCCCAAAATAATCCTCAGCTGTGGGATCACTCTCAGAGCTGCCTTGTGGATTCAGACTCTGTTGACTTAAAGGCACTTTTCATCAAAACTTTCCTATTGTTTGCTTTAGCATCAGCAAGAATTTTAAGTCAGGAAAGTTTTGAGTCAGCTTTCCTGATTTAAAGCACAATGATTAAAAAATGTTAAGGCTAAAAATGTAAATAACTCAACTTTAAGAACTCTATACTTTTCTCTTGTGATACAACATATATCATCTTTATTGGAAAAGGGTTTAAGCATCAATGGCCTTGCATCTGTTCGTTACCAGCCATTTGATTTTGTACAAATCCACTCTAATCCATTCTAAGATTATTTTTAATTGAGGTAAATAGTCAATAGTCATTTTATAGTGTCCATTGTCTGTGAAGGTTCTCAGTCATCCAGGTCATCGTAGTCTAAGGAGCTTGGAAAGAAAAGCTTCTGGACTTCTTTAAGTTAAGTTTTATCTCTTTTTAGCCAATGAACTACATTCAAAAATCATTAAGGGAAGTGGTGAGAGAGACTGGATCCACAACTCTGTGTATCCAGAAGCTGTACCAAAAAGAAAAATTAGGCATTTTTCTATGATGTGTGGAATTAACATATTCAATTTTTTGTACAGTGTTTTGTATAAATTCATATTCTTGCTAAATGTGAAGACTTTGTGAATTGTTGCAATACTGTTTCTGTTGACTGTGACTTATTTGTCTTATAATGGCCGACTGTTTAAAGTTTATTTTGTTTCATAATAAAGTTGAAAAAAACAAAGATGATTTGTTCACTGCAGGAACCATAAATTCATCTTTTTGGTACTCTGCTTTTTAAAAGTAGGAACAAGTTTTTTTAACAATGGTTGACAACATATCAAATCTAAAATTTAACAAAAGACAAAATAAGAAAAATTAAGAAAATAACAAAATCAAATGCAGAAATTCCAACACTAACTCACTCACAAAGTAAAGATGCAGTGAACATGTGTGCGGTAAATTCTCCTATTAGAAAACCAACACCAAGCTATAGGGTAGTTAACCTCTCATTCACAGAGGAAAATGCCAATATGCAGTCAGTGAACTGGAGGCTGTCAAATATTAGATGTATTCATTTTTGGAAATTTCAAGTATAAAATGGAGCTGTTAATCAATATTTTGTATGCAAGACACAAAGACTAGAGGAGTAAAGAAGCTGAGGAGATGATGAGATTGATGAGGAAATGTGCATCTTCAGGGCCGGGTTAACAGGATAACCTTTCCGGTGATGAGACACACCAAATCCCATTTTAAAAGCAGCTGAGATATGCTTAAGATAAAACTATGAAAAACTGCATCCCTGTGACAACACTTTAAACAGTACTTTGATACAAGTCACGGCTGAAAGCAAAGGGTCACCTGAAGGCTCACATCACAGACAAATACTGTATTTACTGCTATGGAGGAAGCGGGAGCTATGAAAGCCCGTTTCCGCCACTAAAAAAAAAAAAAAGGTATCCTATCTTTCTTGAAATTTCAACTTATTATCTCGAAATTTCGATTTATTAATCCAAAATTTTGAGAAAAGTAACTCAAAATTAAGAGTTAGCGCTGCCGATCAGTAATCTACGTGAATGATGTAATTTCCTTGTTACCTGGGAGCTGAAGCCCTCAGCTACAAATCCTACAGCTAAGCTACCAGTATTACAGCCAGTCATGAATGCACAGCGTGGCTACACAAATCATGAAATCCTTGTGTTATTGGCTGAATCACATGGCGTTACTATTAGCAAACATACTCTCGAAAGTGCCAATTTGTTGTGATCCGGTTTTGAGTGCGCATTCCTCTGCGCCATATCCTTCTGGTAAAAAGAAAATGATGTCATTCACATGGATTACAGATTGGCAGAGCTAACTCTAAATTTCGAGAAAGATAAGTTATGGATACTTTTTTTTTTTTAGTGGCGGAAACGGGCTTCCATAGAGAGCTGAGGACTGTTCAGCAACTCGATTTGGTCCTGTTAGCGCATATAATTCAAGTATGTATGAAAAATATATTCTGATGTTTTTATTCCAACAGATTCAGGAGATTTTTCATCACCCAGAATATCAGCTAATGTTAATAAAACACATTAACTAGTATTACCTAAACCTGGTTTCTGTCATCTAGCTAGGTTAGCGATCAGGTTTCTAGAAGGAATAACCATAAAAATACACCATCAGGAGAATAAACTAGATGTTTTCCACTGAATGATCCAAGGTGTACTCAATATGAGAACGACCCCACCAAGGCTTGCAATTCTGGAAACGCATATGGGAAAAGGAGGAAACACATAACAGCAATATTCAATGGATCTAAGAGAAGGCCACAGCAACCTCACTGAATAAGACCCAGTAAACATCACAGTGGCAGACATCCAAGAAAGAGTCTCCAGTAAGTAGAGCTGGACCTGATTCACGCCTTCTGACTAACCACGCCATAACAAAAGAACCCTAATAACACCACAGGAAGTAACAAGTTAATCTTAGATTTCATTCAATTTAATTGTAGTTAAGTTATTTAAAGTTTGGTAAACTGTTGAATGATTCAGCATTTTTCTTTCTGTAGCACTAAAAATGATGACACTATTTTTAAATTCTGATGTCGTGCAGTACATTTTGTGACTTTTTGCAGTTTTACAAATAAATTGATAATATCATATCTTGCTTTGTTGGATAAAGTTACCTGTTTGCACACCTGCCATCAATCATGACATCAGTGCTGTTATACTGCTGTCCACACAATCTATTCACATTTTTATAAACAAAGATTCAGAATTATTTTTTACTATCATACTATCAGTGCGACTTCAATTTTGAATTAATCCCCAACAGTGCTGCTTGTTGCTTTTCTTTAGTAGTGGTTTCTTAGCAGCTATTTGACCATAAAGGCCTGATTTGTACAGTCTCTTCTGAACAGTTGATGAGCCAGTTTCATCGTAGTGCTTGATGGTTTTTGCAACTGCACTGTGACACATTCAAAGTAATGATGGACTGTCGTTTCTCTTTACTTAGCTGATTGGTTCTTAACCATCACCCAGAACATTAAAAAAAAGGCAGTGTAAAGTAACTGTGCAATTGGTATCTGATTTAAGGTCACAATCTTTTGCAGCCTTTCTACTTTGGATAAAAGGAAAGGATATTGATTGAATGATGAAGCTGTTTATTAGTCACTTGCAATAGCATGCAGCGAAATTAGACCCCTTGTAACCGTACATACATTACATAGACATCACATTGGGGAGACAGGTCAGAACAGGTTCCATTTAAGAAAAACAATGACAGGTACAACACAATAGGGGAGTTGAGGAGGAAAAAAGAGAACTCTACTCAGACTGAGCTCCTGATAGGGGATCAGTGTGAGAAAAGAAAAGAAAAAACTCCTCAGCACAAAAAGTACATGAATTTTCACATTGCAACACCATGAAAAACACATGACAAGCAACAGGGGTGGGTAATGGGGTTGGAGTGAGCCGGTGTAGACAGCAGCATCCAGTCCTGCGGCATCACTGCGCTGGTCCAGTCAACCCGCCACCTGCATTGGGTGGGGGCAAGCATCAGAGGTGTTTGGAATGGGGAGCGGGGTGAGTGCATATCTGTGTCAGTGTACATACGTGTATGTGTGTCCTGTGTTCAGCTTAAGAGAGTGTCCTTCCACCCAATTAAGCGAGAGCTGACACAGGTGGCCTTGGAAGGATATGGGCACAGAGAGCCATAACAGTCTCATTATCAAGGAGAAGAATTAGTTGTTGTTCTCAGTCAGTCAGCCTTGATGGTGGCTATCCACATAAGAGAAATTATGTTTTTGTTTAGTGCGAACGGGCTGCTTCTAATTTTACAGCCGGTCTAGGTCTAAATACAAGATCAGCAAGAACCCTGTTCGAATATTCATGGTCTGAATAGGTATAAATCTTCTATGTCCTCAATCGACAGTCCCGCCAGGCAAACGACGCGCCACTTCTGTTGCCCATCCATCATGTATCCTGCAGGAAATGTCCCTCCTGGGACAATCGGGCTCTTCTGAACCCAGGCTTCTAGTTGAGAAAAGGGTTTCAATTACGTTGAGGGACCAGTTGATCGAATCCATATTGTTTAGGTTTTAGAGAACAAGACTGAGAGACTCTCTGAAGGTTAAAGTTGCACGAGACTAGACAAGGACATGAGAAGCCAAGCAGGAAAGATAAGTTGAGGGAGAGGGAGAGAGATACGTCCCCCTCCATCAGAGCCAAAGCAAGTTGGGGATATTTTGACATTACCATGTGTTAACTAGCAAGCTAAAAATGGCTTCTGTCATCTGTATCCAAGCTGTCAGTCAGAAGCAGTAAACAGAACAGGGCAGCTACATCATGTAAGAACTGAAACTGAAAATTTTATTGTGCTGAATTACAGAGAGACAGAGACAGGTGATTTTGATGGTCTTATCAGGCAGCAGCTGGTCAAACTTAAGTGTTGTAAATCTTTTATGGGGTTGTAAGGAAGAGGACTTGCTTATTATGATCTTGTACATTATAACTTTTATAGCACGCTAAGAGCACCATTTGCAACTTATTAAAAGCACATTATCCAGCACTTTAGTTAGCATTGCACCTTGAGCATAGATTTGCACACGAAAACATTTGCACAGACAAGTTTAATTATTTAATGAATATTTATTGTGTATTTTAAAATCAGTAGGTAGCCTTTTGGTTCCAGCTCCTGAAGAACCAAGTCCGCCAGAGCTTATCTTTATATTTTTAAATGCTTAGTGCCATTTTTGGGAGCATTTCAAGTTGCTATACATCAATAAACCGTTATAGCCCAACCTTTAATAATATGTATGCATTAAGTGCATACTAACTACATAAATTGCAGAAAAGTGCAATAAACTACAAAAAAATTGAAAATCGGTTTTGGGTTTTTTTACATATATTTGTAGTTAGAGAAATTTAAGAGGTTCATCGCTCAAAATTGTAAATACAAAAAAATTCCACAAAATAGGTTCTCACCACAGGAAATGTATTTTGAGTGTCTTCATAGTTTTATTTTTGAGATACACCAATTTTTATGTACTGCAGGAAAAACGAAAATAAATATTATAATGCAAATTTGCAAAAATAACAGCATGTGCATCAAAATAAACTATTTCCAGCAGTGCAATTTGAGTTCTAAGCATCTCAGAAATGATACAGAAAAGCATAAAGTCAAACATGACTTTTAAAAACACCAGTATAGGCTTATAAGCCCTAAAGGTTAAAAAAAAAAAAAAAAACACACACACAGCACTCCATCGTTGTATGTATGGGAAGTCAGTATATACTTTTATAAATATAGCATTGGTATCATAATTTGTTCCTTTGGTGTAACTTCAAAATGATACAACAGAAAGAGAAAAGGAGCTTTATTTTGAATAGGCCAGAAATCAACAAACACATCTAAACAGTAAAACAGCTAAAAGTTTTAATTAACTTTTGGTAGGTTTTCATTTAGAGACCCATTACATAATAAAGAACAAATTTTCACACAGTCAAAACTCACAAGACTACCCAGTGCTTGTCTTAACCATATATTGAGCTGAGCTATATGGTATAATATAACAGTGAAAATTGTGTTATATATAGTTTATTCAATACATGACTTGTTTTAGATTTTAGGTTCTTACTTCACATTGATACATATTGCAGAAAGTAAAAAAGCCTTGCTAACCACAAAACCATGTCAACTAGAGATGAGGAAGATTTAGAAATCATTCAGTATGTAAATATATTGGTTATATTTAATTTCCAAACTAAACCACTTAGGTAAAATAAAAAAACAAAAAGCAAAAACAAGATATTGTAAAGTAGACAAAGTACTTAAGTTTTATGATTTAAATTCCTGTTTCAGAATCTCTGCAGTATCACTAAAACTTAGTGTCTGAATGTTTAACATCTTCATATTCACTGGGCATCTCCTGGTGTTGCTTTTTTGACGTCACTCTAATTCTCCTCCACCTCCTGTATTTATATAAAGTTCATTAGTACAACCAAGAAGGCAAAGTTATAAATCTGTAATTCGTAATCAGCACTCTGACAAGATACAGAGTTTTTAACTGCAGCTTGCATGCTTAACTTCCCACCACATTGCTGCTGATGTAGTAACACCACTGCCATTAAATAGAATAGTAATACCTTTTTCACAGCCTCGAAGCACTTCTTTGCATCTTCCAGACGCTTATCATTACGTCTCTTCCAGTAAACTCTAATATGCTTCTCAGAAAAGCATTCTGGGAGTAGATTGGATACCTGACAACAAGGACAGTGACATAAAAATGACAAAATATGCAGCAGAAAGTTTCCCTATATATGCACTGTGATTCTGACCTCTTCTGGCTTGATCTTGAATCCAGTGGTAGGGTTAAACTTGCTGTAGAAATATGTATAGTTACTGATCGGGTCTCCATTTTTCTTTCCATAGTCAAATTTGGCAACCTAAAAGAGAAGTGTGACAGAGAAGGTGATGTTTATATTTACATGTAAATAATGGCTCATTGGAGGTTTGCAACGTCTTTTGAATCAAATGATTATTAACAAAATCCAAGATATTAAGAAAAGACTTATTGAAGGCAAATAGATTAAAAACTCACTTTAACTTCAAAGTTGTCGTTTTCATCCTGTTTTCCATCCTTAGGAATGGTTTTAGCCAGTTCTGTTTCTAAACGTTTAGTCACGTCCTGAAGTATGGAAGAGAGAACCTGAGCCTTTATCGTATTTGTTAATCTTGTTTTACGATGAGTTCTCATTCTTACCTCTGCTTTCTCTTGGTCTTTTTTCTTGAGCTGAGAAAGTCAGAAAAATTGAAGTGAGAAGACAGAGATTTGTTCATTATTGGTAACAGTAAGAGAACCTTCACATTACACTCCATCCATGTGTTTCTCAATTTTCAATTTTTTTCTGTTTGAAACTGGACTTTTCTTAGATTCCTAAATTCAAGATTTTTTAGGTCTTCCAAGACTTTAAAATATGTAAATCTACAGCTTTGTGTTTTAGTTTACACATAGAAAAAATACTCGGAGAGTAGTAGTAGTGTATACCTGTCTAGCTCCTGTGCATGTGTGTAAAGGCAATGTCAGAAAAGCCAGTCACATATCACATGCTGACACCAGCTTTTATATTAGCTTGATTTTTTTTTAACAACAACAGGGAATAAACATGGAGGTTAAACTGGGCTAATAAGAGAGGTTTACTGAATAACTATTAAAGACTATGTATTGAAATCCCTTTCGTCAAGCAACATTAGCAACAAAGATTTATTGTTGCTAAACGTTTTTAGCAGCAATGCACATGAAAAACTTGTTCTATTGTCAAAACCTTTGGCCATGACTGCATATTCATAATGTCAAGTTTAGAAATTGTAGATAAGAAAACACCATCTTCAGCTGTCAATAGTGAACCTGTAATACAAACACATGAAAATCTAACTGCACACCTTTATTTCACCCACAAGCTGGTACAAA
The DNA here is from genome assembly GCF_001858045.2 of Oreochromis niloticus. Classification (NCBI taxonomy): domain Eukaryota; kingdom Metazoa; phylum Chordata; class Actinopteri; order Cichliformes; family Cichlidae; genus Oreochromis; species Oreochromis niloticus. The sequence goes on from NC_031984.2 coordinate 17,147,460, forward strand.
TCTCGACACATTATCCTCTGTATAATCTGTGCTGCCTCCTCCAGAGAGGAAGAGGTGGATTCATAACAAGAACAAGCATCATGGTGGAGTATTTGTTCAATCACTTCATCTACAGAGCAAACAGAACAAATAAAATGCATGTATAGACAACTTCAAATGTTTTAAAAGTTAAATGAGTAGTTAATTTTAAACACCACACTTCAAATCCTCTACCTGTCAGCTTGGTGTATGCCTCCATGTGCCTTTTAGCTTCGGAGAGAGAGCACATGTTCTCTTCTGCCCATTTAATTTGGAAGTGTGGATCCTGATTTGCTTTTAAGAGAGCGTCTTTAATCCTGGATAAAAATGGCCAACATGTCAGTTTTAGGTCAGACAGTAGACAAATTAAATGCTGTGTAGTACTGACACCTGAACTACAGGTACTCACATAATCTCTACTGCCATTTTTACCCTGTGCTGGTAGGCTCTTCTGTGGAGAGAGTTTCTTGTGTGGAACATGTCATACAGATTTGCCATTTCCTGTTGAAAGCATTCAAATAGTTTAGTCACAGATAATGAGATAAATAGCTCGCTCTTTTCAAAATTAATAAAAAAACAGGTCAACACCTTGTCTATAGAACAAATGTGTAACTGCCCGTCCACATTACACACTCTGGCAAATACGATAACGCGTCGATGGTCAAAGTTGTTCTGGATGCCCAGGTGGTGGCAATCTCTGAAATAGGAGTGAGAAGGTGTGGATTTCAAAAAACAGCCGCTCCCCCCCACAAAGAGGTTCAAAGAATTCCTGAGATTCTTCATATCGTGTAGTATACTTACCTGGCAGGGGAGATACCATGATCACAAAGGTGGTTCACCCAGGGCGAGGCTCAGCCATTGCACTGCGGTTGTGCTGACCCCTGTGAATTCCCCAAATGCGGGAATCTCAACTGCATAATTTGTGGTAGTGGGGGACTGCGTTCGCGCTCTCCCCTCTTTTTGGGGAAGGGATAGCTCAGTAGGTAGAGTGGTGGCCCCATGATCGGAAGGTCGGGGGTTCGATTCCCCTGAAAAGCTACCCTGAGGTACCCCTGAGCAAGGTACCGTCCCTACACACTGCTCCCCGGGCGCCCAAAGGCTGACCACTGCTTCACTGAGTGAATGGGTTAAATGCAGAGAGGAATTTCCCCACGGGGATCAATAAAGTACACTTTCTTTCTTTCTTTCTAAAACAAACATTATTGAATATCGTTGATGTTCAACAGGAATTGATACAGAGAAATTTAGCAATACAAGTTAAAAGAGGACGGTTTCACTGGATAGCAAGCTTCACCTTGCAAAGTAGTCAAACTTGTCCACATCAATTCCATTTTGTTTGTTTGCCACAATTTCATAGAGAAAGGATTTTTCATTGTTTCGACCTCTATACAGCTGCTGTGGAGGTGAAGCCAAAATAATAACATTAGGCACAGTTTTTTCCAGGAATAATCCTGACTGATTTCAAAACATTCACACACAAAAAAGATGAATACCTCATTCTGAGGTAAATTGTTCTTCAGAGATCCTTTAATTATCTCCTTGATAAACTCCAGGTCATTTTCATTGTCACCTTCTGTTATCAGTCCGTAATGATTCATCACTGGCTTCAGGTTATTGTCATCCACTAGGTGATCAAACATTAATATAGAGGCGTCCTCATGCTGCAAGAACACAAAGACAAGCATTTTAATGATCACAGATTCAAAGTGGCACCCCTCCCCCCCCTCCCCCAAATAAACAAACAAACAAACAAAAAAGCACAGGTTCATTTCTCAGGTAATAAGCAAGCAGACAACAGTTATTTGCATTTCACTCTGTAACAGTCACAAATGTAACAGTCACAATTTCTTTTACAAAGCCAACAGGTCTGACCTAACCTGTGGAATGCATGTTCATTGTAATTTACCATTTAGTGGAACTACTGTAGCTAATGTTACTTGGCAAATTTATTAATTAAATTTTATTTAAACAAATAAAAGCCCCATCATAATAGATGTAAAATACTGACAGCAGTAACAAAAGGAGAGATTTACTGATCTTGTTTTCACCACCTGCCTGCACTAATATGATTTTGTTTTTTTGTTGTTTGCTTTTACTTCCATGTAAGTTAGTGTGCTTCAGTTTCTTTTACAGAGGCTCAGATTTTCCTAACTTTGGACAGAGACAGTTTGTTTTAAGTTTTCAGTCTTCAGTCTCCAGTCTCAGTGAAGCTATATTTTTCTGTATCGACTTTGGATTTCCTCCAGGTACTTCTCCCATAATCCAAAGATGTGCATATTCTGTTAATATGTATTTGTCAATGGGCCATGTAAAGTAGAGAAAGTGCTCAAAGTATGTGGAAATAAAGTTTTGTAGTGCTTCAAGTGGTCAGTAAGACCAGAAAAACAGCGAAATAATTGCTGGTTCATTTCCATTTTTTTTCTGTATTTTTATATATGTTTCAGTTTTTGGAATGACTGCTATGACCCATTTCACACAAACTGAAACTAATATTTTTCTTTCTTACCTCTCATTTTTCACCATTTGGGTCTGCTTGAGGGTTGAACATTCCATCAAAGACATGAGAAAAGGGCCCGTGACCTTGAATTGAAGAAAAACAAAAAGGTGAATGTGTGTGAACTTCAGAGTGGGTGTTTTGTGATAAATTCCTGTCAGGCACTGACAAAAATCTAATAAAAATCTATTTGATTATATTTGGTTATTAATAATTTTGTAAATTTCCAGGAAAAAACAAAGTCTCCTCCAACTTTCAAACAGCAACTTGTTTGAAGGTTGGGTGTATGGACTACATGACGGAGCCACCTTCCATCTTCAATATATTGCATGTAATACTGAAAAACGTGTGTATGATTTACCTAGGTCATGGCAAAGGCCTGCAATCTGTACACAAAGGACATCTCGGTCATTGATTCCGAGTTCATTGACGGCTCCTCCAACTGTTTTGCCCTCAAAGCTTTTACAAGCTCTCCTGCCAAATGCCCCACTCTGTATCACAAAACACACACTTCACCATGAAACAAACTGAAAAAACAAACAATTTAACAAAAAATGTGTAACTCCAAACATGTTGACATATCCAACTGAGTGTTCAAAGCGGTTGTGTGATGCTCCTGGAAAAACATAATAACCCCCTCCAAGTTGCTTGATTTTTCGTAGTCTCTGAAACTGAGGTGTGTCTATGATCTTGACAAGAAATGGGTGTAACTTGATGTGGCCATGGATGGGATCATTAAACACCTGTGTGAAGAGAAAGGGAAAAAATAGACAAACTAAGAGGGTTTTGGAGGACTTGGTCTCAGATTTTTGTTCAGCACTCACTTCTTGGTGAGTAAACATTGTGCCTCATGCTAGGTCAAAGTTTCTGTCACTTTGCCTTTGACCAAGGCACTGGCAGCTGGCCAGCCTACTGACGTTATGTCTAAGGTGAATTTAATATAAAGATGGGATTTCCCTAAAAAGATCATCAAATGATATCTTACATAGACAAATTTGATGCACATATATTATGAATTCACATTTTTATATAGTGCTAATCCATAGTGCTGTAAATGTTTAAATGACCAAAGATTACAGTTTTGCACATCATGCTTTCTGGATATAAAAGGCAACAGTCAATAAAAATGTATTTGTGATTTTACAATACCGCTCAAGTATGAGAAGTCTCCAGTTCTTCCAGTTTTTTATTGAAATTCTGACACTTCAGTGTCTTATTATTCTCTGAATGAAAGCACAGAACAAATAAACAACTTTTTAAGTTAAAAAAGAAATCATGGAGTCTATTTATAAACCAAACATTTTCTAATCTTCTGACTCATCAAAGTAGCCTCCTTTAACAGGTATAACAGGTATAACAGCTGAATGCCCTTCTTTCTACATCAGAAGCCAAATATTCTTCAGAAAGGTCTTCCTAACTGTTGCATAAATGTGTGGCTCTTCTGGGTTGCTTTGCTTCCACGCTTCTGTCCAGCTCATTCCAAACCAGCTTAATGTGGTTTGTCTGGGGACTGTGCTGGCCACTCCATGTTGCTTGCCTTCTTGTTCTTTTTGTTGTTCTTTGAGTTTTTGTATTGATTTGTTTTTGTATTGATATAGATTAACCATGACAGAGACACACAACCATTAACTTCTTTATGAATTAGAAAAAAGAGATGTTAAATCTTGCGATACTATGATTTTTTTCAAATGCGTTAGATTAGTGCTATAATGTTATGGAAATTTTAACAATAACCTGCAACACACCCAGTGAGCTTGATTTAAAGTGGGTTTAATAAACACATTGCAATGTGGAAAGAGCATCCCAGTGAAACAACAGGATCATCTCTGAATTGTGGCCACCGCCCTTACATCTTATATACAGAGACACAGACAAAGAACATTCCACAAACTCTTACATGTTGGCCCCTATCACGGGTGGCGGGGGAGGGGGGGGAGAGAAGGTGAAGGAGTCCCACTATCTGTTCAATGTCTCCCATTACAAAGGCCTCACTGTGTTAACATTCCACATGCATGCAAACTAATGACAGGAGTGCTATTACTATAGTAAATTGAGAAAGTGATATTACTATAACTAATGTTATGATTAAAAATGTGATTAATACATGAAATTTGCCTCCACAGTAAATTTTAACATTTGTATCATAGTTTCCTTTTATGTTGCAAGAGCTATAACTTCACAATGACATAAAACAAGGAGAAAAAGGAACTTAATTTTGAATACACCAGAAATAAGGGGAAAAAAAGGAAAATGGAATGAATGGAAAGATTCATTTATTTTTGGTGCATTTTCATTAGAGACCCACTACATGATAAATGATGAATTTTCCCACAATGAGCAAATCACAACAGCGCTCAATAACTGACTCAAGTGTGTATTGAACTGATGTGAGTTTAGCTTGATTAAGATGAAAACATGTGATGTATAGTTTAATCATAAAATCATAATTTTTCCTGTACTAAGATCCCATTTCATATGAATATATCATGAACTATATAAAATAAAAATATAGCCAAGCACACCTGCCATGACAACCACAAAAAACTCATTAAAACTCACTCAATATGTAATATTTTGATAATATTTAATTTTCAAACTAAATTACGGTTAAGATTTAAATAAAATAAAACACAAGAAATTACCATTCCCAAACTTCAATTACATTATTCAATTTACCTATTTTAAAATCTCTAGAGTAACAGAAAAACCTTATAAATGAATCTTTCACATGTTCAGATTCACGAGACTACTTGAATTGCGCTGGTGCCGGAGCTGGGGTCATCGTCATCATCCATTTTGGGAATCTGTGTTTACATGTACAATACATGTACAATTAGTACAATCAAGATGGCAGAATTATTATTAGTGTATTCTGAACTCAGGAATGTGATATTCAACATATACAATTTTCAACTGCAACTTATGTTTCCATCATATTGCTTGTTACACATTAATGTCTATCAATACAAATAGACAGAATAAAGAAGCACCTCATAGTCAACTTCTTTGCACCACTCTCTGAAGCACTTCTTTGCCTTGTTTTTCTCAGTTTCAGTTTTAAAGTTCTTCATGTAAACCCTAATGAACACCTCAGAAAAACACTCTGGCAGGAGCTTGGACACCTGGCATCAAGGACAGCCACATAAAAAATAACACATCATTACAAAGTCAAAGTTGTCTTATGGAAATACATACAGAATGATCTCACAGCTCTAGTTCTGACCTCTGATATGGGGATTGTGAATGCCTCGTCAGGCTTCTCCTTGCTATAAAAATATGTTTTATTGATGGGGTCCTCGTCTTTCATCCCATAGTCCAAACTGACAACCTAATAAGAAATGTGATAAAACCCTCCATTTAAATCCAAATGTAAATAATGGCTCAGTTTATTATTATAAATGAATAAGAACAGACAAAACTCAAGAATTTAAGAAAAGTTCAAGATAATAAGGAAAAAAAAAACTCACAATAACTTCAAAGTTGTCCTTTCCCAACTCAGGAACGTCTTTGTCCAGTTTCTCTTTCAAGTTTTCCTTCTTCTCCTAAAAGATGAGCGAGCGCGAGTGAGAAAGAGAGAGACACTGTTTGCTTTCAGTGTTATTATTATTTTAGATATTTAAGCAACTTGAGGCAACTGTTATTGGGATTTGGCACTATATAAATAAAACGTAACTGTCCATCGATCCATTTTCTTCCACTTATCTGGGGCTGGGTCCCGGGGGCAGCAGCCCAAGCAGAGAAGCACAGACCTCCCTCTCCCCAGCCACCTTCTCTAGCTTATCTGGGGGAGGCCCAGCCGAGAGATAAAATCTCTCCAGCGTGTCCTGTGTCTGCCCTGAGGCCTCCTCCCGGTGGGATGGAGAGTTGGAGGGAGAAGAAAGGGATTCATACTTTACTGACAACACACAGAAAGACAACCTTCACACCGGTGGCGCCAGTGTCCGGCAGCCTCGCCTCTGTCAGTGCGCCCCAGGGTGGCTGTGGCTACAATGTAGCTTGCCATCACCAGTGTGTGAATGTGTGTGTGAATGGGTGGATGACTGGATGTGTAAAGCGCTTTGGGGTCCTTAGGGACTAAAAGCGCTATACAAATACAGGCCATTTACCATTTAACCCATATGTTTTGTGTCAATTGGCAAATTTTTACTTGTTTAGAGAGAATCTGTGTTTCTCACTTTTTCCAGTTTCTCTGTCTAAAACATGTTTTTTCCCACTGCCTAAAACTTTCTTCAGAATACTTGGGATTTTACTTCATATGTTAAAGCACTGAGAAAGCAATGACATATGCCTGCTCAGTTTTGTGTGGCAATGAATATAATTAGTTGGTTCGTGCCAAGATTCTCTGAGTGGAGAGTCTGTTTCTCCATCTTATATATTCCATGCCTAAGTGGACTCTGTAAGACTCCCAGTGAGGAAATCACAATCAACACCACTGGAATCAGCAAAAGAGATATTTATTTGTATTTATACACTCATGGGCTTTGTGCAAGATGCTATTAAAGCTTAGCTGGCCCCACCAGGTCCAAAGGCAAACTGAGTGGGTGGAAATTCACCTAGCTAGCATTGAGAAAGGATATCACTCCAAGTCATCTAAGCCATATGTGGCTCACAGTCCTGGAGACACTGTCTTTTCAGCCTATGTTGTGCTGGATAAAGCCCACCAAATGAAGACCTTAACCATATTGCGTCTAGCTGTGTGTCTGAGGTAAAAAGTATTTTTTCTCCATATCTCCATATCTTTATCTCCATATCATTGTATATTCAGTACTGGTGCTATTATATGATTTGAGCACACTTTGACCACACTTGTTGCCAAATGCAGTGATCAGATATTTCTTTTTATTCACGTCAAAAAATTCAGAAAAATCGAGCTTGAGCAGGCTGCATTAAGAATAAGTGAGTCTGAAAAATATTTTAAACACACTAAATATTACAATTCACATAGATTTTGCACATCTGGTGTGTAAAGGCCTTTAGAGTGAGATTTGAATGAAGTACCGCACCTGAATCACCTAGTTTCCAGTAGCAGCCCTCCTCATGCACCAAAAATGCATGAAATTCTCCCACTCTTTAATTTACACATATAAAAGAATAGAGAATATCTTGGGCCATGCATGTGAGGGTATCTGTCTTTCTTGCATTGCAGCATGTTTGAATCACTCCCTAACAATATGAATATGTCATCCTGGTTGATGGATGCCACAGTCTCATAAGATGGTCCGCCAAGATGAGGTTCTCCTCTTCCAGCTAAACTCTCTGTAGGAGGGGGTAAAGTGACAGAAGAAATTGCATCCCTCTGTAAAGGACAACTGTTTCTCATTATGGGAAAAGAAGAAGAGAAGACACTGAACTGCCTCTCTGGAAGCAAAGAGATGTGTCACCAGCATGCAGAAGTGGTCCCAGATCTTACCTACTAACTCTGTATGCAGTCTTTATTTTCCTGTGAGTTTGCCCCCTTTGGAGACTGATCTGCTGTGGGTTCGGCAGTCCTGGCATTCAGACTTTTCATAGCAACTTGACCTCTTCCCTATTCATGTAAATTGATTTGACTGTACTATCTGTCTACAAAAAATACATGGTGGTTCGTCAGAAAATGCAGAAGGGCTACACAGACAGCTGGCAGCTGGGTGACACAACCCGATGACAAAGAATTGGCCCTATGTGTTGCCTCTTTCCACATTTACTGGGTGCTCTGACTATTGGAGAGCTGCACACAGCAGCTTACTATTACTCTGTCCTGGTGATGCTTCTTGAGGGAAAGTTCTAGGGTAGCACTGAACATGGTGCATGTCCAGGAGAGCAACCACATGTATCAGAACATCTGAAAACGCTCCGCGTCCACACTATCGTTTTCAGTCATTTTCACAGAGTTGTGCATCTACATTGAAACGGCCAAAAACGCTTACGTTCCAGTATTGCGCATGCGTGAAACGCAAGACGATTCGACCTGCCTCATTTCTGTCTGCCGTTTATTTACTTTCCGGCTCTGAAATGTTGCGGCAAAATGTTGAAGAAAAGCACAGAGTTTTTTAAATGGACTAACAATGAGGTGGAGTTGTTGCTGCGAGTAACACAAAAGTACAAAGTTGCAAAAACGATTGAGAATTAAAGAATTTGAAGAAAAGCTATCTGGAGCATGTACAAACTGATATTAATCTTTAATAGGGCTGTCAAAATTGAGAGCAAACAAAACAACTGCTGTATAATACCTAGGGATGGGTATCGAAACCCGGTTCTTGTTGAGAACCGGTTCCCACTGTTTCAATTCCTTGGAATTGTTTGCCATTTTTCCAAACGATTCCCTTATCAATTCCAGTCGCCCCGAATTACGTCACCACGTTGCGGAGCGTCATTTACGTGGCAGGAAATATGGCGGCTCAAACGCTAAAAAGTTTGGTCACACTTTACGAGAACGGATGACAACAGGGCAACTTGCAATACTTGCAAAGTAGATATTTCATTTAAGGGAGGAAACACTACGAATATGCAAAAGCATTTGCTCAAAAAACAAGCGATAACCTTAAATGAATGTCGTGTTTTTAATTCCGCTCCAGACTCGTGAATCTCAACCCAGCAGCAGCGGTAACGTTTGTACGTCCTCTTCCGTTAATACGGCAGGTAAATAATCAGCTAACAGTGCATATTACGTTAGCGCGATCTGCCTTATTACAAAACCTGCCATTACTGTACGCTGCATTTAGGTGACCATGATGAGAGAGACAGACAGAGTCTGGCTGGCGCTCTCTGGCAGTTGTCGCTGCAGTCTACCGTTAGCGTCTCCTTTCAGGCCAGGATAGACGAATGTCACCGAGCAGTGACTAAGTTTGTGGTCAAAGGCTTGCACCCATTTGCCACAGCAGATGTCCCCGATTTTCGGTAAGTGAATGTGTTTAATTGTAGGCAGGGACATTACTGGATATTCTTGTGTAATTGCTACAGAATAATTTATGTTATACTTTGTTAATGCTACAGAAGAATATTTATTTTATTATTTTACATTTACATTTTTTTTCCCCGGGGACCCTGTGACACCCCATTGAAGAGCCGTAGGCTGTGGATCTCTTAAGATCTCACTGTTGGGTTTGTAAGGCCATGTTACTCCTAAATTTCTATCTTGTTCAAATAGAAGATATAAAACAAAGTTCTAAGCTAATCGACCTTAGTGTTCTCCTTTTTTTTAAAAAAAAGAATCGATAAGAGAATCGATAAAGAATTGAATCGTTAAACAGAATCGAAAATGGAATCGGAATCGTGAAAATCTTATCAATACCCATCCCTAATAATACCCTCCGCTACCTTGGTTGAAGTGGTCACATGACTGCATCCTATGACTAACATGTGTCATCGTTTTGGAAAGTCTCCATTTTCGCTGTCCACACTGCTACGCAAAAGCACCATTTTCAAATGTATGCGTTTTCGAGAGCGTTTTCAAAACGTAGCAAGGGAATATGAACCTTTCTTTGGGGGAAAGACCAAAGGTGTGAAACAGCTGTGTACTGCCTTTTGTTCTTGTAGGAAGTATTTAAACCCAGGGTCATTCTAGGCTCAGAGAGAGACTCTGCCGGTTGTCTTGTCCCATGATGATGGTTTCTCTCACCAAGCTTGGGTTTTTGTTCTTTTTTGATTAAAGGATGTTAGCTACCGCTCACCATTTGTCTGCAGGCTTTATTAAATGGAAACTTCCACAACGAGATGTGAAACTTCCACAGAATTTCTCATTTTACAACTCCGCTTAAATATTGGTTGACGACAACATAAACCAGTACTGATTTTGTCAAAAATGTTGGATGAATAATTTTATATTTTTTTTAGCATTGCATAGTGCTATAATTCCCAAGGTTTAAAGCCTGATGTCAAAAAATAAAGAAAAAACTATTGAAGCTAAGGGTTAGAATAAAAACTCACAGTTACTTGAACGGTGATTTGTTCATCATTACGACGATAATGAAAGCCCTTATCAAGCTCCTTTTTCAAACTTTCCACCATCTCCTGAAAAATCAAAGAGAGACTATGTGCTTACATTGTTATTATACAGTAATTGTTTTGTTAATCTTGTTTTATGAGCTTTTATGATTCTTACCGCTATCATTTCCTCTGGGTCCTGTTTCTGAACTGCTTTGGTCAAACTTTCTATCAGTTCCTTAAGGACAGAAGTCAGAAAAAAAGCTTTAATTGTTGTCTTTATTGTTTTGTTAAACTTGTTTTATGATTAGTTCTCAATCTTACCTCAATTATTTTCCCTTTTTTCTTGATTTGAGAAAAGGGGAGGAATAGGAGGTAAAAGACAGGAATTTACCAATTTGTGACAACACACATTAAGAGCACCTTCACATTAAGCCACATACATGTAACAGAATCTCTGTTTAAAACAATTTTTATCGGCTCCCAAAATTGAGCTATTCCAAAGTTTTCCTCAAAATACGTGGTGTTTTACTTTATAAATGGAAAAGGGAATCTGACAAAATTATGACATAGGCTTTGCCAGTTTTGTGTGGCAAGGAAAATGAGAACAGTTGCTGCTGTCTCTAAAATGTTGATTTGTCATTTAAAATCTCTATAGGCTATAGCAAGTCACACACTACATGCTGTCATCAACCTGTATTTAGCCTGATTGTTAAATCATGCCACTATTATATTATGATTTTTAATTATCAACATTGTGGTTAACTAGAGTTCCTATGAGTTGAACTAACTTTTAACTAATATTAGCAGTGGCTTTAGAAGTAATATGAAGCCACATTAGAGCAAGTGTTAAGCTAAAAAAAAAAACTGTTAAACTAAAGAAAACTTCTTCAATAAGAAACGACTAGACCCATCAACATCATGGGTCAAGAGGTGGAAACAGTGGACAGTTACAGGTCTTTAGATGTGATCATACCTGTTAGGCATAGGAACTTAAACATATTTTTGTAATGTACATTCAATCAGCTATTTTTCTTAGATTTATAGTGTGCATATTAATTATTAATGCAATTTGCACTATTTGCACATCTATTATGTGAAACTGGAAATATGAAAATGTGAAAATTCACTTGAAAAACTGTTAAACTGTTAATAGTCGACTTATAATGCAGGCACATGAAAGCCTTACTTACTGGGTTGGCTTGACCCACACACCAATACAGCTTACGATCTGAGATCCTCTGTAGAATCTCCTTCGCGCCCTTTAGATTATCGTCGGTGGATTTAGATATTTCTTCAACCACTTGGTCTATAGGGCAAACAGAGGAAAATGGAGAGACAGGTTCCTATAGTATTTAAAAGTAGAATGGGAGGCAGCGCATTAAGCTTTAAGGCCCCCCTTCTCTTAACTCAGCTTCCAGTTTGGATTCAGGAGATGGACACCGTCTTTACTTTTAAGATTAGGCTTAAAACTTTCCTTTTTAACTAAAATGTATAGTTAGTACTGGATGAGGTAACCCTGCATCTGCACTTAGTTAAACTGCAATAGACCTAGACATTTCTTTCAAGTAAAACTGAAAAGCCCTTAAAGTGTCCTTCAAGCGTTTTAAATATGACTATTTTCTTTCAAAGAAACAAAAAGGTTTTTGTTTAGAGTCTGTCAGAATATGTTTTAAATGTTTTAAAAGATGAATTTGTAGTTCATTTTAAATATAGCGCAGTTAGAATCCACTACCTGTCAGCTTTGTGTAGGCCTTCATGTCAGTTTTAGCTGTGGAGAGCTGGAACTTCTCCCCTTTGGAACCTACAATCTCGATGTGTCTATTTGCTTCTACGAGTGCATCTTTGATCCTGGATGAAAAAAAGGAATATCATATCACTCTCATAATCTATGTATCACTTTCATATGTATAGATTTGGACCTGGAGATACTCACATCATTTCTACACTCTGGGTTACTCTGTGCTTGTAGGCTCTTCTGTGGAGAGAGATCCTTGTGTGGAACATGTCATACAGGTTTGCCACTTCCTGTTGAGACCATCGCCTATAGTTTAGTTACAGCCAATCAGATAATGAATTACTCATTAAAAACTGATAAAAAGCAGGGATCCACACCTTGTCTCTAGAGCAAATGTGCTTCCTCCCATTCACATCACACACCCTGGCAAACATGATGAAGCGCTGATGGTCAAAGTTGTTCCGGATGCCCAGGTGGTGGCAGTCCCTGAGATAGGAGTGAGGAAATACATACATACATTTAAATAAATGTATTATGGTAAAGCTTCCAAAGCATCCTTACGATTTCCTGTATATAGAAATACTGAGTTTTATAAAATGTCACCAACCTGGCAAAGTAGTCGAACTTGTCGACATCAATCCCATTTTGCTTGTTTGACACAATTTCATAGAGAAAGGATTTATTCTCACCTCGACCTTCATACGGCCACTGTGGAGACGACACCAGAATTGACCTTCATGACAGAAATGATAACGAATGGTTTCATAACATTCAGACAGTAACTGGCCAGTACCTTAGTGTCATCACTCTTTAGAGGTTTAATCATCTCCTTGATAAATGTCAGGTCAGTTGTCATGTTCAACCTATACTGCTTCATCTCTTCCTCCAGATTATTCGTTTTCACCAGGTGCTCAAACATCTCTACAGAGGCCTCCTTATGCTGCATGAGATATATTATTACTGTTTACATCAATCAGACATAACATTATGACTACTGACATACGAAGTGACACTGATTATCTTCCGACATTTTGCCCTCAAAGTTGATGTGTTAGAAGCAGAAAAATGGGTAAGTTTAAGGATTTGAGCAAGTTTGACAAAGGCCAAATTATAATGGCTATGGCTGGTCATCTACAAAATTGCAGCTGTTGTGGGGTGTTTCCAATCTGTAGTGTACAGTATTTTTCAAATGTGGTCAGGAACAATGATAAATCAGGGAAAGGGTCACAGGTGGCAATTGATGCTTATTGATACTGGTCAGCAAAGACTGGCCTGTGTGGTTCGATTCAACAGACTGTAGCTCACTGGAGCCTATCCAGATACCACATAGGGCAAGAGGAATGGTACACCCTGGACAGGTCACCAATCTATCACAAGGCTCACAAAGAGAGACAGACAACCAATCACACTCAACATTCACACCTACGCTGAAAATGCAAACTCCACACAGAAAGGCCCTGGCCAGGTGGTGGACTCAAACTCAGGATCTTTTGTTATTGAGGCAACAAAGCTCTTGATGCATGCTCAATCATCCAGACAAGGAAATCCCAGAAATTTGATTCTATTCGTCCTTATATAATATTTTCAGTGGGATAAACATTTTGTCACTCATCTAAGTGAGTTCTTCAGTCATTCGGATGAATGATGAAATGTTTCTACACTGAAAACACTACATACAGATGAACAAAATCAACTTTCTGGGAACAGGATCATAGGCTAGACAAGCTCCAGGAAAGTAAACAGATGAACTGATAAAAGACTGAGCCGATAATGGGAATTAGACACAGCTGTGGTAAACACATAGGAGACGATTACACAGGTCCTCAGCTGCATATTTTCTTAAATGTTAGGTTTTTTAGGGTGCTTAATCCAGAAATGACCTCCATTTCCCTCCATCACGTACAGGTTTTTTGCAAAACATGAGGAGTTTACATTAAAAAGACTAAGGAGCTTGGAAAGAAAGCGACTGGACTTCTTCCAGGAGTTTCTTGAAACTATTGTGAGACCTTGCCTCACCCTATCATGTGGCCTATTAAGATCACCTGGCGCAAGATGAGATTGGGAGTTGAGGGACCTGGGAAGAGATCTCAAAATTGCATTGTAGGTGACAGGCAGTTGGTGTTGGAAGCCACCCCCTTAACCCTCTCAGGCTCAAATTAAGTTTTTGTTGCTAATGCACAACCAAGTCCTTGCAGTGGTACTTCTGAGTAAAAAAAAACTCATAAAATATGTATGTGGGGCAATCAGGTTGTTAGTTTTTAACTGTTGCAAATCGGCAACGCCTGCCTCGAGAGGGTTAATTTAACAATGGTCATTCACAGTGTACAGATCTTCTTTCAAACCATCTGTTTTCTGTGCCATAATATGAACATTGGCATCCCCAAAAGAGTGGCCTTCATCCTTTATATGCAGATCTACAGCTGAGTTTTCACACCTTCGATCATGTGATGAAGCACCTAATCAACGACGCTCTTAAGGGGCACGCCCACTAAGGCTTAAAGCCTGGGACACTCCACCATTTAGATGTTAGACTTCAAGAAGCTTCTTGGATGAGGAGTTTACCCTAAATTCAAACATAATCTAATAAGTTACAGTTAGCCCACAATCTAACACCACAAGTTAAAAATTATCTTAGATTCTGATTTAATTTTAAATCTGATTCATTGCCCTGTGGTAGCTGGGATAGGCTCCAGTCCCCCGTGACCATGGCAAGGATAAACAGAGAATAGAGGATGGATGGGTGTAGGTATGTATATATTGGTAATTGTAGTCATAGTGACATGTGACAATTAAAGCATACTGAAGTAAAGCAATCGCTCTACATTTATCTTGAACAGTGTTTTGTCTCATGCCTTTTTACAACAACTGTCTTTTATATTGCTGCCATCTTGTGGCCACAATTGACTATCATCTCTAGTAGAGGAATCAGTTGGAGCTGCTAAAATCTGCAATTGTATGAGTTAGGCATTCTCATGGGCATGTCTGTGTCTTGTTAAGAATAGCTCGAGCTTATCAAGTCAAAGGGCCAGCAGTGATTTGTTGTTGTTTGCACATGCACATTGTGGATAAACTTCTATTGTCTCACAGTAGAAATTGATTGTTTTCTTCGCCTACCTTCCAGTCTTTAGTTGGTGGGTCCGCTTCAGGATTGAACATAAGATCAAACAGACGAGAGAAGGGCCCGTGTCCTGTATGGAGAAATACAAAATAAACACTCACAAATGTTGAGTGTGTGAATTTTTAAGTGAGCCAGTGATTATACGATAGTCATACTCAGAAATCAAACATTTTTCATTTAAATGGATAATTTTTTTTTCACAGAATCTTTAGAAAAAATGCTCTGAACCTGTTCGTGTTTTTAAAATCTTGATCTGTAGATTTTGTTTTACTGAAGGTTGTGAATGAATAAATGTAATTTTTATGTGTACAAGTGAAAGCCGGTTTGTGAATGTCTTCCAAGCAAGACTCTTAAATTAAACTGTACTTCATTGTCTTATATCTAACATTGAAATCTCAGAGAATATGTTTTATTTGATGAGCAGAAGCATTACATGTAAAGTGTATGTTATATATTATCAAGTAAGCGCTTATTCATGTTAAAAAGACAATGCTCAGATATTTTTATATTGTGTCTTCATTTGGGAATTCACATGACACAATCAGGCCCTATCTTATCTTAATGACCTTGTAGTACCATATCACCCTATTAGAGCACTTCGCTCTCGCACTGCAGGCTTACTTGTTGTTCCTAGAGTATTTAAAAGTAGAATGGGAGGCAGAGCCTTCAGTTTTCAGGCTCCTCTTCTGTGGAACCAGCTTCCAGTTTGGATTCGGGAGACAGACACTATCTCTACTTTCAAGATTAGGCTTAAAACTTTCCTTTTTGCTAAAGCATATAGTTAGGGCTGGACCAGGTGACCCTGAATCCTCCCTTAGTTATGCTGCAATAGACTTAGGCTGCCGGGGATTCCCATGATGCATTGAGTTTTTCCTTTCCAGTCACCTTTCTCACTCACTATGTGTTAATAGACCTCTCTGCATTGAATCATATCTGTTATTAACCTCTGTCTCTCTTCCACAGCATGTCTTTATCCTGTCTTCCTTCTCTCACCCCAACCGGTCCCAGCAGATGGACGCCCCTCCCTGAGCCTGGTTCTGCCGGAGGTTTCTTCCTGTTAAAAGGGAGTTTTTCCTTCCCACTGTCGCCAAAGTGTTTGCTCATAGGGGTCATATGATTGTTGGGTTTTTCTCTGTATCTATGAAGTGCCTTGAGGTGACTTTTGTTGTGATTTGGCGCTATATAAATAAATTGAATTGAAATGAAATGAATTGAATTCCTGTCACTGGATACTCTCCTCACATTCATGCTCCGTTGGTTTATGCACTACTCTTACAAGTCATTGAGGGTTTTTAAAAAAAAGTTTTTGCTTTGTTATTTTGGCCCTCCCTCTCGCTGTGCTCCCTGGCAGGTAAATCTGCACCTCTGAACCTTCCCTTGGGTTACTGGCTCTATGAGTCTATTTGCTGTATCTGTGGCTTTCCTTGAAACTTACTAAGTTAGTTGTGGCAGGTGTCCTCCCTCTCTATGCCTGATTCTGTCAGGAGTTTCTTCCTCTCCCAATTGCCCATAATTGTTTGCTCATAAAAAATGTGTTGGTTCACTTTAGAGCTTAAAGCTCCATGTGCTAATAATATTATGTTTATTATTAAAGTTTTACTTTCATGTTCATACTTAAACATACCCATCAATAAAAGCCTAGCATATGGCATGGTGAAAGACGGGCATCACTTACCCAGGTCATGGCAGAGACCTGCAATTTGCACACAGAGGACATCTCGGCCAGTGATGTTAAGTTCCGGCTGCTTCACCTTGAGGGCTTTGGCAAATTCTCCTGCTAAGTATGCCACCCTGTATATTACATAGACACAAACACAGAAAGACAGAGTTCACCATGCAGCATAGTGAAAAAAACATAAACTGTTGTGTCTGCAAACCTCTTGACATACCCAATGGAGTGTTCAAAGCGGTTGTGTGATGCTCCTGGAAAAACATAATAACCGCCCCAAGCTGCTTGATATGTCGTAGTCTCTGAAACTGAGGGGTGTCTATGATCTTGACAAGAAGTGGGTGTAACTCAATGTGGCCATGGATGGATCATTAAACACCTGTGTGAAGAAAATATAACATTTTGATAAACTGTGTCTAATCCTTATACAAAGAGGAGTAGTAGACACTGCTGCACACTGCTTTTTACCTAATATTACCTAAAAAACATAAGCTTCAACTTACCTTTTCTCTGCATTTAACATAACACATTTAACATCCAATAATCAGCCATTTCACTGCAGGGTGCTACTAAACAAACAGTTTAAGCATATGTGACGCAAGAAAGCCAATAAAGACCAAAAAAATTGGTCAAAGCCGTAATCATGATATTTAGGACTAGATTTACTAGTGAGGTAGAGTGCAAATATTTTTGGGGGCAATTTAGCCTGATGATACATTTGCAAATATGTAACCACAGCAATGGAAAGTTCTTTGCTGTTCTACTAACAGTGCAATTTCTATACCGAGATGTACCTACTCAGTTTATCTCAATAATTGTCCTATCAAGTTAAAATTAGTGTCTTAAAAACAAGCACATCCACCCTGTGAGGCAGCGGTGTCTTGAACAATAATAATACTGTAGGTAATATGTAAGTGCAGGTTTTACACACACTGTTTCTGAAAACAGTGTGAGGAGATAAATTAGGGGACACTGAAGAAGAATTATTGTGTTTTTGATATAAAAGTAAACTATTAAGAATTTCTGTGACTGTGTGAGTTCTTGAGGACTGAGTCTCAGGTGGAGCACAAAATTTATCTAGAGGGCACAGTAAGGGGGGCCGCAGAAGTGGTGGAGCCAGGGATTCTCTTCACCTGACGGGCAATTTATTTACAAAAAAGAAATACTAATAGCCAAGCAGCACTGGTTGGTGTGAACAACCAAAAGAAACTTGTACAAACAAACTTTGCTGCAAACACTGCAGAACTAAGGAAAATAAATCAACAAAAGAAAATTTGTCTTTATTCTTACAAGGCCACCTTGAACTCCACCTTCAGGAGAATTAACTCAGGCTTATGAAGCTTAAGCCCCTCCCCTGAGAGCAAACCATGTAAGCATTAATAATTACTTTACACTAGGTACTCTTACCCAAAATATAACAAAATATTCTATTCATCACTTCTGAGGCTTCTACACAAAAATCACAAATACAGAAGTTTATTCACAATGACTAAAAGACTAAAAGACAAACTCCCCACTGTTTCTTACGATTTGGTAAGAGCCCAATTCCCCTCTACTATAAAGAGGCTTGGAATTTACTGTTTCCTGTTTGCAGTCTGTACCTCCAAATGGTGGCAACATGGACCAAAGCAACCTTCAACATTCTAGTAATACTGATAAACCAACTTTGCAATAAATGATTCTGAATACATGGGCCCACTGTGTGACTATTTCATAGTATGAAATGATAACTTAGATTATGCTTTGGAGAATTACCAGAAGTATGCATTTTATTTCACTTACTTAGGAATACAAACAAAATGATGAAGGAATAGCACACAACTAAAAGAAAAACAGGCCAGCTAGAAGTAATAAATTGCCATTCTAGCATGTAGTGGGCTATATGCAGACTTAGTCCTCTAGAGGCCATGGGTTAAACAAGACTGATGCAGCCAAACAAGATATAAAAAACAAAAAATCCCACTCACTTTTACAATATCATCAATATTATGTATTGCCTTTACTGAAATAAAATCAAGAAACCATAGCAACTGAGGTGACAGCATCATGACATGATGCTTCTCTGTTTCTTGAGACCAGATTATTTGTCTCCTCTTCTGCAGTTATTCTGATCAAAACTGGTCACTGCACATCCTTCATGAATCCAGTGCTAAGGATTAAGGTAAGGATATTTTAATTGATTTATTAGTTAATGAGATCCATTGTGAGTCCACATCTGCTTTGAAGCAGAAATAATGTTTGTAAGGGAACCAGCCCATTTATCATATAGCCTACTGCTTGTCAGTAGACTGGTTCTTACATAGTGTTTTTCTACTCTATCTGAGCACTCAAAGCACTTTACACAGCTTCTACATTCGCCCAAGCACTTTCTTATACGCTGTTTCCAGGTGCTTCCTATCTAACATTCACACACATCCATACTCCGATGGATGCATCAGAGAGTAACATAGGGTTAGTATCTTGCCCAGGGATACTTGGCATGCAGACTGGAGCAGACTGGGATCAAACCACCAACCTTCTGGTTAATAGGTGGCTTGCTCTACCACCTGAGCTACAGCCACCCCAAATACTGCAAAAGTAACTGTGAACCAGACCAGTGAACTGTCCAAGCTTAAAAAACCCACTGCAAGGTCAGAATAGTAAAAGTGGTTAATTGAACTGGAACATCTAGCCCAAATATCAAAAGGTTAACCAAAAAATAACTTGAATACCACTATTTAATAACAATAATGTTGCTGGCAGATTTTTTGGCTCTGAGGCATGTCTTGCCCCGCTTTGTAAAATTGTTGTCTTGGTCAGGGTAGCGCATACAGCAATGGTGGTGTATATAAAATGTCAGGCTGGCTCTAAGCCTGATTATGTGGAGCAGCTAGCACCTCCTGTCATTAAGTGTGACATGTGTGTCACACTTAATGTGTGTCTCCATGCAGAAGACTGTGACAGCACTGAGCAGCTCCCTGTGGCAGGCTGTGGCACCCACGATCTGGGACGGAGAGATTTCAAAGGTCTTTCCTCCCCACTGCTGTCACACTCCACAACAAAGACACTCCGCAACTTACCAAACACACACATCCACACATGTGCAATAGCAATAACACTAAGTGCAGTACTCTTTTTGACATCATTGTATTATACTCAGTTGTATATAGCATTCGCATTCTATTTTATTCTATTGTATATAGTATTTTATTTTATTTGATCTTATTCTATTGTGTACAGTTGTGTACAGTATCTTACTCTTATTCTATTCCAGTGTTTTTCTAATTTTTGCTATGCAACTTTGCACTGTCCACTTTCTGCTGTAACAAAACACATTTCCCATATGTGGGACTAATAAAGGTTATCTTATCTTATCTTTTCTCATCTTATCCTCTCCTAGTGCAGAGTCCAACAGAGTAGATTTGCTCTCCAGAGGGATTATCCCCCTTGGATTATTATCCCAAAATAATCTCCAGCTGTGGGATACTCTCAGGGCTGCATTGTGCCTTTAGAGTCTTTTGACTTAAAGGCACTTTTGATCAAAACTGTCCTATTGTTTGCTTCAGGATCAGCAAGAATGATCAGTGATTTAGTCATACTGTTACCCTGCTGTATATTCTCTCTGAAATCACTGTTAAAAGATGATTTAATTCCAATAAATCGTTTCCCACTCCAGCAACACAGCCTTCATCGGGGTCATCAAGACTTATTCTCCATACATAATTGGATGCAAAAAAAACCCCTTATTTAAATTTTTAGGCCTATCCACCAATCCACTCTACGTTGTGATTGCACAAAATGGTAACACTGTTTACATGCGAGCTTTATCAAAAACCAAAAAACCCCAAAACTAATCTATGTGATACGGTGTTCATGTAATAAAATATACAACAGTAAAACATCTCATTCTGTAAAGGAACACATTGTTGAACATAGGAGCTCCATTAAGAGAAAAGACAATACCATTAAGAGGAAGACGTGTCCATAAAAAAACGCCTCAGATTTTTGAAGTGTGTTCACAGGCAATGATTTCTAGAAGTGTTCCTGAGCCCATGCAGTCATTTCATTGAAAGAACGCTTTGTTTTAAAGATCACAGGCATCCATTCATTTATAGCCTTGTCGCTTGCACCCAGAGATTTCTTCAGATTCTCTGAATCTTTTAACAATACTATATACTGTTTAGATATTGAGAGTCTTTGCAATTTTACATTGAAGACATCATATTGAAGTTGTTTCACATTTTTTCGCAGACTGAGTGACTGTTTACTTCTTCTTCACTTACGAGAAAGTCTGCTTTAGCTGTTTTTAGATCCAGTCATGTTACTGACTGCCTCAGCATGGACGCTGATGTTAGGCTAATGATCTTTTAGTATCATGTCTTCTACTATGGCAATGGCAACTTGTTTAAATGGAAATAATGTATATAATGTATTTTATCAAGAGGAAATTTAAATCATATTTTATTTTAAATGGATAGGTACAGTCTTTTTGAATATTTTTGATACTGTACCAAACGATTACATTGCACCTTATATCGCACCTGCTCTTGTATATTGCAGCTTATAGCAATAAATAATAAAGAGCTAATCTATTCTATTCTATTCTAAATTATAAGTATTGGTTTTGTCCAAGAGTCATGTTAAATTACCTTGCTATACTTTTTGATGTCAAGGTGCTTCTTCATAGCGTTGTAGATTTCAAGACAGACACTTTCATTCCTAAAGAGTAAAAAAGCACAAACGTAAAAGCATAGTAGAAACATACTAAATTAACTGGGTGAACAATGCAACTTCTTTTATCATGGATAAACTTACGTTATGCCAATTTTCTTCAAGCGATCAGGAGTTAGATGACAAAGCTCAGTGATGTTGCTTGCTGGGTACATAAGGAAACAGTTAGGAGTCCTGTGATACATCTCCTGTGACTATTAGCAATACTAGCAAGAAAAGAAACAACAAAATGTATTCTAGCCAATAAAGGAATCAGTTTAATTTACTAAAGCAGATAACTAACCTCTTATTTGGGCTTCACATTCTTTAAACTCATAATCGCTCAGAAACCGAAATACTTCTTCCAGTGTCATTTTGCTGGTATTTGATGTCAGTTCCCGTGAGCGTGTCTTCTTTTGCGTCTTGATGCTCTCAGATGTAAAGCCTTTAGGACAGGATGGTCTTATGAAGAATTACAAGTGTAAAAACGGGCAAGCATTTTATTCCCAAAAGATAACTATCTGATATGTTAAAGACAAATTTTTTGTTTCCGTATTGATATCTTTGGACCTGTTCTAAAAAATTGTAATATCTCTAGCGTAGATGATGATGCAGTTTGCAGTCAGCTGTATTCTGATTTCTTGCCCCTTTCCAATTCAAGTGCATAATCCTAGGTACTGTAACCTATGTAGGATAAACAACTCTTGCTGCTGTTCATCTGTAATGAGTTTTGGCTATTAGTCTGCTCTTTACCTCAGCTGGTGTTTATGTCTGTTTATACTCTGGAGGATGCTGTAAGACTTTGTGAAAGGAGTCTGACACAAGTCAATTAGTCAGAGACGCTCACTTCTGTCCGATGACAGTGATACTAAGGTGAATTTCTGAGGATATCCTGAACAAAAGCACTGCTGTTTTTACTGCTGTTGGCCAATGTTAATGAAACTTTCTTTGGGCAGCATTGCTGGAGTCAGACCCTTAGCAAATAAACAGCCATATTGTGTGAGAATGTATTCAAACTGTTTATCAGAAGGAAATAAATTTTTAGGAGACATTAGCTGGCATAATGTTACCTTGTAGCCAGCTACTGTTATTTAGTTGGCTTGTCCTTAGCTGTGTGTGAGATGGGAGAGTTGCATGTCTAATGCACTGACAATAAAAATATACTTAAGGAACCTAAAGTACTCATGTGTACTCAATATATAATACCTCGGAATAACTGAACAATTCTGACACTAGCAAATAGATTTGTGTTACAGTAGATGACAAAAATTATGTTGAATCAACATAATTTAAATCATTAGTAAATACTTTGGATTTACTAGTAAAAATTAAGTTAGGAGAAAAAGAGAAATTATTAGTTCAACACATGCGGAAATTAGAGCAACAAATCACTTGCATAAACTAAAAGCGCATTCAACAATAAAATGACGTCAAGTTTGTGAAAGATGCAGAATGCACTTTCCATTATACTCACATTTTTTTCACCTTTCTGCTTTCTTAATATCTTTATCAATAACACATTACACTGTAAAATGTAATATTGTGTTTAATTAAAAATATTAAATAGGCTGAACTCAATTTTTATCAATTTGTTATTAGAACTCAATTTAAATAAGTTACCAGTACTTTTTATGCAAAAACGCTGATAAACTCCATTTATTTGAGTTGTCTTAACTTAGAAAAACTAAGTAAGCTGGAAGTTTTGCTTCTCAGTGCGGAAGGATGAAAGATGTGTTTTGAAAATGCCACGTGACTACCGTCCTCCTCCCTCGCGGATCAGTCCGCATGTTCACGGTACATTTTTTATGGAATATGTTGAGCAAACCTGGAGAAGCGTCAGCTCAAGATATTATTGTTGTCATTGCTGTGGATCTTTACCTGATCCACTGACTTGGTGAGTAAATGTTTACTCTTATTCAAACTGATTTTGTGGCTTCTCTTAGTTTAGCACCAGGTTTAAAATCTTGCTAGCTAGTTAGTGTTAGCCTAGCGTTGCTGCTGCCGCTGGGCTCATGTTACTTAAAAATTAACACCACAGCCTTAAAAACCTTACATAAAACTATGTGGTGAAATTTTCTGTTGATTGTTTGAAATAAATAAGTGAGATAAGAGCCCAGACAAAATTCTTCGGGAGGTGCAGCCGTTAGGGGTGGGGTAGGTGTGGGATGTGGGGGGTGGATAACAGAGCTCTCCGAAAACGTGGAAGCACTTTTGCAAATATGTGATATTTTGATAAATTAAGTAGATATTTGAGCATTACATAGCTACATTGTCGCCTGAAAATATCTTAAAAGGTTATTTTGTGACCCAGAAAGGGTAGTCTGGGGGAAAGGAGGATGGCATTTGTCGCCGTGGTTGTCGGAGCCTGTGCGTACGTGTAAGCGCGGCAATGGCGGAGGAGCGCCGCTGAAAAACTTATTACTTTTTCTGGGTCACAAAATAAACTTTTAAGATATTTTCAGGCGACAATGTAGCTGTGTAAATTTCAAATATCTGCTCGATTTATCAAGACATCACATATTTGCAAAAATGCTCCGACGTTTTCGGAGACGTCCATTTGTTGTTCATGCTTTGTGGCAGCTTTAGAACATCTGTGGCATCTATTAATGTCAAATCTAGCCTTTATTTAACAACATAAGCAAACTCTATGTTACAATGATTGCACAGCCATTAAGGATCAAATCAGTTTCTGAAAAATGTTGTTTTTTCTCCCTCTGCTTGCTTCTTACTGTCTTTGAGGCTCCGGACCAGCACTCCTGCTGTTGGACAGAAAGACATCAGTAAGTATTTTGGTTTTCCAATATATTAGCAACTGTCAGTGACATTTATATTAATCAGGCTGAACTTTAATCATACTTTAGATCAGCCTGTTTTACTTATTGTTTTATTTGTGCTTTGGTTTGGGGAAGTTGTTTCTTTACTGATCTTTTCCTGTCTTCTATTATTAGACTTGAGATATGACTGCACTATGCTGTTGCTGGTGACTCCAGTTAATTCTACAAGACATGCTGTGTAAGTAAACAAACAACAACAGTTTGGTCTGCATTTCTTGAAAGATCACATCCCCCAAACTTAGTTTAGAGGGTCTACACTGTATATAGTGAAGTCTGCAAGTTTTCTAACAGCAAAATCTGTTTTGTGCCCAAAATCATTTTGCACATCATTAGAATGAAAGTTATTGGCCATGTTTACATAGCCCTTTTTAAAATGATGCTTTCATGACATTATTGTGTGTTGGGTGGTGGTCAGGGCTATCCAGACTGACAATTTGGGACATTGAATGTCACCTCTCCAGTGGGGAGGGAGCCTGAGATCGTCTAAATTGGAGTCTGTTCTATACCAAATGCAGAAAAAAATGTTTTAAGAAAGCAATTAAGTTCATGTTCCAAAAATATGATTGTTTGCTTGCAGGACAAGAGGAGAGATGAGTCCTCCGTCACAGATGGTGTGGTCAGTGAAGATGGTCGCCTGCAGGTTCAAGCTCATTGCATCTCCAACCCACATCCACTGCCACTGTACTTAAGGGAAGTTAAAGACTTTCTTCTGCACCTACATTTGGATCACCTCGATCCATGACAGTCATTCAGGCAGTAATGCCTGGACTGGAAACAAGCCATCCTTAAAATAATACAACATTCCAGCTCATGTGTTAAAATGGAAAACAAATGTGTTGTTTAAATTAGAGACTGCACTTGTGACAGAACAATAAATATTTTATTTTGATTATATAAGTAATGTAAGTACAAAACAAACTGTGGTAGGCCTAAACTTATTTTCAGAATAATTAAATCTGAGACTTTGTTTCATTGTAAGATTATAACAGTGATGGCAATATAATTGTTTGTTGTTCAGCAGAACAGTGTCCAGTATGTTGGCTGTTATACTTTGTTGTGTTTGAAAATAAAAGTTGGGCTGATTTTAACATCATTACAAAAATTGTTGTTAATTATTTTTAATCATATTCAGGTTACCACAAATTGTTTTTTCATTTAGTTGAACTTAACATGTTTGTCAGTAGGTAAACAATTAGTATTGTACAGTCAGAAATATCAAGTTATTGTTAATACTGCAGACTTGCAATGTATAAGTTGTCCTAACAGTCATCTTAAGTAAGCTTTACTTAGTTTTTTTGAGGCAACGAGTTTCCATAATTTTTTTGAGTTCTGGGAACTAACACGGCTGTACAGTGTACTCAAAATGAGTAAGTTGCCCTAACTTGGTCATCTTACGTAAACTTGATCCAATTTTTTTGAGTTCTGGGAACAAATGAGCTTGTACAGAGTACTCAAAATAAATAAGTTGTCCTAACATAGTCATTTTTAGCTAAGCTTTACTCAATTTTTTTGAGGCAACGAGTTTCCATAATTTTTTTGAGTTCTGGGAACTAATTAGATTTTACAGTGTATAGACACAGGGCCAATCATTTTCACACAATCATCTGCGATAATTGCAATTTAAAAGCTGACTATCAAGACACATGTTACATATATATATCTGTGTTAGTTACCTTGCCAATAGCAATGAATCCGACTTCAGTTTGCATGAAATGGATGTCCTTGTCACTGATGATGCACACTTCAAGCTGTCCTCTTTATATAAAGGGATGTTTGGTGTTCAGTC
Organism: Oreochromis niloticus; assembly: GCF_001858045.2. Classification (NCBI taxonomy): domain Eukaryota; kingdom Metazoa; phylum Chordata; class Actinopteri; order Cichliformes; family Cichlidae; genus Oreochromis; species Oreochromis niloticus. The sequence continues at coordinate 17,173,708 of NC_031984.2, forward strand.
TCCACCTCTTTGCTTTCTGTCTTTCTATTTGTCTATGTGTATCTATGGGTGTGGTGCTTACATCACTGCTGCAATACCTGTGCGTATGATTTAGTGAATCTATTTTCAGAAATAGAATATTGCTTTATAATTACAATTATGTATTTGTTGTTGTTATCTACATAGTAATTCCATCAGTCACATTGAACCTTACACACTGGACCATATTTCTACTGCAGCTCAGTGGGACAAACTTAACACTGGCATAAAGAAAAGGCCTGTTTTCACAAGTTGCAGCCAGCGTAGGCTCTGCCACAAAGATGGAAGGTATCTAGTTTTAACTGTAGCCACCAGTTCCTACTTGCTGGTCCTTTATGCCTGGAGCTTCCAATCTCTCATCGTGTACCCATCCTCCCTTTCTAGCCTTCTATGTAACTCTTCTTGGTTAATCTGACCCTTAAAATAAAGGAAAGGTACTTAAAAATGATCATTTTTAATTTTAATTTAACAACTTACTTGAAAGTTGCTTTCAGTTTGTATCTGTATTTTTAACTAGTAATTACTGACAGGAAATGTTTGTCAGTGTAAAGTCTTACTGTATGTTAGCCAAATCTGTATTCAACAGTACAAAATAATCACTGAAAAAAATATTTGTTGGTAGCTGTAATCAGTCTGCCTTTCCTTTTTTCTCTATCAGCCCATTATTTACTTCAGCTTTTTGCAGTTTCTTTCTTCCCGTTTTCTTTACACAATTAAATGGCTATGAAAATATTCTACAGAGCATCATTGAGTTGTGGCTAAGTGGACAACAGAAAAGGAAACTGAAAACATGATGATCAGGAAGACTTGAGTATAAAACAAGAACTACTTGTGGAACAATCATTCAAGGTTCGTTGCGTTGTGTTCATCCTGTGTGTCCAGTTTATCTACTGCTGTTTTTATTTTGGTTCAATGATTAGGTGTGTCCAACGTTGTTCAGTTTTGTTTTACCAAATGTTTGAGCTCATACTATGCGTTTTAAACAAGTCATATGTACACTTAACTTTATGCTTGGACTCACTGGGTATTTATGTATCAACATTTTTATTTTTACATTAGCTTTCTCATATGAGAGTTTCATATTTTGTTTGAGAAACACACTTCACAGCACCAACAAATGATCATTTCTCAGTCATCAGCCTCTCTTGCAGTCTCCAACCAAAAGCAGATCACCCACAGAACTTTCTCCTAGAATTTGTGTACTTTAGAGATTGTAACATCATGCTAATTTAACCTCTTAAGTCCCAAAGGTCTTTCTGAAGTTCCTGCTTGAAAACTCTTTGTAAACAATCTTGGTATCAAAATAAAGCTAACACTTGTGAGATTTTATCAGAGGTGGGTAAATACAGCTGATTTTGCTGTGTCAAAGTTACTGAGGCTGGAATATAGAAAAAATATAGGGCCCCTGTTAGCCTCCACTCTGCAGTTGGTGCGTAAGCTCCCCAGGAAGATGATGCCTATTGTCTGCTATTGACAATACATGGAGGCATGCAGAGCCCAACCCCACAACTAATTCTCACAGGTCCATCACTCCTCTGCCGACCAGCAAGAGATTGGTGCCTACTGCTGCGGTGGGTGTGCCCCCAGCTGGAGCACAGCCTCCAGTTTGATCTTTGCGCCAGTCGGCTTGGAGCAAAGGCCCACCTTCAGGCCCTCGGCGGGATGAGAACGTGCGTTTCTGTGACCAGTTGTTTGTCTGTTTTGCTAATCCAGCCAAGGTAGAGCTCTGTCTCACTGGATTATAGAAGCTATCTCACTGGTGTAAAGCACCAAGGGTCTTACTTTGTCCCAGGGGCATAAGAGCTCATTCCACCAGGCCAATGGCAACCTCATGGGCTCTTTTTAAAGGGGTTTCCATAGCTGATATTTGTGCTGCAGCTAGTTGGGCATAACCACACACTTTAGTGCAGTTCTATTGTTTGGACATTACAGCCCCTTCAGTGGCTTATGCTGTCCTTTCTGCTGGGCATACCACACACTAAGGTGCTTGTGGTCTAACTCCAGTTCGGTGGCTGCTCTACAAGGCGTGTAATACTTATGTGTTGCACTGAGTGAAACGACTGAAAGGGAATGAACAGTTATATCTATATCTTCTGTTCCCTGAAGGAAAGGAATGCGGTACAACACAATGTTGCCCCACAGTGCAGCTTGGCTTGGTGAAGAGCAGCTACCAAACTGAGGGATTACTGTGATGACAGGGGTAAATGTGCAGGCAAGCCCGTGCACATCACTGGTCATAAGCCTTAAAATAATGAATAAAGGTTTCTTAAGCCAGCACACGCGGGGGCGTGATATCCCATACTTATTTGTTGTTGTTATGTGCTCAATAAAATCAAGAAATGGTAGCCACTGAGGTGACAGCATCATTACAATGATGCTCCTCTGTTTCTTGAGACCCGATTATTTGTCTCCTCTTCTACAGTTATTGTGAGCAAAACTGGTCACTGCACATGCTTCATAAACCCAGTGCTAAATTTAAGTGTGCACTTCTTTAGTAGGTGTTGTAAGGACATTTCAGTTGATTTATTAGTTAATGAGATCCATTGTGAGGCCACTTCTGCTTTGAAGCAGAAATAATGTTTGTCAGGGAACCCCTACCTTTGAAAGTGGGAAATCATTGCAAGGACAGAATAGTAACCACTAGATTAGTTTGCCTTAACCCAGTATAGCCTAATTTTAAAAAAGGACATTCAGTGAAAAAAAACAGAAGACTTACCCCTCACTTTTTGGGAGCTTGTAGACAAAGCTTGTAGATAAACATCTTGAGGATGGACAGTTCAGGTACAAAGTAGTTTAAATTGTAGGATGAAGTGGCTCAGTGGCTCAGCTGGCTGGAGTGTTTACACACATCTTCAACCTTTCCCTCTCTCTGTCTGTAGTCCCAGCCTGCTTCAAAATGGCCACCATCGTCCCTGTACCCAAATCCTCCACCATTTCCTCATTGAACGACTGGCGACCTGTAGCCCTGACCCCCATTGTGAGCAAATGCTTCGAGAAGCTGGTCAGGGACTTCATCTGCTCTGCACTACCCGACTCACTGGACCCTCTACAGTTCGCATACCGCCACAACAGGTCCACTGATGATGCCATAGCCCTGACACTCCATGCTGCCCTGTCACACCTGGAGAAGAGAGACACGTATGTGAGAATGCTGTTTGTAGATTACAGCTCAGCATTCAACACCATCATTCCCTCGAAGCTGGACAGGAAACTGCAGGATCTAGGACTGAGCAGCTCCCTCTGCAGCTGGATCCTTAACTTCCTGTCTGACAGACGCCAAGTGGTCAGACTGGGCAGCACCACCTCATCCCCCATCACACTGAACACTGGTGCTCCACAGGGGTGTGTACTGAGCCCTCTCCTGTACTCACTCTACACCTACGACTGCACGGCCACTAACAACTCCAACATCATTGTGAAGTTTGCGGACGACACTACAGTGGTGGGTCTTATCACCAACGGTGATGAGACGGCCTACAGGGAGGAGGTCAGCGCCCTGACCCACTGGTGTCAAGACAACCATCTCACCCTCAACGTCGCAAAGACAAAGGAGTTGATAGTGGACTTCCGGAGGTGCAGAGGAGTACACACCCCCATCACCATCAACGGCGCCGCTGTGGAGAGAGTGAGCAGCTTCCGCTTCCTTGGTGTACATCTGGCTGAGGATCTTACGTGGTCAGTACACATAGACAAAACAGTGAAGAAGGCGCAGCAGCGCCTCTTCTTTCTCAGGAGACTGAAAAGATTCGGCATGAGCCCCCGCATCCTCAGGACCTTCTATCGCTGTGCCATTGAGAGCATCCTCACTGGATGCATCACCACCTGGTATGGCAACAGCACCGCCTACAACCGCAAAGCTCTCCAGAGAGTAGTGCGGTGTGCTGAACGGATAATTGGAGGTGAGCTTCCCTCCCTCCAAGACATCTACAGGAAGCGGTGCCTGAGGAAAGCGGGGAGGATCATCAAGGACTCCAGTCACCCCAGCCATAAACTCTTCAGACTACTTCCATCAGGAAGGAGGTTCTGCAGCATCCGGTCCCGTACCAGCAGACTGAGAGACAGCTTTTTCCACCAGGCCATCAGACTGCTGAACACGTCATAGACACCTCACCTTCACTACTGGAACTTCAACATTATGCACTCCATACTGTACATTAATGCCACTGTTTTGCACATGTCCGACTACCAACCTCTGTACATTTTATATATCTTATTTTATTGTTTACTTTATTTCATTTGTAAAACATGTATATACACACTATATACACACACACACACACATGTAGAAAAACATATTTAGTACACACGTTCAGTAATGTATATACCTTTATATATTGTACACATATTTATTACTTTTTAGATTAGCCATTTTTATATTTTGCTTGTTTTACGTTATTGTATTTTTGCACAACTCTGTTGCTTGAGAAGCTCGCACACAAGAATTTCACTCACATGTACTGTACCAGTGTACCTGCACATGTGACGTGACAATAAAAGTGATTTGATTTGATTTGATTTGAAGTTACAAATGTTTCAAAACTATTTTTGTCACGATCTGAGGGGACAGACCGTGCGGTGGTGTGTGTGGTGGACCCAGGTGCGAACACAAGTGAGCAGACCGGAGCAAACTTAAACTGAAAGCGAGCCTTTATTGTGGCTGATGACAGGTCTCACAACAAAGCAGAAACAGCGTGACTAAACTGAACCTAAACTAAACTGGGAAACAGATACTGATAACCTAAGGAGACTCAGAAAACCATGGCGGTGATTGTACAGACTGGCTGCGAGAACATGGAGGGTGGGAACACAGACGACGCGACACTGAACACAGCAAGACTGGGGACTAAATACACACATGAGGCGATCAGGGGAAGTGGAGACACATGAGAACACAGCTGACTATAGAATGGAACATAATGACAATACAGGGGAGAGTAACACTAACTACAATGAACAAAGAACACCAGACTCTTCCAAAATAAAACAGGAAACACGCAGACATAGACATGGAAATGAAACATGGCATGAACTTAACATAACTGCATAGACATGAAACATGACACGTAGACGCAGAACCAGGGAGACTGAGTACAGGGGAAGATGGCAGAAATAACTACAAGAACTTGACAACATAAGACACACAGACATAACACACATGAAGGGCAAGAGAGACTAAACACAAGGGTAATATAATTACAAATGAGCTGGAATAACTTAATGAACCTAAACAAACAATAAACATCCAAATAAACTAAAACTCAAAACACTGGGTCGCATGACCCAGGACCATGACAATTTTGTTTTGAAAATGGAGCAAGTGCAGTGCAGACCCATTTGAACTGAAAGGTATTTACACATGTGCTTGGACAGTCAATTCAACTGAAGGTATATGTTAGTTTTGTATTGCTGACTGTCATTTATGATTAGAAATATTTAGCCATATATGCTTAGAGGTGTATAATCGATTGTGTAGTGATAGGATGTTAATCCTTAGTTGTCTGCAAAGACTTTGTTTGCATTCCAGAGAGTTCTGGCATTCACACCCACGTCCTGGGAGCATGGGAGAGGTTGTACCTTCTCTTATTGTTTTGTGGTAGGATAAACATATCTATATCTGTTTTAGTCTAAGTGCATTTTGTTTAGATGAACTGCTGGACTTCCAGACCAGCAGGTTTAGGGAAGTCGTTTATGGGGTCACACACTGACCCCCCCCCCACACACACACACGCATACTTACACACACACAGACAGTACTCTTTCTTCACGTGTATACCTATGTAAGACGTCATATGTTAATGAACCTATGTATATTCATGTGACCTCAATAAAAGATCAGTGTTACGGGGGAGCAGACGACTCAAAATAGGTTTGGAAAAGTAATAAAAGGCCTTAATTTTTCTGGCCTAAATATATCAAAAATGCATCAGTGCACATTGGCTGGCTTACAAATCCAGTTGCCTTTATCATATTTCTACAGGCCTAGTACGAACATAATAAACAATCTTAAGAAAAGGCTTTTTGTACTTTTAAGTTTATTTTCCTCTAGTCTCAGCCTGCTCAGCTACTAGCCTCCCTCTTTCAGTATTCTGTAACCTTTTCTTAGCCTTTGAAAAAAACAAAAAAACAATAGACAAAACAATACTCTCCTGGTCCAACAGAGTAGACTTGCTCTCGGAATGCTTTCACTCTACAGGTAAAACCAATCCCGAAATAATCCTCAGCTGTGGGATCACTCTCAGGGCTTTTTGTCGATTCAGGGTCTGTTGACTTAAAGGTACTTTTCATAAAAACTGTCCTATTGCTGTAGCATCAGCAAGAATTTTAAGTCAGGCTCCTCACTTAATTTCCTTTCGCTGCTCAGCTCTCACACAGTGGCACACAGTGGCTCAGCTATGCTCAGATCCCTCCATATTGTGGCATATTATTATTTCGCCTTTCGCGCTCTTCAAACACAACTAAATGCAACCCGTTAGATTGAGCAGTAAACCATGTCAGTAAGTTACAGAAATGTCAGCGACTTTGTCTGTCATAAAGTTTGCGTTCATAGAAAACAAAGAGTTTTCGGTAAATGCAAAAAAGAAGCATTCGACAAAATGCAGATTTTGCAAAGTCTCGTTGACTGAGACAGCCGGGACTACCTCAACCTTCACCAGGCACCTGGAGCGCAAACACCCTCAAAGGTAAGCTAGCCAGTAGCCATCTTTCCATCTTCAAACTCTTCTACCTACCTTTCCAACCTCAGATGACCAGGTCATGTTTATGTAATATTGTTATTTATAATGTGTTCTTCGCGCGGTATAAATTATTTAGGGACAGATTTTTTTGCAACTGTCTCTGCAGACTTAACTTTTCCTGTGAAGATTGTAACTAACGTTACATGCTAAGTACAGGTAGCTACTGCTAGCAGTGGCTATCAGCTACTTAAACAGTTTTCACTAACTTTAGGTATTTTGGCGAATTCATTGAGCAGAAATATATAGAATAGAATAGAATAGAATAGAATAGAATAATCCTTTAATTGTCCCACAAGGTTGTAACAGCAGCCAAAAAGACACATATACAAACAAACAGTACACAGGACACAGAACAGAAACATACACAATTATTCTTACATATTTACATTAAGGACAATGGTTACTATATACAGAGAGTACTATACAGTTATTAAATTAAATAAAAATAACTACAGATAAGAGGCAAACCAGGTTGTAGTGCGAATCAGTTGATTAACTTATTGCAGTTACAGTGCTGATGTTACTGCAATAAGTTAATATCAAAACCATTTCAGTGAGCACTTTAAGGGCTGGTATGGTGTGGTTTGTTATCGACTTTAATGGGCACATTTATGTGGTTGCTGACTCTTAAGTAAGGACGGACGTTTCAAAAGTGTCCCTATAACATTGCCAGGCTAACAGCGGCATTCTTGACAGTGAAGCCCAGATGAGAGCGGTCTATGGCTCTGGTCCAGATAGCACGGATGGCAAAACTGAGTCCTAAAGTTCTAAAATCGAACTTAAGGATCTTTGACTATGACTATCTTTGACTGATCCAACAAAATTATCATGTTTGATGTGGTTATCACGGTTGAGGTGTTTACTACTATGTTGTTCTACTGAACCAGTCCAGTGTGTAGGTAGGGGCTACTACAGCATGTCATTATTAGACACAGTTATTTTGTATTGGTGTAACTTCAGACTTTATTGAGTAGTTTATTTCTTGTCAATACAGCTGTGTCTGATAGCTGACTGACATGAGGAGGCTTAATGCAATATAACGCATAATAATATATTAAGTAATCCAAAGTATTCAAAATACGTTACTCTCATTGAGTAACGTACCTGAATACGTTACAAAATACATGTTGGGGCATGTATTCTGTAATATGTAGTGGAATACATTTTAAAAGTAACCTTCCCAACACTGGTGGTGCACATACAATAATGTTCCTTGTTCTTTGAAACAACGTCCTAAAATTTTGCTTCCTATTTGCAGTTTTTAAATTAACTACAGCACATTTTGGTTGAGTATTTTAAAATTAAGGTCTAAGACTATTTTTAATGGAGGTAAACAGCAAAAGTTTTCCTTTACCAGTCACTCTGATCATATTTTGGCAAACCCAATGTATAGTTTAAATTATTTTACAGTTTGTTTGCCATTTTTGTGCCTGATTTTGATGAGCACTGGCAAAAAAAACTGTGTATCTTCAGGGTCACGTCACCTACATAACATTTCCTTTTACATACTTAGTATTTAGGTGTTTCAGAGAAAATGAAACAATACTTAAAAATTAGAATGTGGTGAGTCTGTGTGTCTTCAGCACCAGATTAAGTTAGCATGTTATTTGAATATGTCACATATCAGATTTTATGTAAAAAAAGAAAAAGAAAAGAAAAAAAAAAGATTTCCCTTTCAGATATCATTTCATGTCTGGAGACTAGAAGATCTGAAGTAACCAGTGCCATCAAACAGCTGTGTTTTATCTCTTTTTAGCCAGTGAACTAAATTCAAGAATTGTTAAGGAAGGTAGTGAGAGAGTCTGGATCCACAACTCTGTGTATCCAGAAGCTGTACCAAAAAGAACAATTATGCAATTTTGTATGATGTGTGGAATTAACATAGTCAATATTTTGAAACAGTGTTTTGTAAAAATTCATATTCTTGCTAAATGTGAAGACTTTGTGCATTGATGCAATACTGAGCTGGAATAGCATTTTTTACGATTCTGTTGACTTTGACTTATTTGCGTTTATAGTGTTGTTTGTTGACTGTTGATTTTTTTTTCATAATAAAGTTGAAAAAAAAATGTTTTGTTCAGTACAGGAACCATAAATTCATCTTTTTGTAACACAGATTTTTTTCTTCTGAACAGAAAATGTTTTAAGAATGGTTGACATTATATCAAATCAAAAACTTAACAAAAGACAAAATGGAACTATGCAGAAATTCCAACACTAACTCACTCACAAAGTAAAGATGCAGTGAGCAAAAAATTAAATAAGAACATTAAGATGGAAACATTTTGCCAAATGTAGTGTACATTATACCTGCATGTTTTTCCTTTGTTTTTGTTTTTGTTTTAAAAAAAACCTTCATGCTTTCTTAATAACATTGTATTGATAACATCTTATACTCATAAGACCAACCATTTTAATACATACGGACCTGTGATAACTGCTATATAAAACCTTAAACTGAAGGATCTCACATGTAATAGTCTGACGTGTGTGTTAATTACACTTGCAAGGGTGATGAACTTCAGTCTGCACAAAAACGATGTCTCTGTTACTGATGTCAAGTTCTGACTGCCATGCACTTGTATAATAAGATGTATTTGGTGTTTAATTTCCCTGTGTTTTCTGTCTTTCTATGGGTGTGGTGCTTACATCACTGCTGCAATACCTGTGTATAGGATTTAGTGTGCTGTATATTTAGAAACAGAGTATTGATTTCTTAATTAAAGTTGTGTATTTGTCAGCTTAGAACAACTACTGGGTCATATATAAAACAAAACACATGAGGAGGCACACAGGGAGACACACAGCCATGAAGGTGTAAGTTAGGTTAACGTTAGCTAGGTTACGTAAGTTAGGTTAACGATGCAACAAAGAGTAAAGGAAAACGCAGGGCTAACATGCACCAGGGAGTAATCAGGCAATGGGAGGGAAACACAGCTAGAACTAATTAAACATGACAAGACAGCGAGGAAGCAAAACAGAAAACACTGACATGAGACAAGGAAGTGCCAAAGTAAAACAGGAAGTTTAGCACAGAGACAGGGAGACAGAGGGAACACGAAGACAAGCGTGACAACACGAGGAACACGAGAAAGGCAAAATAACAAAAACCAAAATTCTAGGACTAAAGATATAACACAAGCAGAACCAAAACCCATGAAATACAATAATCAACGAATATAACTAAAACACATGCAAACACTGGGTTGCAGACCCGGTACCGTGACAGAATTTGCCAGAAAGGCGACAGGTATTTACTTTTAGCCGTAGCCACCAGTTCCTACTCGCTGGTCCTTTAAGCCTCAGGCCTGCCAATCTCTCACTTCCCACCCAAGCTCTCTCTCCAGCCTTCTCAGTCATTAGCTTTTACCATTTACTACCAACAGCAGATCATCCACAGAGGTTTTGACTCATATTGATGTGTTTTTGTGACTGTGGCATCGTGCTAATTTGTCTGCTTAGTAAATCTTAGAAAGAATTAGCAAGTTATGTGATACAATGTGAAGTAAAGAGAAAAACACACACACACACACACACACACACACACACAAATCAAGTCCTTATGTGAATGGGTAAATGAGACATTTTCTTTAAAGCTCCTTGAGTGCTCAGATTGAGTAAAACAGCACTATTTAAGAACCAGTTCAGTTCATCAGTTGTAATGATCACTAGCTAATTGCAAAGGAGTGTCTCTTTTTGATAACATATAACTAACAAGCTGGGCCAGTTAGTAATAGAGCTATCTGATGGATCACAGCAGAAAACAATATTACATTTGTTACAATGGAGGAAGCAACAGTTGATCATTGAGGTGATAACTTCGATACCCATTTGTATAGCAAATTCAATATTTGATTATCTACCTCTGTGTCACTGACCGTCCCTCTTGACACAGAAAGAAGCTGATCCCACTTTGAATTACTGTGTACTAAAACATGCAAATCACATTTATGGTCAAAGATCTCCACTTCAATTGGCTTAGACATACAGGAAACTATACAACCCCTGGCAAAAATTATAGTTTCTCTTTTTTTTCTTTGAACTTTTTTGCCTTTCATCACATTTTTCATCATGCAAAATACACATGGAAAATGTGTATTGTATTATGTATTATGTGTATTATGATTGACACATTTGGCAACAAATCCTGCAAAGGAGATCTTTGTTTTCGATTTAGATTTTTCTGCCCAGAAAATTGCCACTGTGGGAGAAAAAACTGTGTATATGCACATCTGGCACATACATTGTTTTTCCCCATTGATATCTGATGTGTTTTCAAAGTGTCCCTTTATATTTCTTTGTTTACTATATATTAATGGCTTATGCAGAAACACACATTATTTAATGGAAACCAGTAGAAATCAGCAGAGGTTAAAAAGGGCAAATAGCCTATCTCCCCCACCACTCCCCCTGCCAGTGGCAGACGCCCTCAGATATCGGTGCATTGGTGGTTCTTTGTGTCCGGGGATGGGCGTCCAGATACCCACCGGCTCACTCCTGGTGGCTGCTTGTCGGGGCCTGGAGCCTGGGGCTCGCTCGGGCCCTCAGCCTTTGAGCCTGAAGCTCGGTCACTCTGGCACAGCTGGCTGCCGGCGGAGCTCACAGGCACATCACTGCAACCCCCCCTGGCTTCTGCTCCGTGGCTGCTGAGCGACCCCTCATCTGTGGCTCCCCTCAGCTCTTTCAGGGATAGTGGCACGGTTGCCCCTTCGTTGGTCTTCCTTGGTCTCTTGTGTTCTGGGGGTCTCTGGATGTCTGGAGCCTGGATCTCCTCCATAGCTGCTTCATACCCAGGAGGTATGATTTGGGTTCTGTTGGAAAAAGTGTCGTGTTATCTCATCAATTGCCAGGGAGAGTACACGTACACACACACACACACACACACACACACACACGCACACACAGTTTGTAGGTTATTTTGCATGTTGAAAGGGAGCAAATAGGGAAAATGGATTTGAATGTGGAAACATTTACCTGTGTACTTTGAAACCCAAATATATAGTCAATACCCATCATAAGACACTGAGTTTGTGGAACAACTTTGGATCACAGCCCTACATGATTCTCTGAAATTATTTCCAATGCACACGTGAAGTGGAAGACCTAAAAAAATCTTCAACCTGAATTAAGGCCATTAGTGGTGCCGATTGCACCCCCATAACCATCAAACGGCATCTGAGACTGAAGGGCTTCAAAAACCAAGTCTCTGATGAGAAAAAATATAACCTTTTTTTCTCCTGTAAAAAAATGCAACCTTGATGGTCCTGATGGTTTCCAACCTTACTGGCATGACAAGCAGGTCCCACCTGAGATGTTTTCTTCGCCCTACAGACGAGGGGGCGCCACAATGGTTGGGGAGATGCTTTTTCCTTCAGTGGAACAATGAAGCTTCAGGAGGTGCAGGGGTGTCAAACGGCTGCTGGCTATGTCCAGATGTTGCAGAGAGCATCCCTCATGACTGAGGGCCCTCATCTGTGTGGTAATGACTGGGTTTTTCAGAATAGAATAGAATAGAATAGAATATTCCTTTAATTGTCCCACAAGGGGAAATTTGGTTGTAACAGCAGCCAGAAAGACACATATACAACAAACAGTACACAGGACACAGAACAGAAACATACTCAATTTTTCTTACATATTTACATTAAGGACAATGGTTACTATAAACAGAGTACTGTACAGTTATTAAATTAAATAAAAATAACTACAGATAAGAGGCAAACCAGGTTGTAGTGCGAATCGGTTGATTAAATTATTGCAGTTATAGCGCAGATGTAAACATCTATGTTTGTTAGGAGCAGTTCTGATAGTACCGTCTGACAGCTGCAGGGAGGAAGGACCTGCGGAAACGCTCCTTCATGGATCTAGGATGCAGCAGTCTGTCACTGAAGGAGCTCTTTCAACAGGACAACGCTACAGTACACAATGCCCGTAGGACAAGGGACTTCTTCCAGGAGAATAACATCACTCTTTTGGACCACCCTTTGTTTTTCCCTGATCTAAATCCAACCGAGAATGGACAACAGTTCCAGACAGTAAACACCCTTCGTGTGGCCGTCTTCACCACTTGGAAAAATGTTCCCACTCGCCTCATGGAAACGCTTGCATGAAGTGATCAACAAGAACAGCGGACCAATTAATTACTGAGTTCAAGTTTGGAACTTTCTGTTTTGGGGGTATACCCATGTTTTTTGGATGTGTGGTCCTAAACTTTTGATCAGCTGTAAAACAGCCTGTTTCAGTTTAAGCGTTGTTTTTAATAAATTGCATGCTCAAAAAATGTTTTGCCTCACTCCTGTTTCTTCTTGTTGCATGTTGAAGCTCTACTTGGAACCTTGTTAAGATCCAACCATGCAAAATATGATTTTTTGCCATTTTTCAAATGGTCTAACACTTTTGATCAGGACTGTACAACCTAAAAATAACAGCAATTTGTTTTCTTCAGCCACATACATCACCGTGGACCAACAAGTGCAGTTTGTGTTCAGACAAGTTTTGAGCAATAAAAAAGTAGCTTATATGTAACCTCCTTTATTTGTTGATGAAAAGAAACAAACTGAAATGAAGTTATCATGATGCATTGGGAAAAAAATTATATTTTTCGGCGCAAAATGTCTGTAGTTTTCTAATAAAATCTCTGTTACTGAGCCTCACAGGCCCTTTTCTTCTGCTGCTGCGCATCACATGCCAGCAATGGCTTCGCACATGCGCGATTCATTTGCAGTCTGAATGCAGTGGGGTAAAAATCATCTGTTCCATCTTCCATTCCACCACGTCATCAATTGTGAGAGGCAACAGCCTCAAAAAGTTCCAGTTTTGTATTAACTGTGCTGAGAGTTTGTTTGAGGACTGACCTCACACGGCTTTGAAGAGGTATCAGAGTCAGAGTATTTAAACTTTTTAATGCTCCAATTCAGAATGGAGTAGGTGAACCTGTGGTGGACCACCAGGTGGCTCCACTCACACCCAAGTGCTGGGGTGGAGATTTTGGCGCTTACTGTATGTGAAGTTCTACTGAGTCAGTTAACAAAGTTACAAAGTTAAGTCCACTACCGCAGCAGTGGTGGCCAAGGCGTTTTTATCAACCTGGGTCTCGCGTTTCACCCCCCCCGCGGACATTACCTCAGACAGAGGCCCCTAGTTCATTTCCGAGCTTTGGTCGGCCATGACTGATGGGAGGATCTCGGCGCTTCCCCAGCTGAACTAGTGTTTGGTCATCCCCTCCGCGTGCCTGGAGAATGCTTGCCCGAGAACCCTCCCCCCTGCTTCGATCCATCAGTGCTATCTCTCAACCCGCTTTTGCACTCGCTTCGGGTTCCTAGTCCGGTGCACCATTGCCTGCCTGACACTTTTGTTCCAAAGACTTTAGAGACTGCTAAGTTTGTTTTTGTCAGGCACAATGCCCACAGGACACCGCTGCGGCCACTGTATGACGGCCAGTTTAGGGTTATCGAACCGGGCCAGAAACATTTTGTTTTGGATTTTGGGGGTCGTAGGGATACTGTGTGTGTTGACAGACTTAAACCTGCACATGTTCTTCCTGACAGTCATGTAGTGCCGGCCCAGGCCCCTCGCTGTGGCCACCCTCCTTCAACGGGGTTAACAGACTCTGGTTTTCCCCCCAGGACTACCCGCCGACCACCGGCGTTTGAGCCTCCTCCTGCCTTTCCTGCTGGCCTTCACTAGCCTCGTTCACAGGATGGACCCCTTCCTCTGCCTGTTCTCTCCCTCCCAGGTTCAGTCGTTCGGGCCGTTTGCTTAGGCCCAGGGTCCTGGACTGAATAGGGACCTGATTGTGTGTTCGGGGGGGGTATGTGTGGCTCCACTCACACCCAAGTTGAAGGGAAGTGCTGGGGTGGAGATTTTGGCGCTTACTGTATGTGAAGTTCTGCTGAGTCAGTTAATAAAGTTGGAGTGAGACACTGAGACCTCTCCTGTCGTTATTACATACCTCCACAAACCATTCTTTTTTTTTCATAAAAAAATTTAAGAAACAGCACAACATCATATGACAAAATGCCATAAAAATCTTGTGTCCTAATCAAAATGGCAAACCTGGCTGACAAATGTGAAAATTTTTTAAACAGTTGAAAACTGACTCAAACTTTACTCCTTCTGGTGTACCTTAAGTCTTGAGGTGTTCAACCGGAGAGTTGTACATCTCTATGGTGCATTCTGCTCCACACTGATTTGGATCACCACCCTGAAAAACAGACTGTGTCATTAAACAGTATCTACAGAAATGATGTGTACGACTAAAGCAGAAGCCACCAGTGCAATGTGAGCCCAAATTATCTCCAGCATGCAAAACATGGTTCCTCTAACTACAGTTTTATCTATTTATTTCCATTACCTACAGGATTAACAACTTCAAAGGCATCTTGGTATAGCAGTAGTTTGAAACATAATGGATTTTGATTAAAAAAAAAAGTACTACTTTTGAATATCTTACCATCACTAATGTCACACTGTACATCTGATGAAGACTCAGCTGATTGCTCACCTGTTACACATCTCTGCCACAAATATTTCAAAGTCTCTCTTAGAGGTATATAGTATGCAAACTGATCTGTTCTATTCTTACTTTATCCTAAAAAAATGTTCTTGGACTCCACATACTTCAACATGTGTATGAAGGTCTGTGTTCTGGAGTATGTTGTCCTCACTGGCCCTTTATGACATGCGGAAAACAGCCTGGATCCCTTGACCACCTCACAAAGCTTGGCAATACCCTCATCAGATAATGTTGTTTCAGTTTTAAGAAGTGTAGTGAGCTTATTCAGAGTATATGACTGACCCAACTCATATATTTTTTAAAATTTCCTCTACGATGGTCAGGATGGCAGAAGCAGGTCGCAGTGAAATACATTACCCCTCAGTGACTTCACTGACTTGGGACAGAAATTAAAAAGGAACATCGACTTTAGCTGCTCCTGGTAAATTAAACAGGCGTTTGTTTCACAGTAAGGCTAGCTAAAATCTTCAACTTGCTGCATTAGCATGAACTTTCCAGAAAACTAAACAGGACTGAAGCCAAAGCCTGTAACAGAGGAACGCTTTCAATGCAACAAGAAAACTGACCAAGTGAACTATGGTTACAGCTGATATACGTTTCACGTCTAATGATATACTTACATATCTTACATATATGTGTTTGGGCCAAAAAAACTCTGACAAGTTAGGATATTTATTTTAGTAGGTAATGTTTTAATGTTGCTATATAGATTATTTTGGTAGTAATCTTGTGTTTAACAGTACTTTGATACAATTCATGGCTGAAAACGAATGGTTCACCTGAAGACTCACATCACAGACAAATATTGTATTTCCTGCTATGAAGGAAGCAGGAGCTGAGAACTGTTCAGCAACTCAAGTTGGAGCTGTTAGCTCATGTAATTCAAACATGGATGAAAAATGTATTCTGATTTTGTTCATTCCAACAATTCCAACAGATTCAGAATATTTTTTATCACCCAGAATATGAAAAACAATAGGTAGTGAAGTAACTATCCAAATGTTTTCTCATTTGAGGTGACAATCTTCTGCAGTCTTTCACCAGATGTTTAAATCAATGTTTTCCATTTAATGATCCACAGTCTAAACTCATTGGCAGGGGAACAATATGAGTACAGCCCCACCAAGGCTCACAATTCTGGAAGAGCATGTGGGAAATGGAGGAAACACAACAACAATGATCAGTGTCTAGTGGATCTAAAAGCAGAGCATAGCAACCTCACTGAACAAGATCCAGTAACCATCACAGTGGCAGACATACAAGAAAGTCTCCAGTATGAAGAACTGCACAGCATCAGGCCCTGACCTGATTCACATCTACAGGTTAAAGAAGCTAACTGCACTTCACAAGCGCGCAGCAACAACACAACGCTAGAGGCCTTTGTACTTCTTACTGTCAGTAACTCATCTTTGATTTGGACACATTTATTAAAAATAATAACTGAAAACACTATAAGTGCCACAGGGAGTAACAAGGGAATCTTAAATTTCATTCAATTTAATTGCTGGTAAGTTATTAAGTTTAGTAAATTGTTGAATCATTCAACATTTTTCTTTCTGTAGTGCTAAAAATTGTGACACAATGTTTTAAATTATAATGTCTTGCAGTACATTTTGTGACTTTTTATTGCACTTTTACAAATAAATTGATAAAAGTCACATCATGCTTTGTTTTTATAAATCCTCCATTTAAGCTAATTGTTTAGAGGAAATTGCTACAATGAGAGAGTATTACTCACTGGATTAGCTTGCCCAAACCTAATATTTGAAGGAATTTGCAGCAAAAAATGACCCACTGCTAATTTACTGCAAACATCCTGCGGATGGACAATTACAGTGTAAAGTGTGTTAAACATTATAGGCTCAAGTTACAATTGTTTCTACACCATTTTGCTTGGAAAATGGAACAAATGTACAGACCTATTTGAACTGGAAGACTCACGTTTTACCAGTGCTTGTACAGTGTGCCTTATTATCATGCACTTCTGTGTCTCTCTGCCTTTGTGTTGACTGTCTCTCTGTTTGTGTATCCAAGGGTGTGGTGCTCCTCCAGCTACCTGTTTGCGCATCTGTCATCAATCATAACATCAGTGCTGTTATACTGCTGTCCACACAATGTATTTATATTGTCAAACACAATGTATTCATAATAAATTCTTACTATCATAAGTTTGGATTCAACAGCTTATAATGAGTCCTCCGTATCTCCCTCCACCTTTCACAAAACTTTTGTAATGTTATGTTTATGTTACAGACATCATAGGTTGTCCCAACACAGTTGGGGGCTATTTCATTTTCATTGTTATATGATGCCACCAATTTATACTCACTGACCCTTTAAGCCTCCAGCATGACAGCATCTCAGCCATCAGACTCCATCTCCATTGTGCAACTGCCTGCCATTATTGCTACTCCACTCAGCTCCTCATCCCTACCTCTTCAAGTATTGCAATAACTTGCTGCTAACCATCTTCATTCTCTAACATTTCAGAACACTTATTTTAGTAGGCAATGCTGTGTAAACTTATGGATATTTTAATCTTGTGACAACACTTCTAACAGTAATTTGATACAACTCATGGCTGAAAGTTAAGGGGCCACCTGAAGCCTTACATCACACATAAATATTGTATTTCCTTCTATGGAGGAAGCAGGAACTGAGGACTGTTCAGCAACTCAAGTTGGTGCAGTTAGCTCATTTAACTCAAGCATGGATGAAAAATTTATTCTGATGTTGTTTATTATCGTACTACAGTCCTAACTAACTAGGCAGCTCATTGACTTTCTCTTGTCAACACTTTTAAAAATAGAACTCATGTTAGGGTCGTGCCTGCCAGCAGGATCTGATATCCTCGTGTTGGTGTTGTTCCCACATCATCATAATTAATGTTGTTCAATGTTCAACATTGCAAGTGACCACTCACATTGTTGTGATGTTATGGTTTTGCAACTTCCAAAAAAAAAGCCCCTTAAAAGAAAAACTACTTCACTTGCGAGAAACCGCCTCTGTCCCATCCAGTAATTTGAATTCTTTGCATTTCAGGACACATTTCTTTAATCAACGGTGAGCATTATACATATTTTCGTTGCGACATTGGAATTTCATATATGAATTCATGGCTTGGCTTGCTGTTTGTTTACGACAGCATTAGCTAACCAGTGTCCTCTAGACAGAGAATTGAGTGTCAGTGTATGAAAGTACAGTTAAATATAGCTGTCATAAAAATTGTTGTCAGGCAAAAATGCAGTAGTTTCCCTGATCATTTTACTAATAAGTAAAGAGAAAAGCATCTAAATAGCCCAGCCTAATGGTTGTGTGCTGAATCAATGAATAAAATATCAACTGTAAAAAATAACTGGCCCATAGCTGTGGAAATTGACTTGAATTCTTGAGTTTGTGGAGATTAACAGTAATTTAAAAAAGAGTTAAATTTGTCCTGAGCCATCATGTAAAAGTTTGTCCAAACCTGTCTCGAATAGAGAATGTGTGGCGTATTTTGAAGCGCAAAATGCCACAACGAAGACCCCGTACTGTTGTCCACCTTAAGACTTGTTTGCAGGAAGAATGGAACAAAATTACACCTGAAACACTTCACTTGGTGTCTTCAGTGACTAAATATTTAAGTGTTGTATTAATACTGTGTGTCCAGTTTTTCTACATCATTTTTTTTGGTTCATGCATTAGGTGTGTCCAACTTTGTTCAATTCTGTGTTTTCAACAGTACAAAATAATCACTGAAAAATTATTTGTTGCTAGCTGTAATCAGTCTGCCTCTCCTTTTACTCTTTCAAACCAATATTTACTTCAGCTTTCTGCAGTTTCTTCACCTAATTAAATGGCTCAAAACTGGATTATAGATGGCAGACAGTTTACGACACCAACTGTCTGCCATCTATAATCCAGTTTTGAGTTCCCTCCCCAGACGCCTTAACGCCCACTCACATCCTGGGCCATCTGACCTCAGGAATTCACATGACAAGGTGGGGCCAGGTTTCACAATGAGCTCACCCGAAACCCTGGCTGATTAGGTGCCACACCCGCTTTCACACCTTGGCTCATGTGATTAGAGGATCACCAGGGGGTCCTTTGTCCCTCCTTGGGGGGATACTCCCACTGGGTTTAAATCAGGGACTCTCGGCCATTTGACCTTAGAACTGAAGAAGCTTCTCGGATGAGAGGTGAAACGTCTTCAAGCAACTCAAAGAAGTCCAGACGCTTTTCTTTGCAAATTCTTTTGACTACGATGACCTGGATGACTGAGAACCTTCACAGACAATCATAAGGTGGGCTTTCCAGATTATAATTGGCTGAGGAGGAGTCTACCTGCGGGGACCTGATCAGACTGTGAGTCTCTGTCTAAAGGATTGCGGCGAGCCAATCCAGTCAAAAGCATAAAGAACTATTTTCTAAAAAACAAAATAAAACAAACGAATGAGCTCAATTTGCTATTGTGGAGTATCCGATTATTTGCGCAGGATAGGCTCCACTATCAGCAAAATATCTTGTGTGAATGTAGGAGAGTGAATGTGTGTGACTGGACCAAGGTGGGGATGAATAGAGGTGGACAAACAATTTACCATGCCAGCAAGAGAAATGGGATGCTTTGTTTGCTTTTGTTATAAGCAGGACAAGTGGAAGACTTAATTCTGGGGATGCGGAGTTTTGAGTTGCTTTGAGAAATTTCTGTTCTACTGACTGGGGTTAGATTATGGTATTACATTATATTGTTGGGTGAAGGCCAAATGCTAAAAGGGAAACATTTTTGATATAACTTACGTTACCATTAACTGAAGAAACACATGATGATAACTGTTCTGTTTAAGTTTTTTGTTATGACACAAATTGGATCATAAAGGGGGAGAGTTGAGTATGAAATGTAAAGTACAGGTTTTGTTTCCAGGAAGTTCCAAGGATCCAGATTTGAATGGAACAAGGAGTTCGAGGAGATGTGACATGATGATTAAATTGATTTCATTCCTTAAACACAGGTTTACAGGCTGGAGCAGATCTACCGGAGAGGAGGATTGCTGAGGTGTTTGGAGAGATGATATGACTAACCGTTTTTCCTTTAATTTCTTAAGCCCGGTGATGCATTTTGAGTTTTTGAGTTTTTATTTATTGGACACATCTGATGTGTCCAAATATAAAGGGGGAATTTAAGGGGTAATTTGAAATGGGTTCTAGGATCATTTATGACTTTTGGAGTTTTGATAATTTAGATATGGTAAAACTGGGGCAGAAATTGTTATTTTCACGTTTAAGTTAAAGGATTAAAATGAACTGAATCCTGTTTAGAAGATAAAAGGCCGGTGTTCATGAGAAGTTGTACACCAAATTTAAAGGGAAATTGTGGGACATTTTTGAATAAAAAGATATGCTTTGGGGAAAACTAGCGAAGATTTTAGGAGTAGAAAAGGTTTATTTCTTTTGATTTCTAGAATAAGTGGTTATCATGCAGGATTACACACACAGATATTACATAGATTTCTTTGTAGGGTAGAGGAGAGAGCTTCTTAAGAGAGTGTTAAAAGTGTCGCTGACTCAAATGAATAATATTGGAGATTATATATGTAGAAGTGATTTTTCTTACACATTGCGATCGTGCTCATTAACAGAGTTGATGTTCAGTCCATTTAAGGTCATAAGCTTCGATGAGCGCGATGTCTCAGTCGATATATTGCGGGGGACTTGGAGCAATAGAAGGATAAACAGCATTCATGCTTACAAACACACATGATTTAAACATAGGCGAGGCCAAAGGCCTGGACTTGATGTAGCTTTTAACTATATAGCTCCTAACTTGCAGGGATGGCGTGGAGTGTAATGAATGAATGCATAACATGCTCACAGACACAAACATGACATAGATTTATTTATAGGGTAAAGGTGGAACACATGTTGCTTTGTTTCTGCTTAGCAACTACTGAGGCAGAAGGTGTTAAAGATAAGTATGCAATAAGTGAACAGGAAACGTGTGGGGTGAGACGGGTGAAACAAAATGTTGTAGATAATGGAACTTGTCTAACTGGCATTAACAGTAACTTTGCATGTTATGTATATGCTTGAAGCAAAAAGAGGCGTAAATCCTGATAGAAGATTTTGAAGTGTGCTTTCTAGCGGAGACTTGGGCTGACAGGGGATGGTGTATATTTACCCTGGGTGTGTTTAATAGAGCTAAAAGCGTTGCTCACACACATAAAAAGTATTGAGATTAAGTAAAGTTATATAAAGGATAAAGCCCAGAACATGATATTGTGAACCAAGTTTGAATAATTAAAGTAACATTAGATGAACACAGTAGATTAGTGAGGTGTAGCAGAGAGAGGCTGTTTGTTTTCTATCCTTTACAGGAGAGGATTTCCACTAGAGAGGGACCCAGGAAAGGAGCAGAGACCACTTAAGCATGAAGTGTTTCAAATGGGAGCTGGTGTTTATTACTGGACCACCTAGATGACATGAGGTTGCTGTCTGATTTGCTGAGTCAGGGGACGGCTAGAGAGGTCAGAGCGAAGGCAGTGGACCTGGAATGGTGGTTTTGGTGCCCATGATGCCATTAATGGATCTAGAGGTGACAGAGTGGGTCGAAGAGTGACACAAGAAAACGGTGTGGAGACGTCAAGAGAGGGAATTGTGGATGGAAGGGATTATTTTACATAACCATCATCTTTATCATTGCATTAATTATCATTTCATCAAAGCATTTATTGAAGTTGCTGGCATTATGTTATAATTTGTATTACAGGGGTTATCATAATCACATATTAACATGTTTATTACAGGTGCAGTAAATCGTTGAGTTAAATCTATAATCTTAAAAGCTTATATGCTGAGTGTATTCAGCAACATGTTGCACTAGAGTTTACTTGACAACAGGTGACAGAAGGAGGACAAGTCCATGGGACCTCATCACCATATTTGGAAAAGGATGCCAGAAAGGGAACTCCTGTGTCTGCATTTATCTCTTAAGATTGATCATTGTCTGTAGAAGAGGCAAATAATGTTCTTAAGATGCAAATTATGTGCTTGTAAACGCAAGAGGTGGCGTTATAATACTCTGATGTTATAAAAGCAGTCTGAAGTGTATTTTTGGGTGGAGATTTACAACTGATGTTTTGCAGTTTACATCTCCCTACGCTGCGTGTATTCATTAAAATCAATTGTTTGAACAAGCTCTTCTGGACCATCATTGTTTTACTCTCGTCCTCAATTTCGGACCCTTAACACTATGAAAATATTCTCCCGAGCATCTTTAAGTTGTGTCTGATAGCACATCAGAAAAGGAAAGAGAAAACATGATGATGAGGAAGACTTGAGTATAAAAGAAGGAATACTTGTGGAACAATCACTCAAGGTTTGTTGTATTGTTTTATCCTGTCTGTACAGTTTTTCTAATGCTTTATTTATTTTGGTTCATTCATTAGGTGTGTCCAGCGTTTTCAGACTTGTTTTACCAATTGTTCGAGCTCATACACGTGTTTTAAACAAGTCATATGTACAGTTACCTCAGTGCTGGGCCTCACTGGGTATTTGTGTATTAACATAATTAGCTAATGCGATTTTACATTAGCTTTTCATATGAGAGTTTCGTATTTTTTTGAGAAACACACTTCACTGCACCAACATACGATGACTGTATATTGATCAACAGACATTGGCCTCCTTGTCTAAAGGAGCATCTGGACTCCTTTTTTCAAGTTTCTTGAAGATGTTTCACCTCTCATCCGAGAAGCTTCTTCAGTTCTAAGAGCAATTGGTGGAGAGTCCCAGATTTAGGGTCATGGGCCCCCTATTTACCCTCTACCTAATCACAAGAGCCAAGGTGTGAAAACAGGTGTGGGTCACAATCAGCCAAGGTTTCGGGTGAACCCATTGGGAAACGTAGCCCTACCCTATCATGTGATTTACTGAGGTCAAATGGTCCAGGATGTGAATGGGTGTTAAGGCGTCTGGAAAGGGATCTCAAACTGGTTTATAGATGGCGGACAGTTGATGTTGTAAGTCCCCGCCTCTGCTTAACCCTTTAAACCAGTCGGAGCGGGCATGCTCTGTTTTGCATAACTATTTTAAATCACTGTAGAACTGGTACACGTAAGCTAGCGCAATATTTTTTTGCATATGAAACCGGAGGAGTTGTACTTACATTTTATGCCATCAGCTTGTCCTAGGTCACGGTTTCCTTCCACATATAGCTTTGCAAGAATTGCATAAAAACCTCTTGCAGCAACAAAAACATAATATTCCAGAAACACGCTTTGCCGATCCGATCAGCTGTTCATAACACTTCCTATGTTAGAATAGACGTCAGCGCTATCTCGTGTCCGCCATTACCTGCCTGAAACCAGAAGTGACGTGAAAATATAGTTTTTTTTTTTTTCATTCAGGGCCTTATAAGCCTATGCTGGTGTTTTTAAAAGTTATATTTGACATTATGCTTTTCTGTATCGTTTCTGGGATGCTTAGAACTCAATTGCTCTGCTGGAAATAGTTTATTTTGATGCACATGCTGTTTTTTTGTAAAGTTGGTTTATAATATTTATTTTCGTTTTTCCTGCAATATATAAAAATGGGTGTATTTCAAAAATAAAACTATGAAGACACTGAAAATAAATTTCCTGTTGTTGGAAACTATTTTGTGAAACTTTTTTGTATTTACAGTTTTGAGGATTAACCTCTTAAATTTCTCTAACTGCTCGGTCAGGCCTCTTCCGGAGCAAAGGGGCCCTCGGGCCTCCGGCCTCGGGGCCTGCAACTCGGTTCACTCTGGCACAGCTGGCTGCCGGCAGAGCCGGCGGGCACGCCGGTGCAGCCCCTCTGGCTTCTGCTCCGTGGCTACTGGGTGACCCCTCGTCTGGGATCTCCTCAGCCCTTCCCAGGAAGGTGGCACGGATGCCCTCCGGTGGTACTCCTTGGGCTCTCGCACTCTGGGGCCTCTGGATGTCTGGAGCCTGGATCTCCTCCATGCCTGCTTCATGCCTGGGGGACGGGGCTATGGGCCTCCACACCCTCTAGCAGACCGTTACATGGGGAAACCTTTTGTATACAAGCGCGTTGATCCACACAGGTGTGCACACGGGTGTTCACTGTTCGTAGACAAACTACACCTTTCTTAGCTGCTACTTCAAAGCACATTGTGCGCTGTCTGTCCTGTGTGCTGCACAACAACTTTCAATATTTAGTATTTACTGCTGTTCACACTTAGCTAGATTAACGTGATGGTGTTTGTTTAGTATGTTGCTTTGTTTTTATTTTTTGTTTTTGTTTTGCTTGTCTTCTCCTTTTTCTCTCAACAGGTGATCCAGGAGATTTTTTTTCTTTCTCTTTGTCTTTGTAAGTGCCCTTTCTCACTGTCCCTTTTCCCTTCTGTTTTTCTTTTCCTTCCTCTCTTTCTTTCTCCCTTTCCTATCCCCCAGTCATGTCTGTCCCATCTGTAACAACTGAAAATAAAATAAATAAAAATAACAAAGTTTGATCAAATGGACCAATACGGCAATGCCATGATGATCCATTTGGCAAATAAATCCATTTGGTATCCTTGTTGGTCTTCAGACAACAATTCTGACGGCTTAAGAACCAAATGGGACAGACAAAAAAAAAAAAAAAAAAAAAATTCTCTAACTACAAATATATGTAAAAAAAAAGGGGGGGGGGGGGGGGGTTAATTTTTTTGTAGTTACTATGGACTTAATGCATACATATTATTAAAATTTGGGCTTTGTGGACTGGTGCCAGCTGAACTACCTCCAGATCAACGCCAGTAAACCAAGGAGCTGGTGGTAGACTTCCGCAGGCACACACATCCTCCACTGCAACACTGAACATCCAAGGTATGGACATTGAGACTGTGGACAGCTACAGGTACCTTGGTGTTCATCTGAACAACATACTGGACTGGACTCATAATTCAGACGCCCTCTACAGGAAAGGGCAGAGCAGGCTGTACCTGCTGCGGAGACTCAGGTCGTTTGGAGTGGAGGGCCCACTCCTGAAGACCTTCTATGACTCTGTGGTGGCCTCAGCCATCTTTTACGGTGTGGTCTGCTGGGTGGCAACATCTCTGCCGGGACAGGAAGAGACTGAACAGGCTGATCAGAAGGGCAGCTCTGTTCTAGGATGCCCTCTGGACCCAGTGGAGGTGGTGAGTGACAGGAGAATGGTGGCTAAGCTGTCATCCCTGTTGGACAACATCTCCCACCCCATGCAGGAGACTCTGACAGCACTGAGCAGCTCCTTCAGTGGGAGACTGCGGCACCCACGGTGTGGGACGGAGAGATTTCGCAGGTCTTTCCTCCCCACTGCTGTCAGACTCCACAACAAAGACTTTAACTGATCAAACACACACACCCACACATGTGCAATAACACTAAGTGCAATATTCCTTTCTGGCATCGTTGTATTTTTACTCAGTTGTATAAAGCATTTGTATTCTATTTTTATCCTATTGCATATTTATTCTATTTATTCTACTGTACATAGTATTTTATTTATTCTATTCTGTACAGTTGTGTACAGTATTTTATTCTTATTGTATTCTAATTTTTGCTATATAACTTTTGCACTGTCCACTTCCTGCTGTGACAAAACAAATTTCCCACGTGTGGGACTAATAAAGGTTATCTTATCTTATCTTATCTTATCTTATAACGGTTGCATTGATGTATAGCAACTTGAAATGCTCCAACAAATGGCACTACAGCATGTAAAAATATTAAGATAAGCTCTGGCGGACTTGGTTCTATGGTAGGCCTTAAAGGGTTAAAGATAGTTGTTCACAGTGGACATAGATGCCTTCAAGCAGCTGTTTTTCTTAGATTTATAGTGAACATATTAATGCAATTTGCAGTGCTCTCATACACAATATCAGCCTTAGGTTTTCTGTTTTTAGCTAACTTAATTTTAACTTTGATTAGTTTTTTTATCACTGGTTTGTGTGTATGTATCTACTACACTGTAAAATCTAATTAGTTCCCAGAACTCAAAAAAATTATGGAAACTCGTTGCCTCAAAAAAATTGAGTAAAGCTTAGCTAAAAATGACTAAGTTAGGTCAACTTATTTACTTTGAGTACTCTGTACAAGCTCATTTGTTCCCAGAACTCAAAAAAATTGGATCAAGTTTACATAAGATGACCAAGTTAGGGCAACTTACTCATTTTGAGTACACTGTACAGCCTTGTTAGTTCCCAGAACTCAAAAAAATTATGGAAACTCGTTGCCTCAAAAAAACTAAGTAAAGCTTACTTAAGATGACTGTTAGGACAACTTATACATTGCAAGTCTGCAGTATTAACAATAACTTGATATTTCTGACTGTACAATACTAATTGTTTACCTACTGACAAACATGTTAAGTTCAACTAAATGAAAAAACAATTTGTGGTAACCTGAATATGATTAAAAATAATTAACAACACTTTTTGTAATGATGTTAAATGAGCCCAACTTTTATTTTCAAACACAACAAGTATAACAGCCAACATACTGGACATGTTCTGCTGAACAACAAACAATTATATTGCCATCACTGTTATAATCTTACAATGAAACAAAGTCTCAGATGTAATTATTCTGAAATAAGTTTAGGCCTACCACAGTTTGTTTTGTACTTACATTACTTATATAATCAAAATAAAATATTTGTTGTTCTGTCACAAGTGCAGTCTCTAATTTAAACAACACATTTGTTTTCCATTCCAACACATGAGCTGCAATGTTGTATTATTTTAAGGATGGCTTGTTTCCAGTCCAGGCATTACTGCCTGAATGACTGTCATGGATCGAGGTGATCCAAATGTAGGTGCAGAAGAAAGTCTTTAACTTCCCTTAAGTACAGTGGCAGTGGATGTGGGTTGGAGATGCAATGAGCTTGAACCTGCAGGCGACCATCTTCACTGACCACACCATCTGTGACGGAGGACTCATCTCTCCTGTTGTCCTGCGAGCAAACAATCATATATTTTGGAACATGAACTTAATTGCTTTCTTAAAACATTTTTTTCTGCATTTGGTATAGAACAGACTCCAATTTAGACAATCTCAGGCTCCCTCCCCACCAGAGGGGTGACATTCAATGTCCCAATTGTCAGTCTGCATAGTGACCACCACCCAGCATACAATAATGTCATGAAAGCATCATTTAAAAAGGGCTATGCAAACATGGCCAATAACTTTCATTCTAATGATGTGCAAAATGATTTTGGGCACAAAACAAATTTTGCTGTTAGAAAACTTGCAGACTTCACTATATACAGTGTAGACCCTCTAAACTAAGTTTGGGGGATGTGATCTTTCAAGAAATGCAGACCAAACTGTTGTTGTTTGTTTACTTACACAGCATGTCTTGCAGAATTAACTGTGCTCACCAGCAACAGCATAGTGCAGTCATATCTCAAGTCTAATAACAGAAGACAGGAAAAGATCAGTAAAGAAACAACTTCCCCAAACCAAAGCACAAATAAAACAATAAGTAAAACAGGCTGATCTAAAGTATGATTAAAGTTCAGCCTGATTAATATAAATGTCACTGACAGTTGCTAATATATTGGAAAACCAAAATACTTACTGATGTCTTTCTGTCCAACAGCAGGAGTGCTGGTCCCGAGCCTCAAAGACAGTAAGAAGCAAACAGAGGGAGAAAAAACAGAACATTGATTTGATCCTTAATGGCTGTGCAATCATTGTAACATAGAGTTTGCTTATGTTGTTAAATAAAGGCTAGATTTGACATTAATAGATGCCACAGATGTTCTAAAGCTGCCACAAAGCATGAAAGAAAAAAAAATAGACGTCTCCGAAAACGTCGGAGCATTTTTGCAAATATGTGATGTCTTGATAAATCGAGCAGATATTTGAAATTTACACAGCTACATTCTCGCCTGAAAATATCTTAAAAGTTTATTTTGTGACCCAGAAAAAGTAATAAGTTTTTCAGCGGCGCTCCTCCGCCATTGCCGCGCTTACAAGTACGCACAGGCCGACAACCGTGGCCGACAAATGCGATCCTCCTTTCCCCAGACTACCCTTTCTGGTCACAAAATAACCTTTTAAGATATTTTCAGGCGAGAATGTAGCTATGTAATGCTCAATATCTACTTAATTTATCAAAATATCACATATTTGCAAAAGTGCTTCCACGTTTTCGGAGAGCTCTGTTATCCACCCCCACATCCCACACCTACCCACCCCTAACGGCTGCACCTCCCGAAGAATTTTGTCTGGGCTCTTATCTCACTTATTTATTTCAAACAATCAACAGAAAATTTCACCACATAGTTTTATTTAAGGTTTTTAAGGCTGTGGTGTTAATTTTTAAGTAACATGAGCCCAGCGGCAGCAGCAACGCTAGGCTAACGCTAACTAGCTAGCAAGATTTTAAACCTGGTGCTAAACTAAGAGAAGCCACAAATCAGTTTGAATAAGAGTAAACATTTACTCACCAAGTCAGTGTATCAGAAAGATCCACAGCAATGACAACAATAATATCTTGAGCTGACGCTTCTCCAGGTTTGCGCAACATATTCCATAAAAAATGCACCGCGAACATGCGGACTGATCCGAGAGGGAGGAGGACGGTAGTCACGTGGCATTTTCAAAACACATCTTTCATCCTTCCGCACTGAGAAGCAAAACTTCCGGCTTACTTAGTTTTTGTAAGTTAAGACAACTCAAATAAATGGAGTTTATCAGCGTTTTTGCATAAAAAGTACTGGTAACTTATTTAAATTGAGTTCTAATAACAAATTGATAAAAATTGAGTTCAGCCTATTTAATATTTTTAATTAAACACAATATTAGATTTTACAGTGTATAAGGCCCTTAACAAGCACCTGTGGCACTTTAACTTTAATTTTTATGATTTATCATGTTGCTGTAACGCAAGAATTTCCCTTGCAAGAAATTGTATTGACTCCAGATAGAGATGAGCTTTAAGCTAACTCTGGTAGAATGCATCAAATGGGAACATTATGTTAATATTGTATATTTTATTTTCAAATAAAATCAATTAAATAAGTATATATACAGGGAAGTGGAGCGCTGGCAAAGCAGTTAAACATATTATATTCAGACATTCTAATAGAAGCTAATCTGAATGTGCTGCTGAGCCTGCATCTGTTCAGCCTGTTTATTAGATCAGACATGTTCAGAGCTGCCATCCCCTCTCCATCATTGTCAGCTATCCTTGCTAATGTACTAAATGAGTTATATAACAACTTTTTTCACCTTCCATCTTCTCTACATCACACCTGTTGGTCAAGGTAATTATCAAACAGAAACTCAAAAATCCCTGAAGCTTGTTTATATGCTAATGCTAGCTGTGTTTACACTCCAAGGGCAAATCATAACTGATTCAGAGCAGTGGAAACCAGAGCCAGCAGCTGGCATGCAGGTCTCCCATCAGTGCTTTATCCTAAATTTTGTTTCCTGGGAAGAATCCATCCTAGTCAGGTTGCCTCTGAAGTTTTTTTTTTTTTACCAAGACACTACATTGGTTGTGGCAGTCTTGACTTTGCATGTTAATTTTCATGTTTCATTCAATAGTCAGCACCACACGCTTTACTGATCCAGGACCTGGCATTCACTAGCTTTGGCCAGTAGCTTATAAGTGAACTCCAGCCACAAAACATTGGAACTTGTGAATTTTACAACAAAAACATGTTACACAACCACAGGGGGTCTGATACATGTGTTTTAAAGATTCTTCTGAACTTTGTGACTGCAGTGCACCTGGTTTGCTAGTAAGTTGGAGCACAACCATCTAAATTGTGCCAACAGATTCTGTCCTGTGACACTGTGCAGCCTTCGACACAGTTATTGTAATCTTTACATTCTTACAAAGTTTACAAAGGTTTCAATCTTCTCTAAACCTCAGCTGTGGCAAAGGGGCTAACAGCACATGGGCTTTGATAAATAAGACTTATTACCCAAACTACTTACCCCAGTAGGGAATGCTGAAAAATCACACACAATGTGAATTGCTATAAGTGTCTATTATGTCTGATTGGTAACTGGGATTTCATAATGAGAGCTTTTGCCACCCGGCTACATTAGGTTTTGCATTCTGGATGCTTTTTCCAACAGTAACCAGCAAGTATGAGTAGCATAGTGAAATCTCTGCAATTTTTTAAAAATATAGTATTTGTATCATATGTTCTTATGTTCTAGGAGCTTTTACTTAAAAATAACACACAAAGAGAAAAGAAACTTTATTTTGAATTGATCAGAAACCAGCAGAAAACAAATCTAAAGATGAAACAGCAGAAAGATTCTGTTATCCTTTGGTAAAATTTTCATCTAGAGGCCTGTTATATAATAAATAATGATTTTTCGCACAATGAGCAAATCACAGCAGCAGCCTTTATCTAAACCTTTGGCCAGGTTGAGCTATACAGTTTGATTGTAGTGAAAATGTGTCATAAATATTTTATTCATCAAACTACTTTAGTTTGCTGATTTACCTGTTTTTAATCTCTGCAGTAACACAAAAAAATACATTTCTCAGTGTTTCACATCTTCATTTCATGGAGTTGCTCTGTCTCGATCCTGTAGATATATAAGGACACAGACAAGTTCATTAGTACAACCAAAGGTCAAATGTGTTATGTGAACTCAAGGCTCTGACAGAATATGCAGGTTTAACTGCAGCTTTCTTGTTTATGTTCTCATCGCATTGCTTGTAACATGGTAATGCCTGTCACTGCCACCCAACAGAATAAAGTGTTACCTCAGTTAGAAAGTCATTTTCGTGACACCAGCTTTGAAAGCAGAACTTAGCATCTCTCAGACTGGCTGAGTTCTTACAGTAAACTCTGAGGATCTTCTCAGCAAAGCACACTGGGAGAAGCTTGGACACCTGACAACAAGGACAGTAACATAAAAGCTGTTTTACAGAGACATCTACAGAAAGAACACACAGCTCATGCAAAGACATGCAGTAGTTCTGACCTGTTCTCTGGGAATCTTGAATGCTTCAGTAGGGTTAGCCTTAGTGTAGAAATATGTGGTATTGATGGGGTCCTTGTTTTTCATCCCATAGTCCAAAGTGACAACCTAAAAGAGAAATGTGACAGACCAGCCTGTGTTTATGTTCACATGTACATTATGGCTCAGTGCAGGTTGGCAACACAATTTGACTAAAACAACAAAGCAAAAACCAAGATTTTAGGAAGATTTATTACTGAGTACAATTAGAATAAAAACTCACAGTAATTTCAAAGTTGTCCTTTCGAATGACTTTAACCAGTTCATTTTCCAACCTGTCCTTCATCTTCTGACAGATGGAGAGAACATGTGCTGTCATTGATATTATCATTGTTTCGCTAATCTCTTTTTATGATCACTTTTCACTCTTACTTTTATTTCCTCTTGGTCTTCTTCATTGAGCTGAGAAAGGGAGAGAAGATTCACATCAACATCTCTCTCTCTCTCTCTCTCTCTCTCTCTCTCTTCAGAGCAGTCACACAACACAAATATTGTAATCAACCTGATGTTACCAAAAAAGTGTGATCATTTTGTTTTTTCCAACATTGCAGCTTGGGCATGATTATTTTTCATTTTCCAATGAAAATGTTTTCCTTGCAACAAAAAGTTTGCTTAACTGCAGGTTAAACTGGGCTAATAAGCTAGTATGCAGGTGACCATGAACCTAGGGATTGAAATGGTTTCAATCAAAATCCACTACAAATATTAGTTTAACTCTTTCTCAAATAGTGGGTCAAAAACTACAATAACTAAAAATCGGGCAGCACGGTGGGGATTAGCACTGTCCCCTCACAGCAAGAAGGTCCTGAGTTCAACTTCACCATCTGGCATTTCTGTGTGGAGTTTACATGTTCTCCCTGTGGGTTCTCTTTGAGTACTTCAGCTTCCTCCCACAGTACAAAGACATGTAATTAGTGGGGTTAGGTTAAGTGGGGAATCTAAATTGCCTGTAGGTGTGAATCGTTGTCTGTCTCTTTGTGTTAGCCCTGTGTGACACTGGTGTTCTGTCCAGGGTGTACCCTGCCTCGCACCCTATGGTAGCTGGGATAGGGTCATCCTTATCTTTGCTGACTGTTTTTCACTAGTTTTGCTTTAGACAAGGGTCAGTGTCACTACTAATACATTGCCAGATGGTTTGCTGTGTCTGCCAGCACAGTCTCAAGAGCAGAGGATTATCCAGGGCCATAGGAGATATTTAACCCATCAACAGGACCAGTATCTGCTCTTTTGTGCCAGGGGGACCAGATGAGCACTGCCAGAGCTACAAAATGACCTCCAGCATGCCAGTGGTACGGATGCCTGTGATCAAACAATCAGGAACAGAGTTCATGTGAGTAGCCCGAGGGCGCAATATCCATCTAGTGGGCCCTGTGCTCACTGCCCAGCACTGTGTACCCCAACTGGCATTTGCCATAGAATACCAGAAATGGCAAGTCTGCCATTGGTGCCCTGCACTTTTCACAGATGAGGGCTGAACACATGAGACAGCCGTGAAAGGGTCTGGAGAAGGAAAATGTTATGCTGCCTGTAACATTGTTTTATCATGATCAGTTTGGGGGTTTATCAGTGATAGTTTGGGGAGCCATATCCATAGAGAGACACAAACTTCTACATGTTATGCAACAGGTCTCAGGACCCAACGCTGGTGCAGCGGGTCCTGGATTCATCCTGGTGCATGACAATACCCATCCTGATGTGGCACGAGTATGCAGGTAGTTCCTGAAGGAAATACAGGAAGAAGGTGCTATATTCTGGACTATTGGAGAACATGGACAATTTCTATTCATTTCACAGCGAGTTGCTAGCCTGTAAAGAACTTTGCACATCTACAGTAATCTTTCTGGCTTTTTTGAATGTAAATCTAAACATGTAATGTTTTTTTCTCAAACTTTCAATGTACACCTAGTAGTCTGTTGGGATCGAATTTGAATTATGTTACCCTAAACCACAGGTGTCGAACTCCAGGCCTCGAGGGCCGGTGTCCTGCAGGTTTTACATGTGTCCTTGATCCAACACAGCTGATACAAATTGCTAAATGACCTCTTCAACATGTCTTGAAGTTCTCCAGAGGCCTGGTAATGAACTAATGATGTGATTCAGGTGTGTTGACCCAGGGTGAGATCTAAAACCTGCAGGACACCGGCCCTTGAGGCCTGGAGGTCGACACCTGTGCCCTAAACGAACTGCTCTGAGGTTTATTTGTAACTGGACCAGGACCACCTTCTCCAAAAGCCCCATTTCCATTAGTACCTAATTGGAGCGACTCACTCACAGTACCCGGTACCTGGTACTAAAATGGTGCCTGCTTGGCCAGTTTTCCAAGTGATCTGAACAGGTATTAAAATGTGATGTGGTCAGACTGCATGCCACCAATTGGCTGGTCAGTGGGGTCACTCGATGAGTCATTAGAGGGTCTAATGGAAAAGGGGCTGAAGGGTCTCAGTGCAGTTGCTTTGGTCCACACCCGAGAGAAAACAATAAAAATAAACTAAAAAAAACAGATGTAGCAAATGTGCCAAATTAACCGACATTTTAGCTGCTGCACAGTCAACATCACCAGCTGTGGAGAGGTGAGGAAGGGACAAGGAAGGTGAAATTCACGTGGTGAGAAAATAGATGGAGAAGGGAGAGATTCCAGGATTCAGGTAAAATGAACAGCTGCTTTGACCATGAGCCACTGCTGACAGCTAAAGTGTAGCTTTTAATCATAGTTACAAAAAAATTACAAACACTACACGCCTTAGGGTCGCAAGTTGGATTCCCGCCTGGGGCGTCTGTATCCGGTAAGGGTCCAGGACTAGACACCCCCCATGCTAAGTGAGCCTACCGCATACATGAGCAAGAGAGATAAATACGACGTCATGCCGGCTCGGATTTTGCCCGGATCAACAAGGTCCGCGTCAGCTGTTGAGGAACATCCTGGTTCCTCAACAGCTACTGTAACAATAAGGGATCGGTGGGCAAGAGACAAAAATAGGGCGCTGTTGGCATGCTACTATGCAAGTAACCCTGGAAGAAGGGTTTACATGAATAGGATGAGGGACCTATGAAATCTTCGATACCCAACATCCACATTGATGGCGAAACAACAAGTAGCTCAGTGATATCTATAGCATATAGGAGAAGGAGAAAGACGCAACCCATAACAGCAACGCTCAGTGGCTTGTGGATCTGAGAGCAGACCACATCAACCTCCCTGAGCAGGGACCTTTATCTTTATCTAGCTTTATCATTCCCCCAGTTTCTTAGTTGGCTTTGTGTTAGTATGGATTCTTTACAGATGGTGTTAGGTTCATTTTATTAGAGAAGATGAATACGCTTAAAATATAAATTTTCATAATTTATTCTTAAGTGGTTAAAGTTTCAAGTTAGTTTTACACCGTGCCATTGCTCATGGCGCATTCTGGTTACCTTTTTCAGGCAGAACCGGAGGGAGGGACATTGTGACAAATGTTATGTTGTAAGAACTTCACGGTGACACAAAACATAAGAGAAAAAGAGCTTTATCTTGTGTCATGTATTCAATATATATTTTTAGTGCTTATTTGCTGATTATATTGTTTTATGTATAAGAGAGGGCCAGCTTTGAGTCTACAGGGTGGGCCATTTATATGGATACACCATAACAAAATGGGAATGGTTGGTGATATTAAAGTCCTGTTTGTGGCACATTAGTATATGTGAGGGGGCAAACTCCTCAAGATGGGTGGTGACCATGGTGGCCATTTAGAAGTCGGCCATCTTGGATACAACTTTTGTTTTTTCAATAGGAAGAGGGCCATGTGACACATCAAACTTATTGGTAATGCCACAAGAAAAACACTGGTGTGCTTGGTTTCAACATAACTTTATTCTTTAATCTTTAATGAGTTATTTACAAGTTTCTCTTTGTTCACAGACATTGACATGTCGAAGAGGTTAACACGTGAGGAGCGGATCGAAATTGTGTTGATATCTGGTTGTCAGTGGTAAGACATTATAAAACACATTGAAGGAATACAAAACAGTCAGAGTTTTGTTCAGAGAACTACGTGCGCACGGGTGAGTGATCGTGATACTCACCCCGAGGCTTTGGAGTCAGCTTTATTTATACTCAAGCATGTTTGCGTCACAGACACATGTAGGAAGAGATAACATACCACTCCTTACACAAGCATAAAACATATACGTTCAACTGTCAGTAAGGAACTGGTCAAGCCTATCTTAAGGGGAACAGAAGCCAGTTGGTTCCTGTTCCCAACGGCAGACTCAGCAAAGGTGAGGTTTCCTGTGGCAACCTCCTTATGCCAGTCATTTTTAGAAGTCAGCAAGGCTCACGTGCATGTGTAGTGACAAGATACATGTAGTATAAAATATATGAACATCATTGTACATTCGCAAACCTATTTAGGGAAAGCATGTTATTTAATAAAACATTAAACAAAATCTCTTAACATTCCCTGCTGTTGTTCAAATATTTTTTACATACTTCAACTTCTAGTCACTTGTGTATACGTTTTCAACCAGAGTATCATTTAGTAAAATTGATATGATCAACATTTAGGTTTGTTTCCACTTTGTTGACAATAATTAAAAATTGTCTTCTTCTTCAAAGTCTGTGTTTCGGTCCTGATGTGTAAGCAACATCATCGTCTCTTGGTGAAACGTAACATGTGGTGTGATGGCAGTTGCTATGAGTCTGTTGATTAATGCTCTAATGCAGGGAATACAACAACATCCACATAGAGTGAGTATTGCTGCAAACACAGCCATGGACACTAGAATTGATGACACCAGAGTACGGTACTTCCCGAACATATCCATCCAGCTGTTTAGACAAATTTCTAGCAGATCCTTGTGTTGGGGTTGGTGTCCAGTCGTTTCCAGTATAGGTGAAGACTGTGTCCCAGCCTGGGTTGGTGGCATCTGAGCTTGACAGGTACCAGTCATATCCAGGCCACTGGCTCCCTAAGTATCCTCCGATATGGAATGAGTTCAGGGGAATCCATACTGTTGACGAGAAGCTAGTTTGGTTGTAGCACAGGTACAGGTCTGCTGTGGTTTTGACCTGTGTTGCGGCCGTTTCGTTACAGGGGTTGAATCCATTCACCTGGCTCTTGATGGCCACCAACCACAAGAGTGTACATAGTACTGTGATGACAAGTGTCATTGCAGCACTTTTGGTGTCTTTAGATCTTCTTTGTTTCGTGAGTGAGTTTCTTCTCGACCCCTTGTCACTCCCAGGGCCCCTGGTGAGTAGACCTCAGCCAGAGGAGTGGGATCCCAAGTGTTGCCACTGATCACCCTACTCCCCACCGAGCGAACACCAGAGGTTAGGGAGGACTGGAATCTAGGCTGTTGCTCACTTTAGGCTGACGTCGATGAATCCTGGAGTAGTTCGACCTTCTTCGTGTGGCTTTGGTGGATCCAGGAGGGGCGTTCAGCAATTTTGCAGGCTGTTGGTGTGGCCAGGAGGACTTGGTAGGGTCCTTCCCACCTCGGGGAGGACCAGTTTTTCCTCTGGAGCACTTTTATCAGGATCCAATCCCCTGGTTTCAACCTGGAAGAGACTGAAAAAGAATCACTCGGCAGTTGATTGTTCAAAACTATTTCCTTGTTTTCCAACAGTTTTGTCATCCATTCTGCCAGCGTTGTTTCTCTGTGGGTGGTATAAGCAGTGATGTTTTATGCTGAAACCTAGCGCTTCGGAGACTTTTGTTATTACTTCATTTACAAAGTGTGTGCCATTGTCAGATCTTATTAGATTTGGTATTCCATATGTTGGGATAAAATGATTACACAAACATTTTGCCACCGAGATTGCATCATTTTTCTTTACTGGGTAGATCTCTGGCCACTTTGAGAATACGTCTATGATTACTAGTGCATATTCTACTTGTTGGTGTTTATGTAATTGGATAAAATCCATGTGTATCGTATGAAAAGGATGTGGCGGTGTTGGGAAATGGCCTCTCTTTGGCCTCAAATTTCCCTGTGCATTATGTTTTTGGCATATCATGCATGTTCTTATATATGCTTTAGCTGAGTTTTCAAAATTTTTTGAGTAGAATTGTTTAGAAAGAATATCTACCATCCCTGCTGTTGACAAATGGCAATGCCCATGTGTCACTAATGCTGCTGTTTTATGTAGGGATTTAGGTAGAATAGGTTTCCCATTACACGTCATCAAATCATTTTTTAGCTGTACCTTTAAAAGATTTCCATGTTGCACTGGATTGCCAGTAGAAGTAATCATACCTCTATTCTGCCAAATTTTTGCAAAATGATGTACTGCTGAAAAAACATACTAACTGTCTGTGTGTCTCTCTGTCTGTCTGCGTCCTTGACACAGTCAGCTCCTTTTACTGCCTCTGCTGCAGCTACACCGGCCTGCACACAACAGAGTCTAATTTGCAGAAGTAAAATGCAAGCAGACGTTGTTTTTCTCCAAATGCCTGTGTTAAAACAGCTTTCATGTAACCTGCACTTCCATCTACATGCAAGTAGAAAGGCTATTTCCAAGTTACTGAATGCTTCTTCTTCCTTTTTTTCTCTGTAGATACAGCACTACATATTTTCTTAAGGCATTTTGGACAATTTCTATTTCGTTTTAAAATAATTCATATATCTCATACATGTTACATATGTCAAACTTCTAAGTTGGGAAAAACTTTGCACTGCTTACAGCTCGTAGCTCACAGCTCTAAAACTAGGCATCAGTAAATCATGTGCCTAATCATTTCGTGTCACTGTGATCCTCAAGTATGATCACAGATTTGTTTTTCAAACCAACAAAACAAACAAACAAAAACAAGTTGCTGATGGCATGAAGGCCTTACACACGAGTTGGGACACAAAAAGAAAAAGAACTGCTGTCAGAAACAAAGCAGAAGTGTGAGAGAAAAAACTGAGATCACAGACTGCTGCATGTGTGAGTTTTTAATATCATGCAGCTTCTGCTCTGAAAAACAAAAAAATTAATACAAAATAAAAAGTGTGTATCTTGCTCATTAGCTTGGTAGTATAGGTTTGCTCTTCATCTTAACAAAATCTCATCTAGGATGACAGGTTTACAAGCGGGTCAAGTGTCTCTATGCACTTAATTAGTTTACATATTTTCTTTATTTTCTTCATCTCATATGTCATTATACTGAATTTGAGCAAACCTTAAGCTTGATACAGATTACTTTTAACAATTATCCACCTCACATCACAACTGACTGAGGTGCCTCTTCATATTTAATATTATTTCATTATTAATGTTATTATCTTCTTATATAACAGCAATAGTATATTACAATATTTTATTTGTGTCCACCAAGGGCTTAGG
This sequence comes from Oreochromis niloticus, assembly GCF_001858045.2. NCBI lineage: Eukaryota > Metazoa > Chordata > Actinopteri > Cichliformes > Cichlidae > Oreochromis > Oreochromis niloticus. The sequence goes on from NC_031984.2 coordinate 17,212,258, forward strand.
GTGAGCTGCAGTCTCACCCTTTCCCAAGCTGGAGACATTTTCCTTTTCACACACTTTCTTTGGCTGAACAATGACACAACCTTAATATACCTTATGCATCTGGTTTCATGCATTCTATCCATTCTAGGCACGGTCGTCCTGCCAACTATATTTCATTGTTAATACCAGTTTACCGGTTGTTATCCTTCTATTATCAATTTGAATACATTAAATAAGCTCTAATTTAATTTAACCTTTTGTTTATTCCACTTCATTCCTCTTTCCATGCTTTAAAATATTACAGCTCTTATGTACTCTTTGGTTTCTTTTTAGGATTCTTTTCAGTATTTATTTCCGCTTGGAGGGTTTCTTTTAATTTAGTCAATGCGGAGGGGCTACATTTTCCCTCCCATGTGGGATATTAAAATGTTTTTGGGGGGGATCCCTCCATCTACATGCACTAATTTGTCCGGCGCCTGGACATTTTTCTCTAACCACTGCTCGTCAGCAGTGAGTTTTGTGGATTTATTTCCCATTTCTAATTTTATTTAGTCGATACAATATTTATATTTTATTTATTAATACTATTTTATTGATTTATTAATACTGCCAGCACACACTGTGAGACGTTCTGGTACTAGAGTCAGAGAAGGTTATTAAGTCAGCCTTCTACCCTGAACTAAATTCAGGGCGGACTTAATTTTATGCGTTGGAGCGCAACCTTTTCTCTTCCTCACCATTCAGTACTCACAGGAAAACACTAGGAGTAGTGCAGGAGCCTAGAGTTCCTATTCAATGAAGCACTTACTCCTCAGCAAACATTCAGCGCGTTTAGAAAAAATCCTATTTTTATTTGACACCTTCGTTACCTTTCACTCCCGGAGTGAAATGAAACCACGAGCTACCAACCTTTACTTTTGTTGCGGAATGGGCCCACACAGGGCGAATTATCCCGTCTTACACAGGCGAGCGTTTACGTGCGGGTCCACACAGGGCCCGGTCCACACAGGACGTTTTTTATTGAGACCTTTTGCCCACACAGGACACGTCTATTCTGAGCAGTGTCAAACTAAAATCGATTATTCAATCGCGAAGTATTTCTGGCTGTTTTATATTCACCTTCAATGTTGCGCTGTGTTCTTTTTTCCGGCGTCACCGAGTCCTGTCGTCGTGGACCTGTATAAGACACTGGCCAATAGGCGAATTTACGACTCTGGGCTTTTCCTTGCTTCGCTAGAAGCGGTGGTTTACAGTGCAGGTAGTCACGACGTCAGGATCCGGCGGCTCCGTCTGTGAATAGTTAGATGATATAATATCAATCAATAAATCCGGCTCGAAGGACCAATTAAATGTCAGTGGTAAGACATTATAAAACACATTGAAGGAATACAAAACAGTCAGAGTTTTGTTCAGAGAACTACGTGCGCACGGGTGAGTGATCGTGATACTCACCCCGAGGCTTTGGAGTCAGCTTTATTTATACTCAAGCATGTTTGCGTCACAGACACATGTAGGAAGAGATAACATACCACTCCTTACACAAGCATAAAACATATACGTTCAACTGTCAGTAAGGAACTGGTCAAGCCTATCTTAAGGGGAACAGAAGCCAGTTGGTTCCTGTTCCCAACGGCAGACTCAGCAAAGGTGAGGTTTCCTGTGGCAACCTCCTTATGCCAGTCATTTTTAGAAGTCAGCAAGGCTCACGTGCATGTGTAGTGACAAGATACATGTAGTATAAAATATATGAACATCATTGTACATTCGCAAACCTATTTAGGGAAAGCATGTTATTTAATAAAACATTAAACAAAATCTCTTAACACTGGTGAACGCAGTAACCGGGTCACTGCAGCAGATTTCAATGCAAGACACCCTATGAGACCACCCATCTCCCATGCTACAGTCAGCAAACTGCTTGCTAAGTTTCGTGAAACTGGTTCAGTGTTGGATTTGCCAAAATGTGGACGCAAGAAAACTGTCACTAATGAAGAAACATCAGTGGTTGTCCTAGCTTCATTCAGCAAGAGCCCACAGCGTAGCACTCGCCGCATGTCACTGGAGAGTGGCATGAGTCGAACACCCCTTCGGCTGATATTAGCTACTCACAAATGGCACCCTTACAAACTCCAGCTACTGCAGCATCTCAACGAGGATGACCCAGATCGGCGCACAGAATTTGCAGAATGGGCAAAACAAAAATTGGAACAGGACCCTCAGTTCACGCAGAAGATTTTGTTCAGTGATGAGGCAAACTTTTATGTGAATGGTGAAGTTAACAAACAAAACCACCGCTATTGGTCTGACACTAACCCACATTGGATAGATCCCTCCAAGACTGTTGGAACAACAAAAGTGATGGTTTGGTGTGGTATATGGGGTACAACGATAGTGGGTCCATTCTTCATCAATGGAAACCTCAAGGCCACTGGATATTTGAAATTGCTACATGATGATGTGTTTCCCTCTTTATGCACTGAAGCTGGCACATTCCCTGAGTTTTTCCAGCAAGATGGTGCACCACCACATTATGGGTTCCAGGTCTGAGCATTCCTAGATGAACAGTTTCCTGGAAAGTGGATTGGTCGTCGTGGGCCAGTTGAATGGCCCCAAGGTCTCCCGATCTGACCCCCTTAGACTTTTATCTTTGGGGTCATCTGAAGGCAATTGTCTATGGTGTGAAGATACGAGATGTGCAGCACCTGAAACTACGGTTACTGGATGCCTGTGCTGGTATTTCTCCTGCGGTGTTGCTATCAGTGTGTGAAGAGTGGGAGAAGAGGGTTGCATTGACAATCCAACACAATGGGCAGCACATTGAACACATTTTATAAGTGGTCAGAAACTTGTAAATAACTCATGAAAGAATAAAGTTACGTTGAAACCAAGCACACCATTGTTTTTCTTGTGACATTACCAATAAGTTTGATGTGTCACATGGCCCTCTTCCTATTGAAAAAACAAAAGTTGTATCCAAGATGGCCGACTTCTAAATGGCCACCATGGTCACCACCCATCATGAGAAGTTTGCCCCCTCACATATACTAATGTGCCACAAACAGGACTTTAATATCACCAACCATTCCCATTTTATTACGGTGTATCCATATAAATGGCCCACCCTGTAGTTCGCAGACTGACCGGAAACTGCATGTTTTGGCAGCATATGAGGAGCAGACAGAGAGTGAACCTATGTGTGACGTGCTGCAAAATATATAGCGAGGCGGGCTCCTGATCCCCCAGACTTGTGCTGGTGTTTCTGTGTGTCTCCGTTTCCGGAGAATGTAAAATTAAAGATCATTTTTTGAGTTAGACCACTTTGAGCCGTGTCTTTCTTGGCTGTTAAAGAATACAAATAACTGAATTTAATACTTGAATTTACCAGAAATCAGCAGTAAACAAATTGGAACAGGAAAACAGCTGAAAGATTTTAACTTCTGTAGATTTTCATTTAGCAATGACATGAAACAATGAATTTTCACACAATGAGCAAGTCACAACAGTACCCAAAATTGCATGTATCGAAACTAGGCGTTCTATTTAGTTTGATTCTAGTGAAAACGTGCAATATGTAGTCGGAACACTACACTAAATAATTAATTTTAGATTATCAAGAGTTTATTTTATATTGATACATGTTGAAGGAAGTAGTTAGTATCATTTATTATCAATCAAAAAAACTGAGTAAAAGTCATTCAGTATGTAATGTTTTGATAACATTTCATATCTAGACTAAATCGTATAGCTAATATTTAAAATAAAGAATGGAAAAAATGGAAAATATCCAAACTACATACATTTTCTGATTCAAACCAACTATATTAAAATCCCTACAGTCACACAAAAACGTGATATCTGAATCTTTCACATGTTCAGATCGACTGGAGTTCGACTGTCATTGCCACCATCCTCTTTTGCATTCTATATATTTATAAATAAAGGTTATTATTAATACCAAGACATCAGAGTTATGAAGTGTAATCTGAATTCAGGGATGTGACAAGATAAGACAGTTTTTAACAGCAGCTTTCCTGCCTACACAATGATCTTTTGGCTTATTATGTAGTAATACCAATCGATGCAGTTAGACAAAATTAGGTAAGTAATACTTTGAAGCCATAGTCCTTGCACCAGCTTTTAAAGAATTTTGTGACCTCTTTTTCTTTATTTTTTCTCTCTTTTTCTTACACTCCTTCATGGTTCTTCCAGTAAACCCTAAGTATCTCGTCAGAAATGTGCTCTGGGAGAAGCTTGGACACCTGACATCGAGGACAGCAGCATAAAAATGACATATTACACAGCCAATGTTGTCTTATGGAGCTGCATAAAAAAAGAACACACAACACATGGAAATAAAAGCTGTAGTTCTCACCTCTGATTCGGAGATTGCTTTGTCAGGCTTATCCTTGTGATAGAAAAATGTTACTGATGGGGTCATTGTCTTTCTTCAGAGTCCAATGGAACAACCTGAAATGAAATGTCACAGAGAGGCCTTTGTTTATATTTACATTGTAAATAATGGCCCAGTGGAAGTTGAAAACATTTTTAAATATAATTAACAACAAACAAAAAAAAGATTTCAAGAAAAGTTTGATGAATCAATAAAACTCACAATAACCACAAACTCGTCTTTCCCGCCCTCAGGAATGTCTTCAACCAGTTTTTTATTAAAAACTTTCCTTCATCTTGTGAAGCATAATAACATGTGAGGTATTATTATTGTTTTGTTAATCTTGTTTTATGAGCTGTTCTCATTCTTACCCCCGACATTTTCGGTTCCTCTCTTTTCTAGAATTGAGAAAGGGGAAAAGTGGGAGGGTGAAGAAAAGGATTTATTCAGTGCAGAAAACACACAGCAAGCATGATCACATTAAGCCAACCAATAATTAGGCATATTTATTTAATTTTATCCAACAGCAGCTTCGCTATGATTAACTTCTTAATAATAATATTGTAATAATGTATAATTTATTGATCCCCGTGGGGAAATTCCTCTCTGCATTTAACCCATTCACTCAGTTTAAGCAGTGGGCAGCCAATGGGCGCCCGGGGAGCAGTGTGTAGGGACGGTACCTTGCTCAGGGATACCTAAGGGTAGCTGTTTTAGGGAAATCGAACCCCCAACTTTCTGTTCATGGGGCTACCACTCTACCTAATGAGCTATCCCTGCCATCATATCTTATCTTATTTTATCTTATCTTATTTTATCTTATCTTATCTTATCTTATCTTATCTTATCAGAATCTCATGCCAGGTTACCCCAATTTGACAGCCCTTGCTCCAAAACTGTTGTGCATGTTCGGAACTACATATCGTTGTGACCGAGTTTTCTCTGCAATGAGCATAAATAAAACAAAACTGCGCTCAAGGCTCACGCACAAGCACTTAAATCACATCCTGAAGTTGGCTGCCACTCAGGATGTGAGCTGGTGAAAAAGATGCCAGGTATCAGGAGTCAAATAAACAATGCAACCCCACTGAAAGTGCTGCATGAGACACCCTGATATAATTCTGTGATCTGTGATATACTTCTGTGAATCACTGAAGCACTGTGTGTTTGTGTGTTCTTTGTCCTCAGAATTTTCAAATAACTTGAGGTGTTTTGTAATTAATAGCTATGTTGTGCTTTTGGACACACTGTCCTCAGGCTCCAGCTTTATGTTTATAGGTTTTTATGTTGATGTGCTACTGTTTCTAATTGATTATTTTTGATTTATATATTTAACCTATTCTTGACTCTGTGGTTCTTGTACTTGTTTTGGGAACAGGATTTCATTATTCTTATCTACATTTCTGCCTGAGAAATGATACCCTGATAATAATAATAATAATAATGGATTGGATTTCATATAGCGCTTTTCAAGGCACCCAAAGTGCTTTACAATGCCACTATTCATTCACTCTCACATTCACACACTGGTGGAGGCAAGCTACTGTTGTAGCCACAGCTGCCCTGGGGCAGACTGACAGAGGCGAGGCTGCCATATTGCGCCATCGGCCCCTCTGGCCAACACCAGTAGGCGGTAGGGTAAAGTGTCTGATATAGTTCAGAGATCTGTGAAACAGTTCTGTGAATCACTGAGGCACTGTGTGTTTGTGTTTTTTGTCCTCAGAATTTTCAAATAACTTGAGGTGTTTTATGATTAATAGCTATGTTGTGCTTGTACTTTTTTGAACATACTGTCCTCAGGCTCTAGCTTTACTTTTTTTTATGTTGACCGTATTAAAACAAAGAAAACAATCAATCTGAAGTTGTTGTTTTTAAGTTATAGATACCATGATTTTACCAGTCCGGGCCACTTGAGAATAGACTTTTCTCCATGTGGCCCCTGAACTAAAATGAGTTTGACATCCCTGGTTTGAGACTTTATTTGTTACCGTATTTTTGGGACCATAAGGCGCACGGGAATATAGGGCGCATTGTCAACAACCAGGTCTGTTTTCATACATAAGACGCACCGGATTATAAAGCGCATTAAATCAAAGAAAACAGTCAGATAAGTCAAACTTTACTCAACTCATTCCTCTTGCTTCCTCCACTTCCGTACCATTGATTCATTAATGTTGAATTCTCTGGTAGCTGCTCTATAAACACTGGAACAACAGTATATGTTGTTCCAGTGCTTTTCTAATATTTGCTATATAACTTTGCACTGTCCACTTTCTGCTGTAACAAAACAAATTTCCCACATGTGGGACTAATAAAGGTTATCTTATCTTACATTAATGACTAATCTCATATTGTGGCTGGATTATCTCAGTTGTTCTCCTCTACTGAAGTTTGGTCCATTTACAGCAATTTTCCATGCGATTGCATTTGTCAAAAAAAACATCGGGAACTTTTATCAAGTGGAAAAAAGTTAGCGTTCATTCTCCACGTTCACTGTGTCATGCTTTGGTATACTAACATAGCTGTGTCGCTAGCGATCACTAGCAAATACTAGCACTAGCATATACCATGTAGCCCAACTTCAGTAACCCTACCTACAAACGTCACTATTGTGTAGTTTTCTGTCTTCATTCATGTTGGAAGTGATAGCAGAGCTGTACGTTTTAATTTTTTCCAGAAATCTCTCCGTCAGAACATGATATATCATGTTTAGGTAACTAGCAAAGCCAGCGAGCTAACTTCCTGCTAACTTCCTGCTAACTTCCTGCTAACTTCTAACTCTGTTAAATTTAATAAATTCTGTTTTCATGGATGCCTGGATGTTAAACTTAATTGTTACACCTGGTAAAGCAGCAACTCTGATCATTTTATTAAAGATGAAAGAGTTTAGAACGTTTTTAACTCTCAGTGATGCCGCAGTGTTCGTTTGATTTTGGGACCTGAAGCGGACGGAGTTTTGGGCCCATGTTATGGTTTGTTATGCTAACATCTCTGTGTCGCTAGCGATCACTAGCACAGCATTATATACCAGCTAGTCCAACTTCAGTAACCCTACAAACGTCACTGCTGTGTAGTTGTCTGTCTTCATTCATGTTGGAAGTGATGGCAGAGCTGTACATTTTATTTTTTCCCAGCAATCTCTCAGTCAGAACATGGTATATCATGTTTAGGTAACTAGCTAAACTAGCAAGCTAACTTTCTGCTAACTTCTAACTCCGTTAAATTTAATAAATTCTGTTTTCATGGATGCCTGGATGTTAAACTTAATTGTTAGACCTGGTAAAGCAGCAACACTGATCATTTTATTAAAGATGAAAGAATTTACACAGTGTTCGTTTGGGACCTGACGCGGACGAAGTTTTGGACCCAGATTACTATGAGCCGCGAGGCTCCTGACTATGCTAGCCATAATGCTCAGACAATCCATCCAGCGGTGTGGCTTCGTAGCTTAGCAAAGTCCTACTAAAACATTTTTTGACAGATGTTTGAGTGCCGTGTACCAGAGGTGTGGACTCGAGTCACATGACTTGGACTCGAGTCGGACTCGAGTCATTAATTTTATGACTTTAGACTTGACTTGAAAAAAGGTTGTAAGACTTGTGACTTGACTTGGACTTTTACACCAGTGACTTGGGACTTGAATTGGACTTGAACCTGTTTACTTGAAAAGACTTGATATTTTACCCAAATCTAAAATTTAACATACATATTATATAAAAAGTGCGGACCATTAATTCACTTTATTCATTCATTCATTCTTACCACACTCCGTATGTATGTGAGCGTGGGCTGTAGCACAGCCAATCAAATGAACCAGATTTGAAAAAAACAAGAACAAAAACGCTCGAGCCAAAAATGCTTCCAAGAGTAATTTCTTTCGGGTACATAAACTACGAAGTAGTCAACAAAAAACGAAATGCAATATGCAAAACATGCAAGAAGAGAATCACAGACGGAGATGGAACAACTTCCAACTTTGTCCGACATTTGAAGTTGCATAAAGAACGGTAGGTGGTGCTTTTTTTTCTTTTTTTTTGCTACGATGAAATAGCTGACTTAGCTAACTTCATCTTATTAGCAAATGTTCTTCGGGCTACGTTGATGATACTGTTTGGCTTTAACAGGTATGATATGTTTGTCATGCTATTTTAAATCCGGTCCTGCAAGCGCATCCAAGAATAACATGCAACTTGTTAGCTCAGAATTGTCGGTGAATGGTGAGCAGGGTCCGTTTCAGAAAGTGGGTTCTGTAGCTGTACTCAGTCTCTCTCCGTCTCCTCCCCATCATTAACCCCGTAGATTTAACCCAGTTTAGACTGACAAATATTTATTTTACCATCACATCACAATTCAAAATCACTGTGTTTAATTTGCAATTAGTGTATGGTCGTGTTTAACTTTTGCATGTCTGAGCCAGGGAAAAAATTTTTTTTGGTTAGAAAATCTGGCCCACCTTAGTGTGTAATTGAGTAGTCCTGCTATACATGGCCTTTTTCTTCTGTCATTTATGTCAATACATCAAATAAAATACTTTGATCTTATGTTATTAGCTGTTGTTTATTTGCAAAGGTTATTCTCAACAGGGATGCTAGACAAAAACGGCATTTTCTACAGACAGCCTAGCATACGCTCTCCACTTGCGAGTGAAAAAAGAAAAAGAAAAAACACCCCTTCCCTATTGGTGTTAGAGTTTACCATGTCAGCCAATCAAAAAAATGATAAGGCAACATGTGACATTTGGTTGTTTAGGGAGAAGGGGACGTTTTTAGGAGTGACACCCGCGACGGAAAGCGGGCGAGCGAAAGAAAGAGAGAGAGAGAGAGTTTTCATATGTGAGACATTAGTGACGTTTAGCGTGTTTGGAGACTATAGTTAGTTTGTTGTGTAGTTATTGTTTTGTATTGTGTGTCGGTTAGACTGCTGAATTTCATATTTGATCTAAAAAAGCTGTCAAAGGCAGATTCCAGTGTAAACGCTGTCTCCACATAGAAAACTGGACTGTTGCACCTCCAGTTGTCAGACCTGCAGGGTTTAGGCCTGTGGTGTTCTCCTCTGTCTTATACTGAACACAAACTACATTTTTTGGACTGGCACAAATAATTTGTGTGCCTTCTTATTTGATGCAGCACACCTGATTGTTCTGTAAATAGATTTAAATGGTTATATAAAAAACGCCTGAGGCCTTGGCTGCATTTTTAGGTAAATAGTACCATATAACTTTGTTGTTTGCAAAACTTGTGCATAATTTTTAGAAATGTACAATTTCTATTTGCATTTCAAGTTATGAAAATGATTCGTTAAACATGTAAAAAAATATAACTTTTTTCTACTCGGATTCTGAATTTTTTGTCTGAATTTAGATCAACTGTGCTAATATAGTATACCAAAATGAAAAAAATAACTCAAATTTCAGATATTTGAGGTTGTGCTGTAAATAATGATACCAAACAAGGCAAGAAAAACATATTTTAAAAGTGAAATATAGAAGTAAAATCAAAAGTAGTCAAGAACGGCCAATTATACCCGGGACCCCAGAGGGTTAAAAAAAAGACTTGAAAGGACTTGAAATTCAAAGTTTCGGACTTGGGACTTGACTTGAAAGTTGTCTGTCTTGACTTGCGACTTGACTCTGACTTGCTTGACTTTACTTGAGACTTGACTTGTGACTTGAGGATAAAGACTTGGGACTTACTTGAGACTTGCAAAACAATGACTTGGTCCCACCTCTGCCGTGTACCACATAAAATCGGTTCGAGGTCAGTAAACAGAGCCAGAATTAATAGATAAGGTGCACCAGATAATAAGGCGCGCTGCCGATTTTTGAGAAAATTAAAGGATTTTAAGTGTGCCTTATAGTGCGGAAAATATGGTAGTCCTAACAAATAAAGGCCAAGCTTAACATATTATTCACAATATGAGAACAGTTTCACTTAATTTTTACAATTACCATCTGTAGCATATAATATTTGTAATAGAGAAAATGTGGGTATTACTTACCCAGGTCATGGCAAAGACCTGCAATTTGCACACAGAGGACATCTCGTTCACTGATATCAAGTTCTGGCTGCTTCACCTTGAGGGCTTTAGCAAGCTCTCCTGCTAAGTATCCCACCCTGTATAGTACACACATAAAAACACGGAAAGACAAAGTTCACCATGCAACACACTGAAAAACATGTATACTGGTGTGTCTGCAAACCTGTTGACATACCCAGTAGAGTGTTCAAAGCGGTTGTGGGATGCTCTTGGATAAACAAAATACACCCCCCAAGTTGCTTGATGTTTCGTAGTCTCTGGAACTAAGGGGTGTCTATGTTTTTGACAACAAGTGGGTGCAACTCGATGTGGCCATCGATGGGATCATTAAACACCTGTGTGAGGAACAAAGAATAAGACAAAAAATTACAAGAAGAGAAAAAAAGAATAAAACTATTTAAAACTCTTATCCAAGTACAGGTAGCAGGTCTTAGTTTTTTATATTTAATTCATTTTTTTTCAAACAGTGGTAAGTAAGCATTGAGGCTAATGCTAGTCTAATGATCTTCTAGTATCATGCCTTCTACTACGTTAATGGCAACTTGTTTAAATTAAAATAATGTATTTTCCCAAGAAGAAATTTTAAGGATTTTTTATTTTACATGGATAGTTACAATACTTTTGAATATTTTTGATACTGTACCAAATCTTTGATGCCAAGGTGCTTCTTCATAGTATTGTAGATTGTAAGACGGACACTGCGATGCCTAAAGAGTAAAAAAAAAAACCCAAATCATAAAGCATAGCAGAAACATACTAAATCAACTGAGTGAACAATGCAACTTCTTTTAACATGGATAAACTTACTTTATGCCAATTTTCTTTTTCCCACTCACTTCTGGTGTACCCCAAGGCCCAGTCTTAGGCCCTCTTCTCTTCATAATATACAGCCTCCTTCTTGGTATCATTTTCCGTAAATTTGATCTTTACTTTAACTGTTTTGCTGACGACACCCAGTCATATCTCTCCTGCAGACCTGATTCCTCCCTCCTACCTTCTTCCCTTACAGAATGCTTATGCAAATTAAAATCCTGGTTCAGCTCTACTTTTCTAAAGCTCAATGAGGATAAAATCCTAATTATTGGCACTAAATCCAACCTTTTGAAGGCAAATCATTTCTCACTCACTATCGATAACTCCACAGTTTTCCCTTTACCTCAGGTTAAGAGCCTTGGTTTCACCCTAGACAGTTCACTATCCTATAAATCTCACATCAATAATCTCACCCGTTCTGCCTATTTTCATCTACGCAACATTAAGAGATTATGTCCTTCTCTGTGCACCCAGTCTATGTCCATTCTTGTCCATCGTCTCGTTACCTCCTGCATTGACTGTTGTAATTCTCTCTTGCATGGTCTCCCCCAAAACTCCCTCCATAAGCTTTAAATGGTTCAGAACTCTGCTGCTCGCGTTATCACCAGAAGCCCCTCCTACCAGCACATCATGTCCATTCTTCAGGAACTTCACAGGCTTGCAGTGAAATTCCAGATAATATACAAACTTCTTCTGCTCACCTTCAAGGCCCTTCATAACCTTGCACCTCCTTACCTTTCTGATCTGTTAAGCACTACCTCTTGTGCCCGCTCACTTTGATCTTCTTCTTCTATCCAGCTTGCTGTGCCTTCTTTCTGCCTCAGCACCATGGGAAGCAGAGCTTTTAGCTGCTCTGCTCCCAGGCTGTGGAACTTCTCTCCCCCAGTTTAAATCTTAACTTAAAACCCATTTGTTCAAATCTGCATATTTACTATGAACTTATTGTTTGTTGACTTTATCTTGTGCTACATTAAGAGCACTCAGAACGTGTGTTTCTGTGACCAGTTGTTTGTCTATTTCGCTAATCCGGCCAGAGGTAGAGCTCTGTCTCACTTGATTATAGAAGCTATCTCACTTTTGTAAAGGACCAAGGGTCTTCCTTTTTCTCCCAGGGGCATGAGAGCTCATTCCACCAGGGGAATGGCAACCTCATGGGCTCTTTTTAAAGGGGTTCCCATAGTTGATATTTGTGCTGCGGTTAGTTGGCCATCACCACACACTTTTGTGCAGTTCTATCGTTTGGACATTACAGCCCCTTCAGTGGCTTATGCTGTCCTTTCCACTGGGTCTACCACACACAAAGGTGCTTGTGGTCTAACTCGAGTTCGGTGGCTGCTCTGCAGGACGTGTATATGTGTTGCACGTCCTGCAGAGCCAGCACACGTGGGGGCGTGATATCCCATACTTATTTGTTGTTGTTATGTGCTCAATAAAATCAAGAAATGGTAACCACTGAGGTGACAGCATCATGACATGATGCTCCTCTGTTTCTTGAGACCGGATTATTTGTCTCCTCTTCTACAGTTATTGTGAGCAAAACTGGTCACTGCACAGGCTTCATAAACCCAATGCTAAGTTTAAGTGTGCACTTCTTTAGTAGGTGTTGTAAGGACATTTCAATTGATTTATTAGCTAATGAGATCCATTGTCAGACCACTTCTGCTTTGGGAACCCCTTTGAAAGTGGGAAAACATTGCAAGGACAGAATAGTAACCAGTAGATTAGTTTGCCTTAACCCAGTATAGCCTAATTTTAAAAAAGGACGCTCAGTGAAAAAAAACAAGAAGACTTACCCCTCACTTTTTGCAAGCTTGTAGACAAAGCTTGTAGATAAACATCTTGAGGATGGACAGTTCAGGTACAAAGTAGTTTAAATTGTAGGATGAAGTTACAAATGTTTCAAAACTAATTTGGTTTCGAAAATGGAGCAAGTGCAGTGCAGGCCTATTTGAACTGAAAGGTATTTACACATGTGCTTGGACAGTCAATTCAACTGAAGGTATACATTTGAATATATAAACCTCAGTGTTATTGGTCTTCCTCTAAACACAAAAAAAGGTTTCAAAACAATCTGACATATGTTGTCTATTTTTGCTATCATCAGTACTTGATAATCCTATTTTGTGAAACAATGATGCAGACAGACCTTGCACAATTCTTATAAATGGCATTTATTATACCAGGCTATCAATAATTACAATTAACATGTTTTGGAGTGATCCCTGTAGAGACCAGGAACAAAAAACAATGATCCTCTGTTTCTTGAGACCGGATTTCTTGTCTCCTCTTCTGCAGTTATTGTGAGCAAAACTGGTCACTGCACATGCTTCATGAATCAGTTGCCAGGTTTGAGTGTGCACTTCTTTAGTAGGTGTTGTAAGGACATTTCAGTTGATTTATTAGTTAATGAGATCCATTGTGAGGCCACTTCTGCTTTGAAGCAGAAATAATGTTTGTCAGGGAACGCCTACCTTTGAAAGTGGGAAATCATTGCAACGACAGAACCGTAACCACTAGATTAGTTTGCCTTAACCCAATATAACCTAATATAAAAAATGTAATGATACTAAAAGTGCCATTAAAAAACCGAAAATGTAATATAGTCTGTTTTAATTACCTTGGCTATGGCGATTGAACAGTCTTCACGTGTCATCAAGTTCCTCTTTCTATGTAAAGGTATATTTGTTTAGTGTTTTATGATTCTCCTCCACCCTTTGCTCTCATCCTGTTTTTCTGTCTCTCTGTTTGTGGATGTGGCAGTTTCCCTCCTCTCGATTACCCAATTCCACATTGTTACATCACTGCTGTGAAACCTGTATGTAGGATCATTATTTATTTTCAATCAAGTATTCATAATCCTGTTATTAGAAATAATTGTGAATGTATTAGAAAGGAAAATGGAAAACCTATGACCAAAAAAATGACATCAAACACCCAAGTCTCGGGACTTCCAAATCCAATTGCCTTTATCATATTTCTACAGCCCAAGTACGAACATAATAAACAATCTTAAGAAAAGGCTTTTTGTACTTTTAAGTTTATTTTCCTCTAGTCTCAGCCTGCTCAGCTACTAGCCTCCCTCTTTCAGTATTCTGTAACCTTTTCTTAGCCTTTGAACAAAACAAAAAAACAATAGACAGTAGGCAGTACTGCAAAAGTAACCAGTGATCTGTCCAGCTTTTAAAAGCCAAAGTCAGAATAGTAAACATGGTTATTTGAATTGCAATAGATAGCTCAAATATAAAAGGCAAAAAATGACTTGAATATTATTTAATACCCATAATGTTGCACTGCAAACACTGTTGGCAATTTTAGCTTGGTGAGGACAGCCTATATAACAATGGAGGTGTATATAAAATGTCAGGCTGGCTTTTAGCGTCATTACGTGGACCAGCTAGCACCTCCTGTCAAGACATACTCTCCTGGTCCAACAGAGTAATCTTGCTCTCGGAATGGTTTCACTCTACAGGTAAAACAAATCCCAAAATAATCCTCAGCTGTGGGATCACTCTCAGGGCTTTTTGTCGATTCAGGGTCTGTTGACTTAAAGGTATTTTTCATAAAAACTGTCCTATTGCTGTAGCATCAGCAAGAATTTTAAGTCAGGCTCCTCACTTAATTTCCTTTCGCTGCTCAGCTGTCACACAGTGGCACACAGTGGCTCAGCTATGCTCAAATCCCTCCATATTGTGGCATATTATTATTTCGCCTTTCGCGCTCTTCAAACACAACTAAATGCAACCCGTTAGATTGAGCAGCAAACCACGTCAGTAAGTTACAGAAATGTCAGCGACTTCGTCTGTCATAAAGTTTGCATTCATAGAACACAAAGAGTTTTCGGTAAATGCAAAAAAGAAGCATTCGGCAAAATGCAGATTTTGCAAAGTCTCCTTGACCGAGACAGCCGGGACTACCTCAACCTTCACCAGGCACCTGGAGCGCAAACACCCTCAAAGGTAAGCTAGCCAGTAGCCATCTTTCCATCTTCAAACTCTTCTACCTACCTTTCCAACCTCAGATGACCAGGTCATGTTTATGTAATATTGTTATTTATAATGTGTTCTTCGCACGGTATAAATTATTTAGGGACAGATTTTTTGCAACTGTCTCTGCAGACTTAACTTTTCTTGTGAAGATTGTAACTAACGTTACATGCTAAGTACAGGTAGCTACCGCTAGCAGTGGCTATCAGCTACTTAAACAGTTTTCACTAACTTTAGGCATTTTGGCGAATTCATTGAGCAGAAATATATCAAAACCATTTCAGTGAGCACTTTAAGGGCTGGTATGGTGTGGTTTGTTATCGACTTTAATGGGCATATTTATGTGGTTGCTGACTCGTAAGGAAGGACGGGCATTTCAAGAGTGTCCCTATAACATTGCTAGGCTAACAGTGGCATTCTTGACAGTGAAGCCCAGATCAGAGCGGTCTATGGCTCTGGTCCAGATAGCACTGATGGCAAAACTGAGTCCTAAAGTTCTAAAATCGAACTTGATGTGGTTATCACGGTTTAGGTGTGCGCATGCCTTTATGTTGTAAATAACATCTGCATATCACTTTGTTTTGACAGACCTAATCCATTTCAGGGAAGTTGATATCATACAGTGTAATTTGGCTAGTACTATGTGACATGATGCAATTTCAAGTTTATAATCTTCAGTTTGATGTTACAATTGTATCTATATATAAAGTATAACTGAAACCAGTTACTTATTTCCCATTCTTTAGACAGTTGTTGGAGGTGTTCGCTGTTTTGTCAGATGACTTTGGGGCCAGTCAGTACCGTCATGTCAGTCCTCAACAGCACACAAAGGTTAAAGTCTTTTTTGTGTCGGTTTTGGTCTCGTCTCGACTTGGTCTCGGTCTTGTCTTGGTCTTGATACCCTCTGGTCTTGGTATTGTCTTGGTCTTGGTTTAGGCGGTCTTGACTACAAGTCTAGTGTCAGTGTCGCGCCGTCCCTCACGGCTGTGTTTCTCTGTGTTTCCCTGTGAGTTTAGTTTATTCTTTCCCAGATTAGTTTAGTTTTGTGTTGTATGCCTTTTGGTTTTTGAGTTCATCCCTCGTGTCCGAGAGTCTGCATTTTGGGTCAAACTCCTGCCTGCACACAGCCAAAGAACCCGACATATTAGCCAGAGGTCCCTTTACTACTAAAATCAAGTCCTTATGTGAATGGGTGAATGAGGCATTTTCTTTAAAGCTCCTTGAATGCCCAGATTTAGTAATACAGCACTATTTAAGAACCAGTTCAGTCCATCAGTTGTAATGATCACTAGCTAATTGCAAAGGGGTGTCTCTTTTTGATAAAATATAGCTAACAAGCTGGGCCAGTTAGTAATAGAGCTATCTGATGGATCACAGCAGAAAACAATATTACATTTGTTACAATGGAGGAAGCAAGAGTTGATCATTGAGGTGGTAACTTAGATACCCATTTGTATAGCAAATTCAGTATTTGAATATCTCCCTCAGTGTCACTGACCTTCCCTCTTGACACAGAAAGAAACTGATACCACTTTGAATTACTGTGCAAAACATGCAAATCACATTTATGATCAAACATCTCCACTTCAATTGGCTTAGACATACAGGAAACTATACAACTCCTGGCATAAATTATAGTTTTTCTTTTCTTTTCTTTCTTTGAACTTTTTTGCTTTTCATCACACTTTTCATCATGCAAGCTCATTTCATGAATTGATGGAAAATGTGTATTTTGTTAAGGAAGTCATCTTTATGTTTTAATGGAGCAGCAGGCAAAAGTTCCTCAATCATCATCCTTGGCTAAGTTGATTTGTTTTGATTGATTCATGATCATCTGATTGTAAATATTACTGTCATCCACAGTCCATGATTGCTTCTCTTTAGCTCACTGTAACATTGTTTTCTTCTGATTAGGTGTTAGTGCTGTACGTCCATTTTTATTTGTGTATGGGCTTTTGTGTACTTCGGTGGTAATATCACCTTCTGCTTTTGCTGTGACATCCTCCAAGGTGACCTTTGTTTTGCTGTCTGTTGTTCAATGTGTTCAGTGGAGGTCAATTTTCTATGTGTTGATTTTGATCCAGTTATGATTGACACATTTGGCAACAAATCCTGCAAAGGAGATCTTTGTTTTCGATTTAGATTTCTCTGCCCAGAAAATTGCCACTATTGGAGAAAAAACTGTATATGCACATTTGGCATATACACTGTTTTTCCCCATTGATATCTGATGTGTTTTCAAAGTGTCCCTTTATATTCTTTTGAGTACTATATTTTGATGGCTTATGCAGAAACCCTCGTTATTTAATGGAAACCAGTAGAAATCAGCAGAGGTTAAACAGGGCAAATAGTCTGTGGCCTGGGGTGATTTAGGTCCTGTTGGAATAATTGTCATGTTATCTCATCAACTGCCAGGGAGAGTACACACACACACACACCTACACTCACACACACACACACACACACACACACACACATGGACAGTTTGTTGGTTATTTTGCATGTTGAAAGGGAGCAAATAGGGAAAATGGATTTGAATGTGGAAACATTTATATGTGAACTTTGAAACCCAAATATATAGTCAATACCCAGCATTTTGCATATAACCACGTAAATGAAAACGTAAGGCACTGAGGTTGTGGAACAACTTTGGATCACAGCCCTACATGATTCTCTGAAATGATTTCAATGCAAACAAAACTTATTTAGAAATGAATGTGTGTTTCAAGAGGAACATTTTCCTAGCAAACATACCTTTTCAGGCCCACATGAAACAAAACAGAAAGCACTTAAAGAAATCAACAAAATCAAGAAAACAAAATCAAATCAACAAAAAAAAGACAAAAGGTGTGTTCAAATAGTTCATTTTTTTCATTACTAAATGAGAAAGGTGCCCCGGAAGTATATGCGTGGTAGCCATTGTAAGAGCTGTTCCAACTCTCCAAATACTAAGGAAAGGAGTTTCGGTGCTTCCTTTGTTGTATTTTTACAGTGATATCATTACACAGGTATTTGTAGCACTTTCTACAGTGGGCCTGTGAGGTCGAATGTACTGAAACTTAAGGAAGTACCAACTAATAGAAAAATGCTGCATAAGCATGTGGATTGTTTTTCCTTTATTTTGACCTGTGTGAAACAACAGGGTAAAAATACCTTGTGTCTAAGAATCACGTTTTGTAGTCCATTTTCTGTTCCAATTCTCAGAGCATGCTTTTCTCTTTTCTGAAGTCCTTATCAATGACAAATGACCTTGATGACATTTTCTTCAAGGTCAAGGAAAAGACATTAGGAATAGTAGATAGAGGGGAACGTTTGGAGCTCACCGAAAGACTTTGCTTGATGTAAGAAAACACTCTGAAGATCAGATTAAGCCGAAATACAGGGACTTAATTATGCTGAAAACCCTGAAGAAAATTGAATTCCAAACATGAACAAGAACAAAATACTAGAAACAGAGTTGGGGATAAGAGCTTCACCTGGCTGTAGCTCAGGTGGCAGAGCAGATCAGCCACTAACCAGAAGGTCAGTGGTTCGAGCCCAGGCTGCTCCAGTCTGCATGCTAAATATCCTTGGGCAAGATACTAATCCCATATTGCTCTCCGATGCATCGGAGTGTGAATGTGTATGAATGTTAGATACTTAGCACTTAAGCTTAGAAGAAGTGAATGGGAGTGATTGGGTGAATCAGTTAGTTGTATAAAGCGCTTTGAGTGCTCAGACAGAGTAGAAAAACGCTATATAAGAACCAGTCCATTTACCATTTAAAAAAAAAACGTGCTTTTTACTGGGGTTTTGTTTTTTAGATTTTTAAACTTCAAAATGGATCAGTTTGACATCCCTACCTCTCCATGTATTGCAATAAATTGCTGCTAACCATCTTTAATGTAAATCTGTTCTTTGAAGACAAGGCTAAGCATAGCTTTGCATCATTGCTGGTCAGGCCTGTTAAGTTAAATGATGCAGAGTATCTTACAATATGGCAGAAAGGCAAAATTGCAAAAGAATGTATGTGTTTGGTGCAAAAAACCTCTGACAAGTTAGGATACTTATTTTAGTAGGTAATGTTTTAATGTTGCTATATGGATTATTTTGGTAGTAATCTTGTGTTTAACAGTACTTTGATACAACTCATGGCTGAAAACAAATGGATCGCCTGAAGACTCACATCACAGACAAATATTGTATTTCCTGCTATGAATGAAGCAGGAGATGAGAACTGTTCAGCAACTCAAGTTGGAGCTGTTAGCTCATGTAATTCAAGCATGGATGAAAAATGTATTCTGATTTTGTTCATTCCAACAGATTCAGAAGATTTTTATCACCCAGAATATGAAAAATAATAGGTAGTGAAGTAACTATCCAAATGTTTTCTCATTTCAGGTGACAATCTTCTGCAGCCTTTCACCAGATGTTTAAATCAATGTTTTCCATTTAATGATCCACAGTGTAAACTCATTGGCAGGGGAACAATATGAGTACAGCCCCACCAAGGCCTGCAATTCTGGAAGAGCATGTGGGAAATGGAGGAAACACAACAACAATGATCAGTGTCTAGTAGATCTAAAAGCAGAGCATAGCAACCTCACTGAACAAGATCCAGTAACCATCACAGTGCCAGACATGCAAGAAAGTCTCCAGTATGAAGAACTGCACAGCATCAGCCCCTGACGTAATTCACATCTACAGGGTCAAGAAGCTAACTGCACTTCACAAGCGCGCAGCAACAACACAACGCTAGAGGTCTTTGTACTTATTACTGTCAGTAACTCATCTTTGATTTGGACACATTTATTAAAAATAATAACTGAAAACACTATAAGTGCCACAGGGAGTAACAAGGGAATCTTAAATTTCATTCAATTTAATTGCAGGCAAGTTATTAAGTTTACTAAACTGTTGAATCATTCAACATTTTTCTTTCTGTAGTGCTAAAAATTGTGACACAATATTTTTAAATTATGATGTTTTGCTGTACATTTTGTGATTTTTTTTGCACTTTTACAAATAAATTAATAACAGTCACATCTTGCTTTGTTTTTATAAATCCTCTATTTAAGCTAATTGTTTAGAGGAAATCGCTACAATGACAGAATATTATCCACTGGATTAGCTTGCCCAAACCTAATATTTGAAGGAATTTGCAGCAAAAAATGACCCACTGCTAATTTACTGCAAACATCCTGAGGATGGACATTTACAGTGCAAAGTGTGTTAAACATTATAGGCTCAAGTTACAATTGTTTCTGGACCATTTTGCTTGGAAAATGGAACAAATATACAGACTTATTTGAACTGGAAGACTCACCTTTTACCAGTGTTTGCACAGTGTGCCTTATTATCATGCACTTCTGTGTCTCTCTTCCTTTGTGTTGACTGTCTCTCTGTTTGTGCATCCATGGGTGTGGTGCTCCTCCAGCTACCTGTTTGCGCATCTGTCATCGATCATAATATCAGTGCTGTTATACTGCTGTCCACACAATGTATTTATACTGTCAAACACAATGTATTCATAATAATTTCGTACTATCATAAGTTTGCATTCAACAGCTTATAATGAGTCCTCCATATCTCCCTCCACCTTTCACCAAAGTTTTGTAATGTTATGTTTATGTTACAGACATCATATAGGTTGTCCCACTGCAGTTGGGGGCTATTTCATTTTCATTGTTATATGATGCCACCAATTTATACTCACTGACCCTTTAAGCCTCCGGCATGACAGCGTCTCAGCCATCAGACTCCATCACCATTGTGCAACTGCCTTCGATTATTTCTACTCCACTCAGCTCCTCATCCCTACCTCTTCATGTGTTGCAATAACTTGCTACTAACCATCTTCACTCTCTAACATTTCAGAACACTTATTTTAATAGGCAATGCTGTGATGTAAACTTATGGATTATGTTGGTACTAATCTTGTGACAACACTTCTAACAGTAATTTGATACAATTCATGGCTGAAAGTTAAGGGGCCACCAGAAGCCTTACATCACACATAAATATTGTATTTCCTTCTATGGAGGAAGCAGGAGCTGAGGACTGTTCAGCAACTCAAGTTGGTGCAGTTAGCTCATTTAACTCAAGCATGGATGAAAAATGTATTCTGATGTTGTTTATTCCAACAGATTCAGAAGATTTTTATCACCCAGAATATGAAAAATAATAGGTAGTGAAGTAACTATCCAGTTGCTGTCAGGTGATGATCTTTTGAAGCCTTTTTTCTGTGGAAAATAATGACAACCAATGTTAATAAACCATGTAAACTAGTGTTACGTAGCAAACTAACCACGGTTTCTGTCATCTAGTTAGGCTAGCAATCGAGTTTCTGCAAGAAATAAACATAAAGACACAAACTGGAGAAGAATGACACAGGTAGATCAGATACTACAGAAAATGGTCTTTAGTCTGATGTCTAAGGAGCTTGGAAAGAAAAGTATCTGGACTTCTTTAGGTTCCTTGAAGACATTTCACCTCTCATCCGACAGGCTTCTTCAATTCTAAGGGAATGATATACCCTGTATAGCACGACACCCCAGTGTACGTATTTCAGACCCGGCCACACACCCGAGCAAAAACGAGTTCATCCCAAAGACATAACTCCTAAACATAAACTTAACAACGTAGTGTATGCCAGAGGTGGGACCAAGTCATTGTTTTGCAAGTCTCAAGTAAGTCCCAAGTCTTTATCCTCAAGTCACAAGTCAAGTCTCAAGTAAAGTCAAGCAAGTCAGAGTCAAGTCGCAAGTCAAGACAGACAACTTTCAAGTCAAGTCCCAAGTCCGAAACTTTGAATTTCAAGTCCTTTCAAGTCTTTTTTTTAACCCTCTGGGGTCCCGGGTATAATTGGCCGTTCTTGACTACTTTTGATTTTACTTCTATATTTCACTTGTTCACTTGTTTTTCTTGCCTTGTTTGGTATCATTATTTACAGCACAACCTCAAATATCTGAAATTTGAGTTATTTTTTTCATTTTGGTATACTATATTAGCACAGTTGATCTAAATTTAGACAAAAAATTCAGAATCCGAGTAGAAAAAAGTTATATTTTTTTACATGTTTAACGAATCATTTTCATAACTTGAAATGCAAATAGAAATTGTGCATAATTTTTAGAAATGTACAAAGTTTTGCAAACAACAAAGTTATATGGTACTATTTACCTAAAAATGCAGCCAAGGCCTCAGGCGTTTTTTATATAACCATTTAAATCTATTTACAGAACAATCAGGTGTGCTGCATCAAATAAGAAGGCACACAAATTATTTGTGCCAGTCCAAAAAATGTAGTTTGTGTTCAGTATAAGACAGAGGAGAACACCACAGGCCTAAACCCTGCAGGTCTGACAACTGGAGGTGCAACAGTCCAGTTTTCTATGTGGAGACAGCGTTTACATTGGAATCTGCCTTTGACAGCTTTTTTAGATCAAATATGAAATTCAGCAGTCTAACCGACACACAATACAAAACAATAACTACACAACAAACTAACTATAGTCTCCAAACACGCTAAACGTCACTAATGTCTCACATATGAAAACTCTCTCTCTCTTTCTTTCGCTCGCCCGCTTTCCGTCGCGGGTGTCACTCCTAAAAACTTCCCCTTCTCCCTAAACAACCAAATGTCACATGTTGCCTTATCATTTTTTTTGATTGGCTGACATGGTAAACTCTAACACCAATAGGGAAGGGGTGTTTTTTCTTTTTCTTTTTTCACTCGCAAGTGGAGAGCGTATGCTAGGCTGTCTGTAGAAAACGCCGTTTTTGTCTAGCATCCCTGTTGAGCAGGGGTGTCCAAACTTTTTTCACTGAGGGCCACATACATAAAAATATAGGAGGGGCTGGGCCACTTACTAGAAATTCGGTATATAACCTTAACTGTAGCGTATTAAAGTTAGAAAAATCATTTAAAAGTGGTCAAATGTGTTATATTGTTGAATATAATTAAAGACAAAACTGCCTTCATCACAGCTTTCCATAAATGGATCTTTATTGATTTATTCAGAAAAAGCTTTGGTAGCTCATTCTCAGAACAGCAGCAGATTTCTTCTTAGACAGAAGATTTACAGCACAGAGAAAAAACACTAAAGGGGAAAATGGGACGGGTACATTTCAAGTTTGTTATTTAAGTTCTTAGGCTTAGCAAAGCATCCATTAACGTTCGTTTGAACCGATTATCAACATTAACAGACTGAACAGAATTTAATAACAGGAGTCCATATAATTTCAGTAAATTATTCTGGTGAGTATCAGCTGCGCTGGGTATGTAAATCGGGCCATCCAGCCGCGGTGCTGATCGTACGCCACTCGTGCCAAAAATCCGGACAAATGTCACTTGATCAGGGAGCAGATCTGCATCAGATGAGATCAGCTGACTTTGCGTGTGCGTGCGCTGTGCACAGCGGTGTGTACTCTGTGTGTTAACAAGAAAAACGCATATAAGAACGTGGTAAGCAAAAGCAGGGTAGTGACAGAATTGATGCGCATTATTGATATTTGAAGCATGTGTACCTGCACATTAACACACGGGTACTGTGGAATATATTTTTTACTCACCTAAAGCGCTCGTGCTCTCGTCCACTCCCCGCAAAAAAAATTAGCAGCTGTGCGGTGTCTGTGGCATCGGTGCTCGGATCGCATGCGATGGAGTAAAAATCAAAAGCACAGCTTTATTAGACAGTTGCAGTTTAATGTTGGCTGACGAGTCTTCAGTGCGTGGCACAACTGTACTTCTGGACATGCTGACGTTGTTGAAGTCCTGCACTTTTTCCGGGCACATTATTTCGGTGACTTTAACGAGGCCGTGTTTTATGAGGTCTCCATCTGAAAAAGGCTTGCCATGTCTTGCGATGAGTTGGGCGACCTCATAGCTGCTATTGGAGCCTTTTCCTGGACAATTTTAACACGAAAAAAAATACTGTTGCTGACCCCGCAGTATAGCTACCCTTTGCTTTAATTTCTGCTCTCGCTCAGCACCAGTGTAGGATGCATAGGCCTGATGTTTGGTCTCATAATGACGTCGTACATTATACTCTTTCATAACTGCCACAGTTTCAGTGCAGATCAAACAGACACACTTCCCCTTGAGTTCTTTGAAGAAATATTCACTCTCCCACCATGTCTGAAATTTTCTGCACTCACTTTGCTTCTTTGGTTCTGCCATGTTTGGTAACTTGGGGGTAAATTTCTTCTGTGATTGTCCTTTTTGGTGGAGCAACTGCCTTGATTAACAGTAGCTCCCCCTGGTGTTAAAACTAAGAAGTGCAATACACTCAAGTAAAAGTTGAAGTGCGGGCCATACTCTATTCTATTTATAAAATTACTTGCGGGCCAATTAAAAATGGACCGCGGGGCCGGACTTTGGACACCCCTGCTGTTGAGAATAACCTTTGCAAATAAACAACAGCTAATAATATAAGATCAAAGTATTTTATTTGATGTATTGACATAAATGACAGAAGAAAAAGGCCATGTATAGCAGGACTACTCAATTACACACTAAGGTGGGCCAGATTTTCTAACCAAAAAAAAATTCTTTTCCCTGGCTCAGACATGCAAAAGTTAAACACGACCATACACTAATTGCAAATTAAACACAGTGATTTTGAATTGTGATGTGATGGTAAAATAAGTATTTGTCAGTCTAAACTGGGTTAAATCTACGGGGTTAAGGATGGGGAGGAGACGGAGAGAGACTGAGTACAGCTACAGAACCCACTTTCTGAAACGGACCCTGCTCACCATTCACCGACAATTCTGAGCTAACAAGTTGCATGTTATTCTTGGATGCGCTTGCAGGACCGGATTTAAAATAGCATGACAAACATATCATACCTGTTAAAGCCAAACAGTATCATCAACGTAGCCCGAAGAACATTTGCTAATAAGATGAAGTTTGCTAAGTCAGCTATTTCATCGTAGCAAAAAAAAAAAAAAAAGCACCACCTACCCTTCTTTATGCAACTTCAAATGTCGGACAAAGTTGGAAGTTGTTCCATCTCCGTCTGTGATTCTCTTCTTGCATGTTTTGCATATTGCATTTCGTTTTTTGTTGACTACTTCGTAGTTTATGTACCCGAAAGAAATTACTCTTGGAAGCATTTTTGGCTCGAGCGTTTTTGCTCTTGTTTTTTTCAAATCTGGTTCATTTGATTGGCTGTGCTACAGCCCACGCTCACATACATACGGAGTGTGGTAAGAATGAATGAATGAATAAAGTGAATTAATGGTCCGCACTTTTTATATAATATGTATGTTAAATTTTAGATTTGGGTAAAATATCAAGTCTTTTCAAGTAAACAGGTTCAAGTCCAATTCAAGTCCCAAGTCACTGGTGTAAAAGTCCAAGTCAAGTCACAAGTCTTACAACCTTTTTTCAAGTCAAGTCTAAAGTCATAAAATTAATGACTCGAGTCTGACTCGAGTCCAAGTCATGTGACTCGAGTCCACACCTCTGGTGTATGCTGTACAGTGCAACGAGGAATGCTCAGAACTCTACATTGGAGAGACCAAACAGCCACTTCATAAACGCATGGCACAACATAGAAGAGCGTGAACACCTCTGAGCTGCTGAAAAAGGCCCAACACAGATTGTACTTTCTGAGATTTCTCAGGAGGAATAATATCACACAGAGACTGCTGGGTCCTTTAACAGAGCCTCCATCGAGAAAGTATTTACGTACATGCAACTATACTGTTTATAAGATTGGGGAAACCTGCAGTCAGCTGAGACTGTAGAAGTCACTTGGATGAGTGATGAAACGTTTATCCCACTGAAAACACTACGTCCAGATGAACAGAATCAACAGCATGCATCAAGACATATGAATATGCTGTGTAAATTGATTTATTCTTGTACCTCCATGCCACAGTGGCCGAATTCTGCACACCAAGAAGTGATCATTTTCTCCTCTCATTTTAATAAATTGAGCTGTTTGGTCTTTGTTCCCTAAAACATATCACAAAAATGTTAATTCACAAAAATCAAAATTGGCTGTATGTAAGCAAAAAACAGTGGGAACCAACCTACAATCGAGTTTGCTATAGCATTATTTTTGTGCCTCTATTCTGAGTGCACGTAAAAAAACAAATTGCAAGCGCAAATGTTGCATTTTGAGCGAAGAAAAGTTTAATTTGAGTGAACAAAATTCATTTCTGCGTGCAAGAAATGTATTTCAGTGTTTGCTATTATCCATTTACACACACAATAACAACCCCTCTTGCTCAGTTGTTAGCATTTGCGCTCGATCATTCTCTGCTCTGTGAGCTGACAGACATCTTTGGACCTGCTCTCAGTGTGTCGTTTGCGCTCACAACATCTCTGCTTCGTGTGCGCTCCACACTCTGTACACTGTTATAAGTGTGCCACAAAACCAACCAATCACAGACTTGGATGCAAAAATTCTGATTGGCTGTTACGGTCTCCAATCAGTTCGTTTGCTACTGCATTCCGGAAACACGGTCCAGAATGTAGCTAAATCCATTTTCGGTTAGAATGTTTAATTATTTTATTTTAAATTATAATATAAATTATATCATATAATTTGTTAACAAATTGAAAGTTAACAGCACCTAAGATTAGAGCCCAGATAAGTGTCACACAGAGTTCTAGCTGCAGACACATCTCTGCACCAACTGTTTAGGCCAAAAAGCTGCTAAGAAGCCACTATTAAGGAAAAGCAACAAGCAGATGAGATTCATTTGGGCCAAGAAACACAAGGAATGGACATCAGACCAGTTAAAATCTTTGCTTTGGTCTGATGAGTCCAAATTTGAGATCTTTGGTTGTGCCCACTGTGTGTTTGTGCAACACAGAAAAGGTGAATGGATGGTCACTGCATGTATGGTTCCTAACGTGAAACATGGAGGAGGAGGTGTGATGGGGCTTTGCTGGTGACACTGTTGGGGATTTATTCAAAATTGAAGGCACACTGAAACTTATGATAGTAAAAAGTTATTATGAATACTCTGTTTATGAAAATTTTCCAGCAAAGGGTTATTTCCTCTAAACAACTAACTTAAATAGAGAATTTATAAAACAAAACTAGATATGACTTTAATCAGTTTATTTTTAAAATTGCAAGAAGTTGCAAAATGGCACACTGAAGCAGCACCAACAGCGACATGCCATTCTTTCCAGTTTGCGTTTAGTTGGACCGTCAACTATTTTTCAACAGTACTGGACAATAAAATGAACATCTGAGTCGTGTCGGGTTCTTTGGGTTACAAGGACAATGACCCCAAACACACCTCCAGGCTGTCTAAGGCTATTTGACCATGAAGGAGTCTGCTGTGCCAGGTTTCCTGGCCTTCACAGTCACCTGATCTAAACACAATAGAGATGGTTTGGGATGAGATCAACCGAGTGATGGTAAAAGGGCAAACAAGTGCTCGGCATCTCTGGGAACTCTTTCAAGACTGTTGGAAAACTTTTTCAGGTGACTACCTCATGAAGCTCATCGAGAGAATGCCAAGAGTGTGCAAAGCTGTATTCAAAGCAAAGGCTGGTTATTTGAAGAATCTAAAATATAAAACATGTTTTGAGTTGAGTTGAGCACATTAACACAATACTATGAAAAAAATGAATAATAGGTAGTGTCTCCAAAAGTTTAATCTGTTCATCTGGACGTAGCGTTTTGTGGGAGAAACGTTTCGTCACTCATCCAAGTGACTTCTTCAGTCTCAGCTGACTGCAGGTTTCCCCAAACCTTATAAACAGTACATTTGCATAATGACTGAAACCAGCCCACTGAAGGAACAATGGGCTGTGAGGTCAGTTCCTTAATCATAATTATGCAAATTCCCATGACCATTGATCAACAATCACTGACCAAAACCCACTGATCAAAGAACACTGATCAATGGCCATGAGTACCATTCACAGAGAGTTGGGGAATGGCTGCAATCACAGCGTTGTAAGATGGCGAAAGATGTACCCTTAGGCCCCCTCCTCGATTCAGAGATGGTCTTTCCCTTTTCACGTAAATGGCCTCCTTGACTCCGCGCTCAAACCAGCGTTCTTCCCTGTCCAGGATGTGTACATCCTCATCGTTGAAAGAGTGTCCACTGGCCTGTAGGTGTAAATAAACTGCAGAGTCCTGGCCTGATGAGGTTGCTCTTCTGTGTTGTGCCATCCGCTTCGCTAGAGGTTGTTTGGTTTCCCCGATGTATAAATCCTGGCAATCATTGAGCCAAGTTGAGCTATATAGTCTGATTATAGTGAAAATGTGTGATATATAGTTTAATCATCAAACTACTTTAGTTTGTCGATTTACCCGCTTTTAAATCTCTGCAGTAACACAAAAAATCTAATTTCTCAGTGTTTCACATCTTCATTTCATGGAGTTGCTCTGTCTCGATCCTGTAGATATATAAGGACACAGACAATTTCATTAGTACAACCAAAAGGTCAAAAGTGTAATGTTGACTCAAGGCTCTGACAGGATATGCAGGTTTAACTGCAGCTTTCTTGTTTATGTTCTCATCACATTGCTTGTAACATGGTAATGCCTGTCACTGCCACCCAACAGAATAAAGTGTTACCTCAGTTAGAAAGTCATTTTCATGACACCAGCTTTGAAAGCAGAACTTAGCATCTCTCAGACTGGCTGAGTTCTTACAGTAAACTCTGAGGATCTTCTCAGCAAAGCACACTGGGAGAAGCTTGGACACCTGACAACAAGGACAGTAACATAAAAGCTGTTTTACAGAGACATCTACAGAAAGAACACACAGCTCATGCAAAGACATGCAGTAGTTCTGACCTGTTCTCTGGGAATCTTGAATGCTTCAGTAGGGTTAGCCTTAGTGTAGAAATATGTGGTATTGATGGGGTCCTTGTTTTTCATCCCATAGTCCAAAGTGACAACCTAAAAGAGAAGTGTGACAGACCAGCCTGTGTTTATGTTCACATGTACATTATGGCTCAGTGCAGGTTGGCAACACAATTTAACTAAAAAAAACAAAACAAAAGCCAAGATTTTAGGAAAATTTATTACTGAGTACAATTAGAATAAAAACTCACAGTAATTTCAAAGCTGTCTTTTGAAACAACTTTAGCCAGTTCATTTTCCAAGCTGTCCTTCATCTTCTGACAGATAGAGGAGAGAACATGTGCTGTCATTGATATTATCATTGTTTTGCTAAGATCTTTTTATAATCACTTTTCACTCTTACTTTTATTTCCTCTTGGTCTTCTTTCTTGAGCTGAGAAAGGGAGAGAAGAGTCACATCAACATCTCTCTCTTTTTTAGTGCACTCACATGCAACAAATATTGTAATCAACTAGATGTTTTCTTGCAATAAAATAAAATGCAGGTTAAACTGGGCTAATAAGCTATTATGTAGGTGACTATGAATGACTCACTATGGATTTAAATGGTTTCAAAATCAGCTACCATGAATTCTGCTTAACTCTGTCTCAAATATTGGGACTATTGGGCAGTACAGTGGCGTGGTGATTAGCACTGTTCCCTCACAGCAAGAAGGTCCTGAGTTTAACTTCACCATCTGGCCGGGACCTTTCTGTGTGGAGTTTACATGTTCTTTTGTGGGTTCTCTCCAGGTACTCCGGCTTCCTCCCACAGTCCAATGACATGTAAGTAGTGGGGTTAGGTTAAGTGGGGAATCTAAATTGCCCGTAGGTGGGAATGGTTGTCTGTCTCTCTGCGTAAGCCCTGCGTCAGGCTGGCTCACTGCTTTTCATTAGGTGTGCTCTTGGCAAGGGTCATTGTCACTACTGGAAGACTGAGGCAATACATGGTCCCTACAGAGGCTGTCCAAATCCTCCAGGATGGCACATTGATACGTGCCACTGCCAGATGGTTTTTCTGTGTCTCTCAGCACAGTCTCAAGAGAATGGAGGAGAATCCAGGGCAGTAACAGTAGTAACTCTAGGAGAGCAGGAAAGCGCCATAGAAGGTCCTGTCCAGAGCAGTATCTGCTCTGTTGTGCCACGCATTTGTCACTAAATACCAGAAATGTCAAGTCTACCACTGGAACCCTGCACTTTTCACGGATGAGAGCTGAACACATAAGAAAGGGTCACATAAGAAAGGGTGAAAGGGTCTGGAGAAGCTGTGGAAAATGTGATGCTGCCTGTAACACTGTTTAGCATGACCAGTTTGAGGGTTTATAAGTAATGGTCTGGAGAGCCATATCCATGGAGAGACACACAAACCTCTACAGGTTGTGCCACAGATCTTGGGATGAAATCCCACGCTTACAGGCCCTATGCTGGTGCAGTGGGTCCTCGAATCCTCCTGGTGCATGACAATATCATGAAAAACTAGTTCTCGCATTGAGAGAGGCGAGAACTAGTTTTTCTCGTCTCTGTCAGTGCGCCCCAGGGCGGCTGTGGCTACAATGTAGCTTGCCATCACCCGTGTGTGAATGTGTGTGTGAATGGGTGGATGACTGAATGTGTAAAGCGCTTTGGGGTCCTTAGGGACTAGTAAAGCGCTATACAAATACAGGCCATTTACCAATATCCATCCTAATGTGGCCTTTGCACATCTACAGTAATTTCCTGCCTTTTTTGAATGTAAATCTTACAGAAGTTTTTTTTAGTTCAAACTCTCAATGTACACCTGGTAGTCTGTTGGGACCGAGTTTGAATTATGTTCATACCATAAACGAACCTTCTCCAAAAGCCTCTTTTCATTAGTACCTAATTGGATCTACTTGCCACAGTTTTCAGGGTTTTCTATTAGGTCATAGTACCTTGTACCAGGTACTATAATGTGATGTGGTCAGACCGCATGCCACCGACTGACTGGTCAGTGGTGTCACTCGATGAGTCATGAGAACATCTAATGGGGCCAAAGGGTCTTGGTGCAATTGTTTTGGTCCACACCTGAGAGAAAACAATTAAAATAAACTAAAAACAGATGCAGCAAAATGTGTCAAATTAACCACCACGTTAGCTGCTGCAACGTCATCGCACCAGCTGTGGAGAGATGAGGAAGAGACGAGCAGTGATGAGAACAACGGCATTTTTCAGTAACTAGTAATCTAACTCTTTACTATTTCTATTGTTACAATGCTGTTACCGTTACTAACAAGAAAATGCGGCGCGGAGGCATTACTATTTTTAAACACACAGACAGTTGAATCTGTCTACAGCTTACCGGGAGCTAAGGGGGCGAAACAATCGCACAAGTGCTGCTGATTGGCTGAGAAAGAAAAGTAGTGATGGTAAACCAATCACATGACCAATTTAAGATGACATAGCAACAAGGTGTTATGTGAACCCAAGACAAGCCTCAGTGTACATTCTTTTTCCAGGTGGAAAACAGGATTCAATTCAATTCAATTCAATTTTATTTATATAGCGCCAAATCACAACAGCAGTCGCCTCAAGGCGCTTTATATTGTACAGTAGATCGTACAATAATAGATACAGAGAAAAACCCAATAATCATATGACCCCCTATGAGCAAGCACTTTGGCAACAGTGGGAAGGAAAAACTCCCTTTTAACAGGAAGAAACCTCCGGCAGAACCAGGCTCAGGGAGGGGTGGGGCCATCTGCTGCGACCGGTTGGGGTGAGAGAAGGAAGACAGGATAAAGACATGCTGTGGAAGAGAGACAGAGATTAATAACAGATATGATTCGATGCAGAGAGGTCTATTAACACATAGTGAGTGAGAAAGGTGACTGGAAGGGAAAAACTCAATGCATCATGGGAATCCCCGGCAGCCTACATCTATTGCAGCATAACTAAGGGAGGATTCAGGGTCACCTGGTCCAGCCCTAACTATATGCTTTAGCAAAAAGGAAAGTTTTAAGCCTAATCTTGAAAGTAGAGATAGTGTCTGTCTCCCAAATCCAAACTGGAAGCTGGTTCCACAGAAGAGGGGCCTGAAAACTGAAGGCTCTCCCCCCCATTCTACTTTTAAATACTCTAGGAACAACAAGTAGGCCTGCAGTGTGAGAGCGAAGTGCTCTAATAGGGTGATATGACACTACAAGGTCATTAAGATGAGATGGGGCCTGATTATTTAAGACCTTGTATGTGAGGAGCTGGATTTTGAATTCAATTCTGGATTTAACAGGAAGCCAATGAAGGGAAGCCAAAACAGGAGAAATATGCTCTCTCTTTCTAGTCCCTGTCAGTACTCGTGCTGCAGCATTTAACTGAAGGCTTTTCAGGGAGTTTTTAGGACATCCTGATAATAATGAATTACAGTAGGGTTAGGGGTTAGGGTTAGACTATAGTCCAGCCTCGAAGTAATAAATGCATGAACTAGTTTTTCAGCGTCACTCTGAGACAGGCTATTTCTAATTTTAGAGATGCAAATGGAAGAAAGATGCAAATGGAAGAAAGCAGTCTTACATATTTGTTTAATATATAATATGTTTAATATGACGGGGCGACCGTGGTTCAGGGGATTGGGAAGCTCATCTGTAACCGGAAGGTTTCCGGTTCGATTGTCCTGGTCGTTGTGTCCTTGGGCAAGACACTTTACCCCACCGCCTACTGGTGTGGCCAGAGGGGCCGATGGCACGATATGGCAGCCTCGCTTCTGTCAGTCTGCCCCAGGGCAGCTGTGGCTACAACTGTAGCTTGCCTCCACCAGTGTATGAATGTGAGAGTGAATGAATAGTGGAATTGTAAAGCGCTTTGGGTGCCTAGAAAAGCACTATATAAATGCAATCCATTAATATGTGGGTTGAAGGACATGTCTTGGTCAAAAATGACTCCAAGGTTCCTCATAGTGTTACTGGAGGCCAAGGTAATGCCATCCAGACTATGAATCTGGTTAGATACCATATTTCTAAGATTTTCAGGGCTGAGTAAAATAACCTCAGTTTTATCTGAATTAAGAAGCAGAAAGTTAGCGGCCATCCAGGTCTTTATGTCTTTAAGACATGCCTGCAGTTTAACTAATTGGTGTGTGTTACCTGGCTTCATGGATAGATAGAGCTGCGTGTCATCAGCATAGCAGTGAAAATGTATGCTATGTCTTCTAATGATGCGGCCTAGGGGAAGCATGTATAATGTAAATAGAATTGGTCCTAGCACTGAACCCTGTGGAACACCATAATTAACCTTAGTGTGTGAAGAGGACTCTTCATTTATATGACCAAATTGGAGTCTATTAGATAGATATGATACAAACCACTGCAGTGCAGTACCTGTAATACCTACAGCATGTTCTAATCGCGCTAATAGGATATTATGGTCAACAGTATCGAACACAGCACTGAGGTCTAGCAGGACAAGCACAGAGATGAGTCCACTGTCAGAGGCCAGAAGAAGATCATTTGTAACCTTCACTAAAGCTGTTTCTGTGCTGTGATGAGCTCTGAAACCTGACTGAAACTCTTCAAATAAGCCATTCCTCTGCAGATGATCTGTTAGCTGTTTGACAACTACTCTTTCAAGAATTTTTGATATGAAAGGAAAGTTGGAGATTAGCCTTTAATTAACTAAGACCACTGGGTCAAGTGATGGCTTTTTAAGTAAAGGTTTAACTACAGCCTGTGGTACATAGCCGATTATTAGAAATAAGTTGATCATATTTAAGATTGAAGCATTAATTAATGGCAGGACTTCTTTGAGCAGTTTTGTAGGAATGGGGCCTAAAAGACATGTTGATGGTTTGGAGGAAATATTATTGAAGTTAACTCAGAAAGATCAATTGGAGAAAAAGAGTCTAACTTAACATCAATGGTACTAAAAGTAGCTGTAGATAATATTACATCTGTGAGATGATTATTGGTCATTTTTTCTCTAATGATTAAAATTTTATTTGTGAAGAAGTTCATGAAGTCATTACTGGTTAACGTTAAAGGGATGGTTGGCTCAAAAGAGCTCTGACTTTTTGTCAGCCTGGCTACAGTGCTGAAGAGAAACCTGGGGTTGTTCTTATTTTCTTTAATCAGTGACGAATAGTAAGATGTTCTGGCTTTGCGGAGGGCTTCTTATAACGCAACAAACTTTTTCTCCAGGCTAAATAATGATCTTCTAAATTTGTGACGTGCCATTTCCTCTCCAGCTTACGAGTTATCTGCTTTAGGCTACGTGTTTGAGAATTATACCACGGAGTCAGGTACTTCTGATTTGAGGCCTTAGTTTTCACAGGAGCTACAGTATCCAGAGTCATACGTAGTGAGGAGGTAAAATTATTAACAAGATAATCAACCTCTGTTGGAGTAGCGTTCAGATAGCTGCTCTGCTCTGTGTTGGTACAGGGCATTGAAGATGCTAACAGTGGGTGGATTATATTCTTAAACTTAGTTACAGCACTTTCAGAAAGACATCTAGTGCGATTAAGTCTACTCCCCACTGCTGTGTAATCAATTATTGTAAATGTAAATGTTATCAGGAAATGATCAGACAGCAGAGGGTTTTCAGGAAACACTGTTAAATGTTCAGTTTCTATGCCATATGTTAAAACAAGATCTAGAGTGTGATTAAAGTGGTGGGTGGGTTCTTTTACATTTTGAGAGAAGCCAATTGAGTCTAATAACAGATTAAATGCCATGTTGAGGCTGTCATTTTTAGCATCTACATGGATGTTAAAATCACCCACAATAATTATTTTATCTGAGCTGAGCACTAAATCAGATAAAAAGTCTGAGAAATCAGAGAGAAACTCTGTGTAAGGCCCAGGTGGACGATAGATGATAACAAGTAAGACTGGTTTTTGAGTTTTACAGCTGGGGTGGACAAGGCTAAGCATCAGGTTTTCAAATGAATCAAAAGTCTGTCTTGGTCTTTCGTCGATTAATTGCCAGGTGTGAAAAATTGCTGCCACACCGCCCCCTCGGCCTGTGCTTCGAGGTTTCTGGTAGTTAGAATGACTCGGGGGTGTTGATTCATTTAAACTAACATAATCATCCTGCTGCAACCAGGTTTCTGTAAGGCAGAGTAAATCGATTTGTTGATCAATTATTAAGTCATGTACTAACAGAGACTTGGAGGAGAGAGACCTAATATTTAATAATCCACATTTCACTGTTTTACTCTTTGGTTCAGATGTGGATACTGTACTGTTCTTTCTTTGTCAAATGACTCAATTTTGCTCTACACGGGCCTGATATCCACTTATGAGGACATTCTACTGCTACTGTTCTATCGAAATTTTAAATGAATATCCTCATATGTGGCTCTCATTTTTCTTAGAAACAAAATTTAGGTTAAAAAAAATCTGGTAATTCTGTGTTTTTACATTCTTCAGGTCTCAATCAGCCTAAATATCGAAGAGAAATAAAAAATGCATGCCGAGGAAGAGTTCGGGTCTTAGGAGGTTAAGATTGTGTTGTACATTATTATATATAATGTATTTTTTATCTATTATGTTTAAAAATGTAAATCTTCTATAATCAAGATGTAATTATTGGTAGTTTACTGAAAATTTTTACAACATCAGGCTTAACTGGCTTAACACTGAATGTATGAGTCTCACACATGCAGTGTTTGTTCTAGTTTGTTTGCCAGGATAACAATCTAATTGAGATTATTATCCTGGCAAACAAACTGAACAAACTGGGACATACCTCATCTTTTTATGGACTTAAAGATTGCTTGAAGGTCACCAATGAACAGGCTTTACTTTATACCACACTGTACTGTTCCTTCTGAGTTTTGTGTTGATGTGTTTTTGTATTGATATAGACTAACCATGACAGAGACACACAACCGTTAACGTATTTATGAATTAGAAAAAAGAGATGTTAAATCTTGCGATATTATGATTTTTTTCAAATGCATTAGATTAGTGCTATCACTACAGGGGACAATGCTGCAGCCTAATTTGGTCTCGAGCTGCACGTTTACAAGGAAAGAGGATGATGCTTTTCCTTCTTCTACTTTAAACAGAAATCTCAGTTCATTTCTATCCACTGACTCTGTGTGGACATTTTTAGATTTGGTAGAAACTGTAATATGATTTTATTCATAGCAAAAAAGTGTCCAGTACTTATTTCATCTACTAGCACTAGCATGTTTTAATGATACAATATAATTATTTTTTCATTCACAAATGCTCACAAAATGCTGATAATTTTAGCATTTTTAGTGGCTCCATAATGTGCTTGCAATCTCCTCGGAATCACCTCAGACCCAGATCATGTAAAACACTTCCTGTAATTCTGTAATGTGTTTTCAACAGCTTGAATCACATAATGAGGGAGTCTCTTCGTTTCAGAGAAAGGGGGCCTCGTTTGTCTTTGGTCAAATGACATTCTGTAGAATGATACAGACTTCGACACAGACGTAATATCACTACTAACTACACTAACTACAGTACTAGTGATGCTGTGATGAAGCCCTGTGAATATGTCGAATCCTTACGACCAATTGCTTCGCCAAAACGCAGATCACACGAAGCCCCGTTCAACAGCTCATTTGGAAGTACTCACATCTGCTGGTCATTTGCTGTACAGCAGCCCTTTTGTGATATATCAGTGAGTATGTAAAGTAATCATGTATCAGTGGGCATAGGGGACGCTAAATGGCTTCCAGAGGATGGTCTGTTTATTCATCCTCACCTCTGGCGCCGGTGCCCACCTCTCAATTTTAATCATCTCTTTGATAAATGTCAGGTCCGTTGGGAGTATCAGTCCATAACGCTCCATCTCTTGTGCCAGACCATTTGCCTTCACCAGATGATCAAACATCTCTAAAGAGGTATCCTCATGCTGCAAGAGATACATTATTACTGTTTACTAGGGCTGCCACAAAGGATTATTTTGATAGTCGACTAGTCACCGATTATTTTTGCGATCAGTCAATTAATCGGATCATGCATCCATTGGATGTAAAACATACAGCTTATTGCACCAGCATGCATCTCCTCTTATATAACTATTATTAGCTTACAGCTTGAGGTGTTTAAGGTATGTGCTAACTAAAAATAAAGACAAGATGATAGTTTATTAAACGTTTAATGAAATTTGCAGATTGTCTCAGTGGAGTTTAATAACCTCAGCCGTGTGCTCCTTGCTATCTAAAATATAATAGGACACCGCTGTAAATTCTTGACCATCTCACACTTCTATTTAATCAGTTTTCTGTTTGATTTTTATTCAGCTGTGTGAAAACTATCATTTTAATCTTAACCAAACCGATTTATTCAGGAACAAATAAAACACTGAAAAAAGCCAAACAGTAACATTTTTAAGTTGTCTAAGTGACTTATATATCATGTTTAATCTGAGTAACGAAAGACCATGCAGGGTTTGAAAACGATGTGCTGGGAGTTTGCTGTGGGTAACAGACGTCTCAGAAAGGTCGGAGCACTTTTGCAAATATGTGATGTCTTGATAAATCAAGCAGATATTTGAAGTTTACACAGCTACATTCTTGCCTGAAAATATCTTAAAAGTTTATTTTGTGACCCAGAGTAATAAGAGTAATATTAAAACTAAGTAGCTGCTGCCATTGTTGGAAACTGGAATTAGCTGGGCCGCACTATGAATTCTGAGATAGGTTGGGCCACGAAGGATACATCCAACCCATCCTTCAAATCTGGGGAAATGGAGGATGCATTTGTCAATTGCATTTGGAGGAGTCTTCGAATTTGGACAGCCTTCGTCGCATCATTGTAACGTAATCGGCCTACAAATGCGGCCTCCTGAAGCATGCAGCCACTAAATTTGGACACAGCTACAATACCGAACACTGCTTCTTCTTCTTTTTTAGAGTTTAACGTCAGCTGGCATCCTTGTACATGCATTGCTAACATCTTCTGTTTTAGTCCGTGATTACACTCTTAAATCTTACTGCTTATCTCTTAAATCTTACTGCTTATTCCTGCGTCTTTCAGGATCTTACAAAGCTTCAAACGACGCGTCGACTATAGACAACATGCATGAAGAGGATGATGTGGACAAAATACTCATTTGCCTAATAATTCTGCACTCCCTGTATTCAAACATCAGGCATGCTTTCAGAGCGACACCCCTCCCCCACCTGGCTGGATCTGACCACCTCTGCATGTCCCTCACCCCCACCTACACCCCCCTGCGGAGAAAAACAAAGCCCCAGACAAAGACAATAAAAACCTGGCCTGAAGGAGCCCTCTCTCAACTGCAGGACTGCTTCTCAACAACTGTATGGGATTTATTCTCCAGCCACAACCTCCAGGAGTACACGGACACTGTACTCTCGTACATCAGGAACTGTGTTGACAATGTCACTGTCAACAAAAGGGTCAGGGTGTTTTCAAATCAAAAACCCTGGATGAATAGCAAAGTGCAATCCCTCCTAAAAAGCCGCAACACTGCCTTCAAGTCAGGGGACAGGGCTGCGTACAGGGCGGCCAGGGCAGACCTGAGTAGAGGCATCAGGAAAGCTAAGGCTGCCTATAGGAGGAGGATTGAAGATCACTTTGCTGACAACGACCCCAGAAAAATGTGGCAGGGGATTAATCACATTACCAACTACAGAAGCAATAACCAGGCGACATCTAGGACTGATGCCTCGCTGGCTGAGGATCTAAACCGTTTCTTCGCCCGCTTTGAGACGACCAGGCCCTCAGCTGTCACACCACTTCCACCCGCCCCCAGCACCGGCACACTAACACTTAGGGAGCATCAAGTGAGGTGTGTTCTAAGGTCAGTGAATCCCAGGAAGGCGGCAGGTCCTGATGGAATACATGGAAAGGTTCTCAGAGCATGTGCTGACGAACTGACCGGAGTCTTCACTAAAATCTTCAACCTCTCCTTGTCATCAAACACCATCCTGCCCTGCCTCAAAACCTCCACCATCATCCCCATCGCCAAGAAGACAGCTGTGGTCAGCCCAAATGACTACAGGCCTGTTGCACTTACGCCTGTAGTGATGAAGTGCTTTGAGAGACTGGTCTGTCAGCACATCAGGGCCGGTCTGCCTCCCACTCTGGACCCCCACCAATTTGCCTACAGGACAAATCGATCCACCGAGGACGCTATCACTATAGCGCTCCACACTGCGCTGAGTCACCTGGAGCGAGGAAGCTATGTGAGAATGCTCTTTCTGGACTTCAGCTCAGCATTCAATCATATCATCCCGGAGATCCTGGTCCAGAAACTGTCTCACCTGGGACTCTCCACCCCCATCTGCCTCTGGATCAAGGACTTCCTGACAAACAGACCACAGTCTGTCAGACTCGGCCCCCACCTGTCCAGCACCATCACACTCAGCACTGGGTCTCCACAAGGATGTGTTCTGAGTCCCCTCCTGTTTACGCTCTACACATCCGACTGCTCTCCTACCCATCTCTCAAACACCATCATAAAATTCGCGGATGACACCACAGTGGTTGGACTCATCTCAAGGGGGGATGAGTCGGACTACAGAGATGAGGTCAACAGACTGACTGAGTGGTGTTCAGTTAACAACCTCCAACTGAACATCACGAAAACTAAAGAACTTATCTTGGACTTCAGGAAGGGCAGAGCAGACCTGGCCCCACTTTACATTCACGGGAACTGTGTGGAGAGGGTACACTCCATGAGGTTTCTGGGCATGCAGATCTCTGATGATCTCTCCTGGACTGCAAATACCACGGCGGTGGTAAAAAAGGCCCAGCAGCGTCTCCACTTTCTGAGAGTGCTCAGGAGGAACAACCTGGAGGAGAGGCTGCTGGTGACATTCTACAGAGCCACCATAGAGAGCATCCTAACGTACGGCATAACAACATGGTATGCAGAGTGCTCAGCTGCAGACAGGAAAGTACTGCAGAGGGTCATCAACACAGCTCAGAAGATCACTGGTTGCTCTCTGCCCAGCCTGGAGGTCATTGCAAATTCTCGGTACCTCAGCAGAGCTGGCAATATCATCAAGGACTACTCTCACCCCAGCAATCAACTGTTTGAACTATTACCGTCAGGCCGACGGTACAGGCAGTGGCGTGCACAGACATTTTGGGGGGCAAGTGCTCCAGGGGGAAAAAAGGGCACTTTTTGCATATGTGGAAAACCTTTTCTTTTTATAATAAAAAAATCGCACAGGTTAAATGCAATTTGACTTTTATTTCAAAACATTCTCTAAAAATCAAAAATCACACCACAAAAAGATAAAATCTGTATCCAACTCTAAACTATATACATACATATTCTCAAGTGTCCATTAAATGGAGTGTACTGCTCTAAAGAAGCATCCTTCTTGGTGCCATGTCTTTGTAGATGTTGATGACCTCGTTGTAATTGATCTCCACATCTTTCTCAATGGCCAACAAGAGGAGATCAGACAACCTTTCTTCTCCACACAAACTTCTTAGTTTATTTTTGATTATTTTTAGCTTTGAAAAGGATCTTTCAACTGTCGCAGTTGTCACTGGTAGTGTTGCGTAGATCTGAATCATTTTGACAAAGGCAGGAAAGATCAGCTGGCCATTGTTTTCCCTCAGTATCAGAAATATTTCTCTGAGGTCTTTTGAACTAAAGCTGGAGTGGAAGACCTTTAATTCTGTTTTGAGCTGGTCCTCATCTTCTCCATAGAATTCACAGAGGATGTGGACAGCTTCAATGGCTTCTGGGTTTGGTGGGCCTACCCAGTTAGCATGCACAGTTAAGGGCTGGAAGGACTGAATGATTCTGGCCGTTGGGCTTCCAGTATTGTCCCCTTTGAACCTCCTGTTCAGTTCCCCAGTCATGATGTCCAGAAAGGTGAAATATACACCACTCCTGAAATATGCCTCCACTGACTCAAACTGAGCACCTACTTGAGACACTGTGGTGCTGTGTTGGAAACGCACTGGAACTTTCCGCTTTCTCTCCTGACCAGGCACCACGGTAGGTACTGGAATGTTGAAATTCTCTGCCTTCTCTGATGCACATCTAAATATCTCTCCAAATTTCTCCTCAGACCTCATGGTTTGCAATGTGTGAAGCACACCATCAATTACCTTGTAGGCAGTAGAATGGTCCAACCCTTCTTCCTGCAGAGAATCTGATGCCAAAGCAGTGACTTCGAATACTGGTGTGGTGATTTCCATGCAGAGAATGAACATAAAATTAATGGCATTTCTGTACATCTGAGCATCACCTTGGGCCAGGTTAGGTGGGTCACTGTCACTGATGTCATCAAGGAGCATCAAAATGGCTTTCAAATTTCTCTGAAGTGCCTTCAGTGCTTTTTCCCTGCAAGCCCATCGAGTATCTGACAGCTGCTGGAGCTCCATAACACGTTGTCCAGGAAAGAGAGACTCCTGAAATTTGACCAAGGCAGCATGACGCTTTGGGGAGCCTGAGCAAAAGGCATACAATTTCTCCACCAAGT
Source organism: Oreochromis niloticus (assembly GCF_001858045.2). NCBI lineage: Eukaryota > Metazoa > Chordata > Actinopteri > Cichliformes > Cichlidae > Oreochromis > Oreochromis niloticus. Next base: position 17,253,668 of record NC_031984.2, read on the forward strand.
TGAAAAATGTCACAAAATGCTTGCTGGACTTTGATGCCTCCACTAGTACCAAATTGAGGCAATGGGCTTTGCAGTGCACATAGAGGGCCTTCTCATTGTGTGCACGGATTCTAGCTTGGAGACCTTTATACATGCCACTCATGTTGGCTGCTCCATCATAGCCTTGACCATACATGTTCTTCATCTCTAGGCCATTCTTTTGCAGAAGCAAGAACACTGTATTCTCCAGCTCCTGGCCTGTAGTTGTATCAACATTGCACACTTCGATGAATCTCTCCTTTATTTGCATATGATGAAAATATCGCACAACAAATGACACTTGCTCTTTGTGTGAAACATCAGAGGTTTCATCAAGTAGAATGGAATACATTTCAGCCTCTTTTATTTCACGTTGTATCTCCTTCCTGATGTAAGTTCCTAGTGCTGCAATGATGTCATTTTGACTTCTGTTGGAAAGCAGTGACACCTGGGGCCTTGTCTTGGTGGCTTTAACTGTGGCAATTTTTTCCAAATGCATTTTCAGCACACTATCGTAGCGGGAAAATACATTGACTAATTCACGAAAATTGCCACGGTTATCACTGGACTCACTCTCATCATGACCTCGGAATGCTTGTCCCTGACGTGCAAGATACACTGTTAGGTCAATTAATCTTGTCAGGATTTCTTTGTTTGTCTGCCTCTCTCGCTCTCTAACTTCCACCCCTTTTACGTCTGAAACATCAAATGCAGACTGAAGGGCCTTTTTCTGGAAATTGATCCATCTAACCATGCTTGTCATGTGCATCTCTGCGCTGGAGTGTTGTTTGATTTTTTCAAGAGCAGTACTCCACTTTCTGATGCCATCAGTTGTCCAGGCTGTTCTGCTTTTATATTTTTCATCCGAGAGGAAAAGCCGACAACTAAAACAATGCATTGAATTAGCAGTGGGTGAGTATTCCAGCCACACATTAGCAGAAAACCACTGTTTCTGGAATGATCTCCCCTCAGTTTTTGGGTAAGGTATATCAGGCTGACATGGGCCCACATTGCAGCACATTGAAACGTATCTGTCATTGCGCTTTATTTTAAATGTATGGATGTGTGTTGGATCTGTTGGGTATTGTAAAGCTGCTAACTTTGACATTATGTGATCGATCTGTTCTTCCTCATTGTGGTCTTCAGAGAGCACTACATCAGTGTCTGTAGGCCTAACTGAACCTGTTGCTGCATTGGTCGCGGCTTCATCTGTTTCTATATCTCCCTCTTCTGCTATGCTGGTAGATGGCATAGAGCTGCTTCCCTGCTGTGACTGACTACAATGGAACAATAATAATAATAATAGTATTATTATTTATCATAATAATAAGCTTAAACAGATAGTTTTAATAATAACCCATACTGCAAGTCTTGTAACATAGAAATAACTTTCGTAGGTACAAAATAATAGTTAGCTCAATGCCTGCTGATTAAGTTCATTAAAAACTAACTGTGAACAGCTTTTAAGATTTTTCAATAGAATTAACTGCAAGGAGCAGGTTACATTAAAACATTAAAATAGAACCTGACTCTGCCCTTGACTCTGACCTTTCATCTTCATTTTCCTTTGCTTTCATCCAGGAGAGCAGAGAACTGCTTCCCTGGGCTGCCTGTTGTAGATCCCTTTCTTTCTCCTTTCTCAGCCTCTCTTTCCTAGGCATTATGCTTGCTGAAATTAGTAAATAAATAGACCAAAATGTATGAGAACGAATAAGACTGACTGTGGTCATTACAAGAACAGGGCAGAATGGTCGTTTTCACAGGCAATTGGGAACTGCCTATTTTTCCTTTAGCAAATTAATGTGTTAATGTTGCCAATATGTTACACCAAAAAAAATTAACATGTCTAACCAGTGCTTCTCAAAACTTTTAACATGCACCACCCCCAACACCGTACCCTTCAAACTACCAATAACAACGTCACTGTTCTGTCACAATCAGGTCACAACACAGTGCGTAAATGTCTGCGAGCATCGCTGAGTCAGTAACAACCAGTTAGGCTAAAGACTGCATCTTTAGACAGTTGGACGGTGTTCTAACTTTCTCACAGGAGACACCTACTAAAGACAGTCAAAGACATTAATTTCAATCTTACCGAAGTAGGACAGTAGTTGACGTTAGTTATGGAAAGGCTAATCCACAAAAACGGAGAAACGTCCATAATTCTATTATTCATAATCATGTCAAGGTTTTAGGTTTTTCTGCAGTTCCATCTCTAAAAAGTGTGATGTCTTCCCGTCACTGACTTCAGTTTGAAAACTTTGTATTTATTCACAGATTTCCGTGAGATCATCCTAAAATTTGTAACGAAAAATGGGCTCAAAAGAGCCCTCTGCCTAACGGCATGTAGCCTATAGCATAACGTGATATTTTCAATAGTGTATGCAAAAAGGTCGGAATTGATGGAGAGTGGGGTTGCCTAAATGGTTTAGGTTACATTTTAAATGTGTCGTTTTTTTGTTTATCCATATGGATGGATGGAGGGGGCAAGCTGGCAAAGTTTGTCATGTGCAGTTTCTGACAGGCTACTTCACAACAAAACAATTGCAGGTTGGTCTTAGAGGGCAAACAGAATAATTTCACTCGATTCATGGGTTACCTGACTGGTTGGGAAGGGAAAGAGCTGCCGTGTTGTCCGCCGTGGCTCCCAGTCGCTATAGTTAGCCTACTATGCCTACTCCAAGTAGTCCTATGTCATGCCGCTGCTACACGCCTCACAACAAATGAACTGCAAGCGTGTTCACGTGACACGGTGACAGTGAAAAAGCGACAGGGTTCGGGTGTCTTTGAAGAAGGGGCACAAATCAAGCCATTATTTTCACACCTTTTTAAATCGCGCAGCTTTAAAAAAAAAAAAAAAAAAATCACGTCTTTCAAAAGGGCACTTTTTTGGACTGAGGGCAAAAGGGCAAGTGCTTCAGCACCACCTCGTCTCTATCTGTGCACGCCAGTGGGTACAGGTCACATAAAACCAGGACAAACAGATTCAGGGATAGCTTCTTTCCCAGAGCTATCACCGTAGTAAGTAAGCACAAAAACAATTGAACCTGCTTAGCTATACCATACTGTCACTGTCATTATATTATGCTGCTATTCATACTGTTATTATATTAATGCTGCTATCTTGTATATATTGTACTTACTATTGTTTGAGTAGTTACGATTGTTTTATTGTACTTTTATATTTTATATTTATATTTATTATTGAATTTTGCACCAAGGGAGCGGCACTCCAATTTCGTTGTACCTTGTACAATGACAATAAAGGCTATTCATTCATTCATTCATTCATTTAAAATGTCTCGCTTTTATTAAATAATTATCTGAATCTTACAACCAGTTTTTATCTGATGTAAAATGTATAGAAATCATACATACACCAACAAGACAGTGTACATCACTGTCACAACTGCGTTTGTTTTCATTCTAAGGCTTTATGGCTTTTCCTATAATACCCGGTGGGCCGGTCTCTAGTCAAAATGCCCGGGCCCATTTTATGTTTCTTTAAGCAAGTTCTTCATGACTGAGCCAAGTGTCCTCTTTTTTGGAAATCAAAATATGGTCACCCTATGATATACCAGTCACACACCCAAGCAAAAACTGGTTCATCCCAAAGACAGAACTCCTAAACACAAACTTAACAACGTAGTGTATGCTGTACAGTGCAGCGAGGAATGCTCAGACCTCTACATTGGAGAGACCAAACAGCCACTTCATAAACGCATGGCACAACATAGAAGAGCGTGAACACCTCTGAGCTGCTGAAAAAGGCCCAACACAGACTGTACTTTCTGAGAATTCTCAGGAGGAATAATATCACACAGAGACTGCTGGGTCCTTCAACAGAGCCTCCATCGAGAGTGTATTTAAGTGCATGCAACTGTACTGTTTATAAGATTGGGGAAACCTGCAGTCAGCTGAGACTGTAGAAGTCACTTGGATGAGTGATGAAACGTTTCTCCCACTGAAAACACTACGTCCAGATGAACAGAATCAACAGCATGCATCAAGACATATGAGTATGCTGTGTAAATTGATTTATTCTTGTACCTCCATGCCACAGTGGCCGAATTCTGCACACCAAGAAGTGATCATTTTCTCCTCTCATTTTAATAAATTGAGCTGTTTGGTCTTTGTTCCCTAAAACATATCACAAAAATGTTAATTCACAAAAATCAAAATTGGCTGTATGTAAGCAAAAAACAGTGGGAACCAACCTACAATCGAGTTTGCTATAGCATTATTTTTGTGCCTCTATTCTGAGCGCACGTAAAAAAACAAATTGCAAGCGCAAATGTTGCATTTTGAGAGAAGAAAAGTTTAATTTGAGCGAACAAAATTCATTTCTGCGTGCAAGAAATGTATTTCAGTGTTTGCTATTATCCATTTACACACACAATAACAACCCCTCTTGCTCAGTTGTTGGCATTTGCTCTCGATCATTCTCTGCTCTGTGAGTTGACAGACATCTTTGGACCTGCTCTCAGTGTGTCGTTTGCGCTCACAACATCTCTGCTTCGTGTGCGCTCCACACTCTGTACACTGTTATAAGTGTGCCACAAAACCAACCAATCACAGACTTGGATGCAAAAATTCTGATTGGCTGTTACGGTCTCCAATCAGTTCGTTTGCTACTGCATTCCAGAAACACGGTCCAGAATGTAGCTAAATCCATTTTCGGTTAGAATGTTTAATTATTTTATTTTAAATTATAATATAAATTATATCATATAATTTGTTAACAAATTGAAAGTTAACAGCACCTAAGATTAGAGCCCAGATAAGTGTCACACAGAGTTCTAGCTGCAGGCACATCTCTGCACCAACTGTTTAGGCCAAAAAGCTGCTAAGAAGCCACTATTAAGGAAAAGCAACAAGCAGATGAGATTTGTCTGGGCCAAGAAACACAAGGAATGGACATCAGACCAGTTAAAATCTTTGCTTTGGTCTGATGAGTCCAAATTTGAGATCTTTGGTTGTGCCCACTGTGTGTTTGTGCAACACAGAAAAGGTGAATGGATGGTCTCTGCATGTATGGTTCCTAACGTGAAGCATGGAGGAGGAGGTGTGATGGGGCTTTGCTGGTGACACTGTTGGGGATTTATTCAAAATTGAAGGCACACTGAAACTTATGATAGTAAAAAGTTATTATGAATACTCTGTTTATGAAAGTGTGAATACATTGTGTGGACAGCAGTATAACAGCATTGATGTCACGACCGATGACAGGTGTGCAAACAGGTAGCTGGGAGGAGCACCACACCCTTGGATAAAGAAAACAGAGAGACAGACAAACACAGAACTGTGCAATCATAAGGTACACTGTGCAAACACTGATAGAAGGTGAGTGTCTTCCAGTTTAAACAGGTCTTTGTATTTGTTCCATTTTCCAAGCAAAGGGGTTATTTACTCAAAACAATTAGCTTAAATAGAGAAAAAAACTAGATATGACTTTAATCAATTTATTTTTAAAATTGCAAGAAGTCGCAAAATGGCACACTGAAGCAGCACCAACAGCGACATACCATTCTTTCCAGTTTGCGTTTAGTTGGACCGTCATCTATTTTTCAACAGTACTGGACAATAAAATGAACATCTGACTCGTGTCGGGTTCTTTGGGTTACAAGGACAATGACCCCAAACACACCTCCAGGCTGTCTAAGGCTATTTGACCATGAAGGAGTGTGATGGAGTGCTGCGCCAGGTTTCCTGCCCTCCACAGTCACCTGATCTAAACACAATAGAGATGGTTTGGGATTAGATCGACCGAGTGAAGGCAAAAGGGCAAACAAGTGCTCGGCATCTCTGGGAACTCTTTCAAGACTGTTGGAAAACCTTTTCAGGTGACTACCTCATGAAGCTCAACGAGAGAATGCCAAGAGTGTGCAAAGCTGTATTCAAAGCAAAGGCTGGTTATTTGAAGAATCTAAAATATAAAATATGTTATGAGTTGTTTCACACTTTTTTGTTTACCACATAAACAAACACATTTTCCATGTGTTCAAAACAGAAGTCGGGCCTAATGTGCTTTAGGATGAAATGAAAATGCAGTTCCTTATTCACTTGTCTACAACATCATTGGTCATTTAGAATTGAATTAATTTATCTTTTGAATTTTGAACTGCTATCTTGCAGACTTAAAAGGAGTTTCTAAATTCATGCAGCGTCTGTGAGGGCTGTGGCTCAGGTAGTAGCACCTACAAATTGAAAAGTCAGTGGATCAATCCCAGATTTTCCAGTCTGTATGCTAAATAAACTTTGGATTAGATATTGAACAGGACATTAGATATGTTTTGCGAAGGCAAGAAAGAAAGAGAAGTCTGGGAGAAAGTTTAGATGCAGCAGTCGACCAAGATAGTGTGCATTTCTGAGTCCACCTCCTCCAACCTTTCCGGGGGAACACCAAGGCGTTCCCAGGCCAGCCAAGAGATAGATTCTCTTGAGTTTGTCCTGGGTCTGCCCCGGGGCCTCTTCTCGCTGGGACATGCCCAAAACACCCCACCCAGGAGGCATCATAGTGAGATGCCGAACCACCTCAATTGGCTCCTTTCGATGTGGAGGAGCAGCAGTTCTACTCTGAGGCTCTCCCAGATGGCCAAACACCTGACCCTATCTCTAAAGGAGAGGCCAGCCACCCTTCAGACAAAGCCGCTTATATCTGCGATCTTGTTCTTTCGCTCACTACCCAGTGCTCATGACCATAGGTGAAGGTAAGGATGTAGACCAACCAATAAATTCAGAGCTTCGGTTTTACACTCAGCTCTCCTTTTACCACAACAGACTGGAACAGCTTCAATATCACTGCAGGATACAGCAAATATATGAACAAACAAAATGTACTAGAAATACTGGGGACAGCACATTAACACAATACTATGAAAAAAATGAAAACAACATGGAGTGGGTAGTAGGTAGTGATTTGTAAATAACTGGACAGGAATAACTTGAGCATATTATATTATATCATACTACAGTCATAACTAACTAGGCAGCTCATTGTCTTTCTCTTGTCAACACTTTTAGAAATAGAACTCATTTTAGGGTTGTGCCTGCCAGCAGGACCTGATATCCTCGTGTTGGTGTTGTTCCCACATCATCATAATTAATGTTATTCCAGGTTCAACATTGGAATTTCATATACGAATTCATCGCTTGGCTTGCTGTTTGTTTGCTAGTGATAGGCTACTTGATGACAGCATTAGCTAACCAGTGTCCTCTAGACAGAGAATTGAGTGTCAATGTATTATGATATATTATGAAAGTACAGTTAAATATAGCTGTCATAAAAATGTTGCAAAAATGTAGTAGCTTCCATGATCATTTTACTAACATAAGTAAAGAGAAAAGCATCTAAATAGCCCAGCCTAATGGTTGTGTGCTGAATCAATGAATAAACATATCAACTGTAAACATAACTGGCCCATAGCTGTGGAAATTGACTTGAATTCTTGAGTTTGTGGAGATAAACAGTAATTTAAAAAGAGCTAAATTTGTCCTGAGCCATCATGTAAAAGTTTGTCCAAACCTGTCTCGAATAGAGAATGTGTGGCGTATTTTGAAGTGCAAAATGCCACAAAGAAGACCCCGTACTGTTGCCCACCGTAAGACTTGTTTGCAGGAAGAATGGGACAAACTTACACCTGAAACACTTCATTTGGTGACTTCAGTGCCTGAATATTTAAGTGTTGTATTAATACTGTGTGTCCAGTTTTTCTACATCATTTTTTTGGTTCATGCATTAGGTGTCCAACTTTGTTCAATTCTGCTTATTCAACAGTACAAAATAATCACTGAAAAATTATTTGTTGCTAGCTGTAGTCAGTCTTCTGCCTTTCCTTTTACTCTTTCAAACCATTATTTACTTCAGCTTTCTGCAGTTTCTTTACCTGATTAAATGACTATGAAAATATTCTGCAGAGCATCTTTAAGTTGTGTCTGTTTGCACAACAAAACAGGAAACAGAAAACATGATGATGTGGAAGACTTGACTATAAAACAAGAAACACTTGTGGAACAATCACTCAAGGTTTGTTGTGTTGTGTTCGTCCTGTGTTTCCAGTTTTTGTACTGCTATTTATGTTCATGCATTAGGTGTGTCCAGTGTTTTTCAGTTTTGTTTTACCAGATATTTGAGCTCATACATGTGTTTTAAACAAGTCATGTTTTCTCTTTCACCCCATTCTTTACTTCAGCTTTCTGCAGTTACTTTCATCCCATTTTCTTGACATGATTAAATGGCTATGAAAATATTCTCCCGAGCATCTTTAAGTTGTGGGTGATTGCTCAACAAAAAAGGAAAGAGAAAAAATAATGATGAGGAAGACTTGAGTATAAAAGAAGAAATACTTGTGGAACAATCACTCAAGGTTTGTTGTATTGTTTTTATCCTGTGTGTCCAGTTTTTCTTTATTTATTTTGGTTCATTCATCGGGCATGTCCAACGTTGTTCAGACTTGTTTTACCAATTGTTCGAGCTCATACACGTGTTTTAAAGAAGTCATATGTACACTTAACTTAATGCTTGGACTCACTGCATATTTATGCATCAACATTTGTATTTTTAAATTATTCTTCTCATATGAGAGTTTTGTATATTATTTGAGAAACACACTTCACTGCACCAACATATGATTATTGTATGTTAATCATTATGCTCAACATACATTGGCCACCTCGTCTTAAAAAAGCATCTGGACTTCACCTCTCATCCGAGGAGCTTCTTCAGTTCTAAGAGCGATTGGCGGAGAGTCCCAGACTTAAGGTCTATTAGGAATGTCCCTAAGAGGGTCATGGACCCCCTATCAATTCTCTGCCCAATCACATGAGGCAGGGTGTGAAAACGGGTTTAGGTCACAATCAGCCAAGGTTTCAGGTGAACCCATTGTGAGACCTTGCTCACCCTATCATGTGACTAACTGAGATCAAATGACCCAAGATGTGAGTGGGCGTTAAGGCATCTGGGAAGGGATCTAAGAACTGAATTATAGATGGCAGACGGCTGGTGTCGTAAGCCACCAACTCTGTTAGAAGATGATTGTTCACAGTGGACATAGATGGCTTATTTCACTCCTCTTTCAAATCAACTGTCCAAAATGTGCACATTGGCATCCTCGGTTGTTCTGTAAAGTTGGCTCTTCTTGTTGTGCCATGTGTTTTTAAAGTGGCTGTTTGGTTTCTCCAATATGGGGGTCTGAACATTCCTTGTTGCACTGTACACCATATACTACATTGTTACGTTTGTGTTTGGGAGCTTTGTCTTTGGGATGAACCAGTTTTTGTCTGAGTGTATGGCTTGGTCTGAAGTACACTGGGATGTCATGTTTGGAGAAGGCTCTCCTGATTTTTTCTCCCAATAGAAATCTGGGACTCTCCACCAATTAATCTTAGAACTGACAAAGCTTCTCAGATGAGAGGTGAAATGTCTTCAAGAAACTTAAAGACTTCCAGATGCTTTTCTTGCCAAGCTCCGTAGACTACGATGACCTGGATGACTAAGAACCCTCACAGACATACCCAGTTTAATTTTGTTTAGTGAAAATCTAAGTCTCCTTTTGCCTTTTGTTTTGTATTCTTATTTAATCATCATCCAACCTAAATAAACGGCTCTTTTGTTAGGACCAGTCCTGTCTAGAAGTGTCTGCATTTGCGTCGTCTCTTCTAAAACGCAGCTGCGCTCGCCAATCCAGACAGCGCTGTGTGTCAGTCCTAAGATCCCAAACATATTTTTGTATTATACCTTCAAGCAGCTGTTTTTCTTAGATTTATAATGTACATATTAATGCAAATTGCACCACTCTCATACACCATGTCAGTCTTAGTTTTTCTGTTTTTAGCTAACTTTTCCTTTGATTTGTTTTTTTTATTAATGGTGTGTATATGTACATTCTTCCACTCTCGTAGTATAAGGCCCTTAACAAACATCCGTGGCACTTTAATTTTGTTGTTTATTTGTTGTTTAGTGTCGACTGTAGTATACTTCTGTGCTTTATCATGTTGCTGTAACACAATTTCCCCTGAACTGAAACTGATACATGTGTTATAAAGATTCTTCTCAACTTTGTGACTGCAGTGCAGCTGGTTTGCTCGTAAGTTGGAGCACAAGCATCTAAAGTGTGCCAAAAGCTTTTGTGGCTGTCCTGTGTCACTGTCCAGCCTTTCTTCAACACAGTTCTTGTAATCTTTCATTTCCTACAAAGTTTACAAAAGTTTATGGATCCTCTAAACCTCAGATGTGGCAAAAGGGCTAACAGCATATGGACTTGATCTCTCTGAACAATAATAATTATTACCCAAACTCCACCCCTCCAAGAGCACCACTATGAATCACTGAAAAATCACATACAATGTGAAATGCTATAAGTGTCTATTAAGTCTGATTGGTGACTGGGGTTTCATAATGAGACCTCGTGCTACCCGGCTACATTAGGTTTTGCATTCTGGATGCTTTTTCCAACAGTAACCAGCAGGGATGAGTAGCATAGTGAAATCTATGCAATTTTGAAAAATATAGTATTTGTATCATAGTTCCTTCTTATGTTCCAAAGGCTGTTACTTTAAAATAACGCACAACAAAGAGAAAAGAAACTTTATTTTGGATGGACCAGAATCCAGCAGTAAACAAATCTAAAGAGGAAACAGCAGAAAGATTCTGTCATCCTTTGGTGAATTTTCATGTAGAGACCTGTTATATAATAAATAATGATTTTTCAAATCACAACATTAGCCTTTATCTAAACCATTCAGCCAAGTTGAGCTATATAGTCTGATTATAGTGAAAATGTGTGATTATATATTTTAATCACCAAACCACTTTAGTTTGTTGATTTACCTGTTTTTAAATCTCTGCAGTAACACAAAAAAATAAATCTCTCATTGTTTCACATCTTCATTTCATGGAGTTGCTCTGTCTCGATCCTGTAGATATATAATGACACAGACAAGTTCATTAGTACAAAAGTGTTATGTGAACTCAAGGCTCTGACAGGATATGCGGGTTTAACAGCAGCTTTCTTGTTTATGTTCTCATCACATTGCTTGTAACATGGTAATGCCTGTCACTGCCACCGAACAGAATAAAGTGTTACCTCAGTTAGAAAGTCATTTTCATGACACCAGCTTTGAAAGCAGAACTTAGCATCTCTCAGACTGGCTGAGTTCTTACAGTAAACTCTGAGGATCTTCTCAGCAAAGCACACTGGGAGAAGCTTGGACACCTGACAACAAGGACAGTAACATAAAAGCTGTTTTACAGAGACATCTACAGAAAGAACACACAGCTCATGCAAAGACATGCAGTAGTTCTGACCTGTTCTCTGGGAATCTTGAATGCTTCAGTAGGGTTAGCCTTAGTGTAGAAATATGTGGTATTGATGGGGTCCTTGTTTTTCATCCCATAGTCCAAAGTGACAACCTAAAAGAGAAATGTGACAGACCAGCCTGTGTTTATGTTCACATGTACATTATGGCTCAGTGCAGGTTGGCAACACAATTTAACTAAAAAAAAAGAAACAAAAGATTTTAGGAAGGTTTTACGAAGATTTATTACTGAGTATAATTAGAATAAAAACTCACAGTAATTTCAAAGTTGTCTTTTGAAATAACTTTAACCAGTTCATTTTCCAACCTGTCCTTCATCTTCTGACAGATGGAGGAGAGAACATGTGCTGTCATTGATATTATCATTGTTTTGCTAATCTCTTTTTATGATCACTTTTCACTCTTACTTTTATTTCCTCTTGGTCTTCTTTCTTGAGCTGAGAAAGGGAGAAAAGAGTCACATCAACATCTCTCTCTTTTTTTAGCGCACTCACACACCACAAATATTGTAATCAACTAGATATTGTCTTGCAATAAAATATTGCCTAAATGCAGGTTAAACTGGGCTAATAAGCTATTATGCAGGTGACTATGAATGACTCACTATGGATTTAAATGGTTTCAAAATCAGCTACAGTGAATTCAGTTTAAGTCTGTCTCAAATATTGAGAATATTGGGTGGTGCCGTGATTAGCATTGCTCCTTCACAGCAAGAAGGTCCTGAGTTCAACTTCACCATCTGGCCGGGACCTTTCTGTGTGGAGTTTACATGTTCTTTTGGGGGTTCTCTCCAGGTACTCTGGCTTCCTAACACAGTCCAATGACATGTAAATAGTGGGGTTATTTTAAGTGGGGAATCTAAATTGCCCGTAGGTGGGAATGGTTGTCTGTCTCTCTGCGTAAGCCCTGCGTCAGGCGGGCTGACTGGTTTCCAAAAGTTTTGCTTTTGCCAAGGGTCATTGTCACTACTGAAAGACTGAGGCAATACATGGTCCCCACAGAGTCTGTCCAAATCCTCCAGGATGGCACATTGATATGTGCCACTGCCAGATGGTTTTTCTGGGTCTCCCAGTACAGTCTGAAGAGAATGGAGGAGAATCCAGGGCAGAAGGTCCTGTCCAGAGTATCTGCTGTTTTGTGCCACACATTTGCCATTAAATACCAGAAATGGCAAGTCTACCACTGGGACCTTGCACTTTTCACAGATGAGAGCTGAACACATAAGAAAGGGTCACATAAGACAGCTGTGAAAGGGTCTGGAGAAGCCATGGAAAATGTGATGCTGCTGTAACATTGTTTAGCATGACCAGTTTGAGGGTTTATAAGTGATGGTCTGGGGAGCCATATCCATGGAGAGACACACAAACCTCTACAGGTTGTGCCACAGATCTTGGGATGAAATCCCACGCTTACAGACCCTATGCTGGTGCAGTGGGTCCTCGAATCCTCCTGGTGCATGACAATATCCATCCTAATGTGACGGGAGTATGCAGGCAGTTCCTGGAGGAATTACATGAAGAAGAAGGTGCTGTAGTCTGGACTATTTGAGAACATGGACAATTTCCATTTATTTTACGGCTAGATACTAGCCTGTACAGGCCTTTGCACATCTACAGTAATTTCCTGCCTTTTTTTTGAATGTAAATCTTACAGAAGTTTTTTAGTTCAAACTCTCAATGTACACCTGGTAGTCTGTTGGGACCGAATTTGAATTATGTTCATACCATAAACCAGGGGTGTCCAAAGTCCGGCCCAATTGGCCCTCAAGTAATTTTATAAATAGAATAGAAGATGGCCCGCACTTCAACTTTTGCTTGAGTTTATTGCACTTCTTAGTTTTAACACCAGGGGGAGCTACTGTTGATCAAGGCAGTTGCTCCACCAAAAAGGACAATCACAGAAGAAATTTACCCCCAAGTTACCAAACATGGTAGAACCAAAGAAGCAAAAGGTAGAAAGTGAACGCAGAAAATTTCAGACACAGTGGGAGAGTGAATATTTCTTCAAAGAATTCAAGGGGACGTGTGTCTGTTTGATCTGCACTGAAACTGTGGCAGTTATGAAAGAGTATAATGTACGACGTCATTATGAAACCAAACATCAGGCCTATGCATCCTACACTGGTGGTGAGCGAGAGCAGAAATTAAAGCAAAGGGTAGCTATCCTGTGGGGTCAGCAACAGTATTTTTTTCGTGCTCAAATTGTCCAGGAAAAGGCTCCAATAGCAGCTATGAGGTCGCCCAACTCATCGCAAGACAGGGCAAGCCTTTTTCAGATGGAGACCTCATAAAACACGGCCTTGTTAAAGTCACCGAAATAATGTGCCCGGAAAAAGTGCAGGAGTTCAACAACGTTGAACGTTGAATCACATATTTGCAAAAGTGCTCTAACGTTCTCGGAGATGCCTGTTACCCACCAGCTGACCGCATACCGGGCATTTGCCCGGTGAGCCAATAATGATTTTTCATTTTTATGTTTGTTTGTTTGGTTTTGTAACGGTATAAACAATGAAAGGTGGTGGATTAGCCAATTGGTCATGATCAACTCTGGGCTGGACCAATTACAATACATCCGTATTGAGGGGAAAAGGAACGCATTTCGTCCCGTACTTCAGCTAGAATGAAAAAGACAGAAAGCTGAAGTTATTCTGTCTTTACGCTGCAGCTGCCTCGTCTTCTCTCATTCTCTCCCCCTCCCTCTCCTGTTGCTACTTCAATCATGAAACTGATCAATGATCAGCTGATCATCTCTCGTTTGTTTATCGCCCACTTTGCGCCAGAAAGAGGAAACCAGCGGATGTTGCGCTAAACAACAGCAGCACGTTTAAGCTTGATCAGCTGTTGTTAGAATTTATTTAATATTAATTTCTAGTATCAGCTGTTTGCTGGAGTGTACATCACTGTCACAACAGCATTTGTTTTAGTTCAAAGGCTTTATGGTTTTTCCTATAATACCTGGTGGTGTAATTGGCCGATTTTTTGTCAGTTCAGCCTTATATATTACGTTTAACCCGAATGACCACCCGGTCAGCTGGTGGGTAACAGGCATTCCCGAGAACGTTAGAGCACTTTTGCAAATATGTGATGTCTTGATGAATCGAGCAGACATTTGAAGTTTACACAGCACCATTCTCGCATGAAAATATCTTAAAACTTTATTTTGTGACCCAGAAAGAGTAATATTTCAAACTCCGCCACTCTGTGTTCCTCCGCTACTAGTGATGTGCGGATCGATCCTGAAATATCGATTCCTCCAATACCAGTCATTTATGTTCTAGAATCGATTCTCACATTAAAATATCGATATTTTAGTAATTTAGGGTAAATTTGCAGTTTATCATTAACAGGAACACAGTGGAAAGAAACTATAACATTCGGATTGTCTACATTCAAAGGAACTACTTCCTCTTCCGCCTTTCATAGTCATGTGCGAAATACGGCTGTATAAATGTCTCGCAGACCCTTGGCGTAGTGATGGTAAATTTGATTCTTTTTACTGAATCGAGTTTGAATGAGTCACTCACCAAAGTGAATCGGGGTTTTTGAGTCATTTGAGTCACTGAGTCAGTTGACCAGAGAGTGCAAAAAATTTACATTTTCACTCAAACTTAATTTGTTTCTCTTTTTCATGTATATCCTACTGCTAAGATGAGGGATTAAAAAAGAAAAACAAATATTTTTATGGTGCAAAAAAGAGCAAAAAAAAAAAGTCTAAAGGGATGTTACGGCCCTAGCTGGGCCTCCTGAAACTGCCCTTGTGTGGGTGTGGTGTTTTCTCTCCGCCTCTTCCTCTCTTGCTCCACCCCTCTGTCTCTCTCTTGCTCTTCTCTCTCCCCAGGACACAGCTGCTGCTCATTGGCCTCATTTACCACCTGGGCCCAGTCAGCAATCACCCCTCTGAGGTCATATAAGCTGGGGATGAACTGGATGTGAGGGGGTGGTTTTTCTCTGGTGTTCCCACATTGGGTGTCGAAGGTGTCGAGAGAGATCCTATAGTGTGGAAGCAGTGTGCAGTGTAGCTGCTTCACGTGAGTAGTGAGGGCTTGTGGGCCTCGGCAGCAGTAAAGCTAGCTGCTGCTAGTGACAGGGTGAGCTTGTGGGTCCCTGGAAGTGCCTCCTCGTGGTGTGGAGTTTTTTGTTTGGTTGTTGTGTTCTTTGTTGTTGCAACCTTTTTCCTTTTTCCAAGTGTTATTGGTAAAACGGCGTTGCCGGCTCTTTATGTTAAGATTATCTATAATAAAGACTATTTTATTTACTAAAAACTCCTGTCTGTTCTCCTTTCATTCTGTTCTGGACCCATTTGTTACTGGTCCCCTCACTCACATGCCTAGACCCCTTCGGGGGGACGTAACAATGTGGGGGCTCGTCCGGGATCCTGAAAATGGAGTTTGAAATTAGTGGTGTTTGGGTTTTTTGGCTTTTGTGTGACGGTTGTGTTGCTTTTTGAGAAGAGTTAAAAATACACCTTCCCAGTTAAGTTAGGTGAGTGTCCAGCTGAGCTTTTTAAGTTCTTCCTTCGGGCACTCTTTTATTATTTTGCCTTTCTTATTTTTGGAGTAATCCTGGGCGGGGATAAGTTCCCTGTTGGGGGTAGGCAATTCAGGGCTCCAGTCGCTGAAGCTTTG
Source organism: Oreochromis niloticus (assembly GCF_001858045.2). Lineage (NCBI taxonomy): Eukaryota > Metazoa > Chordata > Actinopteri > Cichliformes > Cichlidae > Oreochromis > Oreochromis niloticus. The sequence continues at coordinate 17,269,626 of NC_031984.2, forward strand.
CCTTTCCAGTCGCCCCGAGCCCAGCACGCTCCCGAAGATAGGTAGGTATAGTTTGGTGTGCTTAGGAACTGGGTAAGTCGTGTTTGTTTAATGTGTATGCTGCAAGAGGTAAGTTGGTCAGTTAAAGTAAGTTGTGTAGTTTTCCATTAATTGGTTAATTGTTGGGTAGTCTGAGTGAGTTGGCAGGTGTGTGGTGGTTTTCTTTAGGCTGAAATGGCGTTCAAGTTGAATCAGCTGGAGCTGACGAGCGCTGGGCCTACATCTGTTGGTGAACAGGTGTCCAGAGGCTCGTTTGTAAGCAACAACATCCACCTGGTTCCCGTTTTCTGTGAATCCAGTGTTGAGAGCTTCTTCAGGATATTTGAACGCATAGCAACTGCACTGCAGTGGCCTCAAGACGTGTGGGGGGTGATGTTGCTGTGTAAACTCACGGGTAAGGCTCAGGAAGCTTGTTCTGGTCTGTCTTGGCAGGACGGCCTAGTTTATGAAAAGATTAAAAGTGCCGTCCTCCAAGCCTATGAACTTGTACCTGATGCCTATAGGCAGCATTTTCGAGGTTTGGAGTTGGCACAGGATCAGTCCTACCTTGACTTCGCTTGGGAGAAGGCAAAGCTTTTCGATAGGTGGTGCTCTGCAAGCCAGGTTAACAATTTGGGGTCGTTACGTGAGCTCATGCTTGTGGAGGATTTTAAAAACTCTGTTCCTGAGTGCATTGCTCTTTATTTAAGTGAACAAAGGGTTTCCACATTACAGCAGGCTGCCACACTGGCAGATGAGTTTACCCTAAGTCATAAAATAAATGCTGTAGAATGTGATACCCCTCTGTGCCATAGTACATCTTGGAGATGTAACATTTATTTTATAAGTATTTTCCTTAAATGTGTCAAATATATATTTTCTCATGTAAATGTCCACTGAGCTGTGAGCCAGGGGGCGATAATGCGCCTTAACGTTGGTTGCTAACCAAGAAGAAGAATAAGAAGCAGCTGTGAATCAGGAGGGAGGGGGTGAGTGAGTGAGTGATTCGTACATGCTATGATTCAGCACAGCAAGGGAGGGGGTGAGTGAGTATTAAACGATTCGTTCACGAATCGAACATCACTACCTTGGCATGCGCACTCACAACAATGGCTGAACGTAATTTTGCGGACGTATTTTACCTCCACAAACATCTGAGACGTGGTTTGCGATACATGTGGCAAAAAAGTGAGGTGTTGTGGCCATACTTGCCAACCTTGAGACCTCAGAATTAGGGAGACATTCAAAGGGCTGTTGGGGGTGGGGGGGGGTGATAAATACATTTTACAGTGTTTATTTATCAGATAAAATACGTTAAATGTCACCGTTATTATTGGCTGGCCCGGAAACAGCGGGGGTGTCCAAATTCAGAGGCTGCTTCCACCTGAGGACCCGGCCTTTGCGGTCTAAAGAAAGCCGGGTAGTACATCACGAGATCCCTGGGTGGAGTGAAACTCTGCTGTCTGCTCCTTGCTGTCTAAAATATAACCGGGCGCTGGCGTAAACTCTCGACCGTCTCACACTTCTGTTTAATCAGTTTTCTGTTTGACGTTTATTCAGCTTTGTGAAAACCCCGGAGGAACCCTCCCGAGGGATTAATAAAGTTAAAATTTAATTTAATCTAGTCTAATAACTTTAATCTCAGCCAAACCGATTTACTCACGAACAAATAAAACACTGAAAAAGCCGAACAATAACATTTTTAAGTTATCAAAGTGACTTATATATCATGTTTAACCCGAGTAGTGAAAGACCGCGGGGGTTTGAAAACGATGTGTCGATTGGCTCAGATATTTGACGTTTACACAGCTACATTCTCACCTGAAAATATGTTAAAAGTTGTTTTGCGACCCAGAAAGAGAAATAAGAGTAATTTTAAAACTAAGTAGCTGCCGCCATTGTTGGAAACTGGAATTGGCTGGGCCGCGCTATGAATTCTGCGATATGGTTTTTCAATTTTGTTGTCTGGGTGGAAAATCGGGAGAAATTCGGGAGAATATTGGCTCCAGGAGATTTTAGGGAGGGGCACTGAAATTCGGGATTCTCCCGGAAAAATCGGGAGGGTTGGCATGTATGGTTGTGGCAACATCACTAACTGTAGAGGAGGACAAGGACAGGTGCTGCTAGGGCGAGACAGACGTCTCTCACAGAGTCCTTTAGTGCTGCAGGCAGGCAAGGTGTTCAAATAGAGCACAACTTCAGTTTTTTTATTTCTATATGATGAACTCTGCATTATTAAGTGATAAGAGCAAGTAATCTGATGTCCTGTAATCATTATGACGCTATAATTTGAGATACAATAAGTAAAATATGTTTTTGTACAAAGTATCGGTATCGGATCAGTATCGTCGATACCACCCTGAATATTACTTGGTATCAGATCAGTATCGTCGATACCACCCTGAATATTACTTGGTATCGGATCAGAAAGAAAATCAGTGGTATCGCACATCACTATCCGCTACTGCCTCATTTGAGTTTTGGACGAAATGGATTCTGGGATATTGCATTTCGTCATTTCGATCTGATTGGAGACCAAAACAGCCAATCAGATTTTTTTGCATCCAAGTCTGTGATTGGCTGGTTTTGTGGCACAAATATAATGGTGTACAGAAAGAGTTGAGCACGCACGGGCAGAAATGTTGAGAGCGCAAGCAACACATTGCGAGCAAGAGCAAATGCAAAAACTGAGCGAGAGGGGCTGCTATTGTGTGTGTATGGATAATAGCAAACACTGAAATACATTTTTTACACGCAGCAATGAATTTTGTTCACTCAAATTTAGCTTTTCTTCACTCAAAATAAATTTTTCCTCAAAATGCAACACTTGCACCTGCAAATGTTTTTTACGTGCGCTCAATTTTTTTTTACATGCGCTCAGAATAGTGGCACAAAAATAACGCCATAGTTGTCTTGTGTAGTTGGTGTGTAGTGTAGTCGATAGTTTTGTTTTGTGTGTCAGAAAAATGAGGTGACTGGTGAATGTCACAGTTGCTGCTGAAAAGTCACCAAAGACAGATTACAGTGTAAATGTTGTCTCTAGGTGGAAAACGGGATGAGTGATACACCTCGTGCAGTCAGGCCTGCAGGTATCAGGCTTGTGATGTTGTCCTCTCTCTTATAGTGGACAAAAATTATTTTTTGGAGTGGCACAAATAATTTATATGGCATCTTATTTGATGCAGAGCACCTGATTGTTCCGTAAATAGTTTGAAATGGCTATAAAAGAATGCCTTGGCTGCAATTTTGGGTAAATAATTGCAAATAACTATTTGCAATAACTGTTGTTCTTTATAAATTTACAATTTGTATTTACGTTTCAAGTTATGAAAATGATCTGTTAAACATGTTTGTGGTTGTTACAGTAAAAAATATAACTTTTTCTACTCAGATTTTATGTTTTTTGTCTGATTTTAGATCAATTATGTTAATTGTGTCAAAATGAAAAAATAACTATAAATTCAGACATATTAGGTTGTGCTGAAAAGAATGATACCAAATGATAACAAAGCTAGTTTTTAAAGGTGATATGCAGAGGTAAAATCAAAAGTAGTCAAAAACGGCCAATTATACCCTGGCCCATGTATATGTTTGTTGTTGTTTTTTGTTTGTTTTTTTCACAATCATGGTGGGCCAAAAAAGCCAGGGCCAATTTTTTGTCCAGCCCTGATTGCACACCTTGGTTTCACCCACAAACTGGTACAGGTCTCGGGACATGATCCTCTGCAGAATCATCCTTGCTTCCTCCAGAGGAGAGAGAGTGAATTCATTTGAACAAGAACAAGGGTGGAGTATTCTTTCAATCACTTGATCTGCAGAGTAAACAGACAAATAAAGTTAAGATCAGGTCAATTCAAGTAAGCCAAAGAAACATTCACAAGTTCATCAGTAATGTCTTATAAAGAAAGACACACAAAATTGATTAACATTAATAAACAAAACAAAATAAGCAAGCAATAAAGTAAGCAAAGCATTAGTAACACTGCAGTATTTTAAATAAATTTACAGTTTACTATAAACTAGTAGAGACGTATCAGTCAAACTGAAGAATCAACCTGACATCATGGCAAATCGTGTAATAGACACACTGGTCAACCGTGTCTTTTTCATGCTGTGCATCTCCAAAGCGTGAAAAAAACACAAATGCAGAAGTTGCAGTAAGTTGTAATAAACTGCAGTAACAGCAGAGTGAGATTTTTTTTTTCATTTCAAACCAACATGAAAATGTTCATTGGTAAGCATTTAAACAGACGTTAATTCATTTACATGTGTATACAGTTTAGATTAGATTAGATTAGGTTAGATTAGATGAAACTTTATTAATCCCTCGGTTGGGTTCCTTCGGGAAATTCAGTTAGCCACCTTCTTTAATTAATCGTATCACCAGACCTGCGACCATATGTTCTGGACACTCGGGTAAAGAGAAGGGCTGAGCTGTCAACTGATCACCACCTGGTGGTGAGTTGGATCAGGTGGCGGGGGAGGACGCTTGACAGACCCGGTGCACCTAAACGCGTAGTGAGGGTGTGCTGGGAACGTCTAGCACAGGCCCCAGTCTGCAAGATCTTCAACGCACACCTCCGGCAGAGCTTCAACAGCATTCCGAGGGAGACTGGGGACATTGAGTCCGAATGGACCATGTTCAGCGTCTCCATCGCCGAAGCTGCTGCATTGAGCTGCGGCCGCAAGGTGGTTGGTGCCTGCCGTGGTGGTAATCCCCGAACCAAATGGTGGACACCAGAGGTGAAGGGAGCCACCAGGCTGAAGAAGGAGTCCTATCGGGCTTGGTTAGCCTGTGGGACTCCGGAGGCAGCCGACAGGTATCGACAGGCCAAGCGGCTCGGGCAGTGGCTGAAGCAAAAACTCGGGTGTGGGAGGAGTTCGGAGAGGCCATGGAAAAAGACTTTCGGACTGTCTCGAAGAGATTCTGGCAAACCGTCAGGCGTCTCAGGAGGGGAAAGCGGTGCTCTACCTGCACTGTGTATAGTGCTGGCGGAGCGCTGCTGACGTCGACTGAGAAAATTGTCAGGCGGTGGAAGGAATACTTCGAGGACCTCCTTAATCCCACTGACACGTCTTCCGAGGAGGAAGCAGAGTCTGGGGATGAGGGGAATGACCCGCCAATTTCTGGGGGCGAGGTCACTGAGGCAGTTAAACAACTCCTTGGTGGCAGAGCCCCTGGTGTTGATGAGGTCCGCCCCGAGTTCCTGAAGGCTCTGGACGTTGTAGGGCTGTCCTGGTTGACATGCCTCTACAATGTTGCGTGGAGATCAGGGGCAGTACCCCTGGATTGGCAGACCGGGGTGGTGGTCCCCATCTTTAAGAAGGGAGACCGGAGGGTGTGTTCCAACTACAGGGGGATCACACTCCTCAGCCTCCCTGGGAAAGTCTATGCCAGGGTGCTGGAAAGGAGAGTTCGTCCGCTAGTCGAACCTCGGATACAGGAGGAACAATGCGGTTTTCGTCCTGGTCGCGGAACACTGGACCAGCTCTTTATCCTCTCGAGGATACTTGAGGGTGCATGGGAGTTTGCCCAACCAGTCTACATGTGTTTTGTGGACTTGGAGAAGGCATTCGACCGTGTCCCTCGGGGTGTCCTGTGGGAGGTGTTGCGGGAGTATGGGGTGTCTGGCCCATTGCTACGGGCCATTCGATCCCTATACAGCCGTTACAAGAGTTTGGTTCGCATTGCCGGCAATAAGTCGGACTTGTTCCCGGTGGGTGATGGGCTCCGCCAGGGCTGCCCTTTGTCACCGGTTCTGTTCATAATTTTTATGGACAGGATTTCTAGGCGCAGCCAAGTGGCGGAGGGCTTTCGCTTCGGTCTCTGCTTTTTGCGGATGATGTGGTTCTGTTGGCTTCATCAGGTGAAGGCCTCCAGCTCGCACTGGAACGGTTCGCAGCCGAGTGTGAAGCAGCGGGAATGAGGATCAGCACCTCCAAATCTGAGGCCATGGTTCTCAGCCGGAAAAGGGTGGAGTGCCCACTCCGGGTCGGGGATGAGTTCCTGCCCCAAGTGGAGAAGTTCAAGTATCTCGGGGTCTTGTTTGCGAGTGATGGGAGAAGGGAGCCGGAGATCGACAGACGGATTGGTGCTGCGGCTGCAGTGATGCGGACGCTGCACCGGTCTGTCGTGGTGAAGAGGGAGCTGAGTGTAAAAGCGAAGCTCTCAATTTACCAGTCGATCTACGTCCCTACCCTCACCTATGGCCACGAGCTGTGGGTAGTGACCGAAAGAATGAGATCGCGGATACAAGCGGCAGAAATGAGCTTCCTCCGAAGGGTGGCTGGCTTCTCCCTTAGAGATAGGGTGAGAAGTTCGGCCATCCGGGAGGGGCTCAGAGTAGAGCCGCTGCTCCTCCACATCGAAAGGAGCCAGTTGAGGTGGTTCGGGCATCTGATAAGGATGCCTCCTGGGCGCCTCCTGGGTGAGGTGTTCCGGGCATGTCCCACCGGGAGGAGGCCCCGGGGCAGACCCAGGACACGCTGGAGAGATTATATCTCTCGGCTGGCCTGGGAACGCCTTGGTGTTCCCCCGGATAAGCTGGAGGAGGTGGCTGGGGAGAGGGAGGTCTGGGCTTCTCTGCTTAGGCTGCTGCCCCCGCGACCCGGCCTCGGATAAAGCGGATGAAGATGGATGGATGGACCTTCTTTAATAGTTTCTGATAATTAAGGACCTTTATATGTTTTTTGTTCACTACCATTATTGGTAATGCAACGTCTGCACACGTGTCCATTTCATGTTTTGGATAGGGAAAGCGTGAAATAGACACGGTGGGCCAGCAAATATTTAGGTGTGATACTGGGTTGGATTGTTTAATGTGTAAAGGTATTTATAAATGAATGACTTACTTGACAGAACAACAACAACTTCTATCTATCTATCTATCTATCTATCTATCTATTTAGACATTCTGCACTGAAAACACTTACAATCATTCAGAAAAAAGGATTTTTTGAAAGTTATACAAATAATTTGACAGAACATATATGTATAGACATTTTAGTATGGTTTAAAAGGAAATATGTAGAGCATGTTTTCCACTACCTGTCAGCTTTGTGTAGGCTTCCATGTCAGTTTTAGCTTTGGAGAGACAGAGCGTTGTCCCTCCTGAACCTTTAGTCAGGATGTGATGATCTGCTTTCAAGAGGGCGTCTTTGATCCTGGATAAAAAAGACCCAGTATATGACTTTATGGTCACTCTGTAGATGAAATAAATGTTGTATTACAATTGAATTACACAGTTGGTACTCACATAATTTCTACACTCTTGGTTACTCTGTGCTGGTACGCTCTTCTGTGGAGAGAGTTCCTTGTGTGGAACATGTCATACAGGTTTGCCACTTCCTGTTGAGACCATCGTCTATAGTTTAATCACAGCCAATCAGATAATGAATTACTCATTAAAAACTGATAAAAAGCAGGGATCAACACCTTGTCTCTAGAGCAAATGTGCTTCCGCCCATTCACATCACATACCCTGGCAAACATGATGAAGCGTTGATGGTCAAAGTTGTTCCGGATGCCCAGGTGGTGGCAGTCCCTGAGATAGGAGAGAGGAAATACATCAATTTACATACATTTATTATGGTAAACCCTCCAAAAGACCTTTAAGACTTGTTGTATATAGAAATACAGCAAGTCAAGGGCGACCATGGTTCAGGGGGTTGGGAAGCTCATCTTGTAACCGGAAGGTTGCCTGTTCGATTCGATGTAAAGCACTTTGAGGGTCTCGAAAAGCGCTATATAAATGCAATCCATTATTATTATACTAAGTTTTAATAAAATGTCATCAACAAGTCCCACCTGGCAAAGTAGTCGAACTTGTCCACATCAATCCCATTTTGCTTGTTTGACACAATTTCATAGAGAAAGGATTTATTCTCATCTCGACCTTCATACGGCCACTGTGGAGACGACACCAGAATTGACCTTTATGACAGAGACAATAACAAATGGTTTGATAATATTCAGACAGTAACTGACCAGTACCTCAGCGTCATCACTCTTTAGAGGTTTAATCATCTCCTTGATAAATGTCAGGTCTGGTGGGAGTATCAGTCCATAACGCTCCATCTCTTGTGCCAGACCATTTGTCTTCACCAGATGATCAAACATCTCTAAAGAGGCATCTTCATGCTGCAAGAGATACATTATTACAGTTTACATTAAGAACAGAATTCAAATGGTTGAAAGTTTAAAATGATCAGATACAACAGAATCAAATTAAATCAAATTTTAGTGGCATGTCTACTTTATTTCCTCAATATAGCATCTGACAGTGTTCTCAAATATATTAGATTTTTGTGGGTGGCCATTATGTCGCATCTCACAGCCAATGTTCCCCCTAAGCTGTGCGCGTGCGCAATTGCGCACTGCTGGCACGGTCTCTGCGCACAGAAAATCTGCGTTGCGCACAAAAAGACTGGCTGCTCCCGTATGGGATTAGAACGATGCCACCTTATCCCATAGTCCAGCCAATGATGCGATTCACATTCGTATATACACCGCTAATCAACCTTGTTGACAGGCTATGACAGCGTCCTTATGTGCCGACACCGGTGTTTTAGCTAGCAAAGCGGCGTGGCCGATGTGGAGTGAAGACAACGTGTACAACCATTGGAGATGTGAGCAGGACAGACGGAACAATTGACGGAAAAAGTGTGGACTTTATACCAGTTTTTAAATTGTGTTGATAGGCCACGTAAAACCAGAGTTATGATAAAAAATATCTGCAATGTTTGGTTTTCTTCCTGAATACTATCGTTATTTATATTTACTGCGGGAAGAAACGGTAAAAACGGCGTTTTATAAGGAAAGCGCTCGAAAGCACTCTCCGCCTGTGAGCATAAACAAAACCAAAAAACCCCACCCTTTCCTATTGGTAGAAAAATGTCGACCAATCAAAGAATGATATGGCAACATGGCATTCAGTTGCTTAGGAATGGGGGGAAGTTTTAGGAGTGACGGCGGTGTTTTGAGATGCGAGAGATTTGCGACGTTTAGCGCAAATCTTGTGTAGTTAGTGTGTAGTGTAGTCAATAGTTTTGTTGTGTGTGTCAGAACAATGAGGCGACTACTGAGTGCTACAGGTGTTACAGAAGCGATACATGTCCTGTTGTCATGCCTGCAGGTATCAGGCTGTTGTTCTCCTTTATCTCACAGTGGACAGAAATTATTTTTTGGAGTGGCACAAATGATTTGTGTGGCATCAAATTTGATGCAGAACAGCTGATTGTTCTGTAAATAGTTTGAAATGTTTATTTTAAAAAAACGCCTTGGCTGCATTTTTAGGTAAACAGCTGCAAAAAACTTTGTTGTTTGCATAACTCAGTTACTTTGTTGAAGAAGTAACTATATAATTAATTGCCCAACATTGGTCATTATATACTGAATTTTGCAGACAGAGTTACAGGACTCTCTCCCAGACCACAGACTCATACTCATAATACAAGTCAGAGCCTTATAAAAAATAAAAAAAAAAGAAAGTTGTGTTTTCAAAATTGGAGTTCAAGTTATTTTTACTTCCAGTAGTGTTAACAAACTACACAGGTCATGAACAAGATTTTTTTACATTTTCATTGTAAGTGGGCTAAAGCAGTTAATTACAAGTAGTCTAACATAAATGTAAATGCTGTAATTTGATTATTTTAATAAACCATGTAACTTGGATGGATTCGATGCCGGCGTGACCACAGTGCACACGTCTGCTGTTGCTCACAGTGGTCCAAGGGACCGCTCAGGGAGTTTGTGTGTTCGCTCAGACACATGAAAAATTAGAGGGAACATTGCTCACAGCATAAAGATATTTCTTTTTGTACCTTCCAGTCTTTATGTTCTGGGTCTGCTTCGGGGTTGAACATTCCATCAAACAGATGGGAAAAGGGCCCATGTCCTTCATGGAGAAACAAATGAAAAAAAAATAATAATAATAATAAATGGCTCCTGTTATAGTTCCCACACACACTGACCATTTGCCTTTTTCATTTTACCAAGCATGTTTTATTTTACACTGGCTAGTATTATAAACTTGATGCTATTAGTGTGAAAGACGTGCATCACTTACCCAGGTCATGACAGAGACCTGCAATTTGCACACAAAGGACATCTCGTTCACTGATGTCGAGTTCTGGCTGTTTCAGCTTCAGAGTTTGTACAAGTTCTCCTGCTAAGTGCCCCACCCTGTATCACCAAAAGCCACACACACACACACACACATTTCATCATGCAGCACTGAAAGAAAAGTATTACTAGTGTGTCTGTCTGTAAACAAGTGGACATACCCTATTGAGTGTTCAAAGCGGTTGTGCGATGCTCCTGGAAAAACATAATAACCGCCCCCAAGCTGCTTGATGTTTCGTAGTCTCTGAAACTGAGGTGTGTCTATGATCTTGATAAGTAGTGGATGTAACTCGATGTGGCCATGGATGGGATCATTAAACACCTGTGTGAAGAGAAAGGAACAAAAAATAGACAAACTAAGAGGGTTTTGGAGGACTTGGTCTTAAATTTTCGTTCAGCACTCACTTCTTGGTGAGTAAACACTGTGCCTCATGCCAAATTTTCTGTCACCTTGCCTTTAACCAAGGCACTGGCAGCTGGCCAGCCTACTGACATTATGTCTAAGGTGAGTTTAATATAAAGATTGGATTTCCCTACAAAGATCATCAAATGATATCTTACATAGACAAATCTGATACACATATATTATGAATTCACATTTTTATATAGTGCTAATCACAACAGTAAGTTAGACCACAAACCAAAGACCATATTATATAAGATACTTTCATGTTACATCACCTTGTTTAAATCTTTGATGTTCAAGTGCTTCTCCATAGTGCTGTAAATGTTTAAATGACCAAAGATTACAGTTTTGCACATTAAGCATTCTGGATATAAAAGGAAACAGTCAATGAAAATGTATTTGTGATTTTACAATACTGGTCAAGTGTGAGAAGTCCCCAGTTCTTCCAGTTTTTTATTGAAATTCTGACACTTCAGTGTCTTATTGTTCTCTGAATGAAAGCACAGAACAAATAACAACTTTTTAAGTTAAAAATGAAATCATAGAATCTATTTATAAACCAAATGTTTTCTAATCTTCTGACTCATCAAAGTAGCTTCTTTTAACAGATATAACAGGTAAATGCGTTCATGCCCTTCTTTCTACATCAGAAGCCAAATATTCTTCAGAAAGGTCTTCCTAACTGTTGCATAAATGTGTGGCTCTTCTGGGTTGCTTTGCTTTCACTCTTCTGTCCAGTTCATACCAAACCAGCTTGATGTGGTTTAAGTCTGGAGACTGTGCTGGCCACTCCATGTTGTCAAGCATGGCTTCTTGTTCTTTTTTCCTAAGATAGATCTGTAATAGCCTGGACTTATGTTTTGGGTCATTATCTTACTGTAGGATGAACCCCTGACCAACTAGATGCATACCAGAGGCCACTGGAGAATGCTATGGTAGCCGTGTTGGTTCAGGATGCCTCTCACTCTGTAAAAGTCACCTGTATCCAACAAAAAGACCCAAACCATCATTCTTCCTCCTTAATGTTTGACATTTGATGCCACAGAGTAAGGAACCAACCTTTTGCCTACTCGACAGCGCGCAAAAATCCTTCATGATGAACCAAAGATTTCAAATTTTGATTCATCAGTCCATAACACCTTCCAGTATTCAGCAGTCCAATGGGGACATGTCGTGGCCTAGGTATACCTCTTTTTCTTGTTTTGATGTCATAGTTATGGTTTTCTTGCTGCAAACAGATCTGTAAAACCTCCAACTCAAAGTCTTGCTTACTGCCACTGATATTAAATCTGTGCCAGAAGCTGTGGCTCTTTGAGCTGCCTATTACAAAAGCTGTTGACTCTCTTTCTCTGTAGGAAAGACCTCCACTTTCAATGATGGTCTGTTTGAAGCTGAAGCTCCAGCTCATGTGTCAAAACAACAACACAGTGCTTCTGAAGCACGTGTCAAGGCTTGGTTTGTCTGGCCACAGTCACATGATCAGTGACATCCGAAGCTTCATTCAGTCTGTCACTGCTTCAGTACCTGATTCAGTGGTTTAAACATTAAGTGAATCATTGACAGGATTTGTGATGTGTCTTGGTGGTGATTCTGTGTGAGACGTGGTGAAATGATGTGTGACATAATGAGAAACATGAACCCAGCGAGGAAGAGAGGATGTTCTGCCTGTTCATAGATAAGTTATAATATACTGTATATAAACTGGTTAATAACATAATAACATGGAGGCAGGGACCTCACAGCATAAGTATCGCTCCTGGTCTATTTTAAGATTGTGTTGTACATTATTATATATAATGTATTTTTTTCTATTATGTTTAAAAATGTGAACTTTCTATATCCAAGATGTAATTATTGTTAGTCACTCAGGCTTAACTGGCTTAATTCAATTAAATTCAATTCAATTTTATTTATATAGCGCCAAAGCACAACAAAAGTCGCCTCAAGGGGCTTTATATTGTACAGTAGATAGCACAATAATAAATACAGAGAAAAACCCAACAATCATATGACCCCCTATGAGCAAGCACTTTGGCGACAGTGGGAAGGAAAAACTCCCTTTTAACAGGAAGAAACCTCCGGCAGAACCAGGCTCAGGGAGGGGCGGCCATCTGCTGCGACCGGTTGGGGTGAAAGAAGGAAAACAGGATAAAGACATGCTGTGGAAGAGAGACAGAAATTAATAACAGATATGATTCGATGCAGAGAGGTCTATTAACACATAGTGAGTGAGAAAGGTGACTGGAAGGGAAAAACCCAATGCATCATGGGAATCCCCGGCAGCCTACGTCTATTGCAGCATAACTAAGGGAGGATTCAGGGTCACCTGGTCCAGCCCTAACTATATGCTTTAGCAAAAAGGAAAGTTTTAAGCCTAATCTTGAAAGTAGAGATAGTGTCTGTCTCCCGAATCCAAACTGGAAGCTGGTTCCACAGAAGACGGGCCTGAAAACTGAAGGCTCTGCCTCCCATTCTACTTTTAAATACTCTAGGAACAACAAGTAAGCCTGTAGTGCGAGAGCCAAGTGCTCTAATAGGGTGATATGGTACTACAAGGTCATTAAGATAAGATGGGGCCTGATTATTTAAGACCTTGTATGTGAGGAGCAGGATTTTGAATTCAATTCTGGATTTAACAGGAAGCCAGTGAAGGGAAGCCAAAACAGGAGAAATATGCTCTCTCTTTCTAGTCCCTATCCGTACTCTTGCTGCAGCATTTTGGATCAGCTGAAGGCTTTTCAGCGAGTTTTTAGGACATCCTGATAATAAAGAATTACAGTAGTCCAGCCTGGAAGTAATAAATGCATGAACTAGTTTTTCAGCATCACTCTGAGACAGGATGTTTCTAATTTTAGAGATGTTGCGCAAATGGAAGAAAGCAGTCTTACATATTTGTTTAATATGTGCATTGAAGGACATGTCCTGGTCAAAAATGACTCAAAGGTTCCTCACAGCATTACTGGAGGCCAAGGTAATGCCATCCAGAGTAAGAATCTGCTTAGACACCATATTTCTAAGATTTTCAGGGCCGAGTACAATAACCTCAGTTTTATCTGAATTAAGAAGCAGAAAGTTAACTTAACACTGGATGTATGAGATTATTATCCTGGCAAACAAAATAGAACAAACCGGGACACGCCTCAACTTCTTATGGACTTAAAGACTGCTTGAAAATCACCACTGAACAGTTTTTACTTCATGCCATACTGTACTGTTCCTTCTGAGTTTTGTATTGATGTGTTTTTGTATTGATACAGACTTGATCAACCAAGACAGAGACACACAACCATTAACTTCTTTATGAATTAGAAAAAAGAGATGTTAAATCTTGTGATAATATGATTTTTTTCCAAATAAGGTCCTTAATTAAAATTATATTTTTAATGATACAATATAATTATTTTTGTTATCCACAATTTTCACATTTACTGTTTGACAAAAAAAGTAGAAAAAATATTAAAGCAGTTATTTAATTTGCTTTAGAACAAAAATGTTTCAGTGATTGAAAGTTATGTCTGAATAATTTCTGAATTCTCAAACTAGTCCAGTGTGAAGGCCAAAATATGGGTTTAGAAAAATAAATTAAGTTCAGTGATTTCATTAACTTTTAGTCTTAAATAAGTTTTTGACAAATTTAAAAACAATATTTTTGCTTTCTTGTTTTTAATGACAGCTGGTCTAATAAATGTGTTAAGCACTGTAACAGTATGACATGTATTCAGTCTAATATATAAAACTGTTTATAAAAACAACTTTGCACAATTCGGAGGTTTGATAAATTAATCTGGGAACTCTCCTGTGAGTAAAGCTGGCATACAAACATGAAATCACTTAAAATACAAGAAAAGGCTCTTTTATAAAGCCCACTGAGCCTGGACATAAACCCAAAGCTACATGAGAGTTTCTTAAAAACAGGTATACGAGATGAATAAACACCTTGAGAGGAAAACGTGAAAAAACAGTTTGACTTACCAAATCTGCTTATGAACTAAACAATAGTAGTAAAGCACTCCCGGATCTCCCGAGTGATCACGAAGTTTTTCTTCCTTTCACAGTGGAAACCTTCACGTGATCTTTTGTTGTTGTTGTTGTATTTGTTTTGCTGTAGTCTGATGTGACTGAATGTGTTTCACATGCTTATTCTGTAATCGTGTGTCATTACACTAACTACAGTACCAGTGATGCTGTGATAAAGCCCCGTGAATATGTCGAGTCTTTCCGGCCAATTGCTTCGCCAAAACGCAGATCACACGAAGCCCCGTTCAACAGCTCATTTGGAAATACTGACATCTGCTGGTCATCCACTGTACAACAGCACTGCTGTGATATATCAGTGAGTATGTGAACGTAATCATGTATGAATTGAAGAATACGCGTATGAGGTCCCGTGTGTGTGTGTGTGTGTGTGTGTGTGTGTGTGTGTGTGTGTGTGTGTGTGTTAATGAAACTAGCCATCATCTCTGAGATTGATGATGGATGTTATCATTGGATGATATTATGTGAAATTATGTCAGGTGCTAACAAAATGCTCACAAAATAATTTTAGCATTTTTAGTGGCTCCATAATGTGCTTGCAAGCTCCTCGGAATCACCTCAGACCCAGATCATGTAAAACACTTCCTGTAATTCTGTAATGTGTTTTCAACAGCTTGAATCACATAACGAGGGAGTCTCGTTGTTTCAGAGAAAGGGAGCCTCGTTTAGGATGTTTAGGATGAAAGAAACTGTACACAATGGCCATCAAGAATGGGGTCCAAAAGAAAGGGGGTGTGAAACCCTAAAGAAACAAAATTAAGATTTCAGTGTTTCCTTTTTTGATCATAAAATTATGTTTTTATTCAGGGACACATAATAAGATCTTCAGCAGCACATTTGTGAGGGAAGAAAACTTTCTTTCAGTGTAGAATGGATGTTTTCACGTCAGGTATGGACAGGCATATGATCACAGCTTCCAGCAGTTTTTCCAGTATTACTATTGGCAGGGTTTGTGGTCGCCAATTTTTGAAGCCATCCTGATAACCTTCTCCCACCAACGATGTGGAGATCCAACCCTTTTAGATCCAATTAAAATCAAGACACTCAAAAAGATGCTCTGTAAAAGAGTAGAATTCTTAGAACAGAGTGTAATACACTGAGATGAGTCGGACTACAGAGATGAGGTCAACAGACTGACTGAGTGGTGTTCAGTTAATAACCTCCAACTGAACACCACGAAAACTAAAGAACTTATCTTCGACTTCAGGAAGGGCAGAGCAGACCCGGCCCCACTGTACATTCACGGGAGCTGTGTGGAGAGGGTGCACTCCATGAGGTTTCTGGGTGTGCAGATCTCTGATGATCTCTCCTGGACTGCAAATACCACGGGGGTGGTAAAAAAGGCCCAGCAGCGTCTCCACTTTCTGAGAGTGCTCAGGAGGAACAACCTGGAGGAGAGGCTGCTGGTGACATTCTACAGAGCCACCATAGAGAGCATCCTAACAACATGGTATGCAGGGTGCTCAGCTGCAGACAGGAAAGCACTGCAGAGGGTCATCAACACAGCCCAGAAGATCACTGGCTGCTCTCTGCCCAGCCTGGAGGTCATTGCAAACTCTCGGTACCTCAGCAGAGCTGGCAATATCATCAAGGACCATTCTCACCCCAGCAATCAAGTGTTTGAACTATTACCATCAGGCCGACGGTACAGGTCACATAAAACCAGGACAAACAGATTCAGGGATAGCTTCTTTCCCAGAGCTATCACCATAGTAAATAAGCACAAAACAATTGAAACTGCTTAGCTACTCCATACTGTCACCGTCAATTATTATGCTGCTATTCTTACTGTCATTATATTAATGCTGCTATCCTGTATATATTGTACTTACTATTGTTTGTTTTATTGCACCTTTTATATTTTACATTTATATTTATTATTGTATTTTTGCACCCAGGGAGTGGCACTCCAATTTCGTTGTACCCTGTACAATGACAATAAAGGCTATCCTATTCTATTCTATTCTATTCTATTCTATTCTATTCTGAATCATATGAACAGCAGGAAAAATACATACAGACATTTAGCAAGAGAATTACATAGCAGAAAGCAAGCAAAGCAAAACCCCAGGGTGTACAGCCTTAAGCACAGACAGCAGAGCAACACAGAGACGGACAGGTAGCAGCAGCAGGAGGAAAAGAGCTCTGGGAGTGTCCTCTGGTCCCCTAATATAGGGACCAGTATCCCCGCCCCCTGCTGCTGGGTAATTTTCCCACGCGCCCAACACAGCTGCAGGGGTCAGGTAGCGGCCAAGGTCTTGGCCAAAGGCCAGTCAGGACTCCGACTACCCCTTGTTCTGGCTTATCACAACAGGTCATGACACGGTCAAAGGTCACACATTAATCCTAATTATTAAATCTTATACAGCAAGTGGCTTATAACTACATAGGTTACATGCTTTCTCATATATAAAAACACTTCAGTGTGGGTTCAAAGTATGTGTGTGTGTGTGTGTGTGTGTTGTGTGTGATTATATCGTATGATATTTTATTGTGATGTGTTCAGGATCTCTGTTACAATGTTACTGTTTTGGTTGTGCTGCATGAAAGTCGTTGAACGTGTATTAGGAAAGGTTAGTTACCGGAGAGTAAGTTCAGTTGAGTTTCAGTTTTATTTGTCATATGCAAGTTAGCACAGGGTCAACATTGCAATGAAATGTGTTTGACGAGCAGCAGTTACTCAGCAGCATGGTACAGTAGAAGAAAATATAATAAAATAAAATAAAATAATTTTAAAAAAAATAGAAAAATAGTAAAGAGCAAAATATTAGAGAGACGTGGTAAAAAAGAAAAGATGACTAAATATATATGTATCTATAAATATAAATATATGTACACTAGTGATTAAATAAGAAAATCTTGAAAAGAAATATGATGGGGGGGACACAGACATTATCACCAATGTGCCCATAACCCCCTTGATGACACAGTCCAGAGATGCACTCGTGCAGATTGTGACAGACAAGCGGCTTTTGAAAGACCTTGATCATCTGACAAAGTGCATTAACACAAAAACACTAGACAAAGATTTACTTTTTTCACTTATATAGTCTCTAATCTTATATTGGCAAGATACAACTGATATTGATTACTCCCTCCCACCTTCTCCTTTTACAAAATGCTTATCTGAATTAAAATCCTGTTTCAGTTCTAATTTTCTTAAGCTTAATGAGAATAAAACTAAAATCCTTCTTATCAGCACTAAATCCAACCTATTGAAGGCAAATAATTTCTCACTCACTATTGATAACTCCAGTTTTCCCTTCACCTCAAGTTAAGAGCCTTGGTGTCATCCTAGACAGTTCACTATCCTTTAAATCTTACATCAAATATCTCACCCGTTCTGCCTATTTCCATCTACGGAACATTAAAAGATTACGTCTCTCTTTCCACCTAGTCTACGTCCATTCTTGTTCATTCTTGCTACCTCCTGCCTCGACTACTGTAATTCTCTCTTGCATAGTCTTCCCCCCCCCAAAATCCTTCCATAAGCTTCAACTGGTTCAAAACTCCACTGCCCGCATCATTACGAGAACCCCCTCCTAACAGCACATCACCCCTGGTCTTCAGGAACTTCACTGGCTCCCTGTGAAATTCTGGATAATATACAAACTTCTTCTGCTCTCCTTTAAGGCCATTCATTATGTTGCTCCTCCTTACCTTTCTGATCTGTTAAGCACTACCTCTTCTGCCCGCTCACTTCGATCCTCTTCTTCTATCCAGCTCACTGCCTTCTTTCCGCCTCACCACAATGGGAGAAGCTTTTAGCTACTCTGCTCCCAGGCTGTGGAACTCTCTACCCCCACATTGCTTCTCTCACCTAGTTTAAATCTCAACTCAAAATCCATCTGTTGAAATCTGCATATTCACTGTGAACCCACTGTTTGTTAATTTTATCATGTGCTTGTGTTTTTATTGTTCTTCACTTTGTCACTGTTCTGTTATGTGTTTTATTCTGTTGTTGTTATTATTATTATTATTATTATTATTATTATCATCATTATTATTATTAAAATAAGTAAAATAAATAAGATGTATTATGATGAACATTAAATTTGTAGCTAAAAAGTTTTTATGAAGACACTGATAGCAGTACTCTTCTGAGTATGACAAAAGTTACAAACTCAACTAAAATGGTGATGAAAACAAAATTGTGATATTAAAATTGTGATATTATATTTTTGCCTTATCGCTCACCCCTATGTGACGCTGGGAATTTTGTATTAAATATGCTTTCATATTTATGATTTTTGAACAGGTTGTTTATCAAGATGGGGAAAGTGTTGGCAAACCCAAGTTCAAAATTTCAAGTCCACAAGACATTCAGAGCCAGACCAGTGACTGCTGGAAAAGACTATCGCTACATGGCAGCTGTGATGGTAGATGTTCTCTCTGCTGTGTTGGATTCAACCCGAGACATCGACATGAGAGTGAACCTGACACATATTATGGCTCCACAAGAAAGACTACCCAAATTATTTTTCAAACACAAGTTTTTTGCATCATTACAAATAAAAAGATGTACACTCAACTTAAGTACAAATGTCACTAACATTCATTTTGTTTGACACACAACAGTGACAACAGTGACATAACATGTATAAACAAACTATAACAGGCAGGTGGGCGATGGCTATAAAAGATCAAATTTTGATATGAGAGTGTTAGGGTCTGCTAATGTGGCGAGATTGTTAAATGAGCTCCTTAAAACAAAGTCGCCATTGCCATTGGCAAGCTGTTGCGCAAAAACACCAGTAGTTTTCCCTCATCATCTTCATCTGGTTTTCATCTTCATCTAAACTAGATACTGGTTGACTATTTTCATCCTCTCTCTCAGTTTGCTCTCATTCAAACTGGAAAGGTCGAACAGAAGTCATTTCCAGTGCGCTGCTAACTGTGAACTTAATGCGGTGCAACCACATGACATCACTACCCAGAATGCATTGAGAAGTATATAACAATGGCGGCCTAATGGTAAATCAGTTATATACATAAAATGTGCTTAAAAGGAAAACATTTGGCGTAAATTTAATACCACATATAGATTATTAAAAGCGCAATATATATTTTAGTGCAAACATGTCTTAATAGCCGGGGTTCCTTTTAAGGCTGCCAGTTGTCATCAGATAGTGTGATTGTTGTGCTGTGAGGAAGCGTGACATGTGATCATTTTCATAGCCGTAGAGTGTGTCCTCCACCTTGACTCAAGTATCATACTACAGTTAGCGTCAAGTGATCCAACTTTCCAACTGTTGTGCCGAAAGAATATTTCAAGTAAAATTTAACAGCTTTATGACACTGAAAAACAAACCAAATTTGATGCATTACAGACAGCCCTGCTAATATGGAGGAACTACACCAGGAGCACACAAGACTGAGAGAGCCATTCATACAGGATGTTTCCACATGGTGGAATTCAACGCTGGATATTGTTTTTGTCCACTAAAGAATCAAGAGGCTTTTTTTGCTGCTGAGACAAACAAAAGCACGACCTAGTCATTTTAACTCCATCAGAGCAGGTAAAACTCCAAAAACTGGCGACTGTCCTTGAGCCATACAGGTAAATAAAACTATTTTTTAACTTATTGTTACTGTTTCTTCAAAAAGCTCTATAGTTGACAGTTATTGTGTAGATTAATAATTACTTTCTTGAACTGTTTACTACCAGCCAGCAAAGAGCCTCCTCCTCTCTTCATTGTCTTCAGACTCTGATTCAGATGTATTTAACGGGGTTACATGTAACTTTGTAATGTGTTATATGCCGGCTTGTACACTTGGACGAGAGACACGAGAGTTCTTCTTTACTGATGTTTACTTTGCTTCTCGTACACCGTAGCACTGGTGAATACAAATGTACAAGAAAATTATATTTCAGCATTAAAACAAATTGCAATATAAAATTCACAAAATACAAACAAACATACCACTTTGGCCTGCAAGTAGACAAACGGTTTATTTGGAACTTAGGACTTGTTATTTCTTCTTTAGCTTGACTTTTACACGGCTGACCGTCACCATGAGCAGCTTCTCTGACCTTTTTTCTCAAAACAGGAAGTGACCTCTGCCCTTACATTAAACTTACAAAATTAACCGGTTATTTTTCATGTATCAAATTAACAGTACATCAATCCGGTATGCAAAATGGAAAATGTGAACATGCTCAACATAAAAATAAAACATACAAAATAAAATGCGTTAATTACATTATTATTACAAGAGCTCTGCCTGGTGTCAAATACTAACATTTCAACAACTGTTACATGTTACTTTGTAATACATTGTTTGGCTATATGATGTAGTTTAAAAATTGAGAACAAGAAAATTCTGAGACAGCTGAGGTTTTGCATTCTGGTTATCTTTTTCCGGCAGCAGCCACCGAGAGATGGACAATGTGATAAATGTTAAGTTGAAAGAACTGTAACTTCACAAATGACACAAAACACAAGAGAAAAAGAGCTTTATTTTGAATTTTTCGAGAAATCAGCAGGAAACAAATTGGAACAAGAAAAAAGCTGAAAGATTCAAACCTTTTGTAGATTTAATTTAGCGATGACCTGATATAAATAACGAATTTCCACACAATGAGTAATTCAGAACAAAACTGCATGTATTGAAACCAGGTGATCTATTTAGTTTGATTCTTGTGAAAATGTGCAATATGTAGTCGAAACAGTAAAATAAATGATTAATTTTAGTTTATCAAGAGCTTATTTCATATTAATACATGTTGAAGGAAGTAGTTTGTATCAGTTTGTATCACTGACAAAAAACTGATTAAAAGTCATTCGATTTTTAATATTCTGATAACATTTAATATCTAGACTAAATCATATAGTTAAGATTTAAATGAAATAATGGAATTTAACATTTAAACATTTAAAATACCCAAACTACATTAATTGATTCAAACCAGCTTAATATTAAAAATATAAAACTCCCTACAGTCCCTAGAGTCACACAATAACGTGATATTTGAATCTTTCACATGTTCAGATCGACTGGTCATTTCCTGGAGTTGCTTGACCAGCAGCACTGGTGTCGGTGTCATGGTCATCACCTCTCTTCTACAATCTGTATTTATAAATAAAGCTTATTAGTCCCACTAACATGTCAGAGTTATAAAGTGTAATCTGATCTCAGGTCTTTAACAAGATAGACAGTTTTTAACTGCAGCTTTCCTGCTTGCACTCACATCATTTACTTATTATATAGTAATGCCTGTTGTAACTCTGCAGTCTATTTGATTTGATAACAGCATGTTTTCAGTTATTTTGTAAGTGTTTTATTGCCAGTAACAGATTTATTGAGAGCTGTTAATATTTTGCTCTGATGTTGGACAGTTTTTTGTGTGGTGCACCCTTTTTCTAAGGTCTCATCAAAAGACTATCATGTATAACTGATGTCCTGTCCATTTTCTTGGCTAAGTGGATTTGCTACAACAATGCCAATCAATGCAATAAAATAGAATAAAGTAGTACCTCAAGGCCATTGTCCTTGCACCATTTTTTGAAGACTTCTTTGATTTCCTTTTCTTTCTCCTCTCTCTTCCCCTTCTAGGTTTTCATGGTTCTTCCAGTAAACCCGAAACATCTCATCAGAAAAACAATCAAGGAGAAGCCTGGACACCTGACATCACAGACAGCAACATAATACACAGCCAAAGTTGTCTTATGGAGATACCTAAAAAAAGAACACATGGCTCATTGAAATAAAGGATGTAGTTCTCACCTTTGATTTGGGGATTGGTTCTCCTTTATCTGGGTTATCCTTGCGATAGAAATATGCTTTTCTGAGGGGGTCCTTACTTTTCATCCCATAGTCAAAAGGGACATCCTAAAATCAAATGTTACAGAGAAACCTGTGTTTATATTCACATGCAAATAATGCCCAGTGCAGCTTGGACACATATTTTAAATCAATTGAACATTTAAGAAATGTTTGATGGATTAGTAAAACTCACAATAACTTCAAAATCTTTTTTCCCACACTCAGGAAACTGTTTACACAGTTCTTCTCTCAAATTTTCCTTGAATTCCTGAAGGATGGAGATGAGAACATGTGTGTTATTATTATTATTTTGTTAATTTTGTTTTATAAGCCGTTCTCTTTCTTACCTTCCATTTTTCTCTTCCTTCTTTTTTCTTGAATTGAGAAAGAAATGGAAAGAAAAAAGGATTTATTCAGTGCAGAAATCACACAGAAAGAACAATTACATGAAACTACAGTTTTTTTTAAAGAGACTCTATTTTTACTCAATTTCTCTATTTCAAACAGAATTTTTGTCATCCACCAAATTTGAGCTGTTCCAAAACTTTTTTCATAATAAATATTCATTTACAGCTTGGTGTTTTAGTGCATACATGGAAAGTAATATTTTATGCCTTCCTTGTTCCCATAGGGCTGTGTGATAAGGTAGTGTCAGAATAGCACACACCACATGCTATCACCAACCTCTAAGGCTGATCTCATGGTATTGGGTCTGTGACCCAGTGTTTATGTTTTGATTAATTCATATTCTTTGATTTAATATTATTTTTGGTTCTGTTCTCTTGCCTTCCCTGTGTCCATGTGTCATGTATAGTCTGTCATGTCTCTCATGCATGTTTAGTTCTGCCTCTGTGTTTGTTTCAGCTGTTTCCCAGTCATGTCTCTTGCACCCTCTGTTATAAATGTTCAGTCAGTCCGAGTCTTAGTGTGTTTCTTTTGTTTCCTGTTTTACTTTGACAGTCTCATGCATGTTTCATGTATTCAGTTTTGCTTCCTCCCTGTTGTTGTGTCTGATTAGTCCCAGCTGTGTCACCCTCCTGTGTCTCATTCCCTCGTCATCCTTTGTGTATTTAAGCCCTCTGTTTCCCTCTGCTCATTGTCGTGTTGCTGTGTGTTTGCTCGGTGCTCCTCGTTCCCTCATCACTCCTGTTCCAAGTTTTACTTTCTAGTTTCCGAATTTTGTATTTAGCTTGTGCTCTACATATCCACCAATAAAGCTGCCTCTTTTCGTTCATTATGTTGTGTTAGGAGTCCTACATTTGGGTCCTCATGCTCCCTGCGACCCAGCACACCTTGACAACTGATTTTGTTTTTTGTTTTGTTCCCTAGCAGCAGCTTGGTTATGATGAACTTATTAGTTTCCCCCCCCAACCCATGCTTGCCCAGGTTCAACTAAGGAAAATAATATTGTAGGTTTTGTTGACGAATCATCGAAAACTACAAGACTGCACGAAAGAAGCTCAGGCATGTCTGAGACAGCCAGTGCTTCATCCTCTGATGACGATTTAGACTGTCTTACATGAAATGGTTTTTTTTGGTGTAAGCAGCAATTTCTGTGCATTCTGGCCTTTTGTCCAAATGTAAATGGTTCTGTAAACTTCTCTCTCTTTTCCTTGTATTCATGGATATTCCAGTAAACCCTAAGTATCTCATCAGAAAACCTATCTGGGAGAAGCCTGACATCAGGGACAGCAACACAAAAATGACACATTACACAGCCAAATTTGTCTCATGTAGGGCATAAAAAAGAACACAGAACATGCAAATAAAGTCTGTAGTTCTCACCTTTGATTTGGGGATTGGGATTAATTTATCAAGTTATTCTTGTGATAGAAATATGCACTTGTAATACAGGCACATAAAAACTGCATACCCTGGCTTGACCCACACAGCGGTACAGGTCCCGTTTCACGACCCTCTGTAGAATCTTTGTTGCCTCCTTCAAGTTTTCTTCTTCCTTCCTTTCTTCCTTGGGGTGGAGTATTCTTTCAATCACATGATCTACAGAGTAAACAGATAAATTGGAAGATAAGTAAGTTCAAACACGAAACAGCTCACAAAGTCATCAGTAGGGTCTTACAATTCTTTTACATAAATTTGTATCACAAAAAACCGTAACTGAATTATTATAGCAAACATTACTAAATATAATGAATGTCAGTCAGAAGGGACATAGTTCTGTTTGAGTGTTGTCCACAATCTTTAACAATTTGATTTGTATTTGAAGATGGTTTATCTGAAATACACTGAATGAGAAAAATAAAAACTGTTACAGTTTTAAAAAAAGTGCATGCAAAGACAATTTATAATTTATCCGCACAGATTGAAGCCATTACCTGTCAGCTTTATGTAAGCCTCCATGTCATCTTTGGCTTCAGAGAGAGAAAGCATCTTCCCTTTGAACTTTTAATTTTGAAGTCTGGGTGGTCATCTACTAGCAAGAGGGCATCTTTGATCCTGGATATATAATGACCAAACATATGACTTCAGAGGCAAAACTGCAGATAAAGCTAAATTCTGGGTAGTATTAAGAATGGAACTGTAGGTACTCACATAATTTCTACAGCCATTTTTATCTTGTGCTGGCAGGCTCTTCTGTGGATAGACAGCCTTGTGTGGAATATGTCATACAGATTTTCTATTTCCTGTTAACAGCAAAGTTTAGTCATTGCCAGTCAGGTAAAATAATTTCTTCTTAAAAATTGATTTAAAAAAAGCAGAGGTCAATACCTTGTCTCTAGAGCAAATGTGTTTCCGCCCATCCTCCTCCACATCACACACCCTGGCAAACATGAGGAAGCGCTGATGGTCAAAGCTGTTGGGAATGCCCAGCTGTTTGCAGTCCCTGAGATGGGAGAGAGGAAACATTGAAATATTGCCCCCACAAGAAACCCCACCAAGTCTGCTTCAGATAGAAACTCTAACTATCTGTATACAGAAAAACCTACAAAGCAGTTTTGCATATTGCATCAAAAAGTGAATTTTTCTTTCATAAAGTAAGCTTCACCTGGCAAAGTAGTCAAACTTGTCAACATCAATCCCGGTTTCCTTGTTTGACACAATTTCATAGAGAAAGGATTTTTTCTCATCTCGACCTTTATACGGCCACTGTGGAGACAAAGCCAGACGAGAAACATTAGACACTCACTTGTGTAGCAAAGACAATACTTAATTCACCCAACTGACCCTCGGAGGTCCTCTGATCAGTTCCTCAATGAACTTCAGGTCAGTTTTATCGTCGCCTTCTATTTTCAGTCCAGACTTCCTCATCATGTCCTTCAGGCCATCTGTGTTGTCCAGTAGGTGATTAAACATTTCAACAGAGGCATCCTCATGCTGCAAGAATACACAGGTGGGTGTTTTAGTGGGGGCGATTTTTTTTTTTTTTTTTTTTTTACATTTAAAACACTGGCTTTGTAAAGCAAAGTGAGACTATGTATAATAGAATTCAAAGTGATACACCACCAGTAGCTGGTGTTTTGCTCCTCTGGTATTCCTGTCAATTCATTTCTGTGCCCTGCTTATGTATTGAGCCATGTGCCTGTTCATTTTAACTGCAACGATGCCTGGCGGGAGCTTCCTTTTGGTACTGAGGCAGGTTATTGGCATGTAGTTGGATGGGACTGGTTCCTTTTGGGGGTCCTTTGGGATCAGGACTAACTGGCCTTCAGTTAGCAATTCTGGGTGTGCTTCATCCATCCAGCCTGTCATTTGTGCTGCCAGACGCTCATGGAGTGCAGTCAGCTCTGCCAGTGGCTGCCGTCAGCTTCCAGACCTACGTTATTATTTACTTCTTTGTCCCAGTATTTGTCCCGTCTCCAGCCTTGGTGGTGCTGTCCTCACACTGTTCCCATGCCACTGAAAGTACATCTTGGATGGTTCAGTGGAGTACAGTTGGTTGATCCTCCTGCCTTGTATTTTTCTGGTATATGATCAGTATTTATGTAGATTTGGATGTACTGCTTCATATTTTTGTGTGGATTGTGGATCATATTGTATGGATTGCAACACTTTTGAGGCAAATTTCTCTCCATATGTAATCAACTCCCTCACTTTTTTTGCGTGAATTCTCCTGCCAGGATTTTAAACCTGGGCTTGAATGGAGTCAGGCACATCCTCATACACATGAGGTGCCCACTGATTAGCTGGGAATTATATTTAGTTTGGATTATGTTTTCTGTGGATAAAACTGCCTAGGTTTTGTGTGTGAAGGTGGCCAACATGGTCAAGATGCACAAGGCTACTTTTCACATGCCTAAGAAACTTGTCTCAGTAGAAAAGTAGAAGGGTCATGACTAGGTCTTATGATTAGGTCATGTCTAGGTCATCTGCCGGATCCAGTTTTGGGATGAGAGGAGGAAGACTGGGAAAAAGATACACTTTAGAAGAGAGCCAGGGATTAATAGTAATGATAAAATGCAGAGTGGTGTATAAACACAGTGAAAATAAGGTGAGTGATGAAGAAACATTCAGTGTATCATGGGATGCCCCTAGCAGCCTAGCTGTATGGCATCGGATCAGGTGATCCTGCAACCTCTGAATTTAGACAGAAGGCAGTTAAGGAAGAGAGATAGCTAGGACGAACTAAATAAAGGTGCAGGCAATCAAACAATTATAAGGGAAGTACAACTCAAGCAGAAACTTAGAACCATAACACCGGAGTACAGATTCCTGCAAAGTTTAGAACCAGTTACCTCTAAAGCTCAGATAACTGATTACTGTGGTTTAATTCATTTATTCTTGTAAGTTTTATGTGTTTCCATTATTACTTCAAACTCTTACCTCCCACTTCCCATTGAATTCTTTGCCTTTTTTGTCTCTGATTGCTTCCATAAACATCCCGTCATAAAAATGAGAATAGGGCCCGTGTCCTTCATATGACAAAATAAAAATATGATATGAACCATAGGGTTATTTTCTATAACTTCTTTTCAGGCATTGCACATTGGCTAGTATAGACAGGCACTTCTATAGATGTAATTACAGTGCAGTAAACAGGATAGTGTATATCTTAATTCGTTCCATTAAATGTTCATCCTGTCAAACACATGGGTTTAATCTTCTGCTTTCATTTAAGAATGTGTTAGTTTTAGCCACATCAATGGTCAAGGTCAACATAGTACTCGACATGGGGATATTTAATTTTATTTTCATGTTTAATCACACCCTATGATGGCCATCTGCAATATAATATTTGTGATATGTAAAATGCTTGTATTGCTTACCTAGGTCATGACAAAGACCTGCAATCTGCACACAGAGGACATCTCGGTCACTGATGAGTGATTCCTTCAACTTCTCCAACTCATTAGGCTTAAACTCCCTCAACTTCTCAAACTTCTCCACATCCTCCGGCCTCAACTTCTTAAACTTGTTTAACTTCTCATATTCCTCAGTCTTCAAATTTTTCAACTCCTCCAACTCCTTATCATCCAACTTCTCCAACTTCTCCAACATCCCCAAATCATCATGCTTCAACTCCTTCAACTTCAACTCCTCCGGCGTCAACTCCATCAGCAGCTTCAACTTCTTCAACTCCTCCAACTGCTCGATCTGCTTCTCCTGCTTCATCTTCAGAGCTTTTGCAAGCTCACCAGCTAAATGTGCCACTCTTTATTGCAAAATGTAGGACACACACACAGTCTTTGCATTGGCTTAATTGTTTTCAGTTAGTACATTATTACATTGCAAAAAACAAAACAACAAAACAACAACAAACCAAAACAATTAAATAACAATGAAAACATATCCGATCTCAACAGGAAAAAAAAATCATGCTGGATATATATATACTGATATGGAGTGCAACTGTGACTCTAACCAATGCAACTAGTGAAAAAGCCTCCATGTGTAAAGACATTCCTGTTTTCGTGGTTGTCTCATTGTTGCCCTCTATTGTGCCTGTTGTTAATGTAATTAACACGAAAGCAGCTTCAACTGATTAGGAGCCCCCTCTGCTACTTAACTAACCAGATCAATATCGTAGAGGTTTTAATGACTTGATGCTGTACTCTGATTAAAAAAGTGTTCCATTCATTTTTTTGTGAAGTATATAACCCAGTCTGTCCGTTCTTTTGGATTTTTATTACAAATAGGTGTACATGTGTGAAAACCAGTGGACATACCCAATCGAGTGTTCAAAGCGGTTGTGGGACGCTCCTGGATAAACAAAATAAATCCCCCCCAAGTTGCTTGATGTTTCGTAGTCTCTGGAACTCAGGCGTGTCTATGATCTTGACAAGAACTGGATGTAATGCCATGTGACCATGGATGGGATCATTAAACACCTTTGTGAAGACAAAAAAACAAGACAACAAAAGAATTAGACAAACTATGTCCAACTAACACAATATCAAGTAGCAGGATTTGGGTTTTTTGTTTCTTTTACATTTAATTTGGTACAATGGTAAACAAGCATGGTGGCTGACACTTAGTTAAATTTTCTTTTGCCTTTATGACACCGGCAGAGACACATGGGCAAGATTTAATTTCATGAAAGATAAGTACCTGATGTTTTTCTCTTCTGATCTTCTGTGGTAATATTTTGATCTTTTATAATATTCTGTCTTGTTCCACTTAAAATCTTTTGTTTATACTTAGAGACTATTGCTTGATCTGAAGCTTCCAGTGTGGTTTTCAGTTTTCTTCTTTCTTTTTTACCCCTTAGCTGTAAAATGTTGATGGGGTCCTGTTGTCACAGCATAGGTGCATTTACTAATAATCTTCGATAAGTTCAAATCTTAGTGACCTCAGTCTCAAGGTCAAGGTCCTAGGTCAAGGTTTCTGAATATCTTGTGATGCGATAACTCACAAAGGCACCTAGGATTTTGGAATTAATACTATTGATGCATCTAGTAAAAGCCTCGGACAAGTTTGAGTCTCAGTGTGATATGATACAAATACCACTGAACCCACTCCTTGTGGTGAAAAAAGCTTGATTGGTATTTAAGAACATTTTTAAAGAATTTATTATTATTGGTGAAAGTCAAGGACAGCTTATTTTAAGTAGACTAATAATAATCACATCTGGAACATCTGACATCTGAAAAATCCGCTGTTTTGATAGAAATTCTTAGAACAGTTTCAGTAATATTATGAAAATATTGCACTTTACAGACAGTCAATTCTGAAGACAGGGTATGCGAAGAAGACACATTATATAATAATGTTGGTTAGGAAGAATCATACACAACTGAGTACTTTATGTGACTGTTTCTCTTACTGTTCATCATTGATTTGGACACTATTTTACTCAGAAGACAAGAACATGGTTTAAGGTAAGTTATTTGATCTTTATTGACTCAGATTTTTTGTAGTATTTGAATTTTTTTCAATTAAAATTGTGAGACAGTGGAGTCCATTTCTTATGTTCTGTACATTTTTTTTGTGACTTTTTACTGTTTTACAAATCTGACTTGTGGGAACTCATTGTAAACACAGAATATTAACCACTGGATTAGCTTGACTTAACCCAATATAAAAAAGAAATATTCAGCAAAAGATGATATTTTAGGTAGCCTGCACTCATTGCAAGTTTGTAGAAAATCTCTTTTTGTTGTTGTTGTTGTTGTTTTTTTAAACTAAGTCATCATACTAGCAGGGAGTAAGGATAACAATAACCCTTATATAACCTATGTGGCCACTTCTGTCACATTTAAGATGAGCATATGATTATAGCATCTGAAGCATCCTGAATAAAAAAAAGCATAACAAAAAATCAAAGGTCTTTTTCTTTAAAATGTGAAATCAAGCTGGCTTGATATTAACATAGTACCACTGTGAGGGTGTATACTGTTGATCTTGCCAGTGAGCAAAGACATATCTCCACTGCCCACACAGTGCGTGTATGTCAGGAAAACAGAGCTGTGGTGTCTGGTGTGTGAAGGTGATGCGTGGAGAATCGTGCAGGTGACCTGCTATGAAGAGCAGCAGGGGAACTGTAGCTGAACTGAGCAGAGGCACATGTGGATGGTGTAATAAACTTCCACTGCTATTCTTTTACAATAATAATGATTCTTATTTTGCTATAGCCAACTATGAGGTCAGTTTTAAAATGCCAGCAAAACTAGAACTGTTTCTGACTCCGCAGCCTCAAAGAAGTCAACATACTGTAATTATGGAAAGTCACAAAATCACAGTATATAAGAATCTGCCCATCCTTTTTGCAACTGATTCAGATTCAGTAAAAGGACTAGATGTTACAATCCCTGCCAATGCATTGCTTTAAATGGAGAAAATCTTGGGGATGGCTGTTATGAGGAAAAGCGGCCCAGAAACTTTACCAGCGGCACACATCGTTGTGTGCCTCGACTTCCGTTCTTTTACCCAAGCTAATCTGCCATTTTTCCTTGGTTAGGTTTAGGGATTAGAAATCTGATCTAAATTATCATATTAAAATTTGGGACACATCGTCAGTAGTGGACCTTGGATTCATCGGGTGTTTCAGCCATTATCACTTGACACCCTCATCCAAGGAGGCCCTGCCAGGGTTGATCAGGCCCTGGAGTGTGTCACTGATTTATGTTAAAATTGTTATTTCTCTTCTTCTTTCTGCTGTTTAGTTTTCTACAGTTTATTCTATTTATTCACTGCAACTGAGAAATACTTACCTCTTTAACATTTATGGAGCCTCATTTCTTCAAAGGGACAGAAAAGGTGATAGAGAGAAGTAAGACAAGTAAGTCAGATAAGATAGGAGAGAGCAGAGAGGAGAGTCGGAAGGGGGGCGCCCGATCTGGCTTTCCACACCTCCCCGCCAGATCGGGCTGTACGCTCTACCTCCCCACTGCCTCCGAGAAAAGGGAAGAAGAGCAGAGGGGAGAACATTTTTCTTTCCTATTCTTTTCAGAATCAGAATCAGAATCGCGTTTATTGGCCATGTATATGCGCAGACACATACAAGGAATTTGGTTCCGGTGGATGGTGACTCTCAAGCACAGCAATGTACATCTCAACAATGTAAGCAACACAATTCACCCCCACACAGACACACACACACACGCGCGTGTGGATATATACAGATACACATACATACACAAACATACACAAGCTGTGTAAACCAACCATAAATAACCAATGTAAATCTACAATCTAAATCTATACATAAAATACAGGATGACAGAAATGAAATGAAGTGGAATGAATACCACAGAATGTACATAAGGTGTAGTTGCAGTCTGGCAGTGGGAGCATTGTGACTGTTCAACTGTTTAGGAGGGAGATGGCGAGAGGAAAGAAACTGTTCCTATGTCGGGTGGTCCTGGTCTGCAGGCTTCTATACCGTCTGCCAGAGGGCAGCAGGTCAAAAAGTCTGTGTCCAGGGTGTGAGGGGTCTGTGATGATATACCCTGCCCGTTTCCTGATTCTTGAGAGATGCAGGTCCTGGATGGAGGGCAGGCGGGCGCTTGTACAGTCCGCTGCAGTCTGCGCCTGTCCTGTTTAGTGGCTGCACCATACCAGACTGTGATGGAGGAGCACAGGACAGACTCAATGACTGCAGTGTAGAACTGGATCAGCAGCTCCTGTGGAAGACTGTACTTCCCCAGTTGTCTCAGGAAGTACATCCTCTATTCCTCCTTTTAGTTTCACTACCATGAGGTTAACTGCACAGTCCCCAGGAGACCCTGAGGCAGCTGTATCAGTCAACCAGCAAAACTTCTAATGTTATGTTTTACCCTTTTGACGCCCCCTGTTGAGGCAGGCCCGCCACGAGTCGATCAATCCTTGGCATGTGTATCGTGGTTAGCTGACTGCCTTACCTGCCCAAGTGATG
The DNA here is from genome assembly GCF_001858045.2 of Oreochromis niloticus. NCBI lineage: Eukaryota > Metazoa > Chordata > Actinopteri > Cichliformes > Cichlidae > Oreochromis > Oreochromis niloticus. The sequence goes on from NC_031984.2 coordinate 17,301,747, forward strand.
TCAGCCCTTTTTAGACATAGCCAGTGACTGGTCCTCTGAGCAGTGTTAGCCAGTTCTCTTATAGCCTGCCGTTGTGCCTGTCCTCTGATCCCAATCTCTCTAAGCAGTTTTGCTGTTGTACTGGCAACAAAGCCCCTGCACTCCACTTCCACCAGGCGCACCTTGATCTTCCAGCCTCTGTCCTCTGCCTTAGCTGCCAAGTTGACATATCGCATCTTCTTACGCTCAAATGCTTCCTCAACTGCTTCCTCCCGTGGTACCGTCAGCTCAATGACATACGCAAGTTTTTGGGAGTTAGACCAAAGGACAAAGTCTGGTCGCAGAGCCTCTGATCCAAGTCCGCTTGCATCTGCCAATCCCTGGCAACCTTCAGCAGGCCCAGGTCCGGGAAAGACAGAAACAAAAGATTTGAAAATACAAAGTGTCTCACCTTGTGTTCTTCAATGTAGAAGCGTGGCTTCTTAGGAATGTTGTTTCTAAAGAGTAAAAACCAAGAAGAAAGCATAACAGAAAAATACTTAACAAACTGGTGGAAAATGCAACTTGGTTTATCATTAGATACTTACTTCGCCTCATTATCAGCAGTGGTGTTTTGTTCTGGATACCAAAGGGGAAAAGAATCAGTACTGATTATCTGTTATGACAAGTAGTTTATAAGAAAATTTTCTTGTAGTCATGTCTAACAACAAACGCTAACATGCTTGCTTTCATGTCCTGTGAAATAATGTGGCGCTGTCTGGTAACGTCTGCGTTTATCTCACAAGTACAAAACTACTTGCAGGTTACATCAGACCTGAGCTGGACTCTTAGCACCACAGCCATTGTGAAAAAAGTTGGTTAGTTATTGGTTAGTTGCTTTCAAGACTCTGTAATTGTAGGCTTTCTGTTCATAACCATATGAACAGAAAAGACTCACGTTTTGTTGAAGTTGGCTTCTTTTGTTCTGCATTTGGGTCCTCACCCTTACACTCCGCACCCACTGACAGCACCTTAACAAGCCATTTGTAACGACCCATCATAAACGGAGGCTGCAAGATTGAAGAGATTTAATGAACAGCTGCAACAGAAACTGGGTGGTGCCCAGGATATTTAGCAAAATCCAATATACAAATGTTTTTGATACAACAATAGCTCCAAAATGATATATTGTAAAATACTCAGTGTTTATCTAAGCAGTAAAGGTCCATCCATCCATTCTTCCGCTTATCCTGGCCCAAGTCGGGGGCAGCAGCAAGCCCTCCCTAGTGAGAAACCACCTCTCTTTGTGAACAGTTTCTGAGTTTGAGTTAACAAAATTCACTGACCTGGCTCATTTTCAGTGATTCAGTTTAATTTCATTTTGCTGCTGTCTGAGTGTAGTTAGTAACAGTGTGTGTGTGTGTGTGTGTGTGTGTGTGTGTGTGTGTGTGTGTGGTCGTTCAATAATTTTCCTTGTTCTTTGAAACAGCATTCTGATGTTTTGCTTCCTATTGGCAGTTTTTAAATTAAATACACTACATTTTGGTTTATTCTAAAATTAAGGTTTAAGATTATTCATAATCGAGGTAAACGTTCAGGGTTTTCCTCGTGGTGTCACTGTGGTCATTTTTCTGTTCTCATGTAAAGTTTAAATTATTGTGCAGTTGGTTTGCCGTTCTTTTTTTCTGGGCATGATTTTGATAGGCAGTGGCAAGGCAGCAGGTTTTGGTGTACAGTATCACACTCAGTGTCAAGAAAAAGCCTAGAAAACGGCCTGCTGTTAGACGAAAGACTACACAGTAGTAAACATGGCGCTCTCAAAGGTTTTTTGAGACATGTTGCTGCCATCAAATTAAAAGTTACCTTTTTTGAATTGTTATTTTAAACACTTGACATATTTTATATTGTGAATAAAATAAAGGGCTTGCAAATTATTGCACATTTTATTTGCATTTTTTTAGTGTCTGGTGTCTTTGTAGTTGTCATCAAATCAATAAATCCAGCTGTCAGTTTTTTGATAAAAATTGTTAATTTCAATTACAGTTAAAATATTAGTAGAATTTTAGTTTAGAAATCCCTTCAAATTGTCACTATCAATGAATGTTCTATATTCAGAAACAGCAGCAGGCCAGAGAAGCAGAAAATATGCATCTTCAGGGTCGAGTCAGTTACATAACATTTCCTTTTACATACTCAGTATTTAGGTGTTTCAGAGAAAACAAAACAATACTTAAAAAATTAGAATGTGGGGAGTCTGTGTCTCTTCAGCACCAGATTATGTTAGCATGTTATTTGAAGATGTCACTCGGATTTTCTGTAAAAAAGAATTCACTTCAAGATACAATTTCATGTCTGGAGCCTAGAAGATCTGAAGCAACCAATCCCATCAGTCGGCTGTGTTGGATCTCTTTTTAGCCAATGAACTACAGTCATAAACCGTTAAGGAAGGTGGTGAGAGTGTGGATCCACAACTATGTGTGTCCAGAAGCTGTACCAAAAAGAACAATTATGCAATTTTCTATGATGTGTGGAATTAACATGATATAGTGATATTGTATATTGATAACATGTTATACTCATAAGACCAACCATTTTAATAAATAATTACCTGTGATAACTGCCATTTAAAACCCCATATTGAAGTATCTCATATGTAATAGTGTTAAGTATGTGTTAATTACCTTGGCCATGGCAATGAACTTCAGTTTGCACAGAAACAATGTCTCTGTTACTGATGTCAAGTACTGACTGCTACGCACTTCAAGCTCTCCTCCTTACAATAAGATGTATTTGGTGTTTAATCTCCGCCCCTGTGTTTTCTGACTTTCTGTTTGTGAATGTGTATCTATGGGTGTGGTGCTTGCATCACTGCTGCAATACCTGTGTATAGGATTTAGTGCGCTGTATATTCAGAAAAGAATATTGCTTTCAGTACAGTTTTACAGTACAGTTGTATATTTGTCAGCTTAGAACAAGCCCCCCCATATCTACACAGTAAGTCCATCAGTCACATTGAACCTTCTACACTGGACCATATTATAATAGCTGTTTGTTAGCCGTTTGCATACTATGCATACTCTCTCTCTCTTCATATATATGGGTGTGTGTGTGTGTGTGTGTGTGTGTGTGTGTGTGTGTGTGTGTGTGTGTGTGTGTTTATCTGGTTAAATTCAGTATGGTTCCGACAACAGGTTTTATGATAAAATATGTTATTGTACAATCCTTAATATGTTTTATGGGTGGGGGGTGCGCCAGAGGGAGTGTTCGCCCAAGGGCACCAAACAGGCTAGGATCGCCCCTGTAAGGAATTAAATTTGAAGAAAATGTAACATTTAACATCTTCAGCCACTGGTGCTACCAATCAGACACTTTAAGCATATTTGATACAAGAAACCAATAAAGACAAAACAATTGGTCAAAGCTGTCTTGGTGATATTTAGAACTAGATGGACTAGCACTCTGCACCAGGGTCAGTCACTCTGTTGGATTTTACTAAAGAGGCACAGTGCCAGTATTTTGGGGGGCAAATTAGCCTGATGATACATTTGTAAATATGTAACCACGGGAGTGGAAAGTTCTTTGCTGGTCTAAGGAGCTTGGAAAGAAAAGCGTCTGGACTTCTTTAAGTTGCTAGTTGCTGTTCTACTGACAGTGCACTAATTTCTATACTGAGATGTAGCTATTCAGTTTATCTCAATAATTATTACTATCAAGTAGCACAAATTAGTGCCTTAAAAACAAGCACACCCTCCCAGTGAGGCAACAATGTCTTAAATAATAATATTACTGTGGGTAATGTGAAAGTAAAGGTTTTATGCATGTTTTTTTTTTTCTGAAAGCATCATGAGCAGATAAATTAGGGGACACTGAAGAAAAATAAATGTGGTTTTGATATAAAAGCAAAATATTAAAAATTCCTGTCACTGTGTCAACTCTTTAGGACTGAGACTCAAGTGGAACAAAAATTATCCAGAGGGCACAGTAAGGGGGCCACAGATGCGGTGGAGCCAGAGGGTACAATTTGTTTACAAAAAAAAAAAGAAATACTGATAGTCAGGGTGCACAGGTTGGTGGTGTGAACAACCAAAAAGAAATTTGTACAAACAAACTTACACTGTTAAAAAAATGAAGGAAACTTATAAATCAACTAAAGATAATTCCAGCAAGCCTTTATTCTCACAGAGCCACCTTGAACTCCACCCTCAGGAGAATTAAGCTTAAGCCCCTCCCCTAAGAACAAACCATACAAGCATTAATTAATTAGTTTATACTCGATACTCATAACCAAAATATGACAACGATATTCTATTTGTCACTTCTGAGGCTTCTACACAAAAATCACAAATACAGAAGTTTATTCACAATGACTAAAAGACTATTTAAACAAAAGACTGACAAACTCCCCTCTGTTTCTTAATTGGTAAGAGCCCAATTCCTCCCTACAGTAAAGAGGTTTGGAATTTCCTATTTCCTATCCACAGTCTGTACCTCCAAATGGTGGCAACATGTAACACAGCAACCTTCAACATTTTGGCAATACTGTTAAACCAACTTTGCAATAAATGGTTCTGAATACATGGGCCCACTGTGTGACTATTTTATGGTATGAAATGGTAAATTAGTACAATGCTTAGGAGAATTAGGGGAAGTACGTATTTTATTTCACCTACTTAGGACTTCAAACAAACTAATGAAGGAATAGCATCACATTCACAACTAAAACAAAAACTGCATTTTGCAGGCTAGATGTTATAAATTGCCATTCTAGCATGTTGTGGGAGATATGCAGACTTAGTCCTCTAGAGGGCATGGGTTATCCAGAAAGGCACGATCCTGGACCAGCGTTATTATGATGATGATATAGGAAGAACACCAACATGGGGGTATCAGGTAGACCTATCCAGAGGCAAGAGCTGCATTATTACAAACTATTCCACCATGTAAACCTGAAATTGCGCTTTAATGGAAGCTCCTACAAATACATGTCTGATAAAGTCAACCACTAAAATACCTTCACTGTCAATGCCTTTTGGTTCCAAACTGACACTGTGCCTCTTGATCAGTAGCTAGTTTACACTAATGTCATGGTGAAGACAGTTGGTAGATATGACCCCACCTACTCTGTTATTTTTGCTGTGACATCATTACACATATATTTCTAGGATTTTCCCTTTCAGAACACCACAGGGAGCCACAACACAAGACTGATGCAGCCAATCAAGACATAAAAAACAAAAAATCCCACTCACTCTTACAATATCATAAATAGTATGCATCGCCTTTACTGAAATAAAATCAAAAAACAGTAGCAACTGTGGTGACAGCATCATGACATGATGCTCCTCTGTTTCTTGAGACCAGATTGTCTCCCCTTATGCAGTTATTGTGAGCAAAACTGGTCACTGCACATGCTTCATGAATCCAGTGAAAGGTTTGAGTGTGCACTTGTTTTGTAGGTGAGGTGAGGACATTTTAACTTATTTATTAGTTAATTATGAGCCCACTTCTGCTTTGAAGCAGAAACAATGAACTTTGAAAATGAGAACTCACTGCAAGGACAGAATAGTAACCACTAGATTAGTTTGGCCTAATCAAATATAGTCCAATATAAAAAAGGCTATTCAGTGAAAAAAGAAGACTTTTTATATGCTCACTGTTTGCAAGTTTGTAGACAAACATCTTGAGGATGGACAGTTCAGGTACAAAGTAGTTTAAATTTTAGGATGACGTTACAAATGTTTCAAAACCATTTTGGTTCAAAAATGGAGCAAGTGCAGTGCAGGCTCATTTTTACTGTAAGGTATTTAAACATGTGCTTGGACAGCCAATTTAACTGCAGGGATACATTTGAGTATATAAACCTCAGTGTTATTGGCCTTCCTCTAAACACGAAACGAAACTGACACTAATCTGATGGAAGCCAAGAGACCTTTGGACTCTTGTGCATTAAAAAGTCAATACAAATTACAATCTTTCTTCAACACAGAACAAAATTCAGTGTATGCATAGATGTGCTGACATAGTAATGACTAGTAATAACTTTTTAGGGATCTTATTTAAGATTGACTATGGATTTTTTTTAAAAATTAAAATAAAAACATCATCACTGTTTATTGCAGGTCACAGATAATAATGATGCTTACACTGAGCACTTCTAATCAGGTATAAGGTATAAGACCAACAATTTTCAGACATCATCACACACCAAAACTGCCATTTAAAAACCTAAAATGTAATATTGTAAAGTCTGTTTTAATTACCTTGGCCATGGCGATTAAACTTCAGTCTGCACAAGAAGGATGTCTCTGTCAGCAACATCAAGTTCTGATTGCTATGTACTGCAAGTTCCTCTCGCTTTATACAGATATATTTCTTTAGTGTTTTATGATTCTCCTCCACCCTTGGCTCCCATCCTGTTTTTCTGTCTCTCTGTTTATGGATGTGGTGCTTTCTCTCCTCCCGATTACACACCTTCACATTTTCACATCACTCCTGTGAAACCTGTGTGTAGGATCATTATTTATTTTCAATAAAGTATTCCTAATTATGTTACTAGAAATAACTGTGAATTTATTAGGAAGGAAAGTGGAAAGCTTAAGGCCCAAAAAATAACATCAAACACCCAAGTCTCAGGACTCAAAGTAGATTTGGAAAAGTAGTAAAAGGTCCTCATTTTTCTGGGATAAATATATCTAGAACGCATCAGTGCCCATTGGCTGGGTTACAAATTCAGTTGCCTTTATCATATTTTAACAGACCTGAACAAAAGGTTCAGCAAAAAATGACTTGAAAACCATTATTTAGAACCAATAATGTTGCACTGCAAACACTGTTGGCAATTTTAGCTTGGTGAGGACAGCCTATACAACAATGGTGGTGTATCTAAAATGTCAGACTGGCTCTTAGCCTCTTTATGTGGAGCAGCTGGCACCTCCTGTCATTACGTATGACATACTCTCCTGGTGCAAAGTCCAACAGATTATACTCTCCGGAGTAATTTCACTCTACAGGTAGTGGAAAACCAATCCCAAAATAATCCTCAGCTGTGGGATCACTCTCAGAGCTGCCTTGTGGATTCAGACTCTGTTGACTTAAAGGCACTTTTCATCAAACCTTTCCTATTGTTTGCTTTAGCATCAGCAAGAATTTTAAGTCAGGAAAGTTTTGAGTCAGCTTTCCTGATTTAAAGCACAATGATTAAAAAATGTTAAGGCTAAAAATGTAAATAATTCAACTTTAAGAACTCTATACTTTTCTCTTGTGATACAACATACATCAAGCATCAATGGCCTTGCATCTGTTCGTTACCAGCCATTTGATTTTGTACAAATCCACTCTAATCCATTCTAAGATTATTTTTAATTGAGGTAAATAGTCAATAGTCATTTTATAGTGTCCATTGTCTGTGAAGGTTCTCAGTCATCCAGGTCATCGTAGTCTAAGGAGCTTGGAAAGAAAAGCTTCTGGACTTCTTTAAGTTAAGTTTTATCTCTTTTTAGCCAATGAACTACATTCAAGAATCATTAAGGGAAGTGGTGAGAGAGTCTGGATCCACAACTCTGTGTATCCAGAAGCTGTACCAAAAAGAAAAATTATGCATTTTTCTATGATGTGTGGAATTAACATATTCAATTTTTTGTACAGTGTTTTGTATAAATTCATATTCTTGCTAAATGTGAAGACTTTGTGAATTGTTGCAATACTGTTTCTGTTGACTGTGACTTATTTGTCTTATAATGGCCGATTGTTTAAAGTTGATTTTGTTTCATAATAAAGTTGAAAAAAACAAAGATGATTTGTTCACTGCAGGAACCATAAATTCATCTTTTTGGTACTCTGCTTTTTAAAAGTAGGAACAAGTTTTTTTAACAATGGTTGACAACATATCAAATCTAAAATTTAACAAAAGACAAAATAAGAAAAATTAAGAAAATAACAAAATCAAATGCAGAAATTCCAACACTAACTCACTCACAAAGTAAAGATGCAGTGAACATGTGTGCGGTAAATTCTCCTATTAGAAAACCAACACCAAGCTATAGGGTAGTTAACCTCTCATTCACAGAGGAAAATGCCAATATGCAGTCAGTGAACTGGAGGCTGTCAAATATTAGATGTATTCATTTTTGGAAATTTCAAGTATAAAATGGAGCTGTTAATCAATATTTTTGTATGCAAGACACAAAGACTAGAGGAGTAAAGAAGCTGAGGAGATGATGAGATTGATGAGGAAATGTGCATCTTCAGGGCCGGGTTAACAGGATAACCTTTCCGGTGATGAGACCCACCGAATCCCATTTTAAAAGCAGCTGAGATATGCTTAAGATAAAACTATGAAAAACTGCATCCCTGTGACAACACTTTAAACAGTACTTTGATACAAGTCACGGCTGAAAGCAAAGGGTCACCTGAAGGCTCACATCACAGACAAATACTGTATTTACTGCTATGGAGGAAGCGGGAGCTATGGAAGCCCGTTTCCGCCACTAAAAAAAAAAAAAAGGTATCCTATCTTTCTTGAAATTTCAACTTATTATCTCGAAATTTCGATTTATTAATCCAAAATTTTGAGAAAAGTAACTCAAAATTAAGAGTTAGCGCTGCCGATCAGTAATCTACGTGAATGATGTAATTTCCTTGTTACCTGGGAGCTGAAGCCCTCAGCTACAAATCCTACAGCTAAGCTACCAGTATTACAGCCAGTCATGAATGCACAGCGTGGCTACACAAATCATGAAATCCTTGTGTTATTGGCTGAATCACATGGTGTTACTATTAGCAAACATACTCTCGAAAGCGCCAATTTGTTGTGATCCGGTTTTGAGTGCGCATTCCTCTCCGCCATATCCTTCTGGGTAACAAGAAAATGATGTCATTCACATGGATTACAGATTGGCAGAGCTAACTCTAAATTTCGAGAAAGATAAGTTATGGATACTTTTGTTTTTTTAGTGGCGGAAACGGGCTTCCATAGAGAGCTGAGGACTGTTCAGCAACTCGATTTGGTCCTGTTAGCGCATATAATTCAAGTATGTATGAAAAATATATTCTGATGTTTTTTATTCCAACAGATTCAGGAGATTTTTCATCACCCAGAATATCAGCTAATGTTAATAAAACACATTAACTAGTATTACCTAAACCTGGTTTCTGTCATCTAGCTAGGTTAGCAATCAGGTTTCTAGAAGGAATAACCATAGAAATACACCATCAGGAGAATAAACTAGATGTTTTCCACTGAATGAGCCAAGGTGTACTCAATATGAGAACGACCTCACCAAGGCTTGCAATTCTGGAAACGCATATGGGAAAAGGAGGAAACACATAACAGCAATATTCAATGGATCTAAGAGAAGGCCACAGCAACCTCACTGAATAAGACCCAGTAAACATCACAGTGGCAGACATCCAAGAAAGAGTCTCCAGTAAGTAGAGCTGGACCTGATTCACGCCTTCTGACTAACCACGCCATAACAAAAGAACCCTAATAACACCACAGGAAGTAACAAGGTAATCTTAGATTTCATTCAATTTAATTGTAGTTAAGTTATTTAAAGTTTGGTAAACTGTTGAATGATTCAGCATTTTTCTTTCTGTAGCACTAAAAATGATGACACTATTTTTAAATTCTGATGTCGTGCAGTACATTTTGTGACTTTTTGCAGTTTTACAAATAAATTGATAATATCATATCTTGCTTTGTTGGATAAAGTTACCTGCTTGCACACCTGCCATCAATCATGACATCAGTGCTGTTATACTGCTGTCCACACAATCTATTCACATTTTTATAAACAAAGATTCAGAATTATTTTTTACTATCATACTATCAGTGCGACTTCAATTTTGAATTAATCCCCAACAGTGCTGCTTGTTGCTTTTCTTTAGTAGTGGTTTCTTAGCAGCTATTTGACCATAAAGGCCTGATTTGTACAGTCTCTTCTGAACAGTTGATGAACCAGTTTCATCGTAGTGCTTGATGGTTTTTGCAACTGCACTGTGACACATTCAAAGTAATGATGGACTGTCGTTTCTCTTTACTTAGCTGATTGGTTCTTAACCATCACCCAGAACATTAAAAAAAAGGCAGTGTAAAGTAACTGTGCAATTGGTATCTGATTTAAGGTCACAATCTTTTGCAGCCTTTCTACTTTGGATAAAAGGAAAGGATATTGATTGAATGATGAAGCTGTTTATTAGTCACTTGCAGTAGCATGCAGCGAAATTAGACCCCTTGTAACCGTACATACATTACATAGACATCACATTGGGGAGACAGGTCAGAACAGGTTCCATTTAAGAAAAACAATGACAGGTACAACACAATAGGGGAGTTGAGGAGGAAAAAAGAGAACTCTACTCAGACTGAGCTCCTGATAGGGGATCAGTGTGAGCAAAGAAAAGAAAAGAAAAAACTCCTCAGCACAAAAAGTACATGAATTTTCACATTGCAACACCATGAAAAACACATGACAAGCAACAGGGGTGGGTAATGGGGTTGGAGTGAGCCGGTGTAGACAGCAGCATCCAGTCCTGCGGCATCACTGCGCTGGTCCAGTCAACCCGCCACCTGCATTGGGTGGGGGCAAGCATCAGAGGTGTTTGGAATGGGGAGCGGGGTGAGTGCATATCTGTGTCAGTGTACATACGTGTATGTGTGTCCTGTGTTCAGCTTAAGAGAGTGTCCTTCCACCCAATTAAGCGAGAGCTGACACAGGTGGCCTTGGAAGGATATGGGCACAGAGAGCCATAACAGTCTCATTATCAAGGAGAAGAATTAGTTGTTGTTCTCAGTCAGTCAGCCTTGATGGTGGCTATCCACATAAGAGAAATTATGTTTTTGTTTAGTGCGAACGGGCTGCTTCTAATTTTACAGCCGGTCTAGGTCTAAATACAAGATCAGCAAGAACCCTGTTCGAATATTCATGGTCCGAATAGGTATAAATCTTCTATGTCCTCAATCGACAGTCCCGCCAGGCAAACGACGCGCCACTTCTGTTGCCCATCCATCATGTATCCTGCAGGAAATGTCCCTCCTGGACAATCGGGCTCTTCTGAACCCAGGCTTCTAGTTGAGAAAAGGGTTTCAATTACGTTGAGGGACCAGTTGATCGAATCCATATTGTTTAGGTTTTAGAGAACAAGACTGAGAGACTCTCTGAAGGTTAAAGTTACACGAGACTAGACAAGGACATGAGAAGCCAAGCAGGAAAGATAAGTTGAGGGAGAAGGAGAGAGATACGTCCCCCTCCATCAGAGCCAAAGCAAGTTGGAGATATTTTGACATTACCATGTGTTAACTAGCAAGCTAAAAATGGCTTCTGTCATCTGTATCCAAGCTGTCAGTCAGAAGCAGTAAACAGAACAGGGCAGCTACATCATGTAAGAACTGAAACTGAAAATTTTATTGTGCTGAATTACAGTGAGACAGAGACAGGTGATTTTGATGGTCTTATCAGGCAGCAGCTGGTCAAACTTAAGTGTTGTAAATCTTTTATGGGGTTGTAAGGAAGAGGACTTGCTTATTATGATCTTGTACATTATAACTTTTATAGCACGCTAAGAGCACGATTTGCAACTTATTAAAAGCACATTATCCAGCACTTTAGTTAGCATTGCACCTTGAGCATAGATTTGCACACGAAAAACATTTGCACAGACAAGTTTAATTATTTAATGAATATTTATTGTGTATTTTAAAATCAGTAGGTAGCCTTTTGGTTCCAGCTCCTCAAGAACCAAGTCCGGCAGAGCTTATCTTTATATTTTTAAATGCTTAGTGCCATTTTTGGGAGCATTTCAAGTTGCTATACATCAATACAACCGTTATAGCCCAACCTTTAATAATATGTATGCATTAAGTGCATACTAACTACATAAATTGCAAAAAAGTGCAATAAACTACAAAAAAATTGAAAATCGGTTTTGGTTTTTTTTACATATATTTGTAGTTAGAGAAATTTAAGAGGTTCATCGCTCAAAATTGTAAATACAAAAAAATTGCACAAAATAGTTTCTCACCACAGGAAATGTATTTTGAGTGTCTTCATAGTTTTATTTTTGAGATACACCAATTTTAATGTACTGCAGGAAAAACGAATATAAATATTATAATGCAAATTTGCAAAAATAACAGCATGTACATCAAAATAAACTATTTCCAGCAGTGCAATTTTCTAAGCATCTCAGAAATGATACAGAAAAGCATAAAGTCAAACATGACTTTTAAAAACACCAGTATAGGCTTATAAGCCCTGAAGGTTAAAAAAAAAAAAAAAACAACTACGTTGTCAGCGAAAGTGACGTCACTTCCGGTTTCTGGCAGGTAGTTCGCACTGACGTAGGAAGTGTTATGAACAGCTGATCGGATCAGCAAAGCGTGTTTCTGTTGCTGCAAGTGCTTTTTATGCAAATTTTTGCCATTTTTACAAAGCTATATGTGGAAGGAAACCGTGACCTAGGACAAGCTGAATTAGTGATGGCCAAATGAAGCTTTCTGAAGCTTATATTGAAAAAGGGTTCATTACTAGAAGCTTTTCAGCACAGTCCTCTCTGGTGACATCTGGTGGCCAAAAACATGAAGAGCCGCTTCAATCTACAAAATAAAACGAACTGCTTCATTATGATTGCCCACTCTACAAAGTGGAGTTCTGTTTGCCACCGTTCTGTTGCTTTGAACATGTATCTTGGGGGGGAATTTTTTGTTTATTTGTTTAATAAATTTTGATCAATAAACTTTCCTTGTTTAAACATGCACCATGGTGTGGTGTTTCTTTACTTGTGACTTCTTGATGTTGGTAAACACAATAAGTGAAATATATGTATATATATATATATATATATATATATATATATATATATATATATATAATGTACATTATATATATCCACGAATAAACGAATATATATATATATATATATATATATATATATATATATATATATATATATAGATATAGATATATATATTCGTGTATATATACACGAATATATATATCTATATTCGTGGATATATATATATATATCCACGAATAAACAAACATCCACGAATACATCACGAAGATGGCCCCAACTGACAGCGTGCTCAGTGAATACCTCAGGCAGCAGAAACCCAAGAAAGAGGAGGAAGGCGAGGAACCATCATGGAAGGACAGGCCCCTGCACGGTATGTACCACCGGCAGATAGAGGAGGTGGCTGATATACAGAAATCCTACCAGTGGCTGGACAAAGCTGGACTGAAAGACAGCACAGAGGCACTAATCATGGCAGCACAAGAACAAGCTCTGAGTACAAGATCCATAGAGGCTGGGGTCTATCACACCAGGCAAGACCCCAGGTACAGGCTGTGTAAAGATGCCCCAGAGACAATCCAGCACATAACAGCAGGGTGCAAAATGCTAGCAGGCAAGGCATACATGGAGCGCCATAACCAAGTGGCCGGCATAGTGTACAGGAACATCTGTGCCGAGTATAACCTGGAAGTCCCGAGGTCAAAATGGGAGATGCCCCCAAGGGTGGTGGAGAATGACCGAGCTAAGATCCTGTGGGACTTCCAGATGCAGACGGACAAAATGGTGGTGGCTAACCAACCGGACATAGTGGTGGTAGACAAACAGAAGAAGACGGCTGTAGTGATCGATGTAGCAGTTCCGAATGACAGCAATATCAGGAAGAAGGAACACGAGAAGCTGGAGAAATACCAAGGGCTCAGAGAAGAGCTCGAGAGGATGTGGAGGGTGAAGGTGACGGTGGTCCCCGTGGTAATCGGAGCACTAGGTGCGGTGACTCCCAAGCTAGGCGAGTGGCTCCAGCAGATCCCGGGAACAACATCGGAGATCTCTGTCCAGAAGAGCGCAGTCCTGGGAACAGCTAAGATACTGCGCAGGACCCTCAAGCTCCCAGGCCTCTGGTAGAGGACCCGAGCTTGAAGGATAAACCGCCCGCAGGGGCGTGCTGGGTGTTTTTTTATGTACATATAATACTGTACAACACATTATGGAATATGCTTCTGTTGTGAGGTCCTTCCTCCATGTGTAACCAGGTCACAAATTACATATTGTTACAATTACACGAAATGTGTTCTAGACCCCAAACTGTTCCTTTTATACCTGACTTTTAGGACCTCCAGGCCTGTAGTTATGTTCATTATCAGTTAGAGCCCCTCCTTCTTCTTCTTCTTCTTTGGTGCAACCCTATAAATACGGAATACGCCTTTGGCCTCTCCCCTTTTCCACAATTCCCCTGTGGGAGAGGTTGGTGTAATTTCTTTCCAGACACTGTACAACACACATATAATGTATATTTAGCCACCCTGATGTTTCTGATTGTGTTTTTAGTTCAATTATTGTCTTCATTGTGTCTGTCTTTGTTAGATGCTGTAAATGTGTAGTACGTGTGCCACATATGTGTTATAGGCACAGTCTATGTTAGCATGAATAGATCATTCTTGCTAGCTTGGGAGTTATGGAGGGTTGAGCTAACCCTCTTCCCTACTGTTTGCTTTGTTGTAGGAGCTGGAGTGGGTAAGTTAATGACTTGGAGGTCTTTCTTTCTTTTACGTTTCATTGTCAGATATGTCGGATTTCGTGTTTGTGTTTTTCCAATTTTCTTATACATATTTTTGACCTGAGGGTAGAATTGATTGTGAACTGGAAAGGGAGAATGCTTATGAACTTGCAAAGTAAAAACATGATACATTTAACGTAACCCTTTTTAATTTTTACTCAAAAAGAGAATTTGTTGTCACTGTGCGATGGCCGAGTCTGTTTCTTTTCGTAGAGATAATTTCTCCTGTCTTAAAGAAAATCCTCTGACATGGAACAGAAGAGGCTGGAGTGCACAGAAACTGCAATGCAAGTTTGTAGAGATGCAGTTATACCGTCTTCCTGGGTCCCACAGACTTTCAGCTATTGCTGCTCAATACCATTCAAAATTTAGTATTTACTGTTACTTACATGTATATAAGTTGTTGTTTGTTTTCTTTTTTCTTCTTTTAACAGGTGATTCTGTTAAAAACTGCTAAAGTACCAAATGGGACAGGAAAAAAAAAAAGAAAAGAAAAAAAATATTTTTTTATTATATTAAATTTAAGTCAAATGGAAATGTTTCTGATGTTATATAATGATATGTAAATTATGGAAAGCAGATTTTTGACATTTTAAGTTTTTTCATGTTTTCAGATAAAATAAACATAAAACAAAAACAAACAACAAGAACTGAAAGCTGGCAAACCCACCCGAATGACCAAAATCAACTCAAAATACTCCCACACGGCAGAACCTCCTCTCTTTCTCGTTGGCTCGAAACCTCTCAATAGAATGATCAGTGGTTTGCTATCACTCACCATTACAACACTGTGAAAAGATTTTGTTTATTCTTCAAATATGCTTTTGCTTGTAATTGTGTAAACTCTGAATGACGATTCACCCTGATAAACATGAAACCTTGCCTATGCTTTATCAAATGCCTGTGAAGACAAGTTCCTGTGTAAAAAAGAACGGAAAGTTCCTCTTAAGCAGATGTTTAGTATAGTATGAACAGAACATTTTAGCAAGATATGCATTTGTCTGTTAAGCAATCTACATTCTGAGAATAGGCGGAGACTGTGTGTTGTGTTGTTGTGTTAACCGCATGCCTATATAACCTACAATAAAGAAGCATACGGTGTGACTCTCTCTCGAGACGTTCACCCATGTACATGTGATTGATTATATTGTCTCACTGTGTCTCTGTTTTACTTGGCAGCCTTCTATTTGGGAATTTCCCCCGACAAACACTCCACAAATCCCGCGAATGATTCACGTCCTTATAAACAACTGAATCAGTTACGTTCTAAATGAAGCTTCGGACGTCACTGATCATGTGACTCTGGCCAAACGAATCAAGCCTCGACACAGTGCTTCTGAAACAGTGTGTTGTTTTTTGATTCACGCACCGGAGCGTCAGCTTCAAGCGGACCATAACTAAGCTGAATGCACAAGATGTAAGTACAACTCCTCTGGTTTCATATGCAAAAAAAATTATTGTGCTAGCTTATGTGGTTGCAGTTCTACAGGAATTTAAAAATAGTTACGCAAAACGGAGCGTGCCTGCTCCGACCGGTCTTAAGGGGTGAAAAAGTGTGGTTATTATTGAGAGCAAATAAGGTTAACCACTGAGGAGAACTGGGGCAAATATGTGTGAAAAATCTAGAAATGAAGGTGGTGCAAAGAAGTGACTATGAGATGTGATTACTCACCTTTCTTTCCTGTGTCCTCTCCAGGGTGTTTGTTCAAATGTTCGGGCAAATGGGGGTCCAGGCACCAGTTAAAGGTTCCAGGAGAGGCCATGGGTTAAGGAAGTGTGGGGAATCTTTGTGCTTGGTCGTACTCATTGTAAATACAGCTGCGAAAGGTCGCCTTCTTACAGTGGTATATAACAAACTCCTGGTGATTATCACTGAGTGAGGTTCTGTTTGTCAAATTTCATCACCCAGAATGTCTTGATGCATGCTCAATCATTCAGGTAAGGAAATCATAAAAAGTGGATTTTGTTCATCTAAACATAGTGTTTTTAGTAGGAGTGGGACTGAAACTAGCATCACTGATGAACAATGTTGCTAGTTACAATTTGCATATTAATTCAATTCAATTCAATTCAATTTTATTTATATAGCGCCAAATCACAACAACAGTCGCCTCAAGGTGCTTTATATTGTACAGTAGATCGTACAATAATAGATACAGAGAAAAACTCAACAATCATATGACCCCCTATGAGCAAGCACTTTGGCGACAGTGTGAAGGAAAAACTCTCTTTTAACAGGAAGAAACCTCCGGCAGAACCAGGCTCAGGGAGGGGCGGCCATCTGCTGCGACCGGTTGTGGTGAGAGAAGGAAAACAGGATAAAGACATGCTGTGGAAGAGAGACAGAGATTAATAACAGGTATGATTCAATGCAGAGAGGTCTATTAACACATAGTGAGTGAGAAAGGTGACTGGAAAAACGAAAAACTGCATCATGGGAATCCCCCGGCAGTCTATGTCTATTGCAACATAACTATGTCTGTCTGTATTACTGATCAAGAAACTGATCAAGGCCTATGACTCAATGCCCCACACCTGGATCCTGGAATGCCTAGAACTGTACAAGACCCTTAGAGCCTTCATCAGGAACTCAGTGGGGATGTGGCGGACAACACTAGAGGCCAACTTCAAGCCCATAGCACAAGTCACCATCAAGTATGGGATCTACCATGAAGAGGTCGCTAGAAAAGCTGCAACCACCAAATACCTGCAGAGTGTCAGGCAAGTCCTGAGAAGTCAGCTGAACGGAAAGAACAGGATCTGGGCTATCAACACCTACGCCCTGCCCGTGATCAGGTACCCTGTTGGGATAATAAGCTGGCCAAAGGAGGAGATAGAAGCCACTGACATCAAAACAAGGAAGCTCCTGACCATGCATGGAGGGTTTCACCCCAAGTCCAGCACCCTGAGGCTGTACGCTAAGCGGAACGAAGGAGACACTGGTGAGTGTCAGCACACAGTCCAGGATGAGACAACAAACATCCACGAATACATCAGTAAGATGGCCCCAACCGACCGCGCGCTTAGTGAATACCTCAGGCAGCAGAAACCCAAGAATGAGGAGGAAGAGGAGGCACCATCATGGAAGGCCAGGCCCCTGCACGGTATGTACCACCGACACATAATGGAGGTGGCTGATATCCAGAAATCCTATCTGTGGCTGGACAAAGCCGGACTGAAAGAAAGGACAGAGGCACTAATCATGGCAGCACAGGAACAAACCCTGAGCACAAGATCCATAGAAGCTGGGGTCTATCACCTGTGGGACTTCCAGATACAGACGGAGAAAACGGTGGTGGCTAACCAACCAGACATAGTGGTGGTGGACACATAGAAGAAGACGGCCGTAGTGATAGATGTAGCGGTTCCCAATGACAGCAACATCAGAAAGAAGGAACACGAGAAGCTTGAGAAATTCCAAGGGCTCAGAGAAGAGCTCAAGAAAATGTGGAGGGTGAAGGTAACAGTGGTCCCAGTGGCACCTAGTGCTCCAGTGGTAATTGGAGCACTAGGTGTGGTGAATCCCAAACTAGGCGAGTGGCTCCAGCAGATCCCAGGAACAACATCGGAGATCTCTGTCCAGAAGAGCGCAGTCCTAGGAACAGCTAAGATACTGCGCAGGACCCTCAAGCTCCCAGGCCTCTGGTAGAGCTTCCGAGCTTGAAGGATTGACTGCCCACATATATGTCTATATGTATATATGTGTATGTGTGTGTGTGTGTGTGTGTGGGGGGGGGTTTGATGAGCCAAAAAAGCCAGGGCCGATTTTTTTTGTCCCAGTTCAGCCTTGATTGCACACCTTGGTTTCACCCATAAACTGGTACAGGTCTCAAGACATGATCAATGATTTATTATTATAATTACTATCATATTTTTTTAATATCTCAGTCGTTTGGACATTCTGCGCTGAAAATACTTAAAATCACTCAGAAAGTAGGATTATTTCAAAGTTAGACAAATAATTTGACAGAACATGTATGTATAGACATTTTAGTATGGTTTAAAAGGAAATATGTAGAGCATGTTTTCCACTGTCAGCTTTGTGTTGACTTCCATATCAGTTTTAGCTTTGGAGAGACAGAGCGTTGTCCCTCCTGAACCTTTAGGGCATCAAAGAGGGCATCTTTGATCCTGTATAAAAAAAGACCCAGTATATGATTTTATGGTCACTTTGTAGATAAAATAAATGTTGCATTACAATAGGATTATACAGTTGGTACTCACATAATTTCTACACTCTTGGTTACTCTGTGCTGGTACGCTCTTCTGTGGAGAGAGTTCCTTGTGTGGAACATGTCATACAGGTTTGCCACTTCCTGTTGAGACCATCGCCTATAGTTTAGTCACAGCCAATCAGATAATGAATTACTCATTAAAAACTGATCGTTCACTGATGTCAAGTTCTGTCTGTTTCAGGTTCAGAGTTTTTACAAGTTCTCCTGCTAAGTGCCCCACCCCGTATCACTAAAAACCACACACACACACAAACACACGCACGCACACACACACACGCACACACACACATTTCATCATGCAGCACTGAAAGAAAAGTATTACTAGTGTGTCTGTCTGTAAACAAGTGAACATACCCTATTGAGTGTTCAAAGTGGTTGCGCGACGCTCCTGGAAAGTAACCACCCCCAAGCTGCTTGATGTTTCGTGGTCTCTGAAACTGAGGTGTGTCTATGATCTTGACAAGTAGTGGATGTAACTCGATGTGGCCCCGTTTCTCCAGTTTTTTTAATTGAAATTCTGACACTTCAGTGTCTTATTGTTCTCTGAATGAAAGCACAGAACAAATAAACAACTTTTTAAGTTAAAAATGAAATCATAGAATCTATTTATAAACCAAATGTTTTCTAATCTTCTGACTCATCAAAGTAGCAGCTTTTAACAGATATAACAGTTGAATGCGTTCATGCCCTTCTTTCTACATCAGAAGCCAAATATTCTTCAGAAAGGTCTTCCTAACTGTTGCATAAATGTGTGGCTCTTCTGGGTTGCTTTGCTTTCACTCTTCTGTCCAGTTCATTCCAATCCAGCTTGATGTGATTTAAGTCTGGAGACTGTGCTGGCCACTCCATGTTGTCAAGCTTGCCTTCTTGTTCCTTTTTCCTAAGATAGATCTGTAATAGCCTGGACTTGTGTTTTGGGTCATTATCTTACTGTAGGATGAACCCCTGACCAACTAGATGCATACCAGAGGCCACTGCAGAATGCTATGGTAGCCGTGTTGGTTCAGGATGCCTCTCACTCTGTTAAAGTCACCTGTATCCAACAAAAAGACCCAAACTATCATGCTTCCTCCTTAATGTTTGACATTTGATGCCACAGAGTAAGGAACCAACCTTTTGCCTACTCGACAGCGCGCAAAAATCCTGCATGATGAACCAAAGATTTCAAATTTGGATTCATCAGTCCATAACACCTTCCAGTATTCAGTAGTCCATTGGTGGCATTTCATGGCCCAGGCAAACCTCTTTTTCTTGTTTTGATGTCATAGTTATGGTTTTCTTGCTGCAAACGGATCTGTGAAACCTCCAAGTCAAAGTCTTGCTTACTGCAACTAATATTAAATCTGTGCCAGAAGCTGTGGCTCTTTGAGCTGCCTATTACACAAGCTGTTGACTCTCTTTCTCTGTAGGAAAGACCTCCACTTTCAATGATGGTCCATTGGAAGCTGAAGCTCCAGCTCATGTGTCAAAACAACAACACAGTGCTTCTGAAGCACGTGTCAAGGCTTGGTTTGTCTGGCAACAGTCACATGATCAGTCACATCCGAAGCTTCATTCAGTCTGTCACTGCTTCAGTACCTGATTCAGTGGTTTAAACATTAAGTGAATCATTGACAGGATTTGTGATGTGTCTTGGTGGTGATTCTGTGTGAGACGTGGTGAACCGATGTGTGACATAATGGGAAACATGAACTCAGCGA
Source organism: Oreochromis niloticus (assembly GCF_001858045.2). Lineage (NCBI taxonomy): Eukaryota > Metazoa > Chordata > Actinopteri > Cichliformes > Cichlidae > Oreochromis > Oreochromis niloticus. The sequence continues at coordinate 17,322,206 of NC_031984.2, forward strand.
GGAAGAGAGGATGTTCTGCCTGTTCATAGATAATATATTGCATATAAACTTGTTAATAACATAACGGAGGCAGGGACCTCACAGCATAAGCATTGCTCCTGGTCTATTTTAAGATTGTGTTGTACATTATTATATATAATGTATTTTTATCTATTATGTTTAAAAATGTGAAATTTCCATATCCAAGATGTAATTATTGTTAGTCACTGAAAACCTTTACAACATCAGGCTTAACTGGCTTAACACTGCATGTATGAGATTATTATCCTGGCAAACAAAATAGAACAAACTGGGACACACCTGGATACTGGGAATTGATCAACCATGACAGAGACACCACCATCAACTTCTTTATGGATTAGAAAAAAGAGATGTTAAATCTTGTGATATTAGGATTTATGTCAAATGCATTAAATTAGTGCTATCACTACAGGGGACAATGTTTATATTATCATTTGTTTTTTCAAAATAAGCTCCTTAATTAAAATGATATTTTTAATGATACAATATAATTATTTTTGCTATCCACAATTTTCACATTTACTATTTGAAGCAAAAGTAGAAAAATATTAAAGCAGTTATTTAATTTGCTTTAGACAAAAATTGTTTTAGTGATTGAATGTTATTATTGGATTATATTATGTCAAATTATGTCAAATGTTAAAAAATGCTGATAATTTTAGCATTTTTAGTGGCTCCATAATGTGCTTGCAAGCTCCTTGGAATCACCTCAGACCCAGATCATGTGAAACACTTCCTGTAATTCTGTAATGTGTTTTCAAGAGCTTGAATCAAATAACGAGGGAGTCTCGTTGTTTCAGAGAAAGGGGGCGTCGTTTGTCTTTGGTCAGATGACATTCTGAAGAACTACCTACACAGTTTAGGACGAAGGAAACTGTACACAACAGTCATCAAGAATGGGGTGCAAAAGAAAGGGGGTGTGAAACCCAAAAGAAGCAAAATTAAGATTTCAGTGTTTCCTTTTTTTTTAATCATCAAATTAGCTTTTTATTCAGGGGATACAACATTGGATCTTCAGCTGCACATTTGTGAGGGAAGAAAACTTTGTTTCCCCCTGTTTACTTACACTATGATCAGTGTAGAATGGATGTTTTCACGGCAGGTATGGACAGGAATATGATCACAGCTTCCAGCAGTTTTTCCATTATTACTATTGTCATGGAGTATTAGTTTTAAAAATGCTGTAGCTTTCCTAAAATTTGCATAACTTAAAGCACATTATGTCAGTTTGTTTTAAGAAGCAGGGTTGTAGCCATTTCATTATGATGTCACTCTCAAAGATCACAGAGCAGATCACACAGCATTTGTAGAATCAGGAGATCTGGTACAAAGACGTGCATGTGGTAAATGGCCTGTATTTATATAGCGCTTTACTAGCGCTATATGGTGTCTTATTGCACCCCAAAATGATATGTGGCAGGATCTTTAGTGGATTTTGTACAGCAGATCAGTTAATTTGTGTGTCCATACCACCCCACATTTACCTTGCATTCAAGGAAGACCTCAACTGTTACTGCAACATATGGCTCAGCTAAAATGCAGGTCCAGGTTTACAGATCAGCTGTATTTCTGCTACATACACATGGAATTGACACTTCATTGTATATACATTTGTCTCCTGTTCCTTTTATTGTTTTAGGTTAGTACTTTAAAAGGCAATTTAAAAAAAATACATAAAATGAGAGTTATTCCAGGTGGCATTCTATGTGTGTGAAAACTGTACATTTCCCCTCAAATCTATGTTTTAATTCAGTGTGTCAGCCCATGTGGTACTTTAAATTACACAAATGAAGGTTTAGAGTACTGCAGCCTAGTAGTTATTGACACAAGCAAGATTTAAAAGCATTACAATGTGATCTTGACCCTAATTCAGAAATCTTTTTTTTTGTTTTTCAGTTTTTGGAAAGAATCTTTTTCCACTACATGTACAGCGGGCAAAAAACAAATAAAAATAAACAAATAAAACCTTGCAAGTGGGGTTTGTTTTATTATTATTCTTTATTTCCTAAAGAATAATTGAAGTCTGACAATTTGGGTCATCCTTCTCTAAATAAATGTGAATTCCAGCTGATGGGACACACAAGGGGTAAGTCGGCTGCTTTTACACCTGTTAAAGTTTCCCAATGATCAAAACAAAAGGCTAAGACCTCAAAGTATTAGAAAAAATGCAGATTGCACAGCAGCAAATCCACACTAGACCTTAAAATGAACTTATGATGTTGACTTACAGAAACCTGGTTGCAGCAGGATGATTAAATGAATCAACACCCCCGAGTCATTCTAACTACCAGAAATCTTGAAGCACAGGCCGAGGGGGCAGTGTGGCAGCAATTTTCCAGTTTTTTCCAATTTACCAGCCTATTAATCAACGAAAGACCAAGACAGACTTTTGATTCATTTGAAAACCTGATGCTTAGCCTCGTCCACCCCAGCTGTAAAACTCAAAAACCAGTCTTACTTGTTATCATCTATCATCCACCTGGGCCTTACACAGAGTTTCTGTCTGATTTCTCAGACTTTGGATCTGATTTAGTGCTCAGCTCAGATAAAATAAATATTGTGGGTCATTTTAACATTCATGTAGATGCTAAAAATGACAGCCTCAACATGGCATTTAATCTGTTATTAGACTCAATTGGCTTCTCTCAAAATGTAAAAGAACCCACCCACCACCTTAATCACACTCTCTTCAATGCCCTGTACCAACATAGAGCAGAGCAGCTACCTGAGCGCTACTCCAACAGAGGTCGATCATCTTGGTAATAATTTTAACATCTCACCACGTACGACTCTGGATACTGTAGCTCCGGTGAAAACTAAGGCCTCAAATCAGAAGTACCTGACTCCGTGGTATAATTCTCAAACACGTAGCCTAAAGCAGATAACTTGTAAGCTGGAGAGGAAATGGCGTGTCACAAATTTAGAAGATCATCATTTAGCCTGGAGAAAAAGTTTGTTGCGTTATAAGAAGCCCTCCGCAAAACCAGAACATCTTACTATTCGTCACTGATTGAAGAAAATAAGAACAACCCCAGGTTTCTCTTCAGCACTGTAGCCAGGCTGACAAAAAGTCAGAGCTCTTTTGAGCCAACCATCCCTTTAACGTTAACCAGTAATGACTTCATGAACTTCTTCACAAATAAACTTTTAATCATTAGAGAAAAAATTACCCATAATCATCTCACAGATGTAATATTATCTACAGCTACTTTTAGTACCATTGATATTCATTTAGAGTCTTTCTCCAATTGATCTTTCTGAGTTAACTTCAATAATTATTTCCTCCAAACCATCAACGTGTCTTTTAGACCCCATTCCTACAAAACTGCTCAAAGAAGTCCTGCCATTAATTAATTCATCAATCTCTAATAATCGGCTATGTACCACAGGCCTTCAAGCTGGCTGTAATTAAACCTTTACTTAAAGGGAGACCATGATGAGAATGCCACCTCACTCAGGCTTTTTGCTTAAAACTTTTCGTTCTGGACCAATCTATGTGTGGATATGTGCCTAAAACCCTGAAAAATGTTAGACTTACCACAGATATTCACTTACTGCCTGTAAAAACACATTTAACGGTTTCATGAATTGTGTTCATCTCATACCCAACTGCTTTTATCAAATTCTACTCCAAATTCTGCTCTACTACAATACCAGCACTCATGATCAGAGTGCACAAATGCAACAGTTTTTTTCATACTTGACAACACAATAAAACAAAGAAAAATAAGAATATGTTTGTGAGTAGGATTTTTATTTGATGTTAAACAAATTTTTTTTTATGTCAGGTTTTGATTCATTTGAGTTAAGTATACTTTAGTTGATTTGTTTTGCTTTGATGCTATATGCTAAAAATTTTTAAATTAAATTAAATTTAAGATTATATAGCATCACAGCAAAACAACAGTCTCCTCAAGGTGCTTTATACTTTAAGGTGAAAACCCTACAGTATTAGCAAGAAAAATCCCAACAATCAAAAGATCCCCCTTTGAGCAAGCACTAGGCAACAGTGGGGAGGAAAAACTCCCTTTAGTAAGGAGAAACCTCCAACAGAACCAGGCTCAAAAAGGGGCGGCCATCTGCTGCGACCGGTTGGGCTGATGGAAAGACAGGGAGACCAGATGAAGTATACTTCTGATGGTCACTTAGATTTTTTGGAATAAATTATTAAATGCTTCAAGATCTTTAAAGAAGCAAGGTAGTGGGGAAAAGAGTCAAGCTGGTCTTTTAGTCATCATCACTTCATTAAGAACCTGAACGGCTTCTTAAAAGCTTTTCCCACTGCTCGAAAGAACCTAGCAACTTTAGACTTCTTTGGGGGATTGAGTATGTCCCCAATAATCACATCCAGGTGAAACAGATATAGTTCATCAAAAGTTGAATCATCTGGTGTAAGAGCAGAACCTACAAACTCATCTGCAGAGCCAAACTCCTTTCTAAGGATTTTACTCATTTTCTTTAGAATTTTAGGTTGGTAAATTGTGAGAGCACTCACATAATCTGGGTTTCCAACGTTATCTAGAACCATATCTGTAAGACGCCTGGTGATGATGGTTAATTTTTCTAGATTCAAAGTCTTTTTTGTGTCTAAACTGCATTTCCCGAGGAGCTTATTTAACAGACGTCTGCTGAAGTCTCTGACACTTTTCTCAGGTTCTTTCTGTAAGTTTTTTAAGGCTGATGACTGACTTTGACTTTCCGTAGGCCCAGTGTCAGTTTTTGGTTCAGGCTCGGGGCTTTTTTCTGGGGTAGGTCCTGCTTTAGTACACGGACACAGGAGACTGTTTCATTTTGGGTAAGAGAATCTGGACGTGACTGTCTGTCAGTTTCTTTTCGCTCTGTTGGGGTCAGTGCTCTTAAAATCACATCCTGGATGTCTTTCACGGCGCCAGAAATGTTGTCACTTTGGACAGTTTTATCCAAAGCATCATTCTCTAACCACAGAATAATGTTTTGCACAAACTTTTGCACCGAGTCTTCTACAGTCACATAGAGGACCTCGGGCGAAAAGGGTAACTCATCTGTTGGCTCTGCACACCTAGAGATCACAGAGTCTGAAAGACTTCTTCCTGATAGCATCACAGGGAGTAAATATCTTTGATTTGACTGGAGATGGTCATACATTTTATCTGTCAACTCCCTGCAAAACATCTCAATTTCAGCACTTATCTTTAGGTTTTCCTGGGGTTTCCGGATAAGGTTAACGTGATCTGCCTGGTTTAATTTACTAAAGAGTTGATCAAGATTAGATTTGATGGAGTTAAAATCAACTGGGGAAGAACTTTTATACATGGTATCCATAACTGGTGTGTTTACATAGCTACAGACAGAACTGTAGCTGTCCAAAGAATCTGTTCTCTGATCACCAGGAGACTTGACCGGTTCGTGGATACAGATGAAGAACCTTTTGTTTTTCTCCACCAGGTGTTTTAGCTCGCTGGTCATTTGGTAAAATTGCTTTTTGGCAAAACTGCAGAAGCGGTCTTTGCGCAGCTTTTGTTGATTGGTTTTTGTGGATGGGATGCACAAGGCCAAAAAGTTTTTCACCTTTTTGATAATTACCTGCACATTAAAAGCAGGTTCGCATGAGTCACATTTCTCACTAGATGTGACATCTTCACCATCAGAAAACTGCAGATTATCAATTATTGTGTTTACAATATCAGCTGCAGCTATTTCTGCTGGCATGCTGGGAAGCTGGAGACTTTCACCTGTCTCAGCATCTATGCACAGCTCTTTTTCTGTGTCATCTTCAGTACACAAATGATTTAGACAGTCAACTATTTCAGCGACAATATCAGGTGCAATCACTTTAGCTGGGATGCTGGAACGACTTTCTGTCGTCTCTCCAGTTTCACTTTCTTTTTTCTCTACAGGCATCACGTCATTTTCCTCCTGTTTGTCCTCACTGGTTGCTGTGTCTGTGCTCCACTTGGTGAGAGCAGTGCACACCTCATCAACAACCAGTGTCTTCTCAGAAATCTTTGAGTCAGTACTCTCTGCTCTTGAATTAAAGGGTCTTGGGGAACAATCTCCAGCGCCCTCTCGCGTGCGCAGGCAGATTAGTTTACCTGCACATTTTTCCACACATGAGGTTGCATGAGAGACCATGCGTCGAAGGTTTTTTGTGGCTGTAATTTTTCCGCTGACATAAATAGCAGGATCTGACCGCAAATCCGGGTTGCTTAAGAGTAGAGTCACAGCCGAGTTGACCTTTTCTGAGATCTCCATTTCAATCAGTTTTGTCAGTATCTTACTGGACTGACATTTTTCATGGGGGATGTTAAGAGAGACACCAATGCTGGTTGAAAGAGAGTCTCCCAGCGACGGAGCTATTTTTACCACAGGCATGCTAAAATCTGTTTGGTATGCATTATCTGTCATTAACTCCTGAAATGCAGGAAGTGCAGATTTCAGGATGCCGGTAGAAACTGTCTGAATTATTTCGGTTATCGTATCAGCCAGTGCTGCTTGGAGATCAGAGTCCCAGACTCCATGTTCAATCATTCCCCATTGTGCCCAGGAAAACTGCTCAAAACACTTGCTGAATGCAGGTAAAATATGCTCTGGAGTAATGGGTACAGCTTGAGTCTGAAATTCAGCCATTGTGGACATTTCTGTTTCACTGATATTATTTAAGGGACTTTGAGAATCTAGGTTTCTACAGTGTGAAGATCGTGGTCTGTACGTCTCACTTACTAACATGATAAGTAGTAGATTCTAAGTCCTATATATGAACTCGGTTGACCGTTACGTCAACGGCACATCAAAGCGTTCGCTACGTCACAGTCAGCGATCAAAGCGTTCGCTTCGCCACGTTGCACGCATGCGCACTGTCTGGATTTTGAACTCACACGCACAAGCGGGTCGACTCAAACCGCTAATAAATTCTTACATTTTTTTTACAGCGTGTTGGCGTAAAGCATCCGTAAGCGCAACGACATTTAGCCTCGTTATTTACTCTGTTAAAATGCACAACACCCATATATAAAGTATACGGAGGCACAATGGAGCGAAATTAACCTCTAATCTCCGAGTGGACAACCTGTGGACCCAGCTTGATCACCACCTGTTAGTCATGCTAACATGCCTAACGCCAGCATCACTGCATGTAGCTCCGCTCATTTAAGCTCGTGTTAGCTTAAATACGTTCCAGCTGTACTAGCTAGCTACCGTTTTCAATAAGCTGACGTGCTCTTGACAAATAAACCCTGCAGAAGCTCATACTGAACCAGCGCTGAGCGAAGTTACCTGCTTGTACTTACAAGAACTGAGTAAGGCTGAATAAAATGAAGGCTGCCCAGTCAGTCCTCTGCCAAAGTTGAACAAATGTCTGATATTGTCTGAATATTTCTTAATGAGGTATTGTTCACAAAGTTACCTGTGCAGTACTCTGTACAGCTTACATCCTTTGAGAGAAATAATTTCAAGCATTGATATTTGTTGTCACTTGTATGTTGAACTAAAATCTTCTGATCTGGAATTCTTTCACACAGTTTTTTGCCAATAGTGTGTTATTTACCATAACGTAATTCAGAGTCTTTCATACAAGAGTAACCAGAGAGAATACTATATTTTTAAATATATAATTTTCTACAGCACTGAATGTAATATCATTATGTAAAGGTCCAGGGCCTCTGAGGATTATCTGAGTATTTCTAACATTAGACAAAGCAAAGGTCTCCAATGTTCATGAAGTGCTGGGTTTATTCATCTTCAGGGACGGGCCTACAGTAGAGGTCTGAAGACACAAGACTGTATTATTAATGGAAAAGAACAAATTACACTTCTATGAACCCTTCTGCTGCTGTTTTTATTTAAGGTTACATGTTAGCAGGCTGTGGAGTGCTCTGTCAGTTTAATTAAGTTCAACTTCATTGGCAAAACTGAAGTAATGGAAGCAATAACAAATAAAAATAAACAAATAAAACCTTGCAAGTGGGGTTTGTTTTATTATTATTCTTTATTTCCTTAAGAATAATTGAAGTCTGACGATTTGGGTCATCCTTCTCTAAATAAATGTGAATTCCAGCTGATGGGACACACAAGGGGTAAGTCGGCTGCTTTTACACCTGTTAAAGTTTCCCAATGATCAAAACAAAAGGCTAAGACCTCAAAGTATTAGAAAAAATGCAGATTGCACAGCAGCAAATCCACACTAGACCTTAAAATGAACTTATGATGTTGACTTACAGAAACCTGGTTGCAGCAGGATGATTATGTTAGTTTAAATGAATCAACACCCCCGAGTCATTCTAACTACCAGAAATCTCGAAGCACAGGCCGAGGGGCAGTGTGGCAGCAATTTTCCAGTTTTTTCCAATTTACCAGCCTATTAATCAACGAAAGACCAAGACAGACTTTTGATTCATTTGAAAACCTGATGCTTAGCCTTGTCCACCCCAGCTGTAAAACTCAAAAACCAGTCTTACTTGTTATCATCTATCATCCACCTGGGCCTTACACAGAGTTTCTGTCTGATTTCTCAGACTTTGGATCTGATTTAGTGCTCAGCTCAGATAAAATAAATATTGTGGGTCATTTTAACATTCATGTAGATGCTAAAAATGACAGCCTCAACATGGCATTTAATCTGTTATTAGACTCAATTGGCTTCTCTCAAAATGTAAAAGAACCCACCCACCACCTTAATCACACTCTCTTCAATGCCCTGTACCAACATAGAGCAGAGCAGCTACCTGAGCGCTACTCCAACAGAGGTCGATCATCTTGGTAATAATTTTAACATCTCACCACGTACGACTCTGGATACTGTAGCTCCGGTGAAAACTAAGGCCTCAAATCAGAAGTACCTGACTCCGTGGTATAATTCTCAAACACGTAGCCTAAAGCAGATAACTTGTAAGCTGGAGAGGAAATGGCGTGTCACAAATTTAGAAGATCATCATTTAGCCTGGAGAAAAAGTTTGTTGCGTTATAAGAAGCCCTCCGCAAAACCAGAACATCTTACTATTCGTCACTGATTGAAGAAAATAAGAACAACCCCAGGTTTCTCTTCAGCACTGTAGCCAGGCTGACAAAAAGTCAGAGCTCTTTTGAGCCAACCATCCCTTTAACGTTAACCAGTAATGACTTCATGAACTTCTTCACAAATAAACTTTTAATCATTAGAGAAAAAATTACCCATAATCATCTCACAGATGTAATATTATCTACAGCTACTTTTAGTACCATTGATATTCATTTAGAGTCTTTCTCCAATTGATCTTTCTGAGTTAACTTCAATAATTATTTCCTCCAAACCATCAACGTGTCTTTTAGACCCCATTCCTACAAAACTGCTCAAAGAAGTCCTGCCATTAATTAATTCATCAATCTCTAATAATCGGCTATGTACCACAGGCCTTCAAGCTGGCTGTAATTAAACCTTTACTTAAAGGGAGACCATGATGAGAATGCCACCTCACTCAGGCTTTTTGCTTAAAACTTTTCGTTCTGGACCAATCTATGTGTGGATATGTGCCTAAAACCCTGAAAAATGTTAGACTTACCACAGATATTCACTTACTGCCTGTAAAAACACATTTAACGGTTTCATGAATTGTGTTCATCTCATACCCAACTGCTTTTATCAAATTCTACTCCAAATTCTGCTCTACTACAATACCAGCACTCATGATCAGAGTGCACAAATGCAACAGTTTTTTTCATACTTGACAACACAATAAAACAAAGAAAAATAAGAATATGTTTGTGAGTAGGATTTTTATTTGATGTTAAACAAATTTTTTTTTATGTCAGGTTTTGATTCATTTGAGTTAAGTATACTTTAGTTGATTTGTTTTGCTTTGATGCTATATGCTAAAAATTTTTAAATTAAATTAAATTTAAGATTATATAGCATCACAGCAAAACAACAGTCTCCTCAAGGTGCTTTATACTTTAAGGTGAAAACCCTACAGTATTAGCAAGAAAAATCCCAACAATCAAAAGATCCCCCTTTGAGCAAGCACTAGGCAACAGTGGGGAGGAAAAACTCCCTTAGTAAGGAGAAACCTCCAACAGAACCAGGCTCAAAAAGGGGCGGCCATCTGCTGCGACCGGTTGGGCTGATGGAAAGACAGGGAGACCAGATGAAGTATACTTCTGATGGTCACTTAGATTTTTTGGAATAAATTATTAAATGCTTCAAGATCTTTAAAGAAGCAAGGTAGTGGGGAAAAGAGTCAAGCTGGTCTTTTAGTCATCATCACTTCATTAAGAACCTGAACGGCTTCTTAAAAGCTTTTCCCACTGCTCGAAAGAACCTAGCAACTTTAGACTTCTTTGGGGGATTGAGTATGTCCCAATAATCACATCCAGGTGAAACAGATATAGTTCATCAAAAGTTGAATCATCTGGTGTAAGAGCAGAACCTACAAACTCATCTGCAGAGCCAAACTCCTTTCTAAGGATTTTACTCATTTTCTTTAGAATTTTAGGTTGGTAAATTGTGAGAGCACTCACATAATCTGGGTTTCCAACGTTATCTAGAACCATATCTGTAAGACGCCTGGTGATGATGGTTAATTTTTCTAGATTCAAAGTCTTTTTTGTGTCTAAACTGCATTTCCCGAGGAGCTTATTTAACAGACGTCTGCTGAAGTCTCTGACACTTTTCTCAGGTTCTTTCTGTAAGTTTTTTAAGGCTGATGACTGACTTTGACTTTCCGTAGGCCCAGTGTCAGTTTTTGGTTCAGGCTCGGGGCTTTTTTCTGGGGGTAGGTCCTGCTTTAGTACACGGACACAGGAGACTGTTTCATTTTGGGTAAGAGAATCTGGACGTGACTGTCTGTCAGTTTCTTTTCGCTCTGTTGGGGTCAGTGCTCTTAAAATCACATCCTGGATGTCTTTCACGGCGCCAGAAATGTTGTCACTTTGGACAGTTTTATCCAAAGCATCATTCTCTAACCACAGAATAATGTTTTGCACAAACTTTTGCACCGAGTCTTCTACAGTCACATAGAGGACCTCGGGCGAAAAGGGTAACTCATCTGTTGGCTCTGCACACCTAGAGATCACAGAGTCTGAAAGACTTCTTCCTGATAGCATCACAGGGAGTAAATATCTTTGATTTGACTGGAGATGGTCATACATTTTATCTGTCAACTCCCTGCAAACATCTCAATTTCAGCACTTATCTTTAGGTTTTCCTGGGGTTTCCGGATAAGGTTAACGTGATCTGCCTGGTTTAATTTACTAAAGAGTTGATCAAGATTAGATTTGATGGAGTTAAAATCAACTGGGGAAGAACTTTTATACATGGTATCCATAACTGGTGTGTTTACATAGCTACAGACAGAACTGTAGCTGTCCAAAGAATCTGTTCTCTGATCACCAGGAGACTTGACCGGTTCGTGGATACAGATGAAGAACCTTTTGTTTTTCTCCACCAGGTGTTTTAGCTCGCTGGTCATTTGGTAAAATTGCTTTTTGGCAAAACTGCAGAAGCGGTCTTTGCGCAGCTTTTGTTGATTGGTTTTTGTGGATGGGATGCACAAGGCCAAAAAGTTTTTCACCTTTTTGATAATTACCTGCACATTAAAAGCAGGTTCGCATGAGTCACATTTCTCACTAGATGTGACATCTTCACCATCAGAAAACTGCAGATTATCAATTATTGTGTTTACAATATCAGCTGCAGCTATTTCTGCTGGCATGCTGGGAAGCTGGAGACTTTCACCTGTCTCAGCATCTATGCACAGCTCTTTTTCTGTGTCATCTTCAGTACACAAATGATTTAGACAGTCAACTATTTCAGCGACAATATCAGGTGCAATCACTTTAGCTGGGATGCTGGAACGACTTTCTGTCGTCTCTCCAGTTTCACTTTCTTTTTCTCTACAGGCATCACGTCATTTTCCTCCTGTTTGTCCTCACTGGTTGCTGTGTCTGTGCTCCACTTGGTGAGAGCAGTGCACACCTCATCAACAACCAGTGTCTTCTCAGAAATCTTTGAGTCAGTACTCTCTGCTCTTGAATTAAAGGGTCTTGGGGAACAATCTCCAGCGCCCTCTCGCGTGCGCAGGCAGATTAGTTTACCTGCACATTTTTCCACACATGAGGTTGCATGAGAGACCATGCGTCGAAGGTTTTTTGTGGCTGTAATTTTTCCGCTGACATAAATAGCAGGATCTGACCGCAAATCCGGGTTGCTTAAGAGTAGAGTCACAGCCGAGTTGACCTTTTCTGAGATCTCCATTTCAATCAGTTTTGTCAGTATCTTACTGGACTGACATTTTTCATGGGGGATGTTAAGAGAGACACCAATGCTGGTTGAAAGAGAGTCTCCCAGCGACGGAGCTATTTTTACCACAGGCATGCTAAAATCTGTTTGGTATGCATTATCTGTCATTAACTCCTGAAATGCAGGAAGTGCAGATTTCAGGATGCCGGTAGAAACTGTCTGAATTATTTCGGTTATCGTATCAGCCAGTGCTGCTTGGAGATCAGAGTCCCAGACTCCATGTTCAATCATTCCCCATTGTGCCCAGGAAAACTGCTCAAAACACTTGCTGAATGCAGGTAAAATATGCTCTGGAGTAATGGGTACAGCTTGAGTCTGAAATTCAGCCATTGTGGACATTTCTGTTTCACTGATATTATTTAAGGGACTTTGAGAATCTAGGTTTCTACAGTGTGAAGATCGTGGTCTGTACGTCTCACTTACTAACATGATAAGTAGTAGATTCTAAGTCCTATATATGAACTCGGTTGACCGTTACGTCAACGGCACATCAAAGCGTTCGCTACGTCACAGTCAGCGATCAAAGCGTTCGCTTCGCCACGTTGCACGCATGCGCACTGTCTGGATTTTGAACTCACACGCACAAGCGGGTCGACTCAAACCGCTAATAAATTCTTACATTTTTTTTACAGCGTGTTGGCGTAAAGCATCCGTAAGCGCAACGACATTTAGCCTCGTTATTTACTCTGTTAAAATGCACAACACCCATATATAAAGTATACGGAGGCACAATGGAGCGAAATTAACCTCTAATCTCCGAGTGGACAACCTGTGGACCCAGCTTGATCACCACCTGTTAGTCATGCTAACATGCCTAACGCCAGCATCACTGCATGTAGCTCCGCTCATTTAAGCTCGTGTTAGCTTAAATACGTTCCAGCTGTACTAGCTAGCTACCGTTTTCAATAAGCTGACGTGCTCTTGACAAATAAACCCTGCAGAAGCTCATACTGAACCAGCGCTGAGCGAAGTTACCTGCTTGTACTTACAAGAACTGAGTAAGGCTGAATAAAATGAAGGCTGCCCAGTCAGTCCTCTGCCAAAGTTGAACAAATGTCTGATATTGTCTGAATATTTCTTAATGAGGTATTGTTCACAAAGTTACCTGTGCAGTACTCTGTACAGCTTACATCCTTTGAGAGAAATAATTTCAAGCATTGATATTTGTTGTCACTTGTATGTTGAACTAAAATCTTCTGATCTGGAATTCTTTCACACAGTTTTTTGCCAATAGTGTGTTATTTACCATAACGTAATTCAGAGTCTTTCATACAAGAGTAACCAGAGAGAATACTATATTTTTAAATATATAATTTTCTACAGCACTGAATGTAATATCATTATGTAAAGGTCCAGGGCCTCTGAGGATTATCTGAGTATTTCTAACATTAGACAAAGCAAAGGTCTCCAATGTTCATGAAGTGCTGGGTTTATTCATCTTCAGGGACGGGCCTACAGTAGAGGTCTGAAGACACAAGACTGTATTATTAATGGAAAAGAACAAATTACACTTCTATGAACCCTTCTGCTGCTGTTTTTATTTAAGGTTACATGTTAGCAGGCTGTGGAGTGCTCTGTCAGTTTAATTAAGTTCAACTTCATTGGCAAAACTGAAGTAATGGAAGCAATAACAAATAAAAATAAACAAATAAAACCTTGCAAGTGGGGTTTGTTTTATTATTATTCTTTATTTCCTTAAGAATAATTGAAGTCTGACGATTTGGGTCATCCTTCTCTAAATAAATGTGAATTCCAGCTGATGGGACACACAAGGGGTAAGTCGGCTGCTTTTACACCTGTTAAAGTTTCCCAATGATCAAAACAAAAGGCTAAGACCTCAAAGTATTAGAAAAATGCAGATTGCACAGCAGCAAATCCACACTAGACCTTAAAATGAACTTATGATGTTGACTTACAGAAACCTGGTTGCAGCAGGATGATTATGTTAGTTTAAATGAATCAACACCCCCGAGTCATTCTAACTACCAGAAATCTCGAAGCACAGGCCGAGGGGGCAGTGTGGCAGCAATTTTCCAGTTTTTTCCAATTTACCAGCCTATTAATCAACGAAAGACCAAGACAGACTTTTGATTCATTTGAAAACCTGATGCTTAGCCTTGTCCACCCCAGCTGTAAAACTCAAAAACCAGTCTTACTTGTTATCATCTATCATCCACCTGGGCCTTACACAGAGTTTCTGTCTGATTTCTCAGACTTTGGATCTGATTTAGTGCTCAGCTCAGATAAAATAAATATTGTGGGTCATTTTAACATTCATGTAGATGCTAAAAATGACAGCCTCAACATGGCATTTAATCTGTTATTAGACTCAATTGGCTTCTCTCAAAATGTAAAAGAACCCACCCACCACCTTAATCACACTCTCTTCAATGCCCTGTACCAACATAGAGCAGAGCAGCTACCTGAGCGCTACTCCAACAGAGGTCGATCATCTTGGTAATAATTTTAACATCTCACCACGTACGACTCTGGATACTGTAGCTCCGGTGAAAACTAAGGCCTCAAATCAGAAGTACCTGACTCCGTGGTATAATTCTCAAACACGTAGCCTAAAGCAGATAACTTGTAAGCTGGAGAGGAAATGGCGTGTCACAAATTTAGAAGATCATCATTTAGCCTGGAGAAAAGTTTGTTGCGTTATAAGAAGCCCTCCGCAAAACCAGAACATCTTACTATTCGTCACTGATTGAAGAAAATAAGAACAACCCCAGGTTTCTCTTCAGCACTGTAGCCAGGCTGACAAAAAGTCAGAGCTCTTTTGAGCCAACCATCCCTTTAACGTTAACCAGTAATGACTTCATGAACTTCTTCACAAATAAACTTTTAATCATTAGAGAAAAAATTACCCATAATCATCTCACAGATGTAATATTATCTACAGCTACTTTTAGTACCATTGATATTCATTTAGAGTCTTTCTCCAATTGATCTTTCTGAGTTAACTTCAATAATTATTTCCTCCAAACCATCAACGTGTCTTTTAGACCCCATTCCTACAAAACTGCTCAAAGAAGTCCTGCCATTAATTAATTCATCAATCTCTAATAATCGGCTATGTACCACAGGCCTTCAAGCTGGCTGTAATTAAACCTTTACTTAAAGGGAGACCATGATGAGAATGCCACCTCACTCAGGCTTTTTGCTTAAAACTTTTCGTTCTGGACCAATCTATGTGTGGATATGTGCCTAAAACCCTGAAAAATGTTAGACTTACCACAGATATTCACTTACTGCCTGTAAAAACACATTTAACGGTTTCATGAATTGTGTTCATCTCATACCCAACTGCTTTTATCAAATTCTACTCCAAATTCTGCTCTACTACAATACCAGCACTCATGATCAGAGTGCACAAATGCAACAGTTTTTTTCATACTTGACAACACAATAAAACAAAGAAAAATAAGAATATGTTTGTGAGTAGGATTTTTATTTGATGTTAAACAAATTTTTTTTATGTCAGGTTTTGATTCATTTGAGTTAAGTATACTTTAGTTGATTTGTTTTGCTTTGATGCTATATGCTAAAAATTTTTAAATTAAATTAAATTTAAGATTATATAGCATCACAGCAAAACAACAGTCTCCTCAAGGTGCTTTATACTTTAAGGTGAAAACCCTACAGTATTAGCAAGAAAAATCCCAACAATCAAAAGATCCCCCTTTGAGCAAGCACTAGGCAACAGTGGGGAGGAAAAACTCCCTTTAGTAAGGAGAAACCTCCAACAGAACCAGGCTCAAAAAGGGGCGGCCATCTGCTGCGACCGGTTGGGCTGATGGAAAGACAGGGAGACCAGATGAAGTATACTTCTGATGGTCACTTAGATTTTTTGGAATAAATTATTAAATGCTTCAAGATCTTTAAAGAAGCAAGGTAGTGGGGAAAAGAGTCAAGCTGGTCTTTTAGTCATCATCACTTCATTAAGAACCTGAACGGCTTCTTAAAAGCTTTTCCCACTGCTCGAAAGAACCTAGCAACTTTAGACTTCTTTGGGGGATTGAGTATGTCCCCAATAATCACATCCAGGTGAAACAGATATAGTTCATCAAAAGTTGAATCATCTGGTGTAAGAGCAGAACCTACAAACTCATCTGCAGAGCCAAACTCCTTTCTAAGGATTTTACTCATTTTCTTTAGAATTTTAGGTTGGTAAATTGTGAGAGCACTCACATAATCTGGGTTTCCAACGTTATCTAGAACCATATCTGTAAGACGCCTGGTGATGATGGTTAATTTTTCTAGATTCAAAGTCTTTTTTGTGTCTAAACTGCATTTCCCGAGGAGCTTATTTAACAGACGTCTGCTGAAGTCTCTGACACTTTTCTCAGGTTCTTTCTGTAAGTTTTTAAGGCTGATGACTGACTTTGACTTTCCGTAGGCCCAGTGTCAGTTTTTGGTTCAGGCTCGGGGCTTTTTTCTGGGGGTAGGTCCTGCTTTAGTACACGGACACAGGAGACTGTTTCATTTTGGGTAAGAGAATCTGGACGTGACTGTCTGTCAGTTTCTTTTCGCTCTGTTGGGGTCAGTGCTCTTAAAATCACATCCTGGATGTCTTTCACGGCGCCAGAAATGTTGTCACTTTGGACAGTTTTATCCAAAGCATCATTCTCTAACCACAGAATAATGTTTTGCACAAACTTTTGCACCGAGTCTTCTACAGTCACATAGAGGACCTCGGGCGAAAAGGGTAACTCATCTGTTGGCTCTGCACACCTAGAGATCACAGAGTCTGAAAGACTTCTTCCTGATAGCATCACAGGGAGTAAATATCTTTGATTTGACTGGAGATGGTCATACATTTTATCTGTCAACTCCCTGCAAAACATCTCAATTTCAGCACTTATCTTTAGGTTTTCCTGGGGTTTCCGGATAAGGTTAACGTGATCTGCCTGGTTTAATTTACTAAAGAGTTGATCAAGATTAGATTTGATGGAGTTAAAATCAACTGGGGAAGAACTTTTATACATGGTATCCATAACTGGTGTGTTTACATAGCTACAGACAGAACTGTAGCTGTCCAAAGAATCTGTTCTCTGATCACCAGGAGACTTGACCGGTTCGTGGATACAGATGAAGAACCTTTTGTTTTTCTCCACCAGGTGTTTTAGCTCGCTGGTCATTTGGTAAAATTGCTTTTTGGCAAAACTGCAGAAGCGGTCTTTGCGCAGCTTTTGTTGATTGGTTTTTGTGGATGGGATGCACAAGGCCAAAAAGTTTTTCACCTTTTTGATAATTACCTGCACATTAAAAGCAGGTTCGCATGAGTCACATTTCTCACTAGATGTGACATCTTCACCATCAGAAAACTGCAGATTATCAATTATTGTGTTTACAATATCAGCTGCAGCTATTTCTGCTGGCATGCTGGGAAGCTGGAGACTTTCACCTGTCTCAGCATCTATGCACAGCTCTTTTTCTGTGTCATCTTCAGTACACAAATGATTTAGACAGTCAACTATTTCAGCGACAATATCAGGTGCAATCACTTTAGCTGGGATGCTGGAACGACTTTCTGTCGTCTCTCCAGTTTCACTTTCTTTTTTCTCTACAGGCATCACGTCATTTTCCTCCTGTTTGTCCTCACTGGTTGCTGTGTCTGTGCTCCACTTGGTGAGAGCAGTGCACACCTCATCAACAACCAGTGTCTTCTCAGAAATCTTTGAGTCAGTACTCTCTGCTCTTGAATTAAAGGGTCTTGGGGAACAATCTCCAGCGCCCTCTCGCGTGCGCAGGCAGATTAGTTTACCTGCACATTTTTCCACACATGAGGTTGCATGAGAGACCATGCGTCGAAGGTTTTTTGTGGCTGTAATTTTTCCGCTGACATAAATAGCAGGATCTGACCGCAAATCCGGGTTGCTTAAGAGTAGAGTCACAGCCGAGTTGACCTTTTCTGAGATCTCCATTTCAATCAGTTTTGTCAGTATCTTACTGGACTGACATTTTTCATGGGGGATGTTAAGAGAGACACCAATGCTGGTTGAAAGAGAGTCTCCCAGCGACGGAGCTATTTTTACCACAGGCATGCTAAAATCTGTTTGGTATGCATTATCTGTCATTAACTCCTGAAATGCAGGAAGTGCAGATTTCAGGATGCCGGTAGAAACTGTCTGAATTATTTCGGTTATCGTATCAGCCAGTGCTGCTTGGAGATCAGAGTCCCAGACTCCATGTTCAATCATTCCCCATTGTGCCCAGGAAAACTGCTCAAAACACTTGCTGAATGCAGGTAAAATATGCTCTGGAGTAATGGGTACAGCTTGAGTCTGAAATTCAGCCATTGTGGACATTTCTGTTTCACTGATATTATTTAAGGGACTTTGAGAATCTAGGTTTCTACAGTGTGAAGATCGTGGTCTGTACGTCTCACTTACTAACATGATAAGTAGTAGATTCTAAGTCCTATATATGAACTCGGTTGACCGTTACGTCAACGGCACATCAAAGCGTTCGCTACGTCACAGTCAGCGATCAAAGCGTTCGCTTCGCCACGTTGCACGCATGCGCACTGTCTGGATTTTGAACTCACACGCACAAGCGGGTCGACTCAAACCGCTAATAAATTCTTACATTTTTTTACAGCGTGTTGGCGTAAAGCATCCGTAAGCGCAACGACATTTAGCCTCGTTATTTACTCTGTTAAAATGCACAACACCCATATATAAAGTATACGGAGGCACAATGGAGCGAAATTAACCTCTAATCTCCGAGTGGACAACCTGTGGACCCAGCTTGATCACCACCTGTTAGTCATGCTAACATGCCTAACGCCAGCATCACTGCATGTAGCTCCGCTCATTTAAGCTCGTGTTAGCTTAAATACGTTCCAGCTGTACTAGCTAGCTACCGTTTTCAATAAGCTGACGTGCTCTTGACAAATAAACCCTGCAGAAGCTCATACTGAACCAGCGCTGAGCGAAGTTACCTGCTTGTACTTACAAGAACTGAGTAAGGCTGAATAAAATGAAGGCTGCCCAGTCAGTCCTCTGCCAAAGTTGAACAAATGTCTGATATTGTCTGAATATTTCTTAATGAGGTATTGTTCACAAAGTTACCTGTGCAGTACTCTGTACAGCTTACATCCTTTGAGAGAAATAATTTCAAGCATTGATATTTGTTGTCACTTGTATGTTGAACTAAAATCTTCTGATCTGGAATTCTTTCACACAGTTTTTTGCCAATAGTGTGTTATTTACCATAACGTAATTCAGAGTCTTTCATACAAGAGTAACCAGAGAGAATACTATATTTTTAAATATATAATTTTCTACAGCACTGAATGTAATATCATTATGTAAAGGTCCAGGGCCTCTGAGGATTATCTGAGTATTTCTAACATTAGACAAAGCAAAGGTCTCCAATGTTCATGAAGTGCTGGGTTTATTCATCTTCAGGGACGGGCCTACAGTAGAGGTCTGAAGACACAAGACTGTATTATTAATGGAAAAGAACAAATTACACTTCTATGAACCCTTCTGCTGCTGTTTTTATTTAAGGTTACATGTTAGCAGGCTGTGGAGTGCTCTGTCAGTTTAATTAAGTTCAACTTCATTGGCAAAACTGAAGTAATGGAAGCAATAACAAATGCACTGGACCACAAACAATATGCAGTTGGAATATTTATTGATTTTAAGAAAGCATTTAATACAGTTAATCACTCAATACTACTAAATAAACCACAGCTTTATGGCACAAGGGGAGTAGTACTGAGCTGGATCAAGAAGTATTTAGACAACAGTTTGTGAAGATGGGAGAATTTACATCTAGGTACATGGAAATTGCTTGTGGAGTCCCTCAAGGGTCATTATTGTACCCCAGTCTAGTTAATACATATTTATATTAATGACATGTTCAAAGTTTCTAAATGATCAAACTTAATATTATTTGCTGATGTTACTAATATATTTTTTCTGTGAATAATCATGAGGAACTTTTTAATGATGTAAATAATAAATTAAGACGGTTAAAAATTGGATGAATAGTAATAAATTATCACTAAATGTTAGTCAAACAAAAGCAATGATATTTGGTAACTATAAAGTCAATGATGGCACCCAAATACAGGTAGAAAATGAAAAATTGAAATAGTAAAGGAGACTCAATTCTTAGGATTGATACTTAATATCAGCTAGAAACCTCATATCAGACATGCACAAACAAAGTGTCCAAAAGCATCTCAATCATAAACAAAATTAAACAGGTTCTAGATTAGAATTTCCTCTGTCTACTTAATTGTTCTCTAATTCTTCCTCATTTAACTTATTGTATAGAGGTATGGGGAAATAATTAAAAATACACTAAATTCTCTTTTCGGAAATTACAGAAAAGGGCAGTTTCTACAATGAACAAACATGAGTATCTTCATAATACAAATTTATAATTTGTACAGTCAAAATGATTAAACCTTCATGACTTGGTTAATTACAATACCGCACATATAATGCTTAGACCTAGAAATAATTTATTGCCAGCCAAATTTCAAAATCTTTTCAACCAGAGAGATGCATGTGGTGAGAACTACTAGGAAAAGTTTTTGTGTGTCTGTGTGTGGGGTTAAATTGTGGAGTGGATTAGGGGCTAAGGACGAGCGATGTCCAAATATCCAGAAATTTAAATAAATGTTTAAAGATACGGTTTTCATGCAGTTCGGGGATGGGGGCAGCATTAAGTTATCATTGTTATACAGCATATTACATACACTCAATATATTTGTACCCATATGCTCGAAATAAATTATCAATCAATGGACCAGAAACCAGCGGTAATTAAAACTAAAGAGGAAACAGCAGAAAGATTCTGTTATCCTTCGGTAAATTTTCATGTAGAGATCTGTTATATAATAAATAATGATTTTTCACACAATGAGCAAATCATAACAGTAGCCTTTATCTAAACCATTCAGCCAAGTTGAGCTATATAGTCTGATTATAGTGAAATATAGTGTGATATATAGTTTAATCACCAAACTACTTTAGCTTGCTGATTTACCTGTTTTTAAATCTCTGAAGTAACACAAAAAATCTAATTTCTCAGTGTTTCACATCTTCATTTCATGGAGTTGCTCTGTCTCGATCCTGTAGATATATAAGGACACAGACAAGTTCATTAGTACAACCAAAAGGTCAAATGTGTTATGTGAACTCAAGGCTCTGACAGGATATGCAGGTTTAACAGCAGCTTTCTTGTTTATGTTCTCATCACATTGCTTGTAACATGGTAATGCCTGTCACTGCCACCCAACAGAATAAAGTGTTACCTCAGTTAGAAAGTCATTTTCGTGACACCAGCTTTGAAAGCAGAACTTAGCATCTCTCAGACTGGCTGAGTTCTTACAGTAAACTCTGAGGATCTTCTCAGCAAAGCACACTGGGAGAAGCTTGGACACCTGACAACAAGGACAGTAACATAAAAGCTGTTTTACAGAGACATCTACAGAAAGAACACACAGCTCATGCAAAGACATGCAGTAGTTCTGACCTGTTCTCTGGGAATCTTGAATGCTTCAGTAGGGTTAGCCTTAGTGTAGAAATATGTGGTATTGATGGGGTCCTTGTTTTTCATCCCATAGTCCAAAGTGACAACCTAAAAGAGGAGTGTGACAGACCAGCCTGTGTTTATGTTCACATGTACATTATGGCTCAGTGCAGGTTGGCAACACAATTTAACTAAAACAACAAAGCAAAAACCAAGATTTTAGGAAGATTTATTACTGAGTACAATTAGAATAAAAACTCACAGTAATTTCAAAGTTGTCCTTTCGAATGACTTTAACCAGTTCATTTTCCAAGCTGTCCTTCATCTTCTGACAGATGGAGAGAACGTGCTGTCATTGATATTATCATTGTTTTGCTAATCTCTTTTTATGATCACTTTTCACTCTTACTTTTATTTCCTCTTGGTCTTCTTTCTTGAGCTGAGAAAGGGAGAGAAGATTCACATGAACATTTGGAACATCTGCATTTCTCTCTTCTTTTTTTAGGGCACACACACACACACACACCAAAATGTGTGATGATTCAGTTTTTTCCAACATTGCAGCTTGGGCATGATTATTTTTTAGTTTCCATTAAAAAAATGCAATAAAAAGGTTGCCGTACTGCAAGTTAAACGGACTGAAATAGTTTCAAGCAAAATCAGCCACAAATAATTCATTTTAACTCTGTCTTGAATATTGAGTCAAATAACTATAACAGGCAGGAAAACAGCTATAGAGCAAGTGAAATCAGTATTATTTTGTTCACAATCATATATATATATATATATATATATATATATATCAGATATCTGTCTTTAAGTTAAAAAGAAACAACAAAGCTATTGATTTTCTTTATAACCATAATCTATGTCCACAGTGAAACAATATAAAAATCACCATAATGCAGATTGCCACCTGGGATCAAAAGCCTAACAGTTTTCATGGACACATTTGACCATGTGATAACAAAATTTAAAGGGGGATTTTAACAGTTCGGAAATTACATTTTCATACACTGGTCATAAAAATTAAAAGTGCACTTTGTAATCAGAGTATAACATAAAGTCAATCAATCTTCTAGGTATTGATATTCTGGTAAGTTGAGCAGGAGAGGTGGGGTTATTAATCTTTTTTTTTTTGGTGTTGAAATGAATGAAATTAAAAACAGGTGCACCAGAGGGGCAACAGTGACTAAACACTCAAAACAGGAATGGTTTTACTGATGGAGGCCAGTGATACTTCATCCTCGTCATCTCTGCTGACTGTGTCACTACTGGTATCCTGAGGCGATACCTGGATCCTACAGAGGCTGCACGGGTAGTCCAACTCCTCCAGGATGGCACACTGATATATGCCATTGCCAGATGGTTTTCTGTGCCTCCCAGCACAGTCTCAAGAGCAGAGGATTATCCATGGGAGTAACAGCAATAACTCTAGGAGAGTTTGATAGAAGGCATGGAAGGTCCTTAACCCATCAACAGGACCAGTATCTGCTCTTTTGTGCCACAAGGGGAAGGATGAGGGATGAGCAATGGCAGAGCTACAAAATGACCTCCAGCAGGCCACTAGTGTAAATGTCTGTGGCCAAACAATCAGAAACAGAGTTCATGAGTATGCCCTGATTTTGTCAGGCATCCATAGCATACAAGCATATAAGGGCCATACAAACTACTGAGGATCATTTTGAGTTTAAATTTCAGCAAAATTAAGAAGCCTCCCAGATATACATTTTTAAATACATACAGGCTGGAAATGTTTATTTCCATCAAGCAGTGTGCCATACTTTCCTTCCTAACATGTTACCCTGTCCATATGATAATAGATATCCAGCATGATCTTTTTCTCATTGAGATTTGATGTGTTCTCATTTCATTTTTATGAGGACTATATTTATTTATTTGTATTTATTCATTGTTCCATTGCTAGATATTTTAGGTTGCAAAACAAATAAACAAACAACCATGTTTGTCAGATATGTAAGTATCCTTTTTTTTCGGACCATAATGCGCACTGTCGATGAACAGGTCTGAATTCATACATAAGGCGCACCGGATTATAATGTGCACTGGTGATTTTTGAAAAGAATTAAAGGATTTTAAGTGCGCCTTATAGTCCGAAAAATACTATATGACTAATACAGGCACCTAAAAACATCAGTGCACACCTTGATTTCACCCACAAACTGGTACAGGTCTCGAGACGTGATCCTCTCAAGAATCTCCCTGGCTTCCTCCAGAGGAGGAGGAGTGGGTTCATTTGAAGAAGAACAAGGGTGGAGTATTTTTTCAATCACTTGATCTGGAGAGTAAACAGAAATAAAGTGAAAGATAGGTCCATTCAAACAAACCAAAGAAACATTCAGTTCATCAGTGGTGTCTTACAAAGAAATTTACACACATTTTTAAGACACAAAAAGCAAATTGATTAGCATTAGTAAACAAAGTAGGTGAGCAAAAAAACTAAGTAACACATTAGTAACACTTTTACTATAAACTAGTAGAGTACTGCTCCTTAGCAGACTGCAGTATTTTAAATACATTTACAGTTAAGTTACTTCAGCAGTGTCAGTCAAAATGAAAGTTGTTATGCAGTATGTGTAAAGGTATTTTTAGTTGAATGACTTACTTGACTGAAAAGAGCACTTAAAATAGAGAAAAATCATAATTATTGAAGTGAAAATAAAAGCAAAGTGAGAAAGCACGATACCACCACATAATGACCACATTTTAATTACACAACATAATTGTTTTTCTTTCTTATTATTTAATATTTCAACCTTTTCTCTACGGATTTGGCTTCAAAGTATTTTATATGTAAAAAAAAAAGATTATTTTAAATAAATGTTCTAAATAAATATATAAAAATAACTGAATATGAAAAAGAATAAAACAAAATATTAATGTCTTTTTAATTATTTCCATATTTCCATATCCTTTTATGGATTTATTGTGTTTCATGCCACTTCTGTCACTCCATAAAGTTTAAATCTTTTTTTCACTGACCTACAGATTATAGATTATAATCTGGAAAGTTTCTATTTCATAAACCATAATCCTGTTCCATACACTAAATACTGAAAATACTAACAAACATTCAGGAAGTAGAATTATTTCAAAGTAAGACAAAAAATGTTGACAGCAAATATATGTATAGACATTTTAGTATTTTTTAAAAGGAAATATGTAGAGCACGTTTTCCACCACCTGTCAGCTTTGTGTAGGCTTCCATGTCAGTTTTAGCTTTGGAGAGACAGAGCGTTGTCCCTCCTGAACCTTTAGTCAGGATGTGATGATCTGCTTTCAAGAGGGCGTCTTTGATCCTGGATACAAAAGACCCAGTATATGACTTTATGGGAACTGTTGTATTACAATAGGATTATACAGTTGGTACTCACATAATTTCTACACTCTTGGTTACTCTGTGCTGGTAGGCTCTTCTGTGGAGAGAGTTCCTTGTGTGGAACATGTCATACAGGTTTGCCACTTCCTGTTGAGACCATCGCCTATAGTTTAGTCACAGCCAATCAGATAATGAATTACTCATTAAAACCTGATAAAAAGCAGGGATCAACACCTTGTCTCTAGAGCAAATGTGCTTCCGCCCATTCACATCACACACCCTGGCAAACATGATGAAGCGTTGATGGTCAAAGTTGTTCCGGATGCCCAGGTGGTGGCAGTCCCTGAGATAGGAGTGAGGAAATGCATCAATTTAAATACATTTATTATGGTAAACGTTATAAAACACCCTTAAGATTTGCTGTATATAGAAATACAGAGTTTTATAAAATGTCATCAACAAGTCCCACCTGGCAAAGTAGTCGAACTTGTCCACATCAATCCCATTTTGCGTGTTTGACACAATTTCATAGAGAAAGGATTTATTCTCATGTCTCTCACCTTCACGCAGCCACTGTGGAGACGACATCAGAATTGACCTTCATGACAGACACAATAACCAATGGTTTCATAATATTCAGACAGTAACTGACCAGTACCTCAGTGTCACCACTCTTTAGAGGTTTAATCATGTCCTTGATAAATGTCAGGTCAGGTGGAAGTATCAGTCCATATCGCTCCATCTCTTGTGCCAGACTATTCGCTTTCACCAGGTGATCAAACATCTCTAAAGAGGCATCCTCATGCTGCAAGAGATACATTATTACTGACATAACATTATGACCACTGACAGATGAAGTAAATAACAGAGGCCAACAACATCTATTTCCAATCCATCTGTTATAGCAAACTAGCATCATACAATCAATTTCAATGGATTTGCCTTTTATTGTGAAAAAGGACCCCAAGTACAGACTTAACATGGTATTTAAAGCATACTATTTATTGAGTGGCAGCTCAAACAATCCAAAAGAAAATAAGTCTGAGAGGGTGACATGGGAAAACATAAGGAAACAGAACAAGTTGAAAACACTTGGGAAGGAAAAACTGAGACTAAAACTTACTACAAATATAAGGAGGAGAAATAACAGGAGCTAAGGGAGGCTAGGTACACTCAAGGACAGTAAGCACTGACAAAAGCCAAAAGACTGACTGAGTTGATAATATGAATTACACACCGAGAGAGGGAATAAATAGTTGCAAAACATCAGAGAAATTACACTAGGGGAAGCTAAACTCAAAACTAGACACACAAGACAGAGGCTACCAAAATAAAAAGGGAAAAAACCTAAAGCAGCGATGGAGTATTACAATCAAGGCACGAGAAATACAGGGGATAGCATAAATTAAAACAGAGGCTATAAGCAAAATATGCAATACTAAGCTAGATAGCAAAACTAAAGCTAAGAATACCCTCAGGATGTAAATAAAGAAACAAACTATGAATATCTGCTATTTGTAAAAATAGAAAACTCAAAAACATAGCCAGAAATTGGAACTAATAACTCATGCCCAAAATACAAAAAAACAAAAAACAAAAAAACAACAACAGTCCTGGCCTCCAGAGTTAAATGGCCTAAACCCAATCAAGATGGCTTGAGATGAGATGGACCGCAGAGTGAAGGCAAACAAGTGCTCAGCATCTCTGGGAACTTCTTCAAGACTGTTGGAAAAACATTTCAGGTGACGACGTCATGAAGCTCACCGAGAGAAAGCCAAGAGTGTGGAAAGCAGTAATCAAAGCAAAGGGTGGCTATTTTGAAGAATCTAAAATATCAAACATGTTTTGAGTTTTTTCACACTTTTTTGTTTACTACATAATTCCATAGTTTTGATGCCTTCAGTGAGAATCTACAATGTAAATAGTCATGAAAATAAAGAAAATCAATTCGGTTCAATTCAGTTTGCATTAAATTGAACTGCATGGCAGTTGCAGACTTGCAGAATGATTTGAGCTTCCCACATCAATCATAATATAAAAGTGAAGAACTATACATATACACGTATGTATACGTATGTATACATATGTACGTATACATACATATACATATATACATATACACACATATATATATACATATACATATATACATACATATACACACATACATATATACATACATATACACACATATACACACATACATATACACATACATATACACACATACATATACACATATATATACATATACACACATACATATATATATACATATATACATATACACACACATATATATATATACACACACATATATATATATACATACACATACATATACATATATCTCATAATAGACAGTGCTTATATTTAGTTTACTATTTGACCAATTCTTTGACCAATTCTGTCAAGCTAGAGAGACTCACTTAAGCAGCAAAGCTACTTAGATCAGCTTGCTGTTAAAGGTACTGTAGAAAGACAAATTGTTAGGACTCTTAATTTAATTACCATTTTGTTGTCAGCCCACAGAAAACATTTCCACACTGAGTACAGTAACTACAGGCTTAACTCCCCATTCTAGTCTTGGTGATATGTAAAGATAGCCATCAATTAAAACAAACTAAAGTAAAGCAATCACTCTCCTTTCATCGCAGTGTTTTGTCAGAAAGGTTCTCTCATGCTGGTCTGTTGCTGCCATCTTGTGGCCACAGTTCACTATTGCTTTAGAAGAGGAGTCATTTGTGCTTGATTACAAAGCCACTGAACTCTGGATGGATTAATCTGCATGGGTTAGGTATTCTCATGGGCATGTCTGTGTCCTGTTAAGAAAATGCTGGAGTTTATCAAGCCTACAAGCCAGCAGCGGTCTCTGGCTGTTTGCATATGCACATTGTGGATAAACCTCTATTGTCTCACACTAAAAATTATTTATTTTCTTCCCCTACCTTCCAGTCTTTAGTTAGTGGGTCCGCTTCAGGATTGAACATACCATCAAACAGATGAGAGAAGGGCCCATGTCCTTCATGGAGAAATATAAAATAGCCAAATGGTAGTATGTGAATATATGCTCCTTTACTCTATTACATGTTTGTATTCCTTTCCACTTTAGAATTAAATAATATATCGGTCATTATGTGTTTTCAAAATCTCGATCAGTAGATTTTGTTTTACTGACAGTTGTGAATTAATAAATGTACTTTTTATGTGTTAAGTGAGTGCCACTTTATGAATGTCTTCCAGACAAGACTCTTAAATTAAAGTGTACTTCATTGTTTTATATCTAACACTGAAATCTCAGAGAATATGTTTTATTTGACGAGTAGAAGTATGACTTGTAATTGTATATTGTAAATTACCAAATAAACATGTTTTACTATAGTTTTACTTTCATGTTCATACTTAAACATACCCATCAATAAAAGCCTAGCATATGGCATGGTGAAAGACGGGCATCACTTACCCAGGTCATGGCAGAGGCCTGCAATTTGCACACAGAGGACATCTCGATCACTGATGTTAAGTTCTGGCTGCTTCACCTTGAGGGCTTTAGCAAGCTCTCCTGCTAAGTATCCCACCCTGTATAGTACACAGACACAAACACGGAAAGACAGAATTCACCAAGCAACACACTGAAAAAACTTATAATGGTGTGTCTGCAAACCTGCTGACATACCCAATAGAGTGTTCAAAGCGGTTGTGGGATGCTCCTGGAAAAACAAAATAACCGCCCCCAAGCTGCTTGATATTTCGTAGTCTCTGAAACTGAGGGGTGTCTATGATCTTGACAAGAAGTGGAGGTAACTCGATGTGGCCATGGATGGGATCATTAAACACCTGTGTGAGGAAAGGCAAACAAAAAGTTTGACAAAATGTGTGTAATTCTTATCCAAAGAAACTTCTTGTTTTTTCATATACTGATAACATGCTCAAAATCAGTAAAACCGTAAAGTAAAAAAGTAAAAAAAAAAAAGAAAGAAGAAGAAGCTAAACATGGATGGCTTAATAACACCTGTATCTGATTGCTAAACCTGGTAAAACACAGTAAAAGCAAACGGGATCATTATCTGGAGGTTGGCCCTTAGCCACTGGACCACCCCTCCTGTGAATCCAATACCTGCAGGAGGGGCGATAGGGGTCAGGTGGCAGTCAAACACAGAGGCCTTGGGGGGATGATCGATGGTTGCTGAAATGTCACCTTTCTGAGAAAGGAGTCTGAGCTTGTGCCTGAGCTTGAGAAATACTTGCTAGAGAAAGTCACCGCACAGCTTGGGTTCTGGAACCAGTCTTTTGGAAAACATTTGGACTCTGTTTCAATCTGAAGTCGCCCATTGGGAGAGGCAGTGAACAGGGATGGATAAACTTGTATTACCCTAATTTGGCTATTCCATGTTGTGGTTTTCCCAGCGGATATTCCTGTGCCTTTGGCTCTGGAAATGGGTACAGATTGTTGTCTGCTCTAACACACCTAAGGACATTTCAGAATACCTGACCTTCTTGGGGTTCTTGAGCATAATGCACAAAGATGCTCCATCTAGCGACCCCATCGTCCTACTGGGGGACTTCAGTGTCACATGGGCAATAACAGTGTCACCTGAAGGGGTGTGATTTTAGAAATGGCCTGCCTGGCTTGAACCCTAATGGCATTGTGGTAGTAATCCTTGAACCAAATGGTGCAGGTGAAGGGAGCTGTCAAACTGAAGGAGCAGTCATATCAGGCAGTAGCTAAAGGTAAAGCCCGGGTGTGGGAGGATTCTGGCAAATCGTTAGATCACTCAGGAGAGGGAAACAGCTTCCTCTTCACATTGTACATTAGGGTGGTGAAATGAATTTTTCAAGGATCGTGAATACATATGAAACGCCTTCTGTAGTTGAAGCAGAGCCCAGGGAAAAGAGTGATGATTTGCATTGATTTTCCCTGAGGTAGTTAAAGAGGTCTTTGGTCGCTGAGATTCACCCTGAGTTTTTCACAGCTCTGGATGTTGTTGTGCTGTCATAGTAAACACGCCTCTGCAATATTATGTAGAAGTCAGGAATAGTGCTTCTGGATTAGGGGGAGGGGAGGTCAGTGTTGCTAGCTATCCAATCCCTGTACAATTGTTGCCAGAGTTTTGGATGATAAGTCAAACTCTCCATTTGTCACTGATTCTGCTCACAATTTATTTGGACAGAATTTGCAGGTGCAGCGAAGGGGCGGAGGATGTCTGGTTCGGTGGCCTCGACATCTTGTCTGTGATTTTTGTGGCTTTATCAAACGGTGACATCCAGCTCACACTGGGGCAGTTTGTGGCTCAGTATGAAGCAGCTGGGATGAGAATCAGCACCTCAGAGTCTGAGGTTATGGTTCAGTTGCAAAACAGTGCCCATTCCTGGTCAGGAACAAGTTCAAGTGGAGGAGTTTATGTATCTTGGGATCTTGTTCATGAGTGAAGGGAGAGGGCAGTGCAATACTGACAGATGGCTTGGTACAACATCAGCAGTGATGCGGACTCTGTACTGGTCTGTTGTGGGAATAAAAGAACTGAGTGTGAAAGCAGTCGTTAGTACTACACCGGTCGATCTGCATTCCTACCCTCACCTATGGTCATGAGCTCTGGGTAGTGATCCCTAACACCCCCCCCCCCTCCTTTTTCCTCAGTAAGTCCCCGTTAATCGTATCCCATTTAGGGTAAACTGGTTCCTTAATATATATGTATATAGAAATATTTTTGTCTCTCACAGAGATCATTTCAATGTCTTTTATTCTGGCCCCTAACCCCGGACTAATTTGCCTTTGGAGACCCACCCTGCAACAAGAATCCCCCTGGAATCACTGAATCCAGCCCCTGGGTCTAAAGCAAACAGTGCAATCAGTCTGCTGTTTATTTCTTTTTTAGCAAATAAATCACATGCAAAAATTGTTGAGGGAGGTTGTGAGAGGGCCTGTAGCCATACCTACTCAAAAGCTGTACATACACAGCATATATAATTTTTTATGATGTGTGCTAAAATGTGCAAATTCTTGCTAAATGTGAAGACTTTGTGTATTGTTGTAACATTGTGCTGAAATGGCACCTTTTTTTTTCTATAATTCTGTTAACTATGACTTTCTAGTGACTGATTGTTTACAGCTGACCTCTGATTTTTTTTCATAATAAAGCTGAAAAACAATGTTTTGTTCACTGCAGAAAACATGGAATAAATATGTATTGTTTTTTAAACTTTTATATAATTTTCAATATAATTTTTGAAATTACCAAACTAAATCACTCACAAAGTAAAGGTGCAGTCAATATTAACTGTGATAACTGCCTTTTAAAACCCTAATGTCGTGAAATATGATACTTTGTAAGTGTGAAGAATGTGTTAATTACCTTGGCCATGGCAAGGAACATGACTATGCACGAAAAGGATGTCTCTGTTACTGATGTAAATTCTGACTGCTGTGCACTTCAAGCTCTCCTACTCATATTAAGACGCATTTGCTGTTCGCGCTCCTCCCCTGTGGTTTCTGTCTTTCTGTTTGTGTATGGTAACCATGGGTGTGGTGCTCACTTCCTACTGCAGTGCAGTACCTCTGCATAGGATTTAGTGAGCTGTATTTTCAGAAATAAAATATTGCTTTCATAATAGTTGTGTATTTGTTAGCTTAGAACAAGCCCTCCATGTCTACACAGGGAGTGGATCCAGTTACATTAAACCATACACATTGGACCATATTTCTTCTGTAACCCAGTGGGACAGACCTAATACCAGCAATAAGAAAAGGTCTGTTTTTACATTTAAGTTGCAGTCAGTGTAGGTTCTGCCACACAGTTGGTGGGTATTTAGTTTCCTACTCACTGCTCCTTTAAGTCTTAAGCCTATCAACCTCTCCCTCTGCACCCATGCTTCCTCTCCAGTCTTCTAAACCTGCTCAGTCATCAGACTCTCTTACCATTTACCACCAAAAACAGATCACTCACAGAACTTTCCCCTAGCATTGGTGTACATTTGTGATTGTGACATTGTGCTAATTGAACTACTAAGTAAATCTGATGCTTCAAATGAAGTAGGGATGACTTATAAATTCAGTCTTTTTCAGATCGTCTGTGTTTCCTCCATCAAGTTCCATGTATGTCAAGATTCAGTTCAGCTCAGGTTCATCTTCCATGTTCTTGTTTTTCATACTTTCTTGCTCGTTCCTGGCCTGAATCATGTTAATGTCTGGTTCATAGTTATCATAGTTAATTATAGTAACCACAGTTTAGTTTCCCTAGTTTAGGTTTGCCTTTTGCTTTATTTTTGTGTTCATGTTAATCAGTTTGAATAAACGGCTCGCTTTTTGTTTGAAACTCAGTTCTGTCTCCTTCAGTGTCTGTACTTAGGTCCTCCTTCTCTCCCAACACACAGTCAGCTTCCGCCTGGCTGTGACAGTTACGCTGGAGTATCTAATGGATAATAGGTATTGATCTAAATAACTGGACTTGAAAAACTTGAGGTTATTTTGTAATACTGTACTACACTGCTAACTAAATAGGCAGCTCATTCTCTTTCTCTTGACAAAGCTTCCTTTAAAGACAGGAAAACCTGACTTTCTTTCAAGTTTTGGGGTCAACTTGAAAGAAAGGAAGTGAGAAAGGCTGATGTGAGATGTAAAAGAGATTAGAGGTCATCTTAAGTTTTATTTGGATTCAAATTTTAATATAATATTTGGGATTGTCATATACTAGTTTAATTTCCTAAATGTTGCAAATAACAAACAAAAACAGTAGAATTTCAAGCATAGTTTTAAAGATAAAAGAAATTTTATGAAAGCTTGACCTGGAAGGAGAGGTCAGAGGTTAAATGTGACATGATATTTTAACAGAAACTATAGACTAAGATCAAGAAAGCAGGGAGAGAAGTTCTTAAACTATCTGAGCTGCAGAAAGGTGTGATGAAGAAAAGGATGGCAAAGAGGTACAGCAGGCTGTCCAAGCCTGAGGCGTTGGAAACTGCCTAGAAAAGTCTCAAAGCCTTTGCTAGCCACTTGAAGAGGTATACCAGAGCGATAGAAGCCAGGAGAATAAAGCAGATGTTTTTCACTGAATGATCCAAGGTGTACACTCAGTAGAAGGGGAACACTATGGGAACTGCCCCACCAAGGCTTGCAATACTGAAAAAGCATATGGGAAAAGGAGGAAACACATACAGTAACAACAATGCCCAGTAGATCTAAGAGCAGCAACCTCAGTGAAAAGGCTCCGGTAACCATCACTGTGGCAAACATCCAAGAGTTTCCAGTATAAAGAGCTGGACAGCATCAGGCCCTGACCCTGATCACGCCTACTGGCTAAAGAAGTTTACCGCACATCACGAGCGCCTGGCAACAACACAACACCAGAGACCTTTGTACTTCTTACTGTCAGTAACTCTTGTACATCTTTGATTTGGATACAGAATCATTTTCATTTGTTCACTGTGGGCACTATGACTTAAAGATGGTAGTGACACATCTGTTTATCCATGTTAAACAAAAGCCGTGTGTATGTGTGCGTCTGTGTTTCCTGCTCATTTGTTGCCTCTAGGACTGTAAAAATGATGCAGCTTTTTTAAATCAGCCTTTAAATTATAACAAAACCAAAAACAGCAATGATTACCTTTTGTAACCCACCCACTTAAAATAAAATTTATTTAACTGTAACTAGACAGATATTTTGTTTGGGAGAAAAAAACCTTTTTACAGAATGTCTTTTATTATCTTATTTTCCTCTTAAACAGAGTATTTGTTTATCAATAACTTGTTAGACATGAGACCAATCATTTTTACGCATAGTTTACATACTAGAGTTGCCATTTAAAACCCAATATAGATATTAAATAATATAATATAAAATAATATAAAGTTAATTACCTTGGCCATGGCAATCGAAGTTCAGTCTGTACTAAAAGGATGTCTCTGTTAGTGATGCCAACTTCTGGCTGCGATGTACTCCGAGCTCTCCTCCGTTTATCAGTGTTTATATAGTGTACCTTATCAGGGCCGTGCAGAGATGTTTAAAGGGGGGGGTTGCTCAAAATTAAAAAGGGGCACATAGAACCAGGCTGAATAACAACAACCCATATTCATCAAGAATATAATATGGAATCACATCATATTATATCACTGTTATCAGGTGGGGACATTGCAAAGGAAACATAGCCTATGTTTTACCTGATGGGGTATAATGTTGCTGCTGCTCCTGCTGCTGAGGGTGCTGGAGGGCAGGGCTGTGTTGATCTGAGACTGTAGACATTAAAAAATCCATAGAAGAGATGGTAGCTGATTAAACAAGTGTTATGAGATGATAATACACCTAATCCAGAATAAAGTAATGATAGAAAATGTTATAGAACCAAAACATTGTAATTGTGTTTATTATTATTTTTATACTTGAATACCTCTGCAATGCAATGACTGGTACATGTCTCTTATTACCTGTGCCCTTTTTAATCCAGCTGGTGAGGGATCCACTACCTTTAGCAACGTCAAATAGCTCCTTCTGTCACTCTTTCCTCCTCATGTCCTTACAGGGCCTTTCTGGACAATGTCATATGTAATGTAATATATTTTAAAAACTCTATACACATGGCCACAAGTTTGCATCATGATGCTGATCCAGAATCCTCCTCTTATTATTTATTCTTACTGCTATAATAGTAAAGTAATGAGAACCAAAAAAAGTATAAATAAAAAATAATGTATTTATGATTATTCAATTTTTTTATATCATGATTATAATAATCCATAATTATGTGGATATGCATATCTGATATGCATATCAGATAGTTTGTAGTGAAATATAAGGCCACCAGAAAGGCAGGGAAAAGCCATGTAACTTACTTAACACTAAATATGTTCGCTAAAACGCTGTTCAGAGCTACAGACCCATGACACCCTTACCCAGTTAGCTAGCAGCTATGACCAGGACTACTTGTGAATTTAATAAAAGGACAGGTAATGTTGGTTGCGCTGTTGCACACGCAACACGTTCATTTGTTTTAATTCCTCAGTTGCCACAGAACAACTTACCAACGTGTACATAATAAGCTAACACTCCTGCGTGCTACAGACTACTGTGTATGCTGTACACCTACTTACTGGTGTCCTCTGCATCAGTCTGCGTCTACCAATTAATTCGTGCTTCTCCTGAAGCGCCACCGCCCTAGCAGCTTCACTCTGCTCCCAAGAAGCAAAGAACGCGCGTGCTCTTTGCGAGCTCGTTCCCGGCTCGTAACCAGCGCGCTCTGCCGTCAAGGGCGAGCATTGGTTAATGGTAGCCACGTGACTGATGTGAGCCAGAACCTTTTATTTAGCAAAAATTGTGATTAATAGTTAAATGTTATTGAGGGGCATAGGCAGGACTCCACACACGCACACACAAAATAATAATAATAATAATTTTTAAAAAATGCCTCAAGAAAAGGGCACTTGGGCACCCTTCAGGAAATGGGGCAGGTGCTCAAGCCGCTTCCGCCACCCTTCTCCCCCTAACCTGCACGTGCCTGTACCCTATGGTCGTGTTTTGCACTTCTGTCTCTCTGTATCCATGAGTGGGGTGCTCCTCTAAGCTACCTGATTGCAACCTGCCTTAGATCAATAAATTATTGCTGTTATGAAGCTTATGCGTAAGTTCTATAAGGACGTGTCTGTTTTCCTGGTGCGACTTCTTCTTTAGATGACTGCTGCTTTCCCATGCTGTCAATCTCAATACTGACATCATTACTCTAACTTCTTTGAGCCGGTCGACCTCCGCTTTGCTTGGTTCAAATCTGTACTCTCTCTCTCTGTACTCTCTCCCTTTCAGACTCTCTCCCTTTCAGGGCTCTATTCAAGCTTAGTGTTCATCTTCATATTAGAGTCTAATCGCCAAATACATTAATGTCTCTTGCTCAAGAAATAATTCTGTCAAAATTCTGTCAAGTTGAATGCGTTCATAATTCAAACATTATATGATCAAGTTACCCAAACAGTTTTATTAATTGCTTTTTGGTTTTACTGAGGACTTTTAGCTGTAAGACAACCATCTTAACACATAATCGCACGCAGCAATCGCCATTTAACACCCTCTACACAAGAAGGATGACAAGTTCTAGATGTCATGTGCGCTCAGCTCTCCTCCCTATATTAAGATATATTTGTGCAGTGTGTTTTATGATCCTCCTTTGCCCTCTTCTGTTTACTTTATTCCCCTGTCTTTCAGTTTGTTTGTGTATCCAAGGGTGGGGTTTAACTTGTCTCTTTACAGTGGCAGAAAAGCAGCCCCAAATGGGAACAAATGCTTTGCTTTTGTGACAGGCTGAGAGGAACAAAGTGTCCTAAGATACAATTTAAAATTGGTTCTTTGCTAGGTTGTCTGTCATTGGTAGACACAACTTTTGCACAGTACTGTAACAAAGCTGTCTTTGAACATGGAAATGCTTGCAAGGTCAGAATAGTAAGCATGGTTACTTGAACTGGATTAGCTAGCCCTAATTATTAAAAGTGATTTTTTTAAACAAAAATTACATTAATACCACATTTAATACCAACAATGTACTGGAAATGCTGAATTTACTGTACAACATTATAGGATCAAGTTACAGATGATTTTGTTACAGATGCAGTATGCAGGCCGAAAGACATAGGTGCATCTAAAGGCTCACATCACAAATAAATATCACATTTACTGCTATGTAGGAAGCAAAAGCTGAGGACCGAGATAAGTTAAAGATGGAGTTTTTCATCCATTACAACATGTTTTGTTCCAGAGACATTTCATAACCAAATCTATTGGTAGTAATAGGTAATAATCCAGTCTGATTTAAGCTGAAAACCTTCAGCAGCCTGAAAAATTGTGACAACTGATGTTGTCATTTAAAGTACTGTTAACCAGCAAGCTAACAGTGGCTTCTGTGATCTGTCATCTGTATCCCAGCAGTCAGTCAGAAGCAGTAAACAGAACAGGGCAGCTACATCATGTAAGAATTTGAGAGGTGAGAAACTTTAATATTGTATAATGTAAATGTGCTGCTGATTGTATACTTTGTCCTGTACAGGAACTCACTTTATTTGACTAGAACTGACAGTTGTTAAGCTGTGCCTATGCCATTTTATTTCAACAACTTAATGATTCATATGAGTTCTGAGTCTGCAGTATTGATTTCAAGAAGAATAACTTTTAATGCGCTTCCAGGCTTTAATATCACGTAGCATCTTGTCCACGTGTACTTTTGTACAGCTAAATTAAATTTCCACAAGGTGGCACCATTGCTCAGTTCTCTGTGTTCAGCTCTCTTCCCTGTAACTAATTCAATAATACCCACTCTACTCTCCAGATTAAGTTAAGTTATATCTTACACCTAAGCTGATAAAAAAAAGAAATGATAAAGAAAGTTTTCACACAATTTTAAGAATAAGAATAACTTTATTGATCCCACAGGGAAATTCATGTCTGATGTGGCTCATTTGTTATTTCTATGAGAGTTGAAAAGCCTGATGGTTGTGGTGGCTGTGAAGGATTTTCTGTCCATCTCACAAAGAAGAGAAAGAAGGTTTTCATGATATATATCCAGAAACAAGAAAACATAGTTAGCAATAATACAAATGTATACAAGGAATTACAATAAAAGAAACGTCCATATATGTAAAGCATGTAATAAAATAAACCTCAAGTAAATATAATTCAAAACTCTGCATTGGGTACAGCAAGACACCACGTTCGGTGGCTTCGATTACTCTTTCACTCACGTCTTTCTTCCTCCTCTGTCAAACAAAATCAAGGGCTCATAGCGACCGCATTTGGATAACGGGGGATTTCTCCATAGTCATGCCACCATTCCCCAACTGCCTGAGCCCCAGTAAGCAGCCTAAAAACCAGTAAAGTCTGTCCTCTTTTGTTCACTCAATAGTACTTTTATCCACACGTGAGGAAACAGGAAGAAAAGCCTCTTGGCCTGCAGGACTTAACAGTGAACCCCTTCTGCTCAATAAGCATTGCAAATATTTGGAGTACTTAAATATATTTAAAGTCCTTCAACATTAAGTCCATGTGGTTTAGGGAAATCACTGGCAGGAAGCTCACTCACATTTTAAATGCTTTAAGCTGGCAATAGTCTGCTGTAAGTGATGAAGCCAAGTTTGTTATTGACTAGAGGACCTCAGTTAAGTAGATAGTAGATAGTTAAGTTTAAAAATATATATTTTTAGAGAAATATTGTATAAGTTTAAAACAAATGTGTGAATATAGAGAAATTTGAAGTATCCAGATGAGGTGCTGTTATGTAACACCACAAGCTAAAACAGCTGTTTTTAATTCTAAACTTGACTGTTTAATAATCTAACATTATTGTTCATAAAGTCACTGCGTTACAAAAACAATCATGTGGGCAACAACAATCTTTGCACATCATCATGTGGTACCTATTAATGAATGCCCAGACAAATAACACAGAAAAATGAGATAATAAATATAAGATAATAAATAAATATCAGTTGCTTTGAACCAATCCATTAAATATAACGGTGCTTTGTCTTAAAGGGGCTAATGTTGCAATACCTTCAACTGTAAGAGAATCATTATTAAAAACATCTTATACTGTATGAGCGTGCCTTGGGACATAGATCACAATTTGGAGTCTAAAGCGTCATTAAATAGTCAGGAATTTGGATATTTGGGCATCATGGCAGCGCAGTGGTTAGCATTGTTCCCTCTGGAGCACTCCTGCAGTTAGTCTCTCCATGCCCTTGTGGGCTTTTTTGGATACCCAAGCTTTCTCCCAAAGTCCTAATGCATGCATTTTAGGTTAACTTGCACTTGGATAAGAAGAAGAAAGTGGATAGATGGATGTTTCAATGATTTAAACATACTTCTTAAAATCACCTCCCAGTACAGTAGTTTTGATGACAACCCATCTTAAGCAATGATCCAGAATCCAGAAGTCTTGGGTGGAGATAAAGGCTGTATCACATTTACTCATCTACTCGCTGTGCATGCAGCATAAACATTAGCTCAGCACAGTTAAATGGTGGTTCTTATGTAACAAAATAGTCCCCATGAGACTGACGGGATATGAGGAGTGTTGTGAAAAGTCACCATCTGACCTTTGCTCTGGATTTCATCCTCTGCTGGCCAACGTTTTCTCCAATCGCTCAATTCAAATTATATACAGTGTCCTAAAATGGGGGGAACACTTAAAGAAATTTACAACCAGGCAAGTGAGTGGTATAAAGTAAGCTCTGTGTTTATCAAAGACCATGCCAGGCTTCTTCACATCTAAACAAGGCCTGCTGGTGAGTTTTGTTGTTTTGGAGATGTTGGAATTTTTTTTTAATCCATACAGAAAAATGTAATCCTTAAAATGAAAATCTCCAAACAACAATCTATGAAGTGTTTACTCATTGGACAGGCTTTCAAAACATAAAGTTGGAATAACTGCGTACTGAAACCTGCTTTTTCAAATCTGCTGTTTCCACAGTTAATGTTTCCTCTTTGTAGAGCATTTAAAGAAGGAAACTGTGCCTACTTCTTTTTATAACCAAGTGCATTAAAAACTATGAAAACAATCTGTGGGCCAACTAGAGCTGAGTTTATGGAGACAGAAACACAGAAAAAGACAGCAGTGTAACTAAATAGACATCTTTTTGTCTTCCACACTCAGACAAATAATCAAACTGACTAACATCCCTGCTTTCGAGTACAAACTCCACGGTTGTTCAAGATGCAATACGACTTACAACATGCTGCTGATTTTATTTATTGTTTCATCAGAAAAAACACTGCAAACTGCTCAGATTCAAATAATTTATTTTACCCAGAAAAACAAAAATATTTAAAAAAAAAAAAAAAAGTTAAAGAGAATTCTTTGTTTTTCCTCTCACAGTATGAAAATCACAGATTTAAAATTGCATACATCTACTGCATACATCACCTTAAACATCCAGAGCAGCACAGGTGGTGTCACGGTAAAAAGCAATGTGATCTATCTGCTATTCACACTGTGTGTGTTGGTGCAAAGAAGCAAACTGTGCAGTGAAACACTGTGTGGTATAAATATACTTGAAAACAAATATTGTCATTGGCATTACTTTCTTTAGCATTTTAGATAAGCGGAATATAAACATTTAACAAATGGGTTTTAACCAATGTGAAGTGTCTGTCAACAACCATAGCTCCTCTTGTGCAAGCCCACAGTGCATAAACATAAGCAGGATGATGTGTGAACAGATAATGAATAAAAACACAATTTATCCTCAGATGAGAAATTAGAATTGCTGGCAGATTATACAGGTTAATACTGAACACTTAAAATGTCCTGATATCTGCTACATTTTAGTGTGCTATAACCATGTCGTAATGTTTATATAAGGTTTATAAAGTGCTGCCACAAAGTATCCCAAAGGTCAACTGAGCAGAATTTATCCTCATAACAGAAGTTGCTACAGTCTAGTTTCCATCCAAACACTGCACACATTTGAACACATTTCAGAAAATCATTAAGCTCAAAGCAAACTTCTATGTATATCTGTTTCCATATGTATGCATGACTGCATGAAGGTGGATGCTTGAATATAAGTAGCTGATGATGTTAAATTTATTGCCGGGTGCTATCACAACCACTGCAGAACAACAGTGTGCAAATTATATATTAAAAAAAGATCACCAGCAAAACTAGTAGCACTGCCAAACAATGCAGAAAAAATTAAATTACATTTATATTTGCTTCATATATTAATTTAACTAATGCCCCCCCCCCCCGCCATTAGTTCTCGCATACGTACTCTATGCTTCTATCTGACATGCTTCATGCACGATTAGTGTATAAAAAGCTAGTTTCAATTGCACTTTGCCACATTTCACTGTTATCAATACACACATATTTTTTTTTAACTTTAAAAGTATTTTTTCTTCTTTTTTTCTGAACTTACACCTCAGATTTTATATCCAAAATGGTCAAAAAAAATGCAGGTGGATGGAAATATCCTTAAGTCTTTTGACTTACTCATACAATGATTGTTCGATAAATCTAAGATGCGTGGATTGCCACGTTAGCAGATGACAGCATTCAGACAAAGATTTTGAGAGTTGTCAACATCAATCTGCAAAATCTACAAGGAGAGTCTGTTGTGCAGGTGAGGTCAGACCGAGTCCATTAAACAGACTATTCTGTCCTATCTCTGCAAACTGCTGGAAATCAGGTCCCATTTGGAGGAACACAGTTAAACAATCAGAGGCTACACTTTAATTTATCGCTGCAAATATGCCGAGACATGGTGCTTTACGTCGGCAGTGCAATGGTCATGAGAGTCTGTGTACTTGAGATGCAACCTTTCTAGAGTTCATGAAGTCTTTTCAAGATGGCAGGCACTGATTATCACATAAAACTGAACTGAAGAGCTGGAATTAAACCCAGTTTTTCAGCACACTAAAGTTTCTATTACGCTTCGTATTACAGCGTTTCCTTTTTTGTTTGTCGTTCTCCAACAACACTGTCCGCCTCGCCTCTCAGCTGCTCCAAATCGTCCTCTGAGCTGTGCCGCACCCCTCTTGAGAAAATCTTGCGACGTGACTGGGAGCTAAGGTCCAGCAGATCAAAGGAATCGGAGGAGAAGAGGCTATCCTCGCTCACCACGCTGGAGGGGCGGCTATGACGGCCCTCGGCATCCCCTGCAGTCTGGAGGAGATGCTGCAGAGCCTCTGGGAATATCGCAGGAGTTGGAGAGGGAGACGACTGGTGGTTGTCAGGAAGATCCAGGCTGCGAGAA
This sequence comes from Oreochromis niloticus, assembly GCF_001858045.2. Lineage (NCBI taxonomy): Eukaryota > Metazoa > Chordata > Actinopteri > Cichliformes > Cichlidae > Oreochromis > Oreochromis niloticus. The sequence continues at coordinate 17,364,032 of NC_031984.2, forward strand.
AACTTTCCATTACGTTTCAAAATACCCTTACGTCTTCTTACTGCTTCTGTGCGCATTGTGGGACTGTCTTCAACTCCCGGGAGACATGTTTGTTGTTTGTGGGAACAGGACTCACCTGCATTACTGTCTGTACTTCCTACACCTGAGCCTCTTCTGTCTGATGAGGAACCATAACCTGACTCCCCACCATACAAGTTCTTTAGTATCCCTTTCTTGGGCATTTTGGACGATGGCTGACTGAATGTAGTTGGAGACGGAAGGCTGGTCGATAGGACGTCAACATACGCATGAGTAAGACTGTGTGTTCGACAGGGCTGGGGAGCAGTGTTACAGAGCTGAGAGGGGGAGTTATCCCTGGGAGGGGTGTGAAAGACTGAATCTAAACTCCTCTGATGTTTCAGAATACCTTTGGGCTTTTTTCTTTCAAAAGTGGAAGTGGAGGAAATCACAGTGGAAGAAGCAGCTGCTAAACAAACGTCACCACAAGCTCCCTGTGCAGTCTGGGGAATCGCATTCTCCTTGCGAGACTTCCTAAGACTCGATATTCCACCACGCAACCTTGAACCTCCCCCGCATTCGTGCTTCAGAGGTAAGCTGAAGTAAAAGGGGTTGGAAGCGTGTTGAGGAGGACCAGAAGAGTCTGAGGACAGGCAGTCTGCATCCACCGTCAAACTGCTAGCAGCAGCAACCTGATTCTGCCAGTCGATGTAGCGAGCCAGAAGTGGAGAGGGGCACTCTTGGTGTGGAAATGAAGGGCAGTCACAAACACTCTCTTCATAGCCCCAGTTCACCCACCAGTGGTTAGCCACGTCCTCTATCGTGGCCCTCTCATCCACACGCACCGTCAGCAACCAGTCGACGAGAGCGCAGGCGTCTGGAGGGGACAGAGTCAACAGTTATTTATGGCCACTACGCTGACAAACTAGATCCCATTTGACACCTTTAAAAATATATATATAAAAAATAAAGTTGTGAAGCTTTACCAGAGGGGGAGTTGGGTCTGCGATAGCGACCTTGGCTGATCTGCTCTGTGAGTTTTGTGTGGCTGGCCCCATCGAATGGCATGCTGCTGTAAACGAGGGCATACAGCAACACCCCCAGTGCCCAGCAGTCCACCTAAGACACACAAACACATACAGAATGAAATATTATATTCCTTTAAAGCATATTCATGAGTAAAAGAAGATGTACTGTGGTTTAAAGCTACACTAATCCAGATATGAATATTAGACTGCTAAATTAGTGTAATTTAGCATTGCACTAATATAAATAACAATGTTGGATTAATGAAAGACACAAAGATGCAGCAGAACCAGCGACATCATATTTTTTTACATTTTAAAGAGCTTTTTTTCATGCCAGCATCTGGTGCCTACAATACCCACAATGCAAGTTGTTAGTATTAGCTAATTTACTAGAAAGCTGTTGTTTTAAAAGAAAACCAGCCACATGTGGTGACAGTAAATGATGATGTAATCTCACCAAAAGCAGCCCTGCAGTCTTTCCCTAAATAAAACTGAAACTTATTCTGTGAACATTTTAAAACAACCTAACATCCATAATGTTGGGAATTAGCAGCATGTTGACCAACCTCTGGCCCCTGGTATGGCAGCCCTTTCACGATCTCTGGGGCAGCATAGAGCGGACTTCCACAGTAGGTTTGCAGCAGCGTGCCCTTGTGGAAATTATTTGAGAGGCCAAAATCAGCCAGCTGCAAAGAAAGAAAGAATGCAAATTAACATATTTTGTTAATAATTATTTTTATTTCTTCCTACTGCTGACACTATTCAAAGCTTTCACAGCTGCTGGATGTGTCTGCACTCATTTTCTGTGCCAAGTAAACACAAGGGGTTCATGTGACACTGTGAATCATAGATGGCATAACAAACTAACAGCTGTCACATTACAAGACAACAGATCTCCTTCCAGATGTCTCTCCACAGCCTCAAAACACTGATCTCTCAAACTTTATGTCACAATGACCTAATCAGTTCACACTGAATCCTGCACTGAGTTTCATTCACGTTAACACTCGCCCTCACGCAATCTAAATTCCTTTTCAGTGACTATGTACGGAAAGCTTTTAGTCATGTGGAAAAAAGTACACAATAACTCAAAAGCAACTCCTTTTAAAGGAGCCAAAAATACTGCAGGTATGCTGAGCTTTTGCCAGAGTAAGTGTGAGCGAGGAAAAGGGGAGCGGGCCAAAAGCATCAGGCTGCTTACGCCCACGTAACGGAACAATCACTCACTCGAGGCTCTGAAAGCCATACGCAGACAGACTGTGTCTCTCCTCTATCTGCGAAGATTATAAACATGCATGCTGGCTCACTATCAGCCCTCGTGGTGTTAAAAATATTCACAATGACAGCTTCACTTCCATGGTAGAGAGATACGGGGAAACAAAGACCTCATAGAAGAAGATGTCACTGTAAATGCAAGCCAGCTCACTGTTCATATATATTTGGTGGCAATTAGCACATTTCTTTGGGCTCCCATATGTTTGTATACATTCAGCCTATAGTGAGACAGTTCTTCATGAAGCTGGAAGAGTGAGTGAATGAATACCAAATGCTTACAAAAACAAAGTCAAACACAAAGTTACACTCTACAGACTAATATTCTACTTTAAACTTGACATGACCTAACATTTCACCTAACATATCCGCCTCTCTCTGCCCCGTACAGATGCCATTAAGCAGCTATTGTGCAGACATAACAACGCATTGCACAGAGTCTCGGTCATTTCCTGCAGCAGATGCCGAGAAAGGCCGGTGCGGTGAACCTCCGGTGATGTGGTTGGCAGCGAACGAAGACCCGCAGAGAAGTCTGCACATAGCGTTTTCTTTTGAGAGACAGAGCACACATACGTAAACCCTCTGGCTGGCATGAATCCTCCAGATTGTCGCTAAATTCCCGGCATTCCCTCCTGGCCATACACAGCACCGATATAGGGAGAACAATGCCCAAATAAGGCAAGAAATATTCCCTGGGTTCTTTTGTAAGGCCTTACATTGTGTTTTTTCACATTCACTGTGCATTGCTCAACAACACATTGAAATTCCTCTGGGTAGAAAATGCTCCAACATATATCCTGAAAGTACACTGTGTTTGCATTTTATGTTAGAGGCGGAAAAACAATCCAAGTAGCATGGATCAGATGATAATGGGAAACTATGAATTATGTATCAAATGCTCAGGACTTGTGGCTCAGTTAGTGCACAGTATTTTCTTGGGATCCTACCTTTACATTCAAATCTTGGTCCAAAAGGATGTTCTCCAGCTTGAGGTCTCGATGCACAACCCCGTTCTGCAAGACAGGAGAAACACACGTGAGGTCCTGCTCTTGGAGAGTCTGAAGGAAGATCATCAGACTGTTTAATTATTCTCAAGCATGAGAAGGTGCTCTGTTTTTTTCATCGGATGACGGTTTGAGCCGCCGACTGGCATTAAGCACGAGTGTGCAAGGAAAAGGCAGACGACTCAAAATCGACACTATTTGTAGCAAAATAAAGTGTATATGTAGTAACTCATTAGGTGTGGTCATCCAGGAAATCATGTGACACAGGGACACTTTAAACATTCATGTTAGTTCATCTTAAACAAACTTTATTTCATTTATTAAATTCTCTTCTGAGCACATATGTGGAGGAAATGGCCAATGACCTCAGACAATGCTTTGTGTGCTACATGTAACTCCACTGCACTGTGTGTACATGTGTATGTGTGCAAGCACGGCAGACACAAATATGAAAGATGTGGTTTATCAGGTCAGTATTCTTACTATCGTTTAAAATGCCTGTGACCTGAGAAGTGAACGGCCCTCGATTATTTCCATTTTTCTCGTGAAGCCTTGCTCATCTTTCCATGTACCCCGCATACCTCTCAGGCACATTCAATAATTCATTCACGCTGGAACATTCATGTCTATTTTGGGACAATATTCAAGGGCACGAGGAGCCCAAATTCCATCTCGCTTCACACCACAGAGACCCAGAAGCTGAATCATAATCTCTGAGTTTTACGTGAGCAGATTCAAACACAGTCCAAACTGCCAAAATAAGAAAAGCAAAACAACTGCCATTTTTTTCATGTCCAGCTCAGCTGACAGTCAGGCAGATACCTTAACTTCCACTGTAATGCACTTCTGTTTAAATATGACTTAATAACTCGTCAATAATTCCTGCTTTCTGGTCTGATTTTATGTACACAACAATAAATCAGAGAAACAAAGAAGTATTTGTTTCTATGCCAAGGCTTACAGTAATGTTGAAGGAGGCTCATTTAGCATTTGTTAAATGTGTCAGTGTGTGACTGTAAAGAACAATCGAGCCTTATAATGCGCTCTTAACCCAAAGAGATCTGAAAACTCAAGTCAAGTTTTTCTGCAGTAATAGGATTAGGATTTATTGGTTTAAGCAGTACAGTATTTGCATGTGTGCACACGTGCCTGTGTGCAATTTGCTAACTTGTAATGTATTCCTGTTGGGCACCTGCAGAACACATGTGGGTAGGTTGTTTGGTGTGTATAAACCTTATGGCAGTAGTGGACAGCAGATGTAATCTGTCTGAAGATGCTGCGGGCTTCCGTTTCTGGCAGTCGCCTCCTCTCCTGTATGTAATCATACAGCTCTCCTCTGCTGGCGTACTCCATCACAATCACAATCTTATCTCGGCTCTCAAACACTGTCAACACAGGAAAACAGAAGCCTTTAATGATGTTTTGGCTGTGTAGGTTTTCAACTCCTATGTAATCCGTGTATGCAAATGCTTATTGTTTTCATTAAATCTCCATAGAAACAGAAATATTTGCAGTTTCATTTGTACAACTTTAAAAGAGTCTCACCTGATGAATGGCTACCAATCAAAATGATATATTTAAGTATAGTAACAAGTGTGGGGCTAACTGGGATTTTTATCTTATTCATCGACTATAACATCCTCCTCATTTGTTCTAATCAACAACAATACCCATCCAACAATAAATGGGAGACCTTTAGTGAATAAGGGTAAAAATCTTCTATTTTTATTGTTAGGAACACTACGAGATGATGAAACAAGATACCAAAGAGCATCTCTCAAGGCTGTTTTAGAAGTTTTAAAATTCTTTTCAATCATATTGTTTCATTTCTGGGTGCTGTAGCTTTTATCAAATCATTTTGGGGAGATTACTTCTCGCTGCAGTGAGTATTTTGGTGGTTTAGCCTGAATTGAGCCAGAGTGGTGTCAGTAGTAGTTTTGGGATATTTTTCCCAAATCAGTGCATCACTGATTTGATTTTAAGTTAAGTATTTGCCATCAATGCAAGTTTATGGAACAGAGTAAGAAGCCATGTGTACGATTCTTTGTACAAATAGGAAATACTTAGTTGGATCGTGTCATTGTTGGTTTTGGGCTTCAAATAGGATTTGTGAGCATTACCAACGTTATCCCTTAGCCCCTGGCATTGTTGAACAACACTGCTGTAAATGCTGCTGTGTGTGTTGTGGGACTTAATATCTTTCGACTGACTTTCTTTAAAATATTCACGGCCTAAATGCTACCTGGAGACCAAACTATGAAATTGTCTGATTATGTGTGATGGTGTGTCAGTGTCATCTTACCCTCATGGAAGCGTATGATGTTGGGGTGCCTGAGGGAAGATGTGATCTCGATCTCTCTCTGGATGTGAATTCTGTCCAGGTCGTCCGTGATGCGCTCCTTGCGGATTGACTTGATCGCCACCTTAGAAGGAAGACACAGATTAGAGGATGTTATACAAAAAAGATTGTGTCCAAATTTCACACACTATCTGTTAAATCTAGTGACTGAGTAATAAAACTTGAGCCAGTAGATTTAATTTCCATAAATTCCTCGGAAAACACACCAATTTAACCATTTTCTGCTTTATCTCCATCAAAGCAACAAATAAATAAACAGTTCATGCATCATTTGCGCAGCCAAACATGGAAACAAAGGCATATTGTACATACTGTTGATGCTTAAAAAAAACACACACGCTCATACACAAATAAAATCTCTGGGTATTAGACATGATTATGTGGGTTTAAAGGCTGCATGGTGAGAGCAGATCTCGTGATGTGAGATGTTCAGAGGCAGAAGGTTGACAGCTGCAGTGTTCACACTCTGCTTCTTTAATCCCATACACCGGTGCAACCCGAAGCTTCTGAACACACACACGCAGGCCCGCAGTAAAAACGTACATCCTAAAACGAACCTCTAAAACTGGTTGGATAAAATAAGTGTCACATAATCAGCACTTTACAAAGACGAGACAAGTGCATGCAGGCAGACAACGAGGCATCGGAGTGTGCCTAAAATACACGAATGACAACTGAGACGTGGAACATAACGAGTAGCTGAAGCCATGGGACTAATTTGTGAGGCTGACATTTAAACATGGGACGAAACATGCGCTGTATAATTTTCCTTGTCCCTGTGGGTGAGCTCCCACAGGTCAAAACTCCAGCTTTCTCAGCTGGCGGGGGGAAAAAAATGTCTCCGAAATACTGGAAGAGACACAGTTCGCACGCTCCGTCAACCATGATAGTTATGCAACACAACACGAACACCATCCAGGGAACCCCTGAGACTGAAGTGACCTTCTGAAACTCATGTATAAGCTATGTGGTGAATGAAAATACTTTCATTTTCAAACTTATGTCTTTGCTATAGTCACATTTTATGCATCTAACAATATTTTTCTTATATGGGTGATGTGTCAAACCCTTCAGTGGGGTGCTGGGCAATAGTTTGTGCCACACAATTTATGTGGTCATCAGCTGAAGGGCAAATATTAAAAAGTTGAGGAGGTGGATTCTGATGCTCACTAAAGAGCCATTTATGACCCAAATACTTAAAGTAATGTGAGGAAGAGAAGGGGAGACTGTAAAATCAGTTACTGGGATGACATGGTGGAATATAACAGATAAGAGTTATGGATTAGACATGTCAATGTATAGACTGGGAATCAAAAAATTCTACTGCCGTCTCAGCTCTAATTTACTACCAAGACTTTGAAGTGACACATGACACAGGGAATACAGACACTCTGGGTATGGTTCAGGGCAAAGGAGGGTATTTTTTGTGACTGATTTCAAGGGGCCATGTGTGAGTAGAGGAAGCTGTGGTTGTGTGTTTGTGTGATCTCACCCTTGTGCATGCAAATATCCTGCGGATGCATCACGCAGAGACATGACCTCTAAAGTATCCTTCTCACCAACAACATCTCATTGTTTCCTCTAAAAACTGCAACCTCACATGTGCAGGAAACACAACGCAGCATGTGGGAGTCATTCAGCCGTTCTTTGACATCATCACGGCCTATATTATGATAGCATGGCAATTTTAGTCGTTTTCCTGCTGACTCCAGTCTTGACTTATTGCAGGTGTGTTTGTCTGTATGAAGTCATCATGGGGGTTGGGGTGTGCACCAACTTCCTTCCTACCCTGCTATTTTCACAAACACACATATGTATCCCAGGAGCCTGAGCATCACTAAAGGTCCCTGCTGCATCTGTGAACGATTTAGCAGCAGGATTATACAGGCTTCCTGCCAGAGTGACCCTTGACCTCCAATCATCTACACACAGCCTTAAGCTGTCCCTTTCCTTAACCAGGAATTGCAGAACTGATGGGGAACTGGGCAAATACATATACATAAATGCAAGAAAGGAAACAAGATAATTTTTTCTGATGGCATTATTTGATTTGCCTATGATATTTAAGCTTTAAAAACAAGTGAGGCTCCCAGCCAGCGTAAGTGACCACAGAATACTTAGCTTGCATAACCAAGGCTGGTTATTCATCTTTCCTTTTGCTTCACTCTGTGCATTCATGAGGATGACTTACATTCCTTTCTTGCAGCGTCACAGGAAAACCACTTAGACACTTTACAGGAACAAGTCTCAAGTCAGCTCCTTATTATAAAATCACTGATAGTGCCTTCTCTTCCTGTTCTTCTTCCTGCTTTCCTCTCCCATCTCCCCACGCTCACAAAACAGCCCGCTAGCCTTGTTTCCAAAAATAATGCCTGTTTTGTTTCAAAGAATCCTTGGTATGTGCCTGCTAATGGCTCAAGGAATTCAGCTTTTCCCCCTTGTCCTACCAAACCCACTCACCCTGCACAGACACACAGACACACACACACACTACATGGCCTCGTTCCTCTCTCTGTATCCTACCAGCAGTCTCTTATGCATGCTTCACTCCATGTTAAGGTGTAAAATAGAATTGTATAGCATACAACAGAAAACAAGTTGCAAAGTGCTTGAAAGTAGTGCAAAGAAAGACGTGGTCTGAATAGAGTCCGTGTGTGAGTGCCCTGAGTGATGAGGGTAACTCAGGCCATGGCTCAGATCAGGTGGTTGGGCAGGGGTGGGGTGTGGGGAGAGAGTGTTTTTTGACAGTCTCAATGTCCCCAGGGGAAGAAGGTGTTTGTGAGTTTGGAGGTGTGGGACCTGACTGACCTGAGGCGCCAACCAGAAGGCAGCGGGTCAAACAGGTGATGGGCAGGGTGCAAAGGGTCGCATGTGATGGCTCTGGTTTTCCTGAGATAGGAGGATCTGGTGATGGCTTCCAAGGGTGGCAGAGGGCAGTGACTGATGTTTTGGGTGGTGTTAATTACCCTCTGCAAAGGCTTCCTGTTCTCTGTTGTTGCAGTAGAAGGCCACTTCTGGTCCAGGTTATTTTTCTCAGGACACAGAGGAAATGAAGCTGCTGTTAGGCCTTCTTTACCAGGGTGTTGGTGTTGTGGGTCCAGGTGAGATCCATGGAGATGTGGGTGATTCTACAGATTCCACCCATTCTCCATTTATAATGAGTGGGGAGTGGACCTTTCTGTGCCTCCTGAAGTCCATTATGAGTTCTTTGGGTTTAAGGGAGTTAAGCTTCAGGTTATTTTCTGAGCACCTGCAGGACATCATCGGCATACTTGTCAATGTCATTAGTTGGCTGGGTTGGTGTGCAGTCATAGGTGTACGGGGCGTACAATAGAGGGCTGAGAATGATTTGCTCTGTAAGCAAACTGGTGGGAGTTGAGGGAAGAGGGTAGGCAATCTCTGATATGCTGAGACAATTTCTAGTTGGTGAGGGCTTCGACGTCTCTCCACACCTGGCGGGGGTTACTATCAGTGAGGAGGTCTAACAATCACAGTCAAAGGAGCCAGACAAATTGTGAAAGACTCACTTTAATCGGGATCATCTTTTTTGTCCCAATCAGGTTGCGGAAGTGTGTTTATTTATTAAAATAAAACAGAAAGGAAACTGATGAGGCCCCCGTCCTCTCAGATCACAGCACAGAGGGAGGGATTAGGGTCTGACCAGACATAAACCCACGATTATTCAAACTAATCTGGCACCACATTCTGTTTTAACCTAGATACTCAGATTGTGAAGTTAAACAGAAACATGTTATGCTATTATGTCTCGCTCTGTGTGTGTGTGTGTGCTTAAGTCTGGGTTTTTAGGGGTCAGACTCTAGTTGGAGCAGACCTAGAGTGAGTCAGACCAAAGGCATCTCAAGCTGGCAGCACAAGAAATGGGTTCAGGATCAACGCATATCCTACCACACGCAGAGCGCCCCCCACGAAGTTCTTTCCACCTCCAAATTAATATTTAATTACCATTGAGCAACACTGTGGCAAGTGCAACACGCAAGCACAGACGCATAAGGAGAGTGGCGAAAAGTAAAAGCATATGCATCACATTACACTTTTGATAGGCTTTTTACAGCGTCAGCAGACGAGGTTAAGAGGTCAAATCAATTTCAGAAACTGATAATTGATCGTTTCCTTCAGCCACACAGCTCCGAAAAGCTTGAGGCACTATGATATGATGGGATATGGTGACCATCTTACCGTCTTCAGGCTCGCTCTCTCCACCGCTTTCTTCACTTTGCCGTAGGTGCCTTTCCCCAGCGTCTCCATCACCTCATAACGGTGCTTTAAGTTGTGCTTGTGCTGATGCTTTTTTACTTCCATGGACGCTGCGGCTGTGGATGCCTGGCCCGGCGCCTCCACGCCTGCTTTCATGTTTCTCTGTCGCTTCTCCGCGTTGCAGGCACGGCGGCTGTCCATTCTCGGTGACTGCTCGCCGCCATGCTGGCTGCTGAACGCCGCGTCCTGCAGGCAGCCCAGCTCGGAGCGTCCGCTGGTGTTCATTGCGCCTCTGCTGTCCGCCTCACGTCTGCCCATCCTCTCTGCGCACTGTGCGCACCTGTCAGGAGCAGCTTTCCTCGGGACCGGATCCCCAAATCACTTTGAGTTTTGATAAAAAGCAGCTGGAGCTCTTTTTAATGATCGGGTTGTCCATATAGAGTCTCACACGTTTAAAAGAGGCTTCTGTAATGGTCAGAAAATTAAGAAATCCCCCAAAGCCGTCTGATCCATCGGCCCAGCTGTTGTTTTCTACTATCACTCTGAGTCTCAGGAACACAGCAACAGGAGCGATGGGAACCACACGCTCCGAGGCGAGGGGCGGAGCCTCCACAAGGCAACATCTCCGAGCGTCACACTCGTTTGGGATTAATTTGGGTTTTTCCAGCGAATACTTGACCTACCCAGCGGCACAAACACGGGGGAAGAAGGCATGCGGGGAATGTCCTGCGGGTCAGATTTACCCTAAATCCATCACTTCAGTCAGACATTTGTGGTGATGCTTTGCCATGCGGCGAGCTTTGAAGACTCTGAGGAAGTTGGCAGAGACTTTGCAGTCAGAGAAAAGAGGCAGCTTAAAATGTAGAAAGAAAGACCAGGATTGTATTCTTTTATTTAAAACGTACATTTTAAACAGTAAAACAAAAAACAAAAACTGTTATAGATAAAGTGAGTGATACATGCTCTGTGGCTGTGCTTTGTGCAGAGCACAACTAACAAGTTAAGAATGGTTTAGCTGTCAGCAGTTGTTAAATCGGGAACCAGTATCTACACTATATTTGCCATATTTCCCTAACAGAACTTAACACCAGGTAATGTGTGGCCCTTAATTTAAATACAGCCAGAGAGAGTGAAGCAGCAGCAGCAGGTCCCACTCCAGAAAATGTGACACAAGGTGAGCTTAAAAAAGTGGAAACTACAAGTTATTCCAAATAATCATTAGTGTCAGTAGCAGTTTCAGCTGAAAGGACTGAGCTTTATCGTATGCTGGACGAGGAGTTCACAGCTACAAGATATTTTGAGGAAAGCAATGTGTTTGAAACTGAAGAAATAACATTTTAAAATACCACAGCCGCTCTGCTGCTTAATTAAAAAGAAAAGAAAAGCTTTTGTTAGTTCCAATGAAACCGCATCAGACAGGACACCAGCATAACTGTGAGCTCTGTGGATGTTTTTGTGTATGACTAAATAACCCAAAATATCTGCTAGACCATTAGACTGCTGTACATGACGTCTCTGGCTTTTGTGGTTGGTAACATCAAAAGAACACTAACAGAAAGTGGGCTTTAAAGCAGGGCAGGGGTTAAAATGAGGTTTACTGTTCTTTGTGGATTTAGGTGGAAATTGTTAAACTTATTCATCCTTGACTGACTCCTTCGTTGGGTTACCCACTACAAGCATATTGTACTGGTTCAAATACTTCTTTCTCATTTGGTTTTCTACTTTAAGACTGTTGTTAAAATTTGATGACAAACTTTTGAGCACAGTGACTTAAAACAGCAACATTTGTCATGACCGTTACATACTGGAAGTCAGTGAAGTCAGCATACAATAAGGCAATGCCAGAGAAACAGTTTAAAACTTGTGGTTGAAGGTTGGAGATCAAAAGACATGCTGCTGAGGCATAAGCAGTAAACTGCATCTCTGAAACATCAGTGACATTTTAGCAAGAAAACAACATTTCAGTTGAAAGCAAAAGTTTAAACAACGAAATGCTTAAATAAATACATTTCAAGTGTAAGCCAGAAGAATGTGGCCACATGTTGAACACGCTGGCTTTTTTCCTTGTTGCAGTGTTATGAATAGACTTGTGATGAGATCATAATCCATTGTTTCCATTGGAAACAAATGGATGTGAGTGAACAGTGACATCTAGCGGTCAGTTTTAAAAGCATCTTTATCATTATTTAATAAATGTAAATTCTCTAATTCATAAGTTTCCTTGATTATCATTTTTTTTAAATGAATATTATATTTGATATTTTGCATCACCTTAAAAGCCCAGCCACAGCAGCCCGTCAGTGCATGCTTGGACTTTGTCCCTGTTGTCATCGTCTCTTTTGTAGGTGATAAATGGGATTAAAAAGGTAACATTATACACAATAATTTAAAAGCAGTTCAGTTACGCAGTGTAAGATATCTGCACTGGGGGAGTCTTCTGGGATTCAACAGTTATTGCACTCAATCATTGAGAGACTAAAGTTAATGAAGAATAAATGTCAATAAAACATGAATTTCATGTTTCTGTGTTTGAAGACCTAAAAATGAGATTTAGCCTGAAATTTAAAACTGAAATAAATACTTGCACTTTCCAATAATCCCACTTACAGTTGATCATGGAATATTTAGGAAGAAACAAAGAAAACGCTCTGATCTGATCTTTTTTCTTTTTCTTTTTTTTAGGAGTGACAGTTTAGGGGGAAGTTCAATTTAAATTGAGTTTATATGTCTGAAACATTTGCATTTTGTGTAATTTGTTGCATTTCTGAGATGTTTTGAACTTGTATGGCTGCTGCCTTGGTCAGTTCTCTCTTGTAATATATACCATAGGGCTTTGCATAGCAGGAACACAAATCCTGTGGGCTTTAAAAGGAACAGTGAAACCAGTGCCTGCTGAAGTAAGACGTCAGTGGTTTTAATGAGATCAAACTCAGGACAGAAATGCCTGTGAGCCTGCTGAGTAATGCTATCAGAGTTCACTTTATATCAGAACTGCCAGATAAGAGATCATTACGGCAGCAAAGATGCAGGTTCTGTCTCATTCTGATTAGGAGAAATAAAGTTATAAATGCCACTAAATGTTAAGGCAGTCTTTGAAGATTCTTTTACTAAAGGTTTCTGGAGGGAAACAGTACAAAATTGTGTCATCCTGAAAAGACAAGAGACAGAGAAATCACAGAGAGTAAGAAGACTGAAGAGAGGTTATTCTTTCCATGATACTGTGAGCTGTTAGTCGGGCTTCTGAATCACTGTCCCAGCAATCCTCCAGGAGCTCCCTCAGCGCAGCTCCCTGAGAACAATAAACATTTAGTCCACACATTACAGAAACTGCAGGTGTAAGTTGTACCACAACGCCCCTATGTAAGAATACCTGTGGTAGCAGTTCCCAGTGTTCAGGTATATAGGGTCTTTTGTCCATATAGGACACATGCAGGATGAGACTCTCCAGTGTTAAATTGCTTCCCAGCTCTAGTTCATATGGCAAAAGATGCTGTGGTGCAGCTCCACCTGCAGGTGGAAACAGTGGTATTAGTCATAGATGGTATCTGTAATAAATGAGGTCTGTTCACAGAATTTTCTAGGCTTAGTGAATTGAAAATTTGACTTGTCAGCCCAGAAACGAATGCATCAGATTTCAAGCAGCTGGGAAACCAGGCCAGCTGGAGCACACTATTCACCAGTTTCTGATTCATGTCGATTTTCCCCTTTCAGTGACACACCCACTGAAAAGCCAGTGTGGTAACTGATCTCTACTGAGAGGAATGAAAGCTGGACTCTAGCAACAGCCTGCAGTTGTATGGTTGATAATGACAACCCATTACAATAATAAGCTTGCCTTAAAGCAGAGAAAACTGAATGACTTGCAGTTTTTTGTTTCTTAATTCAGACATCAGAAACACACTGCAGGTGTATGACATGACATTTATCATTTGCAGTGCTGCACCATTGTTTACATGTAAAAAAATTTCATTTCTAGTCAAATAAAGCTGCACTTTACAGCTACACAATATACAGCAACCTTTTTACAGTGTGCCTAGCCATTTAAGCACTCTGAATAACTTTACCATGACCCTCTGTACTACTCTAAAGAGCCTTGGACTTATTTTTGAACATCATAACATCTACTCATAATGACTAACCTTCAAATAAATCAGAGCAGCGCATCCAGATCTCCCACAGCAGCAGACCCAAAGCGTAAACGTCACCCTGCATGAGAAACATGCTTTCGTTCAGGTTCACAAAGCCTTCCAGGATCTCAGGAGCCATGTAGTGCAGCGTGCCCAGTTGAATACACTACAGAAATACAAATGTATCTATTAGAAATAAGTAATCATAATGGATGTTTTGTTTTCATTTTACTGACTCTTTAATTCTAGTGTGAAATTTTAATTACTTCAAAAACCAGCAGCAAGTCTAGGTCTTCAAGTTTTTATGTTTTGTTATTTAAATAAGATGATTTGAGTGGATAAACAGTAGTACCTGTGTCTCACCTTCATGTTTTTATTCTGGTTGTGCCTGCGGTAAGGCTCCGAACAAGAACGCAGAATGGTGGAGCATCCAAAATCAGACAGGGCACAGGTACCACCTGCCCTCACCAGCACGTTGGAGCTGCTGAGGTCTCTGTGGGCCACAGGAGGTTTGTGCAAATCTGTATGAAAAATCCAATAAACAAGCTTACGCTCACATATCAAGACAGCCTCAGATAAACAGCGTATCATTATTTAAGATTTGTGGCCACATTAGATGAATCACTGCAGCAGATCCATTGTTTGGATGAAAACAACTCATCTTTATTCTTGGTGATAATAGTTTAAAAACACGCACTCTATGCTTCCCACATCAAACAGATAACCCATGCACACATGCATTTGTTGCAATATTATTCTGGCCAGTACCATGGCTGAGAAGGTCAGAGTGGAGATAGGAAAGTCCCTGCGATAGCGACTGGCACAACTTTAGTGAGAACATCCAGCTCGTGGTTTGTTTGGACAAAAAGGAATGAAGAGATCCCTGAAATCAAAGGGATAGCAGACATTCATACCTGAAGCATACAGTGGTTTCAAACAGATAAAGCACTATAGACTTAAAGGCATGGAACATAAACTATTCAACCATAAATATAGAAAAGCAATTATATTTCACACATTAGCATTAGTTTTAAACTTTATGTAGAGCTGTTCTACTCTTACTGATCAACAAGGTTTAACCATACAGTACCGGATTATCCGATCTATGTCCAGTTTAGAATAACAGCTTAATATGACATGAATGTCTTCTGACTATGAGAATGTGAGAGCTCCACACAGAAAGACTAAGTTCAAACTAGAAGCTTCCCTGCTGTGAGGCAGCCGTCCTGACCCCTGACCCATTAAACCTTTATTAATGGTTTTTGTTCATTATACCCATCTTAAAATCTTTACAGTGGTTTCCACTTAGTGTTTGCAATAATTTTATTAGCCTTACTCTACGATAACTCTAGACATCTGATCAGAAATGGTTTTAATGACGAGTGAGCCACATAATCCGACATGTTTCCTTCAGCCTCCGATGGAATCTGAAAGGAGCTGAAATTATTGTGATTAAATAAGAGATGTGGGTAGAATAGCTAGTGTAATAAATATTTTTAAACACAGTGGCTTAACCTGGCATATAATTTTACATTTTTACTGTAGTGCCTGTTCATTTATTCATTTTTCTTTAACATTTAGTTACGTTACTTTAGATAATTTAAATAAATATTTTTCTTTTACCTATATATTCTATTTGTCACTTGTAACTTAGTATTAGTTATAAATATTTCTCTGGTCTGTTCCATGCAGTTTTTTCCTTGAGCAGCTGTTGTCTTCGTGCAAAGGTTTTCACTCACATATTCAGCAAATTGCAGCACGATGAACCAGCTTTTGTCATCTGGTTTCCTCCCAGCCCCGAGAAAGTTCATGATGCTAGTATGCTTTAACAGCGGTAGCTCATAAATCTCCTTTTCTGTGTTAAAATTATGTTCATAGCCTGCAGGTAAAAATTTAACAGCCACCACAGAGCCCTGGTATGTCCCTTGAAAAACAGTTGCAAAATGCCCTCGGCCCACAATCTGCAGGACATAAACAAGTAAAGTATCAGAACCTGTATGCATTTCTTGCTGATAATTTGCACACTACCTACTGTGGAATTAAAACCTGTTTCATAGCAGAGCATACCTGCTGTAGCTCGATCTGACTGATGTCGATCTCAGAGGTTTTTGTCCTTTGGCAGGAACAGGAGGGTTGGACGAGGTAATCATGACTGGAGGATTGTAGATTCTTCTCTAAAATATTATAGTAAAGAAGTGATTTAGTTGCCACTCATAGAAAGTAATCTGGCAGTACAATAAAGCCACCATTCATTTGAAAGCTTCCTGATTAGTTACTGAGAGCATGGAAATATGTGACTGAAGAGTAGCAGAGGGAGTACCGTAACACAGATAAAAAACAAGGTCAGTGTAGCGCATAGAATGAAGGCATTTCAAGGCCAAGACATCATGGGAACTCATTTTAACTTTGTGGAAACAATAGCTTTATTCTTCTGTGGAATTAAAAAAGACAAATGGACACATTATTACTGTATTAATACTAAAAATAAAAGGGTAAACCTAATATCTCATCACAGTTGATTGATGTGAACATGCAATGCAAATATTAAACACTACAAATGTAAAACTAAAGGCAGAAAATGGACCTTAAACAAAACACAGTCTTCAGCCTCTGAGCTGGGCAGCTTGTTGTCAACTTTTATCACATGCGACGTTATCCCATAATGAAATTCACGCAAGTTACACATCCCAGAGAATGACTCAACATGTATGGAATGCCAGTACTGCCAAAATGAATTAATTAAATACACCCTTAAATAATTAATTAAATGTGTCAATAATTAATCAAAATTGTAATAAATTAATGAAATACATATTTATGACATATTTAATGATTAAATAATTAATTTCACATTTTAATTAATTATTGACACATTTAATTAATTATTTCATGATGTATTTCTTTCTTTCTTTTTGGCAGTCCAAACCCCTAGGGCCAGGATTGCCAAAATGAATAATTAATTAATTAAATGTCATAAATATGTATTTAATTAATTAATTCAAATTTTAATTAATTATTGGTACATTTAATCAATTATTTAATGGTGTATTTAATTAATTCATTTTGGCAGTCCTGGCATTCCATAAACAGAAAGGTGCATCTCTTCATATTGATGAACATACAGACACACAGAGTGATTTAGATTTTTTTTTTTAGAAAGACAACAAGAACACATTATTTTAGAAATCTGCAAAATTCTTCTTTAAAACTAAAAGTAACATTGTTATTTTTAGGAAAATAACAAACTGAATTTGAGTGTTTTTGCCCTGAACGCTGGACTTCTCTGAGAAATCTGAGGGTAAAGCATAACTTTGAATGTGTAAAAGAAGATTCACTATTTTTTTTTTTTTTTTTGTAGTGGAGTCAGGTCAAACTGAATTACTCAAGTGGTATTTCAATCATAAATAATGTTTTTGAAGAAAAAAGAACCTTACTTTTCTTTTTCAGGCAACTTCTCCATTGAGCAGCAACAATACAGAAACACATAAAGAGCAAAATCCCAACCACAATCACAGCCATTTTCATGAAGACAACTAAAAAGGGGAGAGAAAAAAGGATTAGGTGCCAGTTGAATTGTGAATGAATGATCATATCTATCGCACATGCGAATGGGTGAAGAATTAAAGGAAAAACACAACCATTTGAGCTAGAGATCTGGTGGGTCTCTGTAATGGTGTGTGAGCCATTTTGCTGGCATGGTGTTGGCTAAGTGCTCCCTCCAAGAAAGCTCCAGATAATGACAAATCAACGCCAAGTGTTGGGTGTCTGGTAATGTTACACTTAATGTGGATTTTTCCTTAAATTTGTCAACCACCTGAATATATATTCAGTATAACAAGAGCCTAACAAGAAAAAGATCCTTGGTTTGATCCCAGGAGGGGACACAAATTCCTTTAGGAAGGACATGAAGTGTTTTAGGCTTTTTAAATGCTTCTAATTATATTATGCTATATTATTCTTAAATTATAAATTTATTTACTAATGTTACGATTTAATGTTGTCAGTGTTTTGTTTTGTGTTATGTTCAAGGATTTGTTCTCGTTTCCTGTTTTATTGTGAAGGTCTGCGTCTCATGTGAGTGTGTTCAGTTTTACCTCTGTCTCGTCTTGTTGATTATTCCCAGCTGTGTTCCCCACCTGTGTGCAATCTCCCTGTGTTTCCCTGTGTGTATTTAAGTCGCGTCCTCTGTCTTTGTTTTTTGGCTGGTCCGTCTGTGTATCCACTGTGTCTCATCCGTGTGTTTCCCTGCTGCCCAACCGTCATCTGTTTTCTGCTGACTGTTATTCGTGTTCAGGTTTGTGTTTCTGTTCAGGGTCAGTAGTTTAGTTTTTCCCAGTATAGTTTAGTTCTCCGTTCACCATTTTGTCCATCTCCTTTGTTGTGTTTGCCTTAGTGGCACCAGCCATTTTTTAGCCAACCTGGTTGTCCAGTTTAAGATAAAGCCTCTTCTCATCCCACAATCTGGTATTCATCTTCTTTTATGTTGCGGCTATGAGCCGGGTCGTAACACTAATTCACGGTTATATAACCTTATTAATACCATACCTGAAAAATAAGAGTAGGGGTTTGAAGTCTGTTCTTTTCCCCAAGTAATGTTGCCATTGCAGAGGTCTGTGCTGCACATGCATGTAAAGAATTGGTTGTTGATGCGTGGTTGTGCCTTGCAGGTTTCATCTGGGCATGACTTTTCAATCCTGTCACAAGCTGCAACCGAAAAATCAGGAGCACGACAAACAATATTACATATTACATTATGCTTCACAGCACGTGGCGCATTTCAGCTGTTAGTGAGTGGCGTGGGGGGTTTAATTAAACTAGCTCATCAATCATTAGATTTTTTTGCTAATGTGCTAAAAATGTGTTGTTGTTTTCAATTACACTCCACGTACTTGGCCAGACATTCGGGTTTCTTACCAAGAACGTCAGCTTTTGGTGTGCCGTTAATGATCCAGTAGTAGCCCACGCAACAGTCGGTGGTCTCACAAACTTGCACTGACCCGCTCACACTGCCCGCAGCAGTGTATTTCTTATTTTGCCTGTAGTTATGCTCGGTACTTTCTGTTATTTGGAAAAAACACCTTCTCTTCTGCTGTAAGGGCTTGCTGTAGATGCACATAATACATTCTGGGAATAAAAAAAAAAGAATAAAAAGAAAGCCGGACGTATACTGTAAGATGACAGGGGTGATTAATAACATAGGAGTCTCAATGAGCCTATAGTCAGCAGTCCTTTTACACCACAAGCAACGCAACCTGTAACTATTAGCAGCCATCAACCTGAAAATTGTACATTAAAAATCCTCATTAATCAAAACTGAAAACACAGAAAAAGGCACAAACAACACAGCAGATTGGCAGATGATTTTAAAAAACTCACCCAAGGCCAAAATCAGCCTCCACCTTTCTACTAGCATGCTTATTCACCCTGAGCGGCGAAGTTGAATGACTGTCCTGAGAATGTGAGATTAGTTTCTCATGCTTGCGAGCGCACCTCCCACCAGCCCACACCTGCTGTTATAGCTTTGCCCGAGGACACTTGTTGTCTAAAACATGATTAAATTTAGCCTCCCAGACTATCGGCATCATCTATCATCATCAAGGTCTCACAAAATGGCAATTTCATAGAACTCTGGAAGTATGCCCTGCGTTATCTCAAGTCACGATTGCTGTATCAAATTCTACAGTGAAATCTGTATTCATCTCAGTGAATTGAAATGTTGTTTTTTAAGGGCAATGTAGAGTTTTTTTTTAGACTGACTATATCACTATTATTCATTTAAAAAAGTGCATGAAAGACCAGGTATTGTGTGAATGCAATCAAACTGAGTAACACAGAGGGGGTTTTAAACAAAGGACAAAGTTAAACATTAACCAACAAACAAACAAATAAAAAACCTCAATCAATCCCAGTAGTTATTATTAGATATAATTTAATTAATGTGAATGCCTCGTGATTCAGTAGCTTGTAGAGCAATCTTTATTGATTTATTTCTTAGCAGCAATAACTTAAGGTAATGATATTCTCTATGACTTTATCAGTTTCTCACAACATTATGGAGGAATTGTGTTCTTTACAGCTCTTTACTCTCTTAAGGTCCCGCCACAGCATGTCAGTTGACTTGAGGTCAGGACTTTGACTTTGCTTGGGAATTTCCGGTTGTATGACCCACTGCTGGACTGTCTTCAGATCTGACTCTAGAATACTTTGGTATACAGATGTGTTCATGGTTGACTCTACCATGTTGATCGAAGCCTGGAGAGTCTGAGATGTAACTTCTGGGATTTTTGTAGTTAATGAGCATTGCACAGTCTGACCTTGGGTGGAATCTACTTGGACGTCCATTCCTGGTAAGAATGTGCCATTGTGTTAACACCCACCTGAATCCTCCATCTTTTTCACGTGACTTTATTGTTTCATTTTATTATTATATCATTTCAACATGCAGTTATCCCCAAAAAAGAGAGAAAAATATATTTACAATGTTTTCTCACTAAGATGTCACCAATTGACAACACAGAGAAAAAAACATAAAAACCTAGTAGCAGTCAGTGTGAGGCTTCTGTGGTTTCTGTAGTTTGACTGAAGAGCAAAATAAATAGCTTGTTAAATTTAAAATTTGCTTTTTTTTTTCTTGCCATCCTTCTTTTTACCAAAAGAAGAGTTAAAGTGGTGGAAGTGACTTTTGTATAGACAAGATTTTGTGACTTTAAAGAAGGCTGCACATGTTAGTTTAACAGTTTATACCACATATAGAAAATACACAGAAAAGAATGTTGATTTTTCTTTTATTCTTACATTTACAGGTAAAATTCATTGCTTGGACAGGACATGTAACAAACAGACTTTTGACATATAACATAAAATTGCATTATCTAAAGTCTGACTTTGGATGCTCATATAGCAAAAAAAAAAGTTGTTAGTTAATTATAGTGAAAATTAATCTTGTTATTCTGGTTTCCAAATACCAAGAGTGAATAAGGCTTTTTTGAATGAGGCTTTCCGGGTTTAGCGTATAGATGCTTACTATCCACACACACTGGCCCAGGAGGAGCTGGATTAGGGTGTGAAGAGGTCTCGAGGATTAAGATTAGCCACCAGACAGACGTCGTAGCTGTCGTGCATGGCTGCTCGTCTTTCCACAACTGTCCACACATTGTCTGCAGGGTCCAATTCTAAAAGCTCCTTGGTGATGATCTCATGACGGCCTGCAGCCATTAGAGAAAAATTATTTGAGAGCATTCAAAAGTGCTTTTAAAAATTATTTGACAGACATTCAGTAACTGACCAGCCCCCTT
Organism: Oreochromis niloticus; assembly: GCF_001858045.2. Lineage (NCBI taxonomy): Eukaryota > Metazoa > Chordata > Actinopteri > Cichliformes > Cichlidae > Oreochromis > Oreochromis niloticus. The sequence goes on from NC_031984.2 coordinate 17,385,329, forward strand.
GTAGTATCCACAGAGATAGAGCTTTCCATCCACTACTCCTATGTTGGAGGCGTTCGTTCGAAGGGAAAGTAGGGATGTGGGGAGGGTTGGTCCTGGTCTCCAGGTGTCTGTATCTGGGTTGTAGATCTCCACGGAGCTCAGGCAACGACGTGATTGCCCACGGTCCTCTCCATCGCATCCTATACCACCTGGAAACAAACGCATCTTCTCTTGCTCCAGTGCAGAAATCTCACAATACTAATATAGATACAGTTATGTGTTCTGGTAGTCCGACCTAATATATAGATCTCTCCACTGAGGACAGCTGACCCACAGCGGTACCTGGAGTACTTCATGCTGGCACACTCTGTCCATCTGTCTTTGCCGGGGTCAAACTGAAACACACGATTGCTGAGCTTGTCAGGCTCGTCGTCAGGGTGATCCTGAAAGGCAGGAAGAGAGATTTAGGCAGCGAGATGAAGAAAAAGATGAAGAAATGGGGACATATTGGACAAATGAGAAGCAGAAATATTTCAGTAACTATTTCACCATCTCTATTGCGTGGGAATTTTTTGGATTTTATATGGCAAATTTTTGTAAATTTTTGAGACTTCCACAACTTCAGTATGATTTTTTTTTTACCCGTGAAAAACCTAAATAAATTGTACAATACATTTTTAAATAATAAAGGCCAGACGCAACAAGTATGATAAAAATTCAAACTCATATATGCAAATACATTTTTTCTTTTAATTTGTCAGAAGGTTCAATAAACACTTAATTTAAAAAGATGTATTTTTGGGGCAATTATTTCATGGCTCAGGCTTTAAAGGGTTAAGATGGTGAGTCTGGGTACCTGTGGTGTCCAGCCCCCCAGCACATAAAGATGCTCCTTTAGGGTCACAACACAGTGACAGGCTAATGGAAGAGGCAGAGGAGCAAAGCCGAGCCAGCTGCCTCCTCTCTTCAGCGACCATCTCTCCACGCTGTCTGTGATGACGTAGTGATTACGCACTTTCATCTGACCACCGATTAAATAGAGGGCATCTCCTATGAGCCCTAAAGCATACATGTCCCTGTAAGCTGCCGAGCACAACTTCACCCAGCTGTTCTCCTCTGAACTGTCATACCTGGAAGATGAATAAGTAGTTCATTTGTTAAATCAATGTGGTGCCTTTTGATAAAAAGATTTCTGATATGCAAAGGGATTAAAACCTGTAGATATCAACCCCCTTCGTTCGATGTTGGTCTTCTGCCTCTACGGCCACCACTATGATGTTTTCTCTGCTCACTGCGCCTGCTGTGATCTGTCCCACTATGCTGCAGCCCCTCAGGGGAGAGGGGATGTAGTAAGTCTTCCTAACATGGGGGTCGAAGCAAAAACTGAGGTCAGCAAGTCCTCCACGCCGTGCAGGGACGCCCTCCTTATTCACGCCACCCAAACAGAGGAGCAAATCTGTTGTCTCCATGCCGTAGCGAAGAGCTCGGCGAGGAGGAGCTGCGGCCTCGCAGAGACCTGACGTCTGGAGAACAGCATCAATCATCCCAAAGCACTCAGCATCCCGCAGAAGCACCTGAGAGAATCATAAGTATAAGAATGATATATATACATACTTATCTCAGGAGGAATATAAATAGGGAGTCTTGCTCCTTATTATATTTGGACCTCATTCCAATCTCTTCATACCGGGTTTCTCCTCCTTGCTTTACGGAGAAATCCAGGCTCCACAAGCTCCAGTCGGACATGCCTGAGTAACTCCACAGCCTGGGCTTCCCTTTCTGAGTCGCCCCTGCACTTTTCCACCCAGCGCAACACCAGCTCCAAAACAACCTCCTCCTGTGATACGTTAAGGTCATCCAAGCCAAGCAGTTCCCCAAGACTTTGAGCATCCAGCTCTAGCACTTCTTCTTCCTCACAAACCTAGTGAAACCAAGATAAAGAAAGACAATATAAGTAATGAAGACGAAATAAAATAAGATAAAATAAAAACAACACATCATAGAAAGAACAAAAGAGATTTCCACAGTGTTCAAAAACTTCACTGAACTTCAATTCTTCTGATAATTTAGGGCAGGCTGAACTTCATTAATCGTAGATTCAAGAGCTATTTTTAAAGACTCTCACTGAAGGATTATTTCACATTGGCAATACTTAATACCCTACTTGTGCAAAGTGTTGACAAAGGTATCGCAAGGCACAGTCAGCAAGGCCAGTTGCTCCCAAGTTCCTGGCCCAGTGGTACAGACCAACACAGTTTGACGGGTCCATACAGGCCTCCATGGTACTCTGGCACAACCTTACCTCAGTAAAAACAAGAAGAGTTTGTCAGTGTTTCTTAAGCATAAAACATTTACCACATACCCCCTGTCAGTTTCACCCCATTTCCCATGTTCGTGTTTTTTCACCTGAAGGCTCCATCTACATGTAGCAGGAAGGCAGCGACGGCCACTTCCTGGATGTTGTTGTTTGAAAGTTGGAGCTCGCCACGGTACATGTAGTCCAGCAGCAGCCTTAAGCTTTGGGCAGAAGTGTCTCTGAGAGGTATTTCTCCTCCCTGCGTCTCCTTGAGACCACATGTAAACATGGCCTGGACACAATGATTCACCAGAACAGTAAGAAATGATACAACTGCAGCCTTGCGTATCATCAATGCATTTGCTTGGAGCAGTTCGGGGAAAAAAAGAAGAAAAGAATAAAAAATATGGTAACACTTTATAATATGACCTGTAACTAAGGACTTAATTCCCCTGCAATACAACATAATTTACAATGTATAGTTTCCAGTGTTCAAGTAATTATATTTAACTACAAATACTAGAGGTAGGTCCACTAGAATATTAAACAAATCTTTTTTTTTTACAGTAAACAAAGAAATAATTATACTGTAAGTAAATCTGAGCATTGTGTTTATAATTATAAGTAATATGCAAGTAATTCTTTGTAGTGCATGTGCAATTTTGAGAACTGCATAACTTCAGGTATTTTACAGGAAAAGAAAAATAATTACATAGTAAATAATTTAAGTAGTGCACAAGTAAAGTACTGCATAATTTTGCAGAAAAAACTGTTCCTGACTATTTTACCTGGAAGTAAGGACTGAATGCAGACAGCACCACCTTGTGGCAATGGAAGGGGATCCCTTCAGCTAGCAGCACCACGTCAGTGAGCTCCTTAGCTGTTCTCATCCTCTCTAGCTGCCTTAGCAAAAGGGAGCCATGCTCTACTTGAGCAGAGTGCAGCACCTCAGCATCCATGGACTCTTGTTTTGAAGAGAGGGGAGTTGTGCAAAATCCGTCAGTAATTACAAATAAATAAATCAATAAATAAAATCAGTGAACATCTGCGAAAGTTTGGTCTATACACACTTGTGTGCAGTTTTAAGTGCGTCTACCTACTCTCCACTGTCGCAGCTTTGCTGTTGTCAGTACTGCATGCAAAGTTTTCTCCCGGATGAGAGTGAATGACTATGCACCTTTCCTCCGTGGGTCTGATCCATGCACAGCTCATATTTAGTTCCACTTTTTGTTTATTCACGCTGAGCTAATGAGTACCAAGTGTATTCATTAGCTCAGCTGGGAGTGTTTTGCATGAGTGAGCTAACTCATGCCAGTCACAATGGCCATTATATTATGAACACATGAGCAGTGTGAACTCTGATCGTGCTTTTAAGTGGGCACAGCGGTTCAAGCTGTGCACCTTTCTTTGGTTTTTATGAATCACTTTAACATGTATACCAATCACGTTACACAGTCTGCCTTAACTAATGCGATATTTAATATACTTCATAAAACGAAATAGCCATGGCCTGTTTGTAGATAACTTTCTTCTACATGTTGACCTGTGGTTCCACCCCTGCAGCTGATAACCACACTGTCCGTGCGTGAGCTGCGAATAAACAGCTCAAGAAACGCACACACGGTTCCGAGAAGAAGCAATAGCATGCGTTATTATTGCTAAGAACATGCACAAAAAACAGTTATCATACCAGTGTTGTCCGAAGGTCAAGATTTAAAAGTATTAAAATGAGATTATGTCAGGTTTCTACCTAAAGCTACAACACAGGCTGGGCTGTATTTGTTTGCTGCCTGTTCTCTCTTGTGTTCTGTGCCATTTTGTTTTGGGGAGTGCGGTCAACAGCGTGTTCACTGTCAAAGACGAGTTTAAAATAGACACGCAAGAGCTGGTGGGGCTGCAGGCCTGTTCAGGTTTCTAGACATGACTGAGCAGTCTGTCCTTAAACTCATTTAAGCAGTGTTTCACTCTAATTACTTAAAAAGTGTGCAGATTTCTTTAATAGACCACATGAATAATTAACATAATGTAAACAGGTATGTGTGAAGACTAAAGTCAAATATAAAGTTATGTATAAATTTAATAAAATAAGAATAAAAACTAGACTTTTGAAAGAAATTAAAACTATGTATTACCAATACTAGAATATAACACTTAGTATTTGTTAGTTTGGGAAACTCTGTGATGAGGCTTTAATGCAGGTGATTATTGAGGATGTCTGCAAGACTGTGAGTCAACTGTTTTTAAACAGTTCGATTGACTTTCCTAATTCTTGCCTCTGACATACAATAAGAATTAAAAAGATTAAAACTGACACTTAAACTAATAGAAACTGAACTAAAACGGCACCTTTTCAAACAATAAAAACTAAACCGAAGCAAGAAAACCCACTGAAAACGAACTGAAACCAAACTGAATTAAAAACAAATAGTCAAAAGGAAAAAAAAACTAATTAGAAAAGTGAAGATTTTGTGTGAAACACAGCAAAAACTCTTTGGTGTATGGAAGCTTTTTTTTCAATCACTTCAAAAAAATGATTTGTTAAAATGATCTAAAAGGTTATTATCTAAAAAAGTGATTTAATAACTTGAAATGTTAAGTTATTTTCCCAATTTCCAGTAATAGTCCCAGAAGTTTCAGTTACGAGTATTTTTTTTCTGACCAGCAACAGAAGCAGCTTCTCTGGTCACAGATGGTAGTTACACAATTTTGGTGCTTTAAATGTTGTTGGGCTCCAAGTTTATAGTAGTAACAGATACTAGAAAAGAAAAACTAGAAAAAAAGGTCTGATCACATTTGACCCTCAAGTAAAAAATGAATCTAAAAAAACATTTAGCAACATTTCGATTCACAGGATCGTTTTTCCTGAAAGTCTGTCAAAGAGAAGAAAGAGTGGACATTTTCTAAAAACTATAATTAAACTGAAATTATAAACTTTTTCTTGAACTAAAAGGAATCGGGATCATGTGTATGAACTTTATTATCAAAGCATTTTTATTACAAAAATCACAAATCTATGAACAAAACAATCAAACAAAAAACTATTCTGAAATGCTGCTTTTGTATAAATGTTTTACAATGTACAGACCTTTCCTCTTTTTCTTTGCTGATAAATGCTTTTTGGGGGGGGGGTTTTGGTCACACTTGCTATTTATTTTATCTAAAGTGAACCAACATCGACTGATAAGTTAGTATTACTACAATTTATTGAGGAGATATTATTTGGAAAAGTTGAATGTGATTTATTGAAATAGAGAAATTAATCAGTTTGGCTATTAGACTCTGATTACCCATCATGGCAGACCTACCCAGAGTCTAGACGCAGGTAGCGGTGAAGATGAAGACTGAGACTGAGGTGGAGATGGGGAGGAGGTGGGTTACACAAATGAGAGTCTAAAAGGGAAAATGACAGAGAGCATGGATTTAAACCATGCAAAGAAGATGCTGATTGGTCAAAGAAGGCGGGCAAAGAAGATGATTGGACTAGAGTGACGATGTCAGTGTTGACAATGTGGAAAAGAGGAAGTAATTCAAAGAACAGAAAAGCAGCCTTACACCCAGGAAACTTGATCCTGGTTTGGGTAAAATTAACCATTTTGTCACAAATATCAAAATGTTTTTAATGTGTAGAAATGCATGCTTTATGCATGCATAGCCTACATGAATGCCCATGTCTAAACACTGATGTACAAACACATAACACATCAAAAACATTAAACATAACAATGGCTAAAACTGGCTTAGAGAAATGTTGCACATGTAATGGGAAATAGCATCAGTCATGCAGCAACTTTGTTCAAACATCTACTGAAGCAAATGATTGCTGAAAACAAACCATTGGTGGAATGCACTATGTGGGTCTGTTGAACCGAAAAGACACAACGTCAAATGCTCCCCAAAAATGCAGAGACACACAAAAAGTAAGTAATGTTAATTATACAAAATTTTTTACATATTCAAATTTGTCAGGAAACGCGGCTGCTTACTGGGCGGATTATTTGAGGTGACAGCCCAGAAGGGTCGTACTTTGGGCTAATTGTTCTCCAACCGTCTTCATGGACAGTCAAGCATGCTGCAATACACAACAGTAGACACACAAAGTGTTGTCCTTGCAGATTACAGGCAGTGTAGATTAATGAGTGACACATGCTCTGGTCGTCTGTACATTAACATCTCTGAAACGTGCCCTTGCAAGTGTTGCACAGTGAAACTGTTGTCACATGGCCAGCCTCTGTCCCGGTTTCAGGACCTTTGTTCACGTATTTACCTCAGGAAGGCCTCAGTTTATATTGATGAATGTGAATGCATTTATAAAGCAAACGTAACTGCTGAGCTGCCTAAAAAAATGTTGAATCCTTGCACAGTATACAGCATTGCAGTGCCACAGGGTGGCTGTAGTTTTAAACAAGCCCTCAGCCTTAATCATCATATTGGTCATTTTTTTTCCTGCCATCTGAAATGGTTTGTAGAGGTGTTTCCACATCAAATGGGACAAAAATGTGTCAACAGTTAGGAAAAAGACAGCCCACAAAAGGTGAAAAAGGCTCAAACAACAAGACATTTCCAAAAAAAAGGCAAAACGTAAAAGTGACATCATTCTAAATTTACTAAACTTCCACAGATTACACAGGTGGGCTCAGTCCAGGCCACACTGCGCACACTCAGCCGTTATCTTTCCAAACTGGTTGTTTCATGAAGGATTTATGGCACTGCTTTGGTGTCTGTTTGCGTAGGTCTTTAGCTGTGCAAAAAGAGAGGTTGTAGGAATTTAACAAATGTAGAGGCTACAGAGAAGTTAATACCACCTCACCCGGCTGGGATGACATTATGTGTAGGTCAAATGCTAAATGGTGAAAAGTTGGCCTGACTGAAAAAAGGAGTAGAGTTCACCTTGAAGAGGAAAAAGCGTCAAAGAAAATCCATCAATATCTGTTTTTAACACTTAATTTGACTCCACTATAAGTAAGTTCTTTGTACATTTTAGTTCTACTGTCTCAGCTACTAAGGTTCAGGATCATAAGGAAAACACGTAACACTACATGTGCTCCATGTACAGCACTGTTGTAGAGCAGAAACATAACAGTAGGAAACAGAGTATCGCACTCATTTCTGACACTCCCTCCAAGTGAGCTTATATATGGATATGGGTCTTAAATCATTATAGCCTTTAAGACCAATGCCTCAGCAGGACCTTAAAGAAGAGAAAATTACACTCACTGCAGTTTGCATATTTCAAGATATTGTTGCAGAGTAGCATTTGTCATCCCTCAGGTTTTGGGCCCTCTTGCAGCTGCCTGTCATAGACGTTAAAAAAAGATAAGTAAATGTAAGTGTGGTAAGATGGCAAACTCAGAGAGCTAACATGGCTTTTTGTGAATTCATGGGGATGGTTAGGAGATCCTATACATTCAGATACAAATTAGTTATAGTTTTCTGACAGAACACAGCTTGATGTGAATTGTCTTCACTAGTCTTTTCAGCATTTTCTCTTTACAATTTTTCCAATAGCAGAATGCAAAAGCAGCATTTTGTTGGTTGCTTGGTCGGTTGCTCTTTAGGCATTTCCATTTATACTTAACCTATTTACTTCTAACTGAGTCAGGGAGAAAAGCTTTTCCGGTCACAAAAAAATCTGAAACCCTTAACAAGCTTGTAAAAAAAAAAAAATACTCATTTTTAGAGCACATTTCAGGATAAATATCACAAAGTGCTTCACAACATAATGTTAAAAACATAAAAACAAAATGTTAGCCAAAAAGCTGAGTTTTTAGCTGCTTTTTAAAAGAAATCACGTCTGCAGATCTCAGGCTCAGTGGGAGAGAGTTGCAGAGTCTGGAGACCCTGATCACATGACCTCAGCGACCCGCTGCAGTATGTATGTAAAAGTTCACTGACGTATGGTAGAGCTTGTCCATGCAGAGCCTTACAAGTCAGCACACAAATATATATCTTTTAAGTGATAAAGCACAAGACTTCACCTTTTCATCCCTGCAGTTAGTGTTTACATTTTGATAAGCGACAATACAAACAGAGAGATGTGTGGCGGCAGGCAGGATTTGAAACCCATCGATCACAGAATGACAACGATCGCTGTTGCTTAAATTATTCTCTTTGTTATATATATGAAGCGCACACTTAGGCCTATATATTTTATTTTTATTATGTTTATATTTATATAACCTTTGTGCTGCTCTCCTCTCAACCCAGCCTGAATGGAGCTCTCTGTGAGTTTCCTTCCCGGTGCCATCGATGAGTTCTTATTCGATGGAAATATTTGGGGGGGTTTCTGTGTTGGTAGGCACAAATCCAACTTAAAGAACGGCACCAAATCTAAATGTGGACGGGTACATTTAGGGTTAACATAAAAAAGGTTTTAGCAGTGGTTGTGTAAATTGTTTTGAATTAATGGAGAATCCTGTCACAGTTCATGCGAGTTATCCTTTGAGCTGCTTGGTCATCAAAATGTTCCAATTTTAACTTCACACGTTTACATGTGTGTGACAGGAATCAAGGTTAATATGTACAGGCGTCTGTCCCGGTACATGGAACACTCATCTATTGCTGTTAGTTATTTGAGTAAAAAGAAAAAATTAAATAAATAAATAAAATAAGGGAGAAAGAAAAAGGAAATTTCCTCCTGGGAGTAAGCTGCTCCCATAAGCAGAGCCTGTGGGCCTGTGACAATGACTGCTCGGTCAGCTGCTACTTGGTCACACAAAAACGTGAAGAGGCTTCAATGACAAAATAAACATATAGGTTCATGCAAGCAGAAAGAAATGCAAACTGGCACCTGATGAAATGAAACTTTTAATGTTCAGACAAAAAACGGAGAACAGAGAAGCAGACGGAGAATCCATCACTACAATTAACTAAAAAATGAAACAAAAGCTGAGCTTCACAGGCTCATTGTCTACTGATATGGCTGTTTTGTCTTGTACACCACCCTCACTGTCATCCTCAGTATCAACATCATAAAAACATAAATGTATGAGGAAAGCGTTTAAGATGTAAACCAGTTAACACACAAAATCATAAACATAATCTGACTACAGTTATGTGTCCTGCCAAGTGCAGTTCATTGACATGTTGTTCGAGGTACATTCTAAGAAAAAGAGAAGAAGAAACAATTGATAAAGATTGATGAAATCCTCTTGTAAATATTAACTTATTTGCCAAAGGTAACAGAGACTATGCTGCTTTTTAAAATATACTTACCTTTTTCAGCGTGGGCAAAATATAAATCCTTCATTTAGTGCTATGCTACGCTGACTATGTTATCCTTCTTCATCTGTTCACACAGTGTGAAGAGCCCAATCAATAGCTGAAGACATTTTGACAAAGAACCTTTTAAATGTTAACTAGCTCAGCTTTAAACGTTGCATAGATGTCAGCAGTGTGACTGTTTAATTTGTTGTATAAGGCCAAACGGTTCAAGGCTAAATGGCTTTAAATTCTTGATGTTTAAGTGGCCGTACAGAAAAGCAGGTCATGTGTATAGAAACAAATCCCCCCTCCCCAAAATATTTTGCATTAATCAGTCTTTTCCAAATCTTGCTCTGCTCTGATTTTCAGTATCTCTAGCAAAAACAACAGCTTTCTATGCTATACCTTTATTTTTGAAACATGGCATGTGTGACAAAGTTATCTTATATGTTAACAGGCGCTCGGGATATGCAGGATCACTTGGTCACATTTAGGACATGAGGAAGTCGCCTGATTTTACTGGTCTGTCAGATTCAAAGAAGCATATCAGACATCGCAAGAAGCATCTGGCACTGCGTTTCTGCTGACAATGAAAATGATGTTATTTTATCTCTTTGCTGAAGCTCAACAGCAATAAAGATAATAGATAAAGAATAAAGAATAAAGATAATAAAGATTTTTCGTTGAACAGTGACAATAAAAGGCTTTTCTATTCTTTAAGCTGTTTTATGCAGATTACTTGGAAGCAGATTATGAGTGATGGGTTCAGAAGAGAATGGAACAGAACAGACTAGAAACATCCTTTATTGTTAAACACTGACGATATCCACTTTATCAAGGAAAGTAGTGTTTTTTGTTTTTGTTTTTAAAAAAGAGTCTCTATTAATGCACATGCATTACATTATAAAACACTTGTTCAACACATTTTTCAGTTGCAATTTTCGCCTGTTTTCTGATATCAAAATTTAGCCTTTCAAGTTATTTTTAGCAAATTAATCAACATAAGCTAACACACATGCATGTTCACATAGACACACATCACATCAGACATGTGCAGGTGTGCAGTCAGGGACATGTGAGGAGGTGGCTCCTCTCTTATAAGGATGGGAAAGGAACAGTCACTCCCACAGACACATTGTTACAGAAGACTTCAGGGGGGTTCTCTCTCATTACACAGAGGTGACACCTGTAACTATCTGCACTACTCAAGAGGAGCCTAAAAAATCCCAACTGTAGAGAAGGACATGGAGGAGAAGGGCTCGCAATCTCTGGAGTATTTTGTGAAGAGGGAGGTTCTGGATGAGTTATGCCTGGATGAAGTGGCTCAAAAAGGGACTTGGTCCACTAAACCAACACTGGGCGATCAGGTGAAAGATTCCCTAAGGTAAAAAAAAAAAAAAAAAGGAAGGAAGGAAGGAAGGAAGGAAGGAGGAGATAAATCAAAAGAAAATAATAAAAAATAGGAAAAAAAAGTTTGTTTTTGAATCCTAATGCAATCGTTATCAGTGCTATAACTTGTCACTGAACAAGTGATTAATGAAGCGAGTTAAAGAGCTAAGAATGAGTTTGCACATTTAGACACAAGTTTACTTTGTCTGGTTGGTAAACTGTTTTGTTATCTCAAAGCAAAGTTCATCATTTTTTAAAAATTCCCTGGTTAACCTTTATAACAGCTTGTGATACAGCACATCATATCTGACCATAAAAGTGATACTGATGAATCACAAAAGCAATTATTGCCTGTTCAATTACATGAATTCATAACACTTCAGCATGGCAGAGGAGGTCGAGACTTACTCTGTTTACCTACAAATTTCTTTGGGATTAAAAACAAATCAAATATTAATGCAGGAAAAAAGGCATTTGTTTATTTATTTGGGTTTTTTTTTTGTAAAATATTAGTTATTACTCAGTGGTAGTGTACCACGTTTCTGCCCTTATCCACAGTCACTTAATTTTTTACAGCCCCAACTGATAAAAGATGTAACAGGTGGTACAGTTCACAAGATATGTTGTCAGTCTTTCTGAATGTTTAGATGTATAGACATAAAAATGTATATAGATAGTCATTATATACTTAAGCTTAAAAACTACAAGCAAAGTCATTTAGAAAAAAATAGAGACTCTGACCGTTAATATCCAAACTGTGTCTTTCTGGAATGACTCTTGCAGATGTTCGGTGCCCAGGCTGAAACACATACTTCTAACCTGGATCCCTGTTCTCAGCTGGTTGCCTCGTTACTCCATCAGAGAAAATGCCTTAGGAGACCTGATTTCTGGCTGCAGTGTCGGCATCATGCATCTGCCGCAGGGTTTGTATGTGTGAATGTGTGCACTGGAGGGAGGTCACTGTTTAGCCACGCGCCTTATCAAACGTTTTTTGGCAACAGGTTATTTAGCTACAAATGTTTGCATTAGAAACAGCTACCTTATCCAAATCTGAATTCTCCCATCTCTCTCTAATCAGTAAACAGAAAAGGAAATGTCTATCAATCTTTTAAGAAACCAAAATGTGTCTGAAGTACTTTAAGATGACACCATACTCTCTGTCTTCTTCTTTAAAAAGGCATGGCATATGCTCTTCTGGCTTCCTTGAGACCAGTGTATGGCCTATACACCTCCCTCTTCCCTGTGCTGGTCTACTTCATCTTTGGTACATCCAGACACATTTCTATAGGTGAGTAATGTGGAAAATGTGTGTTTCCCAATTCAAAAAAGCTTTAATATCATTGATAATCTGATTCTTCCACGTCTCTATAAATTAATATGTGTGTGTATACATTGCTGTGTTTTGTATGCTCAGGCACATTTGCTGTGATCAGCATCATGGTTGGGAGTGTGACCGAAAGGCTGGCTCCTGACAGTAACTTTATTGTGAATGGCACTAATGGGACGGAAACTGTGGACATCGATACACGCGATGCTTACAGAGTACAGGTCGCATGTGCCCTCACAGTCTTGGCGGGACTCTTTCAGGTGTGTGTCTGTTTTGTGTGTCAGACGTACAGCTTTAAGTGAAGTGAGGGCACATTTCACCTCCTTTGCTTCGCTGACTTTGCCATTTCCCGTCCTAAGATCCTGTTGGGTGTGGTGAGGTTTGGCTTCGTGGTCACCTACCTCTCTGAGCCCCTCATCCGCGGCTACACCACAGGATCGGCGTGCCATGTGTGCGTCTCCCAGCTCAAGTACCTGTTTGGAGTCTCACCGTCTCGCTTCACTGGCCCTCTCTCCCTCGTTTACGTGAGTGTGTTAATCATTATCTATCCAATTCACACTTAAGTACACTAACATTTTAAATTGCTTTCACTATTTATTTACTTTTCGTGCTGCTTTTAACTTTACGACAAGATTAAATATTAAAAAAATGAATTTTGCACTGTTAAAAATTTATATTGTTAACTGTAATTTAATTACTGCGCTGCGACTAATTACAACAGTTAAATGATGCTTGCACCTATATAAATGAATGAGCAATTCCTATTACCTTTCTAAATAAATATAAAGTGTGTGTGTGTGTGTGTGTGTGTGTGTGTGTGTGTGTGTGTAATATAAAGTACTGTATGAACATGGCTTTTAGAGTAAAAGCTTTGCTTGCCCAGTAATGCTTGAAATATACCAGTCCAATTACAGTCACCAGTATGTTTCCAGTAGCTGAAGCTGATCTCACTGAAGCTATGCAGGGAATTACAGGAGCTCACATACTGGACATTATTACACACATATTAGATTAGATGAAGTTGTAATTTTATCTGCTGTAATGAGACAATATTGAACATGGACACGCACTTTGAGGAACTCAGATCAAGCAGCACACACGCTAAGCGCTGTACGTAAAGGACTCGGAGTGTCAACTTAATGTAAAGTTTCACTTGCAAAAAGTTTGTTTTGTCAGTGTATTTACACATATTGCAGACACCTATTACCAATTATTTATGGTCTACATGTGCCATGTCAAAAAATATATATATATAACCAATAGACCTTTCATTGATTGTATTGCTTTACTTGTTTTTTTTCTCTCCACAGACTGTGTTGGAGATTTGCAGCCTGCTGCCGCAGACTCAGGTGCCAGAGCTGGTGGTCAGCCTGGTGGCACTCGCTGTTCTCATTGTGGTCAAAGAAATCAATGACTGCTACCGACAGAAGCTGCCGCTGCCTATTCCAATAGAGCTCATAGTTGTGAGTCTTCCTTTTGGTTTTTCTTTCATCCTTTCTCTGCCAGTAAAACAGCAGGTGTATTGATTTAAGCACCCAGCAGGGGGCGTCTTGACCACACTAGACCAGGGGAATGCTGTAGTTGCATGAAAGGGGCTGTTGATACTGAAGTGGCTTTTTTTTTTTTTTGCATCTTTTTAATCAACAGGTCATAGCAGCAACAGTCATTACACACTTCTGTGACCTTCCTAGTAAATACAACATTGATGTGGTTGGAGAAATTCCCAGTGGGTAAGCTCATCTATGTGTGGAAATAAAGTGCTGGTGAGGTGAACCCAGGACACAAAGATTCCCCTCTTTTCGTATCTGCCAGAAATGCAGAGTTTGTTGATAAGACTGTCACACAATCTGCAAAGAAGCGTGTGTGTAACAGTGTCTCCCGAAGGCTCCTGTTATGGAAAAAGCCAGGTTTCCCCACGGAAGCCATAAAACAGCGCAGAGTAAACACCAGCCATAATAGGAGATTAATGTGATACACGTATAGAACGGCAGCTGGCCTTTAAAGGGGGATTCATAAAATTTATTTTGACGTGTTTCTAAATTATTAAACAGATTCATGTGTGTGTCGCTGATAAATAGTTAAACAGGTCATGTTTTCCTTCTGCTCCAGGCTCAAGGCCCCTAGTGCTCCAGATACCACTTTTTTCTCAAGCGTTATAGGAGATGCTTTTGCTGTGGCCATTGTGGGCTTTGCCATCAACATTTCTCTGGGCAAAACATTTGGCCTCAAATATGGCTACAAGGTGGACAGCAACCAGGTGAGGAAAGCACACACGCACTGTGGCACGCACAAACAGTACAAGCAGTCCTTTGACTCTCTCATAACAAGGAGGAGTAAAACTTTGGCCTAAAATTAGACTTTAGTCTGTAGTCTGCCTGTTCCTGCCACATTAGTGGAAAAAATGACTCAGGTTGTCACTGATTGAGCTTTGGGCTGACTGCATAGACTTCTTCAGGTGCTTAGTTCATTTAAATAAATGTACTTAAGCTAATGCATTAGAAAAGTAGTGTCAAACATAAGGCCCAGGGGCCAGATTCAGCCTGGCAAAGACTCCAATCTGGCCCACTGGATAGCTTTACAAAATGTGATGGAGGGCATAAATTTGGACCTTTTAAATGTATTTTCATAAATTTATAGCGACTTCCCCAAGGCCATTCAGACTACATCAAAGTAATTAAGAAACAAAGAAACAATTATATGAAGGAAAAGTTCCTGTGTGTTCTGTATCTGCTACGCTGGTAGAAAGGGGAGTTTCACTAGTTTGGCCCATTTAGGATCAAAGTGAGCTGGATTTGGGTCCAGATGTCAAAGGATTTTTGATATCCGTGCATTAGAATAAATAACCAAAGCATTATAATCTTACATCTCAGGTTTAGACTGTAGCCTTAGACAGTGTGAGCTTCAACAAAATACTTTACTTTTCTAAAGCTTAAAAGAGAGAAAGAGAGAGAGAGACAATGGACTGTTTTCCCACTACACTATTCATACAGTGTATTTTTATTTATTCACTTAGTTCTAACTAGTAGTGCAATTTTGGGAAATGGCTTTCTCTTATTTCTTCAGTACCCTCCAGAGTTATTTTATGCTTCACTGGTGTCTGGATCAGCCAAATAATAATAACAGACTATAATTGGATCAGTCAGTTACATGATTAAATATTAAAATAAAATGATAAATTGTGTGAAACAAGCAGGAAGAAATGAGTTACAAGTTCTGCAGGAGCGTCACTTTCCATTTTTTGCTTGTTCTTTGTAACCTGATTAATAATTCCCCATGCAAACTCATGTCCTGGAACTGAACTGCACTGTTTCTGCTTTGCTGGTAAATCAGGTTATGTAATCAGTTCATTGGAGAAATGATTGATGTTTGGATAAATTAGATGCATGCAAAAAAAAAGAACCTGGATGTTTTATTTTAAATGCCAAAACAAACATAGAGGTGTATTACAAATCACTGTGTTGTTTGCACACTTTGACACACATGCAGAGCTATTTAACTGGGATCAGAGGCGATGCGGGTCAATGCTCTAAGGGCGAGACTGCTAAAACATTCATGCCCAAGACGTTTTTTTGCAATCAGGAATCTTAAATACTGCGACCACATCTCTCAGCGTGGCAGTGACGTGCTGGCCTGGTCATAAAATTAAGGAGGAGTGCACTGATGTCATTGACCCAAAAGTTACGTTGACACCAAGTCACAGTAATACCATTAACCAAAGCGTTGCGTCTTGTCTGCCGTTTGTCTTTGCAGGAGCTCGTCGCTGTGGGTCTCAGTAACACTATTGGTGGATTTTTTCACTGTTACTGTGTGACTTCCTCATTGTCACGGAGCCTCGTCCAGGAGAGCACAGGGGGCAAGACACAAGTAAAAACAACTACTTCTGTGATCAAACAGCACAAACTGCAACTGTGCAAACGATTCAGGCACTAAAATAAGAAAAAAGGACGAGGACGTTTTGAAGAGCAGTTTTTTAAAAATTGGTCTTCAAATATAAAGAAAAAAATCCGTATTTGATGTGACAAGCATAAGATTTTAAATACATCCATTTAAACTGTTAAATACAGAAGTGTGGACGGTATGTCATTAGACCCTCGGGTCATGGATTGAGCGTCATCTGCCTTCATAATGATCTTACATTGAAGGATAAAAAGGAAAACTTCTGGACTGGCTGAAGCGTTTGCACAGATATATACAACTAATTACACCTGATTCTTATGTTCATCTTGAGACCATTAATTGTGTGTGTGTGTGTTTGGAAGGTTGCGGGGGTGATTTCCTCCATCATTGTGCTGATCACAGTTTTGAAAATAGGTCCTCTCTTTGAAGATCTCCCCAAGGTAACACTCTCCTTCCTGAGCCATTTCTTGCTAATGATCGCCATCCCCCCTGGCAGTTTCAGAGCCGGTGAGGTTATCAGTATGTGTGATTTCATTCGTTTCTTTGTTTGCTCCTCAGGCCGTCTTATCCACAATCGTGTTTGTGAATTTGAAAGGAATGTTTAAACAGTTCATGGACGTCCCTTTGCTGTGGAAGACCAACAAGGTTGACTTGGTAAGACTTAATCCTCTTTAGCAGGCACCCTGCTCAGCTGAATACTGTGTGACCTTTGTGGCACCGTGGATCTCATTAACATTTCGTGTTCATCCCGCCCTCTAGCTGGTGTGGCTCGTAACATTCATAAGCACCGTCGTGCTCAACTTGGACATGGGCCTGGCTGTCGCTATTGCATTTTCCATGCTTACTTTCATCTTCAGAACACAACTGTAACTACACAACTCTAAGTATTCATTAGTGATGTCTATGCAATCATGATGAGGTGCTTAAATAAGATACAGGGAAATTGTTGATGTAATTTTGACATTTTTAATGCCTTTCAGACCACGCTACTCAATCTTGGGCAACTTACCAGGCACTGAACTTTATCTGGACACAGACACCTACAAGGAGGTAAGAACACTATTCAGGATCATATTTATCCACATAAAGTTAAAGTACAAGCTGACTTAAATTCTAATAATAACAATAAAACATATTACTTGAGGAATAACCATGCATATAGCGCTAGATTTTTAAAAATCTGGGCTTTAGAATTCTGCGCTTGACCAGGTGTCATTCAGCCATTTCCTCAAAGTCACTTTGTATTGTTGCTGAATGTTTACCCATTGTAAAATCTAGATATCAGTGAGAGAGAGAGCGAGATAACTGTTTGACAGGTGCAGAGTGAAACTAACATCAACTTTAAGGGAAGCGACTGAAAGGCTACTTGTGGAAATGAAAGACACCACTAGACTGACGCATGAACGTGTGAAACAGTGCCTAACAAGTTTATTGGACCACCACCCAATGTTTATGCCATAAAGCAACAGCATGGGTAAAATCTTTTTTATATTTTTGTGATCCAAGCTGTTTAATGAAAAACATATTTTTAATGCTAAAATATAATTAGTGTTGTTATCCATGAATTTTCAAATTCACTGTTTAACCAAAAAAGCAGCAAAAATAGTCCAGCGCGTTGTGATTTTTTGATTAAGATGCCAAATTGCAGCTACTTACTTGCATCCTCCGACATGTTAGTGTTGAATGTTGTGCTTGGTAAACTTTTAGTTTAAAACAAGCTTTTGACAAATTTCTGAAATATTTTCATTTTCTTGTTTTTATGACAGGTGGTCAAACAGGTTTGTTAAGTGCTTCTCTATTAAAGGGTTTCCTAAACAAAAAAATAAGAGTAAACTTTGGCATATCCCATTAAAAATTCAGACTTTTTCCTAAATGTCTTCCTCCTGGAGCTGTGAATGCAGTTTCACAGAGTTGCAGACTTTTAGTTTTAACTAAATTAGGTTGTTCCCTTTCCATTTACACCCATTGCAGTGAGGTGGCAAATGCGCAACTACCTTCTCTAGATGCTAATTTGTTTCGATTTACCCTGGTAGTGGAGCACTGTGAGTAAGGGTACATCTACTTACAATCATTAAGTGGTAGACGAGCTCCGTTTAGTCAAACAACATCTGAGAAAGGCAAAAACTGCAAATGAGATAAGAGCAGGGTGTGAGTTTCTGAAACCTTCTAATGTGTGATTTCATGCAGGTAAAAGAGATTCCAGGAATTAAAATCTTCCGTTCATCTGCAACTATCTACTACACAAATGCCGAGATGTTCTTGGACACCCTGCAGGAGAAGGTATGTGGATGACTGTTCACTAATCTGTGCTGTGTGTGTGTGTGTGCATATGTGTTAAATCTGCCTCTGCTGTCTACAGCACCCTTAATTGCTTTCACTATCTCTCTCACTCTTCTCACTTTCTCTTCTCTTTCTGTTTTAATGCGATGCTTGGCTCTTGTTGCAGAGTGGAATCGAGATTGGGAAGCTGCTATCAGCAAAGAAGAAACGAGATGCAAAGCAGAAGCGTAAACAAGAGAAAGAGAAAAAGAAAACCAAGAAGGAGGCAAAAAAACAAGTACGAGATCCTAAATTAAAGTTTTGTAAATTCTTTCAAAATATCATTAAGTCACAATCTTTAGTCACTAAGTTGCAAATTCTCTTTGAAGGAGTCCCAGATGAACATAGAAAACATCTCTGAAAGAACAAAAGGAGAGAGAAACGGGACTAGTGTGGCCTTCAGCATGACAGAAACAGCTACAGATGGCCTTCATAAAGGCCAAGTGAACTTGGCTTACCAACCAGACATAACCATGTCAGATTCAGACTCAGATGCAGGTTATGACCACATCACAGAGTTTTCTGGGCACGGCGATGAAGCGAAAGAACAGGCCTGCGATTCGGGCACACACAGCATCATCTTGGACATTTCCACAACCAGCTTTGTGGACACAGTCACTGTGAAGACACTGAAAAATGTATATGTGTGCCTGCTGAGATGTAACTTTTTTCTAAAGGATGTAAAAGAGAAAACTAAAGTGAGATTTGTCCTTTTCTCCCAGATTTTCAGGGACTTTGGACAAGTTGATTTGGACATCTGCTTAGCAGGCTGCCAAGGTAAAGGACACATCGGACAAAAACAGAGACAGGGGGTTCGCCTTAATGCTGAATTAAAGCACTGAAGCTTTACATAATGAATGCGTCAAGGTCATAGCCTCGGTGGAGCCCCGCTACGCCCTGTCAGATGACAATGACACATGAATATTTATTTAGATGACCACAATATGCTCTCTCATTGTCATGCATATTTCTCTCCATTTATGTGTGGTAAAACAGCTTGTGTCGTGGAACAGCTGGAAGCGGCGGATTTCTTTTCAGCATCCATCCCAAAGACCCGGCTGTTTATCACCGTCCACGATGCGGTGCTTTATATTCTCAAGAAACGGGGGAAGGCGGATTTTGTGCTTGTGGGTCACCATGAATATTCATCACACTTTTGACTTCTCCATTTAATTATCACTTGCCATTGCAGAAATACATTCTTTGAGATATTTTCACACATTAAGCTCTGGATCTTCCCATTTCTTTCAGGATGTGTCCCGCAACACCCAGATGTGACCAGCAGGGGTCAGATTCACTCAAATTTAGCCATCTTCCTCCTCCTCTTTTCAGGGTGCTTTCTGTTTCATCACTCACCATCGTCTCCTCCCCTTTCAGTAAAGGGAGAGTGCACCACCTTGACATGGCGCCCAGTTGCCATGGAAACATAGGGAGCGGTTGCTGTGGCAACAGGCTTTTTATCATATCCTCTAATGAGATAGACAGCAAGACGTCACTGCAGCTCTCTCACACTGTGGTGCATGCAAGGGACAGGGAAGGGGCGGGGGTTTAGTGGGAGAATGTAACAGCGGGCTAATAGGAGTCTGTATTTATAGCCAGTGTGAGACAGCAGAGTGTGAGAAAGAAAGGTTGACCCCAGAGGGACACTCATATGTGAGGCGTGCATCTACCAGTTTGTATTTTAAAAAGACAACAAAAGCCAAAAGTCTCCCACACATAATCAATAAAATCTAAACAGTGTTACTGTTTGGCTGTGCCCCCCCCTCCCTAAGCCTTAATTCTTACAGTACCCCTTCCCAAAGCCCACAGTAATGAGCTGAATGGCATGCAGTGTAATCGCTGATACATTTTAGAGTAACAAAATGTGTGTCTATTTATAGTCATTATTTACATGTGTGGTTCCTCTGACATCTTGAGCTCCCTTCTATTTTTGGGCTTGGGTGTCATCTGCTATTGCTCCTATCAGAAGCTAAACAGTGCGCCTGTTTAGAAGCTAAACGAGAATATGATTTGCTGTCTGTGTACTGATAACTGCCTGCTTTTTTTCCTCATCTTTTACCTTTTAACTTTCAAAAATCCATCAAGGGACTTTATTTGATAGTGCACAAATGTTAAGACAGCGTACAATGTGTATTTATGTGTAAACTTTAAAACAGATATGTTTAAGATGACTCTTAATGAGGTGCTAACAAAATAAATGATGAGCCTGCAGGAACACTGATAAAAGGTCTATGAGCTATTTTTTTACTACTTGGATGTTAACCAGCGGTAAGTGTTCAGGACTGCAGTAAAGCTGTTTCTACTTATATTCACTGATTTGAACTTTAATTTCGAGCTTTAAAAAGTTGAAAACAGTCAACTGTTGAACATCTATGGAGTTTGTTTTTGTTTTGATACACAAGTAAAGTTATAAAATATTTAATGTCTGCTCCAGAATGCTTTCTGTACATATCCAGCGTATCTTATTTGAATAAAAATGAATGAGTATGTAAATAAAGACCCATAAAAAACACATTACATCCATCTTTATCTGGCCATTTATTGCATCTCTCCAGGCGTCACAGCAATTCTCTCTCCCCTCCCGACATCCCAGCCTCCTGCTCTTTAAACAGCTCACCCAGAGGTTTCTCTCCTTCTCTTCGTGTGGAAATAATAATCATCATCCCCTCCAAATATTAACACTGATTCACAGACCGTACAACACACTGGATACTTAAGTTAGTTTATAATACATAGCTGGAATTGGTGATGCATTGCTTGTCATGATCATTTTAGTTTTTAACAAATGGAAGTTTGTTTTTTTGTACAGTTAATTCACAGAGAACAGTTGGCAGGAAACAATGGCCGAAGGCAATGTTACATATAAATGGAAAATACCACCGCCACGGTCTAACGCAACACCCGTTCATACAGACACGCACATGCGCACGTGATGACATAGGGTTATAAACACAAGGGCACAGGCATACATGCATCTACACACATAAACATTCAGACCGTGGCACTATCAGCAGCAGATATGAGGTCTTTAATTTTAAAACAAGTCATCAGACTCTTTTAAGTTTATGCTCATTGAAGATGGCATGACTGCTTGTGAGGTGAGGCTGTTAAAACGTGGACAGGAAGGCGCGGAAAGGGAAGATATTGCAAACTACACTGGACACATCACACAGACAAAGCAATACAGGACAGAACAGCACAAACGCAGGAGTGGGATAGAAAGAGAGGGGCAAGCCAGCGAGGTAGAGTCAGAAAACAGAGCAGAGGGTATATCAGCATGTGATGACTACATGGTTGTTTTTCTCCAATCTAATCTTTGGTCCATTGTCCAGGTCTTTCTTATAGTTTTAAAGCGGAAGGGTGTGTAATTAATCTATAAGTTTGTTTGCGTATGTACGTGTCTGCTGCTGTCAAAGATGACCTTGGCCCTTTTGTTCTGTAGAGCTCAGCTCATCAGATGACACTCTCAAAGAGCAGTGTCCCCTTGGTTCCTGCAGGGGGCAGCAGTTTAGCCTCACTCTCAGGGGCCAGGTACTCCAGGTGATGTCTGCCCCAAACTGGTGTGGTTAGGTGCTGCCAGCGCTACAGAGTAAAAACACAATGACATTGTTTTTTGGTTTGTTTTTTGGACAGACGATTTAGTTTTCTGCAATGAGCCCTCTTTAATGATTAATGAGGAAATCAGTTGAACAAATAATTCATAGACGAGCGATGGCAACATCCAGGGAGACGCATTCCTACTGATCAAAAGTAAACAGAAACAGGAGAATGCAAATGAACAGACATGCCAGCACCCATGAATACTGACCTCCCGCAGAGATCCTTTGCAGCGCAGTAGTTTGTAGAGAACAGTGACAGGGATACAAAGCATAGAGGACAGGGCCAGCGCCCAGCCAAGTGCTTCACCCCAGATGGGGTATGTGTACACTGTGTTGTAGGTCAGGGGCTTGTAGTTAACCACGTGGAACAGGAACACTCCCTATATGAATGCCAAGATATTACTAGTTTTCCACTTGCAGATACAGTTTACTTAAAAAAAAAAAAAAAGAAGTAGCACGTACCACACAGACAAAAGGTGTGATGTAGGACCAACACCACTTCATATAGGGTAGGGGCTGATAGCCGATCATACGAGCTACATCGTCCATGAAACGGTCTGCGCCTGACAGGGGTAACGTAAGGATGTCATGAGAATGCCCTGAATGGTGCAGTTTGTATAATTTGTACTGTATTTGTGAAGCACAGTCTCACCATACACCCATGCAACCACCACACACTCCCAGAAGGCCTGCCACAACAACGTGATGCCACTGGCAGAGTAGTAGTCAAACAGCTGGAAGACATACATCCCTCCCTGATAGAAACAGTGAGAGCAGAAGACCATCAGAGCCATCCTTTTAATAATTCATAATCCATTTCAGACATGCAGTTCCTTCCGTTAATCTTTCCACGAATCTAAACTGAAAGCTACGTCTGAATGACAGAATCCATTCACTCTAACAAATTTAGGAGCATAGCAGCGGTACAAGGCTAAAAGGGCCAATATGTGAGCAGTTTGTTTCTAAGAGTGGTTTACAGTTCCAATTACAAGTTTCAACAGACACATTTTATTATTAGTTAAAGGAGGTTATGATGGAGAACTTGAGAAGCTACATAAAGGACACGTATCTTTACTACAAGACTGGTAAGAAATAAAATCTGCCTACTTATTAGAATAATACAAAAAAGGTACTCTGTAGTAATCTACAAATAGCTAACTAGAAAAATACGTAATTCTGAAGAATACAACTAAATGACATCTAACAATAAAAAAGTTTGACTTTACCTCAGTAACCATGGACATGTCAATGAGGAAGCAGATGATGCAGCAGATGGCAGCTACTACCTCTCGCCGAAGCGAGCCCAGGGCATATTTCGGGGGCAGCATGTCCATGATTCCTGTTATTAAACCTTCAACCCCAACAAACTGGAGGTGAAAAAGAGGCAACATAGAGGAATAAAAGTGAATGAGAATCCTTTGACTCTGTGTGTGTTAGTATTTTTGTCTGATATCACAGACACATTAAATACCACACAAAAATATCCATGAAGGTGCAGAAATGAGCTAGTTCTTGTTTTCAGTACAGAGGTGGACGCTGTATCATCCCTAACTACTCTATAAACTCCTCGTTCAGACAATCGTCGTACATCAGATGCACTGAAGTGACACTTGAAAGTTTGCAGGTTAGAATTATATCATGAACAGTTTCTGTCTCCCTGGAAAAGAATGTTTATGTGCATCTCTGCAGAAACATATTTCAGCATCCATAATGAGTGGAGCAGATAACAGCTGCGACGCTATTTTTACATTATTTAATAGAGATAGCAGGATATTCATAGGCTATGCCAGTTAAAAAAAAGAAGGGAAAGAAAAGGGAGAGAATTGAAAGTGAGAGTAAATGAATGGAGAGCAGACAGACGCTCTCTGTGTGAATCACACAGAAGCTCATTGACAAATCCCTGGGCTGTAAAACAATGGATGTAGGCAGTGGCTCAAACAGACACACAACAAACAGGCAGCTGAGAAATGCAATCCTAAAAGTGGTTTTTCAGGCTGTTTCTGTCCCCCTTAGTGAAAGGAAAGGATTAGAGAAAAAGAGAAGGAATTACACTGACACCAAAAAATAGAAGCACGTAAGATTCAAGTAAAATTAGTATATATCTTGTGTAAGACAAGTTCTTTCTCCAAAATTATGACATAAAGGAAAGTCAGTCATTAGTACCTGACTGTCCAGCCCCAGTATGAGTAACATGAAGAAGAAAAGTGCTGCCCAGAGCGGTGCCAGAGGCATCAGAGTCACAGCCTTGGGATAGGCTATAAAGGCCAGGCCTGGACCTGCACATTAAGAAACAGAGCCATCATTATGGACATGTGGCTCTCACTGGTGACGCTTATTACTTAATACAAATTACACAGCGTGTCAGGGGGAAGGTGTATTCTTACCACTCTCAGCTACTTTACTGATGTCCACTCCTTGTTCTGTAGCCATGAAACCCAGCACAGAGAATACCACAAAGCCGGCAAAGAAACTGGTTCCACTGTTGATGAGAGCGAGCACAAATGCATCCCTACACAGAAATACAGAGAAGAAGAAAGAAGAATTGAAAAAACCCAAAGAAACTATCAGATAAAATAATCAAATGAGATAAAAGGATGCATTATTTTGTGCTGTAACATGAAGCCTGTGTCAGAGACTCAAGACAAACACTGGCATAGAGAGTAGAGATGGGCCGGGATGCTAAATTGGGGATCAATAGCAATTTCTCTAAAAGCAGATGTTGTCTTTGCAGTTGACAGGTGGAGAATAGAGAGCACATAAGCCTGTCTCAAGGTCACAGAGGATACAGAATGAAAGGAAAACTACTTGACTACGTGTTCCATATATGCAATATATCGTATATCTATGATGCATATCAGTGATGTTAGGAGATTGGATGTTCTAATGAGTATTAAGTCAACAACGTCTCTGTTATCTGTTTACATGGTGAGCAGGCATCCTTTGTTTATTCTGACAAGTCTAACCAAGAATGCTGACTGATATGAAGAATGTACGAACAACAGTTGCATTGTGATGTTTATTATAACACTGTTACACAAATGCATTCAACAGCAATTCAGTCCACTATCTGTACGAATCTGAGGCAGTGCACAAAAGAATGTGTGTGGATGTACACAATCAAAACAAGTCAGAATGACAGTTTGTTTTAAGAAAGCAGTCCCAAACTGTTCAAATGACTTAAAGTTATGGAGCCGCTCTTTGAGGCTGTAATTGTCATCACACACCAGGAAACATAGTTGTTAAATGCTGAATTAAAAAAGTTATACTAAACATAACAGAACTGCTACCATCTATCTAAAACTACCCCCAACTTTACTTTTATTTTTTAACTTACTATTTGTGTGTACACACTGTGTAAGTATATTCAGAGGATCCAATCACTCACTCTAATAAACTACTTATTTTTTTATAAAATACTAGAACTGTTCATCTTTTGGTTATTAAAAAGTGGTGTCAACTTTATCTACGATAAATGTCTAGAACTTTTATTTACATTTCCTAATATTCCACAACTTATAGATGGACTTTCAAAAAAACTGTATTTTGTCTGTCATTTATATCTGTTATTTCTTTATTTCATATGAATTTTTCACTTGAAGGTTTTTGAAATTCCTGTGTTGGTTAGCGAGGCAAAAAACCCCCCACATACCTGTATCTATACTTGTAGCACGCTTGTAAATGATTAAACTTTTGATAAAAGCTCAATCAATGGTTTATCAAGCTCAATCCAGAAGAGGTTATCGCCACAGGCTAAAAATAAAATAATTGCCAGCATCACTACAGGGGCAAATTTCACTGGCCAGGTCTCACCCCCTTGCATGGTTGAGGTTTTTACTCTCATAGCCAAGAAGTTTGCTGGACCAGGACTTTGGTGCAAAACAGTGTGCTGTTTCTTTGCAACTTTGGCACCAGAAACTGCTCAATAAAACTGCATTTTTCTGTCATAGGTTGAAGAGATAAGTCAAATGATCATAAATATTAAATGATATATGGAAATATCCAGTTCTTCTTGCTTGCATCACTACTTGGCTGTTTTTGTGCACAGCTAGCATTCTTAGGCTGTGTTTATATCAGTGTTTATATGAATCAGCAGAGGAATTATTGCATTATGGCCAGGAATATGTTTTGCGAGGTCACAATGACTGTGACCTTTGACTGCTATATTCTAAACAATTCACACCTGAGTCAGTAAAAGATTCTCTTATGGCAGTGTGTGCACTGATTTAAGAAGTTTATATGGGGCATATAAGTGGTGAACCAGCAGATGGACATGCTGATAGTTTGATCCCTAAACCAGTGCAGCCATCGTGATTTAAAAGCTCATAAATCAAGCTATGTTTGGTTTACTTTTAAAGCAAGAAATCTGTACCCCAGATGCAAAATATATTACATGCTCAACTCTAAGAATAGCTTATAGAAATCTTGCCATCTATTTCTGGGCCTACTTTAATGTGTGTAAGAAACAGGGCTGAAAAACTCTCATGTGAACTCATTTTTCAACTTTCACTTGTGGTCAAGAGAGGATAAAAATGTGGCCCATGCTGTTAAGGGCCCTCTAAATAAGTAAGTGCTTGAGATTTATCAAAATAAAATCCTTGTTACTACTTTGTAGCCAAATACCTCAAAAGGCTCTTAATAGGTTTACGTATCTGTCTGTTCTGGTTAAACATATGCAAGCTTACAAACCAATGAAAACTTTCATTGAAGCCATGTGAGAGTTTTCATTGAGTGCATGCTTGATATTCTGCATTTGTTGGAAATGCATAAAGGGATGTTTGCTTGAAGATAAAATAGATCTCTTATATATTTACGACTATTTATGACTGTGAGTCTTCGATCAGACTTCTAATGCATAGAGTTTTAGTCTAATAGTCATAGTGGGGTTCAGAGAAAAGAGCAGATCTTACAATAAAGCATTCAAAGTGCAAGTGAGGGAATGTTTCAGATCTTTTTGGGTCTTCATGTGATCATTAGCAAGGTCAGGCTGAGGTTGCGCTTCTCCCTGTCAGTGGGTGTATAGTGAAAGAAAGCCTATTTGTAGTGGAAATACATTTTTTTCTGGTTTATTTTAGTACTGAAGTCCACAGTCACATGAAACAGAATGCAGATTCAGGCTATGTTTTTGTGTTGATTTTGGGCCCCTTTCAGTGACAGTAGTGTCTGATTTTATGTTGTGTATAAACTCACTGGTAACAGTTGTTATGGAAGCGATTGTAGCTACCCAGCGCAGTCAGGGCACCTAGTCCGATGGCATAGGAGAAAAAAATCTGAGTGCCGGCATCTATCCACACCTATTAAAGAAAAGACACATGTGAGTAATTTTTCCCCCCAATTTTTTTGACTTACATTTCTTAGATGTCATTTGAACAGTTGTTATCCAAAGCAAAGCTTATGCAAAAGTTAAACCTGTGCTTCTCCGAGTTTGGACCAGTCTGGTTTCAGGTAATAAACAATGCCATCCAACGCTCCAGGCAGAGTGACCCCATGGGCAAGAAGAACAACCAGAACCAGGTAAGGGAAGAGAGCTGTGAAGTACACAACCTGCAGAGAGATAAAAACAAGACTTGTTAAGCACACCTATAAATACTTTTAGGAAAATTTCTGGGACATACTGGGGGTGGGGAGGTCAAGTTTGTGACTGTGCAGTAACTTGCATTAAGTGAAAGTACAAAACTAAACAGTTGGGCCCCTCATTTTAAATGAACAGGTTAGCTGGAAATGTTTAACGCTTATCAACATGGTTCATCAGCTTATCTAGCTGGGCCTAAGCATGTTTTTATCACTTTGATTAAACAATTACCTGCTTTGCAAATACTCGTGTCATAAGTAGAAGCCCATTAGGTCCTTCCTGTAGTAGATGTGTAATGAGGCCTGTCATATTACTTTGGAGAAAAGGTAGCCTGTAAATGGAAAGCCAGATATTTTGTAAACCTCCTGCAATAGCAGGGGGTTTTGGCAGTCCTTTTCAGAATGCAGTCTTTGTCACATTATACAGAAAAAGTCACAGCTTGCTACCTTGCTACCTTATAGAAAAATCAAGTCCAAGCTTCAGTATGGTGAGAGCAAAGCAGTGAGAAAGCACATATTTGCCTTGATCTAGGGGAGAACATGGACAGAAAAGCCCCTTTCCAGCTTTCAAACATGGTGGAAAGTTACTAATCGGCTTATAGCTGGCTGGCTCAGTGGCTTTCATTATTTTTTCCCTCTCTCTATGAGCTTTGGCTACTCTGGAGACACAAGTATGCAAACACACACATCTCAATATGCTACAGCATAAGGAGATTCAAAAGAATGAGGAATGGGCATTTTTTTGCCAACTACAAAACGGAAGGTTGAGCAGTCTGTACATAGAGTGTTACATAATAAAGATTTAGGGATTGCAGCCCGAGTGAAAAGATATACAGAATATGACTAACTTTTAAAAGAATAAAAGTATGCATATATTTAGAGTCATTTGTGTTCCAGCCTAGACACTGATCCCCACATTACACTAAAGCTGATTTGGGGTCAAAGGGCAAAAATGCTGCAATTATTTAAATCTTTCCATGAAGCCGTTCGAACATTAGACTGCACTCCATGATCCCTGACAACCTTTTATGTGCAGCATACTAACAGATATAAATATTAATCTGCACTCAGCCCTGTAATATTATGTATTATGTATTGCACAGGCAGAAAATACTTTACCTTGCCAGTAGATTTAACTCCTTTCCACATGCAGAAGTAAACAATGATCCAGGTGGCTATAAGACACAGCACCATCTCATAGCTTATATCACCGGGCTCGTGCAGCCCTCCAGACAGACGAAGCACTTTACGTCTAGAAGAAAGAACAAAAGATGTGAAAAACATTGTTTCCAAACACAACAAAAACATTTAAAGCTATGAGGTAAATAATATTAAAATACAAAGTGCACAGCTGGATTCCAAGTGAAACTATATTTCCTTATACATCCTGCAAATGGCATATAAATGCAAGCAAAATTTAAAATAGATGCATTTTGCAACTGGTAAAAAAAACCCTGTGTGCACAGCCTTAAAAATCTACTTAAAAACTGCAGAAAGCCTGCTTAATCAAGGGATGACATACTCCCAAAACTCAATGACAGGAGAACGCAGGCCCTCAGCATCCATGCAGCTGCCATTGAGGAGGAGCTGGGCTGAGGAGAGGTTCAGCGGGGATGCGGAGGAGAGGAGGCTGGAGTTGGAGGCGGCAGACGATGGTAGAGCAGGCTGGGAAGTACTGCGGTTGTGGCAGGTGCGTCGAAAGTCCTGTGTACAGTTGGGGGTGTTCCAGGGGTGTCCGCAGGTGGCCCAAGGCAGTGGGTTAGTGAAAGAGTGAAAGAGAAAGTAGAGGCCCCACACCAGGATCATGATATAGTAGGTGTTACAGAAGAACACGATCACCATTGAGGCCAAGCCCAGACCTAATGGAGGAGGAGAGGTGAGCTCTAAATCAAAAAATGGTGGCTAGATTTATAGCTTTTCAGATAAATGTCATGCAGGTACCTTTAAAGAGGGGTGCGATGTTCCAGGCAGAGACCCCTCCCTGCTTCATGAACTGTCCCAGGGCAATCTCCAGGAAGAAGACTGGGATGCCCCCGATGAACACAATCAACAAGTAAGGGATCAGGAAAACCCCTGCAACACACGGCACTCATACTCATCACAGGCAGGTAGAAACAGTGTTCAATACTGTACTATAGTAATATTAATATTGTTTAATAAACATAATGAATGACTCATGTGCTAAATTAAACAACTATGAGTAACTATGGAGAAATACATTACTTCATTTTTTCATGTCCCACAGAAGTTATGCTATGAAGCATATTTAGAGACAATTAAATGCTATTCATTAATATCTTCAAATCTTCAACTAATTATATCATTAGCATTAAATTCAACTAATTCATATTGTAATTTATTCTAATTTCAACTGCAGAATTAACAAATTCAGGCTCTTTGAATATGTGTGACAAAAAAACAGCCAGAAAACGTGACATGAAAGTCATATTTAATGTCTTTAAGAACGCAAACTGCACACGCACCAACAAGGCTCATAGTAATTAAGCGTTCAGCACAGGAAGAAGCAATACAGAACACAGGGGGTGGGGGTGGGGGGGGGTGGGGGGGGGGGGAGTCAGGGAGGAGGACAGACAAGGCCACAGATAAAAGCTGTGCTGAAAGTCAATGTGGGAGACAATGTCTCCCGCGTGCAGAGGCAACTGCACTAGTTTGTCCTTGAACTCTGAAACTGCAAGGTGAGGACACAGAAAAATGGGAATGTGAGACGACAATGGACTCAGATGGGAATTATTAGTCCTGATAGAGACATCTAGGACTTGTCTTGTTTTGATCAGCAGCAGCTGGCTCAGAGCAAGTGTTTTCTATAAATAACTTCATTTTGAATTCTCACACTGTAGCCTGCTCTGATGAGGAGGAAGAAAACATAGCAAAAAGGTGCAAAAAAAAAAGCGGCACAAGGAATTTACTTCCCTGTATCTACCTGCAATGATTTGGCTGGAATAGTAATAAACATAACTCGCTTATGCCACCACAGCGTGCAGATGGGAGGGAGTCACATGACCAGCTATGACGCAGAGCAGAAAGAGGCCAAGAAGAAAGGAGGGAAAGATGGACAGATTACCAGAGAGGCTGGCAGAAAAATTGGGACAACAGCGTGTCAGAGATTCAACAAATAACAAAAATGACACACGAAGGCATTGACCTGGTTCGCTCTGCAAGTGCTTTACAATTTCTCTCTCATCCGCTTCATTTTTCTTTATGTGATTCTCTGAGAGGAGAGGGCTGTAGCCATATAAGGAAGCATTCGTGAGCGAGAGTCTAAGGGAGAAAGGGGTGGGAGACTGAGAGAGATGCAGAGAGAGGAAAAGAGAGAGAAGGGGAGAAAGATGCGATAGGAAGACTGAATGGAATGAGTGGAGAAAATTCTTGTGCTGACATACCCAAACAAATTGGCCAAATCATCACGCAACTGCATCCTTAATAGGCTTAAGTAAATCCTCTCTAATCATAGCTAAACCGGACACATCAGGCCTAACAGCTGGGTTACAAATAAAACGATGAGATTGTCGGGGCAATAATTTTGTGCTTTCACAGTGTATTCACCTGTTATTGTCTCCAGAGGAGCGTGTCCTTGTTTCACCAACAAGCAGTGCTCACTAAAAGCCTCAGCTCTTATCTGATACTTTTTGTTGAGTTACAAGGTGTACGCTGGGTTGGTCAAAGGTGGAAAGTGAAGTACTGTAGCGGATGTTACTGCGCTGACGCGGAGGGAAAGGACGGGGCGCAGTCACAGGACGGTTATTGTGTGACATATCCATATGCCTCCTTATCAGCAGACGGGTGGGAGAGAGCACCTTTGTTTGTCTCATGAGTGCTGGGCAGGAACACAGGGGGGTGGACTGTGTGAGGCAGGCTATTGTTATATGATACCAGAAGGTGGGTATCAGAGCCACTCGTCACAAGACACATAGGCGGGAGACAAAAAGGGCTGGACTAAGACACACAGTCACTCATTTAGTTTTACTTCAACTAAACACCTCATAATAAAATGAAAAGTGGGTAGGGCAGAGATAAGAGAGATAAGGAACAAGTCTAGGCCAAAAGCTGCAGTCAGGTCAGGTAACGAGTGAGCAAAGTTGGCACAGATGAAAGGAGGACTTGAAACAGCTCAAATAACATCATATGCCAACATAAGGAAGAGGAAGATCGTAGGACAGCTTGGCCTAAGTCTGCCTATGAAGCAACAGACAGCTATAATAAATATGGTGATATCACATGATGGGGCATGGCTTTTGAGCTACGTGTTCACAGCCACGCAGGCCCTGCTTTGTCTAACTTTATCTCATCGCATTGACTTTCACGGTTGTCCTTCTGCCTATCTGAGTTTATTTTAGCTGCTAAATGATCGTTCAGTTAGAGAATCATACTTTAAAGGATAACTTAGAAACGTTGTTTTCCCCAGAATCTCTTTTTTAAATACACGTTTCATTTTGATACCAAGCTAATTGTAACTCGTAATCTTTTTTGAATTAAATAATATTTTATACATAGATACACAGATAGATAAATACTTTATTCATGCCACCATGGAAATTGGTGAATTTCTTGTTGCTGATCATTGTATTCATAGTATTTTATCAATTATAAAGAGGTCAGTGAGGACTTAGTCCCATTGTGGTTTTGTGGCTAAATAGTGGACTTTTTCACCAGCATTGTGACCCTCGGGGCTGATAGCTGAGACACCTTTTGATACAAGGGCAATTATCATGGTATAACTTTGGTATAATTTTTGGAGATAACATCAGTGGTGTGAAATGAAGGATCTTCCAGATTGGTTATTTTAAATAATGCATCCATGCATTAAAAGAACTTTAATGTATTCAAACTAGACCCTAACTTTTTCTTGCACATTTATAGTTCATACTTAGTGGTAGCTTTTTTTCTTTAGCTTTTAATACCAGTCATTTATCCATTTTATGCTGTGGCTGGAACCTATCCCACCAGACAACAGTTGGGAGGCAGGATAAAGGGTGCCAGTCCAACAGAGACATCTACTACCAATAGAATCGCTTATTAGCCAAACATGCATGTCTCTGATCTGTGCTAGGAAGAACATGCACACGGAAAGCCAACCAGCTGGTTTGCACGCGTAACCTTCTTGCCCCACAGTGGCAGTGTTAAACACAGAGCCACCATGCCGCTTCTCAGTCATACACACTTAACTTTTTACTCACAGAACATTTACACAGTGCTCAGGAGAGCTCACCTCCTCCATTTTTGTAGCACAGGTAAGGGAACCGCCACACGTTGCCCAAGCCAACAGCAAAACCCACACAGGACATGATGAAGTCCATTTGTCTGGTCCAGGTTTCTCTCTCCGCTGCTGGTACTGTTACAGACCCATTTCCAGCCGCAGCATCGTCCTGGGTCTGCGTTGGGCCACCCCCTCCGCCGTCATCGCACCCTGAGCCCACCCCAGGCACAGGCACCAGAGGGCGAGCTGATGCGCTGCCCTCCTCCTCAGACAGTGCCCCTGCGTCC